>NC_141914.1:53477698-54111973 GCF_057802395.1 Ceratotherium simum simum
AAATAGCATATTATAGTATTGTGGTGAATTTCTAATCTTAATGAATCTGTTAAATTTTATACCTCTTACTTAAGAGAGATGGTTTAAGTTTTTTCTATAATGCTACTCTTACAGAATACTTTTAACTTTGTTGTTCAAAAATTTTGTTTCTTCAAAGTTCATGTTGCCCTCCAACTGCCCCCCTGCCCAATATGTAGGTGACAGAGGAGATGAGTGAAAGAAGATTCTCTATTCTTCCCTTCAATTTTCTAGTGCTTGGTCAAAGATGAAAATAAGCAAAATAAATTAAAACAAAAACTCAACAACCTAATGCCTGCATAAGCATTTATATATAGAATTATAGTTTTTTTTTAAAGGAAGGAACAATGTTTATGTCTATTAGAGATAAAATTTAATATATTTTAAGTTTCAGGAAATCGAAAGTAAAACTCATTTTCTGAGTTAACGTAATTCAGTAGGGAAAAGGGATGAGGCTAGAAGAAGACAGACCTTGGTTCCAACTCAAGCCCCAACATTTTGTATCCATTTGGCTTTGACCTGAGCTTTATGAGCTTGGGTTTCCTTGTCTATGTACCGGGGATCAAAATATCTGTTCCCTTTCCTGGCATGATAATTTTAAGAATAAGAAAAGTAAAGTATACATATATACTCTTGCAATCGAGAAAAGTTGTATTTAAATGTAAGCTGTTCTAGGAAAGAAAATTTCCATTTATTGGCAGTTTATTTATACTGAGTTAACAGAACTTTAAGATATTCAGGTATAGTATTCCATTTTGTCAATTATCCATGATGTTTATCTTATTTTCTAGCAGTAAATTTAATTTAAGAATAAAATCATTTTCTTTTGGCCATTTCAGAGTCTCTTAATATGCTACACTAAAATGTTATAAAAAATTATTGGGACATTGATAGCACGATTTATTTTAGGATAGGAATAATCTTTGTTTTGTGTTATTTAAACAAACATATATTTGTATGATAGTTCTAACTTGATCATTTTATGTAAAATTAATACTATTTTCTTTGAGATTTTAAAAAATGAAAACTAGACATTTTAACCACCTTTGAAATCAATAGATCTTTATTCTAGAGAATTTAAAATCAGGCTTAGATTAAATTACTCTGTTTAAAAAAACTTGTTAAAATACAGGTATTTCTGGAAGGTTGAAGCATTACCATTAGCTTGAATTTCTTTTAAAAATAAGGATTACACAGGTCTCTATAGGCTTTTTGATGATCATTGGGAAAATCTGGAGCAGATACCATAGGTTTATGTATGGACAGCAATATGTGCATAGGTCACGTTAGTCATTTTTCATAGATAGTTTATTAATTCAGTGTGAAACAACACTGGTTAATATGATGTTCACTGATTTATTCCAGAATCAGATTGTGGTGAATCTTAACAGATTTACGAAAAGTCATAACTGGAAAATTTCAGTGTGATCTTAGCTACTTACACAGGTAACTAGATGAAAATTTAAAAAGAGGAATTTTCCATAGGAGAGTACAAAATAATTATTTCTGATTCCTGCTGAAGTTTTTCTCTGTGTTGAGGACATTTGACAAGAAGTAAGACCTATTGCTTGTATTCCTAACGCCAGGTTCTCAGAGAGCCTCTGAATGGTCTGTGTCTTCTCCCTGGAGTTTGGTTCAAGCTCAGATGGGATCTAGAATCCTGCTGGGCCCTTGGCAGACCAGGGTGGTTGCTGATAAGAGACCCCTTAGAGAATAGGGCCTTCCTGAGATTTGCCTTTTCCTTTTCAGCTCCTCTTAAGACATGCAGAAATGTTTTTTGAATTCTCTTTCTCAATCATTTATTCTAATTCTGGAGTTCTTCCTCTCCTTCCCCCAACACCTTATCTTTACCATATGTTATTTGCCAGCCACTGTGGTAGCCATACAAAGATTTAAGAAGACATGGTTTTTCCTTCTGTGGGCTTATATTGTATGATGGGAGAGGTAGACAACAAAAGGTGTTGTAAAATCAATATTGTATGAGCTGGTGGAGGGTACAGAGGATGGGCACCTCACAGCCAGGGGAGGAGGGCACAGAAAGGCTCCTGAACCTGTGGGAGTAACTTGGGATGAATCCAGAAGGAGGAGTAGGAGTCTGCAGGCAACGAAGATAGTAGAAGAGGGAGGGCCTTCCTGGTAAGTGAAAGTCGTGAGCAAGGACACAACTCGAGGGACGGCTTGGGGTTTACTAGGGAGCCACAGGTGGAGGCACTTCCTGATGTGCACTTGTGAATAGTTAATACTTTCTAAAGATCTTTTATCACCAAGGAATACTCATAACTGCTTATTCAGTCTCCTACTAGATTAGCTATATTTAGTTCTTTAGACATGGTGTTTACAAAAGAACACATCTATCTTTTGGGGTTGACCTAGTGAAAAGGCTATGAGTCATCAGAATTATACACACCTGGGTCACTTCCCAGCTCTGCCACCACTCACCATGTGACCAGGGCCGAGTTATTTAAACTCTCACAGCTTTCCGTTCTTTATCCCTAAAACGGAGATAAAAATAATTATGCTTCAGAGTTGCGTTGAGAATTAAATGGTATGTTTTTAAGATAGTATGAGCCCAAACTAGCCCCTCAAGAGATGGCAGCTGTCACTGTTATATTGATATAAATTGATATATCAATTGTTGATATAAATGTCAATTTGTACTTTTAAATGTTAAATAAAATTTACTGGATTTTAGGAGTCATAGAATAATGAAAATATGATCTAATGTATCTAAGTTACTTAGGGTCACATATTAGGCTTTTTAGTCATATTTTATTTCTTTTTTAATAGGCAAAATCTCAAATATTATCCAATGTGTTGGATGTTGCCCATCGGTTTATAAAGGAAGTTAATCCAGGTGAACTCAAGGGGGAGAATCATTCAAGAGAAGAGGTTAGTAAAAGTCAGCATAAACCCAAATCTCTTCTGCAGGGGAGCAGCTCTGAGGTAAGCTGAGGAAACTGTTGTAGACATTGTCTGTCATACATGATCATGTAGACCATCATTCATGTACTTAACTGGAGCTGTAGAGTTTTACAGACTATTTTGTCACATTATTGTTTAATATGAATTTGTTTTTTGTGAATCAAACACATCTTGGCTGTAAAAATCTTTTTAAGAAGATTACTTTGATTCCACTGAATGCTGACTTTTTGATGAATGATTCTTTGACCATGTGGCTTTCTGGGCATTTCCAACACATCAGGAAATGAATGAGTATTTGGGAGAAATATAAAAAAAAGTAGCACAATGCAATATAACAATTTCATATTAATCAGGACTCCAAGGAGGCTAAAAATACCAAACTTTGCCAAGTGTTTTAGGTGACAGGCAATTTCAGTTATTTAAAATTGGATTTATATCACATTCTGGTAGTTATTCAGATTGACTACTGATCTCATGAGGTGCTAGAGCTCATCAGCTCATGTCTATATATATATATTTTTTTTTGTGAGGAGATCAGCCCTGTGCTAACATCTGCCAATCCTCCTCTTTTTTTTGCCTGAGGAAGACTGGCCCTGGGCTAACATCCGTGCCCATCTTCCTCCACTTTATATGGGATGCCGCCACAGCATGGTCTGCCAAGCAGTGTGTTGTGCACCCTCGGGATCCGAACTGGCGAACCCCGGGCTGCTGCAGCGGAGCTCACGCACTTAACCGCTTGCGCCACCGGGCCAGCCCCTCGTGTCTATATTTTTATAATAAAATTGTACTGATTCTTTAGCAAGAAACAAACTTTCTCAAATTTGATCTGTGTAATAGTCTTTCTTCTTTTAGATGCCCCTCACGTTTTCACTGTGTTAAGAAATAGTGAATAACTTGGCCAAAGTCACACAGCTTGTTACTTGGTGGCAGGGTCAGGCTTGAACTCCAGTCTGTTGATTTCCAAACCCGTGGTGGTAGAACATGAAAGAAATGTGCTCTATGCTTGTAGGACCTCTTTCCAGCAGAGGAATTATGCTTGAATTGTCCAGGAAAGTCAGCATATTTGCATGGATTTTGCTTTCTAGCAGACCTGCCAAGGGTGTTTGTAAAGAATCGCGGAATGCGTTATATCCTCATCATTATAATAACAATGTTGAGGACCCGCTATGAACCAGACACTGTCCTAAATATTTTATATGTATTACCTCTTTTTGTTCTTTATTAATTATTCCCTTTTTTCTTCAGATGAAAAAATAGTGGCAAAGAACTGTTTTTATAAATTGCCCAAAGTATCACTAACAGTGGAACTTAGATTTGAACCCAGAACTTATGACTCCAAATTACTTGCTTTTAACCACTACACAGAGGCTGTGGTTTTAAGGGTTACTCCTTTGTGCCTGCCATTTCATCTAATTTATCCTATCAATAAAAATAGTGATATATGAACAGCTAACATTTATTAAACACCTTATACTAGGCATTGTGCTTAATCCTCTACTTGCTTTATTTTATCCAATAATCACAATAACCATATAAGTTTTGCATTATTATTACCCCATTCCAGATGAGAAAGGCAGAGAGGAATTAAGTAACTTGCCCTTCTAGAAAGCTATAGAGCTGACTACTTTGCCTGTGCTTTTAATCCCTACAATAAATGCTGTCTCCTGTCCCCAGAGGTAACTGTGTCCACTATATAGACCCTCCACCTCTTGTCTTAACTTAAAAACCATTAATTTGGTAGTTTCATCCAGGAGTGTATATTAGAGTCAACTGGAGAAATGTTAAAGAAACACACATAGCCGAGTTCAGTATCTCTATGGGTGGGACCAGACATGTGTAGTTTTAACAGCTGCTCAGTGATTGTGGTGAGTACTCCTGGTTGGGCGTAACTGTCGGCCCTCAGGTGTGCACCTGTGCGCAGTACACACACTGAAGAGATGCCCCCCTCATGTACTTGGTCCTCCTCTGTGCTGAAGAGCAGTGGTTTAAGTATCACAAGCACTGAGTGAGTTTGTTAAAAATGTGCATTCCCAGTCTGCCACTCAAATTTTGATTTTTTTACATCTGGGTTAAGGCCCAGGAATCTGATTAACATAATAATTCAAATGCCTGGATGAGTTAAAAGAGTGCTAAAACTTGATATCTGTCTTAGATCTTTTTTTATGAATTCAAGCCAATGGATATGCTTGGAAAGGGATGCAGTTCATAAAAGAGCTTTCATTTTAGACACTGAACCTGGGTTTGACCCTGCTGTTCTTATAGCTCTGTAACATGAGGCAATTTACTTAGCCTTTTTGATCCTCTGTTTCCTCTTCTGGAAAGTGGGGGTATTAAAACATATCTTACAGGGATATCATGCGACCTAGAGACATAATAAATGTAATGGCCCTGGATTCCATGTGCTCCTTCAAATTTCCTAGTCGCTTTGGAATCGGGCAGGGTCGTGTCGGGCTCTGAGTGGAAGTGACATATGACAGCTGTGGGCTGAAACATCTAAGAGCCAATGTATAGTCCTCTGGCTTTTTTCTATCCTGCTACTGCCATGTGGAAGCCAGGTATTCCAAAGGCATAGCTGTAAAATGCAAATGTCTTACATCTCTGATTCATGGCTTGGAAGGGAGCTTCCCTGGAGAGCTGCTGGAATCACTGCACACTTAAAACATTTTGTATTAAGCACTGAATTGTCCTTCATGAGCGCAGCACACACACATACAAACACACACTCACATATCGCTTACTGGATACCCATTAAGTACCTTCAAACATACTTATAAAACTCAGTATTTTCAAAATAATTCATCACCTCTCCCCCAAAACCTATAGATGTTATTGGTGGCAGCCAATCTTCTAGCAAGAACAGTTATATTCTACAATCCTTTCTCCTCCTCCTCTGCACATCTAATCAGTTACTGTGTCTCATGCAGTCCACCATCTAAAAACTATCTTGAATATGTGGTCACTTCTATCCTTACTGCTATTCCAAATACTGAAATTAGCTTTTTCTTAAAGTGCAAGAGGTTTATAAAGTGGAAAGTGCATTTCATTCTCTCCCTTTCTAGAAGTCAACGATAATTCAAGTTTTGTATGTATATATTTCTTTACACAAATATTAATATGTTACGTACTGCTCTGCAAACGTGCTTTTTACACTTAACAATATAGTTTTAATATCCATATAAGTACATTCTACAGCCTTCTCATTCTATAGTGTTTGTAAAATACTAACTTATTTTAATACTAATTTATTCGATATGAAATGACTTTTTAAAATCTATTTTCCAGTGATCAACATTGACACTGTTTCAATCTTTTCCAGAACAAACTATAGTATAAAGAATAATTTTGAAAAGTATTGTTTTTCTTATATGTAAGTGTATCCATATAATAAAATCCTGAAATTCCTAGGTGAAGAGGATTATGCATTTGTAATGTTGATAGATATTGCCAAATGGTTGTTATGTTTTAATTGGTTTCCTTGCATCCAAATTCACTATTCCCCACTTTCTCTCTCTCCCACACAGCAGTGTGTGAGCCACTCTTCCGTGGCTTTGTGTTTCCAATATGTTTAAATCTAAGTTCTTCTGTATGGCAGGCAGGATCCTTCATGATCTGCCCCTGCTTGTCTTTCCACCCTTTTTATTTTCTCATATCTCATTTTTTGCTAGAGTAACACAACTACTTACAGTTCCATGCCACCGCGCTGTTTGACTCCATGTCTTAGCGTATATACCATTCCCTCTCTCTACAATGCTACCCCTGCCACTTTTCGCCCAGACAATTCTTGTTTATCTGAGTTAAATACCCGTTCCTTGCACCTGTGTCTTTTGTGGACCTCTTAACCTGTGTTTCTGTGGCCACCAGTTAGCACAGTCTCTGGCAGGTTCCCAGATGCTTTTTGTTTATATTTAATTTTTTTTATACACACATTTAACAATCTTCTCTCAATTGTACCTTAACAATCTGCCTGTTTATTTTGCTATTAAGGGCTGGACATAGAGGATTCTACTCCTATATCTGGAAGATACACAATGGAGTTTTAGCAATTTGATCAGTATAGGTAATCCACATTTGATAATTCAGCATTGGTGTGGAATTTATTTTGCTTTAGTTTCCTAATTTGGCTGTTTTCTCTGATTCACTGGATAACTGCCAAATCCTACCTTTATTTTTTTGTGGTTATTTTCACAGTGGATCTATATTTTGTACTGAATTCATCCTTTCCACCATCATTAAGCTGAGAAGTATGCAGTGTTTCATATGCATTAATTAATTTGTTCATTCATTCAACTAAATTTAATGAGCACCTACTTTATTCCAGGCCCTGTTCTTGGCACTGAGGAAAAAGGCAAAATCCCTGACCCCGTTATGTTTTTTTTTATTTTTATTTTTTTTCCCCCCCAAAGCCCCAGTAGATAGTTGTATGTCATAGCTACACAACCTTCTAGTTGCTGTATGTGGGATGCGGCCTCAGCATGGCCGGAGAAGCGGTGCGTCGGTGCGCACCCGGGATCCGAACCCGGGCCGCCAGCAGCAGAGCGCACACACCTAACCGCTAAGCCACGGGGCCGGCCCCCCCGTTATGTTCTAATGGGGGAAGACAGGCAAACAAATGAACATGAGTAAATTCACATGGAGATACCTTATGGGGAGAAAAATAAAGCAGATAAGGGATTAGAAAGTGGGGAGAAAGGGGCTAATTATTTTAGGGTCATCAGCAAAGAACTCTTTGATTGACATTTGAACAGAGACCAAATGAAATGAGTGGAATGGGTATGTGAGGGTATGGAGAAGGACCATTGCAGGCATTGGGTATAGCTAGGGCAAGGCCCCCAATGGGGATGTGCTTGATGGTTTCCCAGAACTGCAAGAAGATAAGTTTGGCTGGAGTAGGGTGAGCGAAGGGGAGAACTGAAGGAGGTGAAGTAAAAGGTGGAGGTGTCGGGCCCTGTAAGTCCTAGTAGGAACTGGGGGTTTCACAGAGAGTTATTGGAGGGTTTTGAGCAGGGGATTGACGTGATCAGATTTACACATTAAAAAACTACTGTTTCAGGGCTGGCCCCATGGCCTAGTGGTGAAGTTCAGTGTGCTCTGCCTCAGCAGCCCCAGTTGGGTTCCCCAGCATGAATCTACACCACTCGTTGGCAGCCATGCTGTGGCAGCAACCCACATACAAAACAGAGGAAGATTGTCACAGATGTTAGCTCAGGGCAAGTCTTCCTCAAGCAAAAAAGAGGAAGATTGGCAACAGATGTTAGCTCAGGGTGAATCTTCCTCAGGAAAAAACAAAACAAAACAAAACTGCTCTTTTTGCTGTGGGAGTTTGCAGGGAGCAGGAGATTGGAGAAGTAGGAGGATTAGATACAAGGCTATTGCAGCTTTCCAGGGAGAACACTGATGAATAACATTATGATAAATCTTCAGTCCTGTAGGCTCTAGTTTTAATGATTTCTGAAGAGATCATTTATAATTGGCAATAGAGTTTTAAAGAAATCAGTAAAGCAGATAAGTAAGTACAACTTAAAAACACTCTAAGTTAAAAAATAATGTGTGATTCATAGTATCTCATAACTAATATACCTGTATTTTAAGATATAGAAAATTTAGTAAAGCATACTTAGATACATTTTTAATTGGTTTAGGCAGAAGTTTCAACAACAAAAATAGCAGAATGTACAGATCCGGGAGATAGCCCCTTGTGTGAAGAATCATTCTATGAAGAAGCTTCTGCCCAGTCCTTTCAGGAAGTTTTAAATCAGTGGAGAACTGGACATCATGATGGCAATGAGAAACAGAACTTACGTGCAGCAAAAACAGGTACACCTATTTTTATAAAAATGAATGTTGTAAGATAAAGCTGAATTTATTTTATCTCCGTTCTCTGAGTATAGATGCAATGTTCAAAAACTACTAACATTGGGATAGCAGTTTGATATAACTTCTCAAAGGACTATTCACTGTGTGACCATTGGCTAGTGGTTTAATATGTATAGAACCTTGGGCATTGGAGATATTTGCATTTGTCTCGGACAAATACAGGCTGTCCAATGAATGGAGAATTGGATTCTTTCAGCTCCTCCTCACCTAGCAGGAAATTTTTATCAGGACAACTATTCCTTTTTTGAGCTGTAATTACAAAACATAAAATGGGAGGATCTGTGAGATATGGAAGTAAAGAATTTTTTTATATGTGTCTTGAAAAATATATTTCAAGGGTCATTGTGAACTTCAGAGGGAGAACTGATTTGTGTTTTGTTTTTCTTTCTTTTCGAAAATATTTCTTATTTTTATTTTTCTGTGATGATTTCACACCCATGTTGTAGACATTGAAGATCTAGAAGACTAAAGTGTACAGTATCTTTGCTTTAAGTTTCCTGATGTCTCTTGAAGGTTTTCATATGCTTTTAAAGTATGTGATTTATTAATTTTATTACTCAGAATCTTGTAGAGATGTCCTGTTGCTTTTCATTGAAAATAGAATGATAGATAATAAATTTTAATCATGTATCTTTGTTGACAGCATCCAATTTTATTATTTTTATTTCTTTCTTTTCCAGTGAAGGAACTCTCCTGACTATTCTTCCTTTATAACATAGAGTAATTCCTAATGTCAAGGTATCATACACCATCTTCCCAATTAGAATTGGAGTTTTTACTAACTAATGTTCTCTCTTTCAAATTTTTTTTCTATATTTGTTCACGATGTATCAATTTCATTAATATTTCCAAGACTTCATTTGTATACTCTGCTTTTAGTATGTAGCTCAATATAATACTTATTGTCTGTGTTATTTTATGTGCTCTTTATTTTTACTTTCATATTTCGATGTAGTTTTTTACTCTGAAATGGGTTGACTTCCTTAGAAATACCTTTTTGATTATCCTCTTTGAAATATATAGTATTTAAAATAATACTGGAACTGATTTGATATATTAAATCAGATTAGATTAGAGAAGTCCAAAACCATTTAAAATTTTTGTTTTTCATAGTGGAAATAACTATATTATAAAAGTAATATACCAATAATTTTAAAAGATTTGATTATAACAAAAAGTTACCAAGAAGAAAATGAAAATAGCCCAATCCTACCATCTAGAAATAATCAATGTTAACATTTTGGTACATATTTTTCAATAGACACCATTACGCACACATGCATGCGCGTGCGCGCACGCACACACAAGCATAAATGGGTTAATACTGTATATGCTATTTGTTAACTTGCTTTTTCACTTAGATTCTGTCATAGAGAACTTTACATATAAATACAGATACACATCATCATTTGTAACTGTTACATAGTATTCTCTATGCCATGATTTACTTAATCAGATCTTTATTGACGAGTATTTCATTTCTAATTCTCACTATTGTAAATAAGTTATGATGACCATCTTAGCTGTTGATGCACTTGTATGATTACCTTAAAATGAACTTCTTAGTGTAGAAATGTTGTGTCAGAGGTGAATTATTTTATAAAATTTTGATGAATGTTGTGAAATTGTCCACTAAAATGATGACTGTGTCAGTTATGCTATCACTGACAATGTGTGAGATGGCTATTTACCCATATTTTCTAGTTCTTTAACTTTAACCAATTTGACTGACAATAAATGATGTTCATCTTTAACTGGATTTTCACTAATCACTTGTGAAATAGTTATTGGCTATTTTTATTTTTTGCCAATATATTTTGTTTTTATTATTTGCCAATATTTGGGTATAAGTAACGTTTTAGATGTTAAGGGTATAAAACATTCCTCTGTTATAATCATTCTCTCAACAAATAATGAGTACATATTATATTCTGTGGGGGAAAGTGATGTGCAAAAGCAATCACAATCTATTCTGGAACTTACAGACTAAGTGGAGGTCAAAGAATCAATCAAATGATCAGCATAAACGAGATGTAGAATTGCAATGCCTACACCAAGTGACAATTACCATGCACTGAAGAAGTTGCAGTATTTTGTCAATTTGTATCACATGAGTCTGGGAAGCAAGTAGAGGAAGAGATTTTAAGAGTGTTGGATTAAGGAAGCTAAATATCAGATTAGATGAGATTGAATTTATCAATATAGATGTACTCACATAGGATCTGGGTCTTAATGTGTTGGCTCAAACTCTTCAGGAATGGCATTAACAATCTACCTACTAAGTCAGTTAATTGAAGCCTGGACTTGATTTTTCAGTTAATGAGATTGAGATGCTGGAACTTCCCTGACATTTTGTAGGGGAAGAAATTTGAAGGCTCTGGAAGGTAGGAATGTTGGAAATGATAAAGTATAACCAGCTCATGTAGGTTAACTGTACCCTCTATGAGGGCCCAGAGGACTCCCTTATCACCAAGGTATTAAGCACTAGAATACTGAAAAAGGTTTGTTGTGGGCTTTTCTCTGTAGGCTGAGGATGGTTGTGGATGGAGATGCTTTAACTGAATTGAGCTGATTTCAAAGGAATAATGGAAACCTGGGATGGTAGAGGCCTGGTGTTGGCACATAATCATCAAAGTTGTGGTGGAAAAATTACCAAAATAAGGGACAGAGAAGAGTAGTAACCAGAATGTTTCAATTCACAGAGATCTGTGATCTGTGATGCTAATTGGGGTACCTAGGAATGAAAAAATTTTGCAGTCTCTTGTTTTACCTTTATGAGTAGAACATTTCTGTCTGATGGGCAGAGATTCAACTTGAGCCACCATATTAGGGATTCAGAGTTTTTATAAAGTTCCCAGGCTTAAGTCAGTCCACAGATCTGGAGTGCCTTAATTGAGATAGAGGCTGAGTCCCTTTAAGGATTTCGTAGTATGGCCACAAGGGCACACTCTGTATCTTCCTCCAAGCCTTTGCTACAGAACTTATGGCTATTTACCAGCATAAACATGCAGTGAGGAAAGCAATGTCCAGAACTTCAAAGGAGTTATTAGATTCTGGTTCTGAACTGACATTTATCCCTGGAGACTCTAAGTACCACCATCGTCCACCAGTCAGTCTTAGGGGTTTATGGAAGTGAAGTGGTAGATGAAGTCTTGTCTTGATTCTGTCTGACGGTAATGCATTGGGACTGTGGGACCATTTTGTGGTTATTTTCCCAGTCCTAAATGTATATCAGGAATGGATATACTTAGTAACAGGCAGAATCCCTATATTGGTAGTTTGACCTGTGGCATAAAGATTTTTATGGTAATACATAAGTAGAAGACCCTAGAATTGTCTCCCCCACAACCAACTACTGTGCTAAAATTGCATGCCAGAAGCAATACTACATTTCTGGAGATTGCAGAGATTAATGCCGTCGTCAAAGACCAAAAGATGCAGAAATACTGCTTCTTCTTATATTTCCATTTAACTTGCCTATTTGGTGCAAAAGCCAATGGTCTTGCAGAATGACTGCTGGTTATAGCGAACTTGATCAGACGATGATGATTCCAATCACAGTTGCTTTTCTGGATATATTATCTTTACTGGAGAAAACCAACACATTCTCTGTGACCGTGTGGGCAGCTATTGACCTAGTACAGGGGTCGGTAAAGTTTTTCTGCAAAGGGACAGATGATAAATATTTTAGGCTTTGAGAGTCATTCAGAACTACTCAACTTTGCCATTGTAGTGTGAAAGCAGTTATAGACGATACATAAACAAATGAATGTGACTATGTTCCAATAAAACTTTATTTGTGAACACTGAAATTTGAATTTCATATCATTTTTTTATGTCATAATATATTATTTTTCTTTTGATCTTTTCAACCATTTGAAAATCACTCTTAGCTCGAAAGCCATACAAAAACAGTTAGCGGGACAGATTTGGCTCGTGGGCTGTAGTTTCTGATCCTTGACCTAGCAAATGTATTCTTTTCTATTTCCATCAATAAAGATGATCAGATATAGTTTGATTTCCTGTGGCAGGAGTAACAGTATACCTTCACAATCTTACTCCAGACCTACATTGACTCTCCTGCTTTTTAGCATTATGTAGTCTAAAAGGACCTTGAATGTCTTGATATTGCATAGAAGATAATGCTTGCCCATTAGATTGATGGCATGATGCTAAGTAGATTTGGTGAACAGGGAGTATCTGTTATAGGATAATTATATTGGACCCTTTCCATCATGGAGGGGGAAGTGATTTGTCCTCATGAGGAAAGCTACATATTTCAGATATGGATTTTCTTTCTCTGCCTGCAGTGTGTCTGCCAGCAGAAGCCTTATTTGTCATCATGGAATCTCACACAACATTGTCTCAGACCAAGACACTCATTATATTATGAAATAGGTATAGCAATTGGCTCATACTCATAGAATTCACTGATCTTCCCATGTGCCACATTATCCAGAAGCAGCTGGCTTGAGAGTTTTGTGGAATGGCCTGCTGAAGTTTCAGTGTGGGTTCCAGCTGAGAATAATATCTTGTGAGGTTGGACTGCTTTTCCTATAAGGTGCTGTATATTATATGAAACTCCAGTCATGCTTCAGGACGCTGAGGTTACCCATTCTGGGGCTCATCGACACTGAATTAATAGTGAGGAAAGGTCATCTACTGACCTTGTTGGTTGAGCACAAGTATCGAGGAACAATTGGATTGCTGCTATGTGGTGCAGGATAGGTAGACTTCATCTGGAAATCATTCAATGACACCCTTATTAATTTTTCTATGTCCAGTAATAATGTTCAATGGGAAAATGTGGTAGCCCAATAAAAAGATGGCCTCTATGGTCTTGAATCCTTTGAGAATGAAGATTTGAGTCACTCTACCAGGTAAAACAACCCAACCTGCAAAGGTGTTAGCAGACAGTAAGGTGAACATAGATTGGATGGTGAAACAAGGAAGCTCTGGTGATCAAGTCAACTTAGGCTTCAAAACCAACTACAAAGATAGAGACCATAGCAGCTATATTTTATATTGAGTAATTTTTTAACTGCTCTCTTTTTGCTGCTACCTTATATGAAGGGTACTACTGGTATCTAACATTTTAATTTAGGTTCAGTTGGAAGTATCACTAAGTTGAAATCTACCTATGATTCACAGTGGCTGTAGAACTTTGTGTTTTCCCTGTGCTTCAGATATGAGGTCTTTTTTTCAAAAGAGGTAGAAAGAGAGAAATGGATGCTTAGATACAAAATAAGTAGACACTGTTTGTCCCTCCAGATCCATTCTCTGCCATTTCTGCCCTACTCTGTATCCATAGAGGTTGACCTCTAGAGACTGCATCACCTGAGTTGCCTTGCTCTCTGGCTTCTGGTTGGGTTTGGCCAATTGGAGACACTAACAGAATATTAGAGGGTGAGAAGGAGGTAGGGGTATTTACTCTCCATCTCCTTCTTGGTGTGCTGAGATTTTGCAGTGACTGCATTCTCTAGCTATGTTATTAACACCACTCAGATGACCACTCTTCCACAGCCATTGCTTTCAATGACTTTATACTACTTCTCTTATTTTGTCCTTTCAAAACTGTGGTTGGTAACAGCTTTCTGTTAGTTTGAGTCTCTGGGTACTTCAATATCACTTGTTTCCTTAACTCTATCAAGTGATCATTAGTCCTTTGGTTTGACCTTCTTCAAATTACCCCTTTGAGTATTCTTCTTCCTGTCAGGACTTTGACTGATACAGGTGGTCAGAAAAAGGATTTCTAAGAAAACAAGATTTGAATTAAGGTCTAGAAAATGAATTGGAGAATGAGGACAGAAAATAGTATGTGCAAAATAGTATGTCTATGATGGAGGAAACATATTGTGTTAATGGAACTAAAGATAATTGTGGGTGGCTGAACCTTAGAGAGCAAGGGAGAGTATTGTAGTGCAACAGACTGGAGAGGAATTATGTTTAGTGGCCTGGAAAGATAAACCTATAAAGAAGACAAAGAGTGGCAGAGATATAGGAGGAGAGTTGGTAAAGCATTTTAGCATAAAAGCCAAAGGAGGATAGTGTTTTATTTAAAGAAGTGAGGTCAACAGTCTGGTTGCTGTGGAGAAATCATTAAGATGAGATCTTTTGTTGATATCATATGTGATTTTTTTTGCCCCAGAGTATATATAAATGATTGTGTGTGTATATTATGTGTATATGTTTGTAAATGTTTTCCTTTTCCTAAGATATTAAGTAGATAAAAAAAAATTTATAAAATTTATATAGCTTATGGAGAAAAACAAAACAGTAAGCACCTGTTCTCTCCCCTCTAAGAGATTATCACTAACCAGAATTTTGTGTTTTTTCATTTCCTTTCAATTTACTGCATGTATGTATCTCTAAACATATATTGTTAATATTGCACATATTTGAACATTATGTAAGTGGAAAGTTATATATGTATTCTTTTGCAACTTATTTCAGTCAATATTATATTATTGAGATTTACCCATGAATATGTGCATAGTTGTATTTCATTCATTTTCACTGCTGAATAGTCTTCTGTTATATGAGTATAACATGGTTTATCTGTTTAAATGTTGATGGTTGTTTGGGTTGTTTCATACTTTTGCCATTACAAGCAATGCTGTTATGAATATTCTTGTACAGGTCTCTGGTACACATGCAAACATGTTTCTAGGATGTCTGTTCCTGGGAGTGGAATAGCTGGGTCACAGGGTGTTCATATCTTCAATGATAGTAGATGAGGCTGAATTATTTACCAAAGAGTTTGTATCAGTTTTCACTCCCACCTGCAGTGTATAAGAGGTTTGGTTGCTTCCCATTATCACCAACACATAAATTGTCAGATTATAAAATTTTTATTGGTCTAATAGAAATGAAATGGTATATTTAATTTGTGTACCTCATTACAAATGGCACTGAGTATTTTTCGTGTTGCTTGGCCGTTTAGCTTAGTAATGTTCTTTGAATTTTAAAGTTTTCTAGTTATTTCTGTTCCTGATTTCTACCTTGATTTTATTTTAGTGTACTCTAAAGGTTTATTTCCTTCAGTGTGAAAGGCAAGTACTTACAATGGCCTAGAAGTTTCCATGTGATCTGAAGTCTGTCATCTCCGTAATCTCATCTCCCATTATTCTCCCCCTGGCTTGTTCTGTTTCAGCCACAGTGGCCTCCTGGCTGCCCCTCAAACATGTCAGGCATATTTTCACTTTAAGACTTTTGCACTGTCTGCTAAGGAAAATACTCACCATCCATCAATATGAACGATGGGGCATCTCACACAAAGTCTCACGAAAGGTAGCCATGAAACAAGAGAGCAAGCCGAAACCTAAGTTTCAGAGCTTGTGTGGCATTTTTCAGGGAGACGTGCCTTATAAACCCGTATGTTCTAGATTTGTTTTCTATAAGCAATCCTAAACAAGGGCTATGCTGCTAAATGCATTACATAGCTCAAGATTCTCCTTCTAGCAAATATCGTTAATCCATTTGCCAGGAGGTCAGCAGTTATTAACATATGTACCAGCAGGTTAACCCAGGTCACCACTATCTTTATTCCCTGGGACTGTGTCATTGGTAACGGGAGAAGAGTGAATCACAGGCCAGCTGTTTTACCTCCTTCCTCCTCATCACCCTTCTTGATTTGGGGGGTTATCTCTGAAGCCCAGTGGCTCTTCTCTATGACCTAGGCAGAAATAAACAGTGAGTATTCGTTTTTTCTTTCAGCTTCACTGTCGAGAAATATTTTCTTTTGCAGTGGCAAGGGGAACTCACAGTGGAGGGATCTCCTTTTTCCCAGGACTTACTTGCTGGTGTGCTTAACTCCTGCTCCTTCGGTTTAACACATTCTGGTTGTTTTTCTTGGGACTTCCTCCAATTGCTTTCTTCAGGGCTGCTCTAGTTTTTGGGAAGAAGAGTGGGGTGACTTACATTCTTTTGGTTTATTTCAATTGCTGACATTTGGCTGTTTCTGGAAGCTAATCATTCAAGTCTAAAGTCAGACTGGGACTGTTCTGTAGTTTTAAAGTCTATAAAAATAATTTTTTCCATCTTTATCACTTTCCTTTCTTCTCCTCCAACATTTTTCCTGCTGTGATGGTCAGTTTGGAGAGAGGGATGATATCTGGGAGAGTGGAGAGACTAGTAATCCTGGAATTACACTGCTTTCTTTCCCAGAAATCTCCATCGGTTTTAAATATCTCTGAATAGTGGTTTTAATTTAGTAGTACTTAGAAACATCTGGAAGTAAATTGCCATGTAGATATAAATTCATGAGGACAGTTGTCTCCTCCAGGTGACATTCTGAGTTATTTATTTTCTGTTTCCCATAATGTGTAAATATTATTGTCAGTAGCTATAATACATACCTTTATGTGTGTGTGCATTTATAGAATATATGATGAATCTATTTATCTTTGTCATTTAAAAGAATTAGTTGCTTTAAAAAACTTTGTGAATCATAAGATCCTTTCATCTCAGGGGATTACTGAAGAAAGCTGTCTATACACTCATTTAATAAATCACCAATATTTAACACTTTTGCATTATTTAAACCTAGAACTATTGATTATATAGATAAATATCAAAGCATGTTTGCCTCAAAAGTGGTGAGTTCTGTATCTTGAGAGAAGATGTGGTAATTTATAGATGAGGTTTCATTAATTATGCACATTACGTTTATTTTTATAGACTCATTGGAAGAATGTGAAGTACAAACTAATCTGAAAATTTGGAGAGAACCACTGAAGATTGAATTTAAAGAAGACAGTTTATCCTATATGGAAAAATTATGGCTTAAAAAATACAGGAGGTATTTTCTGAATTTTTGCATTATTAATGAGAAATATAAAAACTATTTATGTTCCTTGTGTGACATGCTTTTATTGTAGGAATTTTGTATGTGTTTTTCACATTTGCATAAATAATTTTAAAACAATATTAAATCCCTGTGAAGTTTCTACTGTTCTAATAAAAATTTTAATTCTATTTATGTATGTGATACATCATTAATTTAGAGAAATGAAAACATATGTGTGGGGAAAAGGCGTAAATAAGGCATGCAATTTAAGAACAATAGCAAAAATAATGTGATAAATGAAAGATTACTTTGAAGGAGTATTGCTGTCAGTTGTTTTACATTAGCCTAAACTTTTGAGGCTGTATTTTCCAAACCTACTTTTAAGTTAATTAGACTTTTAATTTTATAGTTTTAGTGATAGTATTCAAATATATTTTATTCAAAGACTACATTGTTAGATTCACCATTTCATAAAGCGTCTAAAAATTAAACTATTAAAATAGTAAACTACAACTATGACTGAGTACATTAGAGTCATTCATAATTTTACCATCCTTCAAGTTGTGTTGGGAGGTACTTTTAATGGCCATCAGCTGAGTTTGCTGTGTAACAGTGTCGCTCCCACTTCACTGTGCCTGTGAATCCCCGAGACACTGTGGTAAAATACAGATTCTTCTTCAGTAGTCTAGGTGGGGCCTGAGATTCTGCACTTGTGAATTTCTGACAGCTCCCAGATGATGCTGGTGTGGATAATGCTGCTCTCTGAACCACATTTTGAGAAATAAGGTGTTGGAGGACCTGTCTAGAATGTACCTGAGGAATAGTCATCAAGCCTTTGCTTCACCTTCAGTCATATGAAATGGCTCTGGAGGTGGCCCATTCCATCTCTGGAACATTCTGCCTGCTATAATATCTCCTAATGACCTGTAATCTGTTTCTGGTTGGTTTCTAAACTTGGCCATAATTCTACCAATTAAACCAATATGGAACAAACTGAAGTTCTCCTCTCCATGGCATTCACTTCAGATTTTTGAAATCAGCCCTCATGTCTCCCTTGAAGCCTCTGTGTGACAGGTGAATATCTACACCCCACCCCCACCTTCAACTGATTTTATGGCAGATTTTTTTCTTTTAAATTTTTTATTTTAAAATAAGATGTACAGAAGAGCTGCGAAATGGTATAAAGAATCCCCATATATCATTCATTCAGCTTTCCCTAATGGTAACATCTTACAGAACCATAGTGCATTTATCAAAACAAAGAAATTAGCATTGGTGCAATGTTATTAGCTAAACTACAGATTTTATTTGAATTTCACCAGCTTTTCTACTAACATCCTTATTCTGCTCTCAGATCCAATCCAGGATCTCACATTACGTTTTGTCACTTCTCCTTGTTCATTACAATTCCTTAGTCTTTCCTTTTCTTTCATGAACTTGACATTTTTGAAGAGTACTTGCCAGGTGTTTCATAAAATATACTCAACTTGGGTTTGTTTGATTTTTTTTCATGATTACATTAAGGTTGTACATTTTGAGGAAGAATACCACAAAAAGGATGTGCCCTTCTCAGGGTGTGATGTCACAGGATCATGTTGTCAGTGTGTCTTATTACCAGGATGTTAACCTTGAACACATGGTTAACACATGGTTAATGTAGTGGTCACTAAGTTTCTCCACTGTAAAATCACTCTTTTCCCGTTATAATTAATGTCTTGGTCCATTTGGGCTACTGTAACAGAGTGCCATAGACTGGGTGGCTTATAAACAACAAATATTTATTTCTCGGAGTTCTGGAGGTTGGGAAATCCAGATCAAGATACCGGCAGATTCAGAGTCTGGGGACAGCCTGCTTCCTGGTTCATGGATGGCCCTCTTTTCTCTGTGTCCTCACATGGCTCTCTCAGGCCTCTTCTGTAAGGGCACTGATCCTGTCATGGGGGCTCTGCCTTCACGATCTAATCGCCTCCATAGGCCCTACCTCTTAATGCCATCTCATTGGGTGATAGGATTTCAACATACGAATTTGGGGCCGGGGAGCACAAATATTCACATCATAGTAATTAAGAAATATTTTAGGGGAGATACTTTGAGATAATGTAAAATCTTGTTTTTCCTTACACTTTCACCACTAATTTTAGCGTTTATTAGTGGATTTTGCCTGCAGCAATTATTACTCTGCTGATCTGTTGGTGATTTTCTGTCTCCCTCATTTCTGCTCCAATTATTAATCTATTAGATTAATAAATTAATATAATTTACTGATAATTAATTCTTCAGGGAAGAATGTCCCTTCTCCTACTTTCATTTATTTATTCAATTGTTTATTTATGTGGACTCTTGATATTTGTTTTATTTTTTAGATTAATATGCAATAGTAGTGTTGTTTATTTTGTGGCTCAAATAGGTCCTGCTTAACCACTGAGTGCTCTGTCAGGTTGACTCCTCTGTCCTTTCAACCTATCCTTATCCTTTTTTATTTGTTGGTTGGTTTGCTTTGAACATCTCTTTATTTTTCTGGCACCCAAGATGCATTTCCCTGCACCAGGAATCATTTCTCCAAAGAATCCTTGTTCCTTTTATTGGAGAATGGTGTTCAGAAACCAAGATCTGCACTCTAGGTGTGCTCATTGCTACTTGGGTGTCACAGATTCTAGGCCTTCTCAGAGAACAGATCTAGGAAATACATGTATGTATACTAACCCAGTATACACATGCTTCTAAATTTATTTTTGTGCCTGTCTAACACAATATCTATTAACGTAAACACTTTATGAGTGTTCGTCGATGAGTTAAACTCACTTTATCTATGAGTTCACACTCATACCTCTGACTGCAAACCAGCATCACAAGGTTCATTTACATTCTTTCTTTGCTTATTTGTAGTTTCTTTCACCTACAGTGAGAATCCTGGCTCTCATTATCTATGATGTATTCATTAATTTATCAACTACTGTTTGTGTATATATATATACACATACAGTAGTTTCAGAATTGCTAACTAATATCACTGAGACACAAATTTACCAAAGATAGAGTATATTGTTTGTGTACAGTGCTTTATATCTTTAGTGTACGGTATCTGGCCTTTCGTGTCCTTCATTTAGCAAAATGCATTTAAAATTCATCCATGTTCTTGAGTTGATCGAAATCTGTTCCTTTTTATTGTGGAGTAGTATTTCATCATCATGATGTACAGTTTACGCATTCATGTGTTGAGGAAAATCCTGTTGATTTCTGGTTTTGACAATTATGACTAAATCTGTTGTAAACATTTGCAAATAGGTTTTTGTTTGAATATAAGTTTTTAATTCCCTGGGTAAATACCTGGGACTGGGATGGCTGGGTTGTATGGTAAGTGTATGTTTATCTTTGTGAGAAACTGCCAAACTATTTTCCAAAGTGACTGCACAGTTTTGCATTCCTTCCTGCCATGTATGAGAATTCTAGTTGCTCTCCATCCTTGCCAGCACCTTTTTTTTTTTAAATTTTTTTCTTTTGGTGGTCATTTTAGTAGGTACATAGTTGTATCCCATTGTGGTTTATGTGGCAGGGTTTTGAATTCATTCATGTACTATTCTGGTTATACCTATAGAACTACTATCCAAGTTGTTTCTATCTGTTTTAAAGCATGACACCCATAACAGTCCTTCAGGTGTGAAACTCAGTAGCATGTACCTCTCAATTGCCACTTTCTAGCTTAGGAATTAGTACATAAAAGTAATCCCAAAGTCACTTATCTTTTTTGGTGGCTGCCTTTCACAATGAGTTTTTTATACAGTAAAAGAAGCACAATTTTGTTATTAAATGACCACCATCATTTGTGCTTGGACAATATAAGAAGCTTTAATCACGGGCACGTGAAGTCCAGAGCTATGCTAAATATTCAATGTTGGCAAATTTCCTTAGTAGGGAAGAACAGTTAGTGAACATATTTACTAGGGTCTTATTTACACAGTTATTTTTTTAACAGTAATCAATTTTTGAGTTAATGCTGTATGCCTTAATTATGGATGCTAATGTACAGTAATCCATTTGCAATTCACAAGTTTGTGATACATTTCTGAGGCTGTGCTTCAGAAAAGTTTCCCCTGTTGATAACCAGGATCACAGTTTAGACTTTATTTTTGCCTATCACTATCATGTTTTATAATAGGCTTATAAATATATGATCCATTGCACTTTGTTTTTGAATTTCTTTTCTGATTTGGACAGTAATATTTTTTGTATTTTACCTGCAACCAATACATTAAGCGTTGATAGATCTTAATAGCAATCTTAATATCTCCAGTGGATCTTTTAAATGCTAGAAAAGTTTCAGCAAAGAGAGCATAAGATGTGGATTTAGAGTATTTTAAGGGTGGGTATTAGCAATGAGCTGATATTCCCACTCCAGTTCCCCTACTCTTCATTACGTATACTTCTCAAGTCTAGCTGATCATCAGAAGGACCCAGGGCAAGTTTTTAGAATACTGATTCCTTAACCCAATCCCAGACAGACCTAAAAGTCAGTGTTTTTAAGGAAGAGTATCAGACTCTGTATTTAAAGAAGATCTTTTATAGTGATTCTGATGCAAACAGCCTAACACTGGTTCACAGAATAAATTTAGAACCACTCATCACAACTTTCCTCAAGTGAATTGGTCAATGCTCAATAAATTTGTTTAAATTTTAAAAGAGAAAGATATGGTGAGATAATCCTATTCTAATGGATATTTTATCCTTTATTTATGTGCCATGATCCTTTAACGAAGCATTGGTGCGAAGGTCCCAATATCCAGAAGGCAAATTTAGTTCGTTGACTGACTAGCTGTTCATGGGCAAATCACTTAAGTTCTCTTGGTCCACATTTTCTCATCTGCAAAATATTGAGTTTAGAATAAACAATCTGTGGGGCACCTTCAGCTCCAACGCTTTATTATTTAGAGTCTTTGGTTCAGGGCTTCACTCATAAAATTGGTAAGTTTTCATTTCATGAAGAAGGAGCTTCTGGATAATAGTACGTTTATGTGTATGTATGATTGAATTTTTAGTACAGTATATCTGTGTCAAACTGGAAAGAGGTTTCTGGTGGCCAGGCACCAGTTTGTCTTTGACCTTTACTTTTTAATATTTTCCATCATTTAATTAAATTATGTATGTAAAATGACATGCTTATCAAATTACAAAGCTGAATAATATATAAATATTTTGGAGTGTTCTGATGTATACATTACATATATTGGGAAAATGCACATAGCCGTAGATTGCAGGAGATTATTAAATCTTTAGTGCCTTTGCAAATTTCAAAAGAGGCAATATTGAGTAATGATTAAGAACATGGACTTGGGGAGGCAGAGTGCTTGGGTTCAAATTTCTTTTCTGCGTTTACTACCTAAATGACTTTGAACAAGTTGGTTTACTTCTTTGTGCCTCAGTTTCCTCATCTGTAAAATTAAGATAATACTAGTGCTTATTTAATATTAAGATTTACTATCCCAAATTGGTTAGAACAGAGTCTGGTACATTTTAAATTTTGTGGATGTTGCCTACTAATGCCATTAAGAAGGCCCTGGCTTTTACGTGGGGACTCTGTGAGCTTGCATGGCCTAAGAGGGCTGTGCAGCTGTTTATATTCTTGGTTAAAAAGTGACTCCCCTCCCCAATAATTTGGAAATATCCTCTGGAACTAAATGCACACTCTTGACCTCTGAGAATTCCTGTGCTTTGTTGCCTTCCATGTGAGACATACCACATCAAACCTCATTGTAAATTGGTCGATAGATACCACAGCCAGAGCACCTTACATTCGTGTTGCGGGAGCCTATGTTATCACCCTATTGGCTTGGTGGAAATTTAGAAAAGTGTCTCTAGATTCCCTTAGAACTGATCAACATAATGCCAAGGGTGTGAAATACAATACACATTCATAAATTAGCTTTTTAAATAGCGTGATATGTTTCATGGACTCCATGTGGCTTTTGCAAGAACACTGAGTTCTCTTATAACTTTGATGTTCATCCTAAATGAAAAACAGTAGTATATGCAATTTAAAAATCTCGTGTGATGTTAATTTGATTTACAAAATTATTTTAGTAGATTAAGATTCTGTTATACAAACATACTTTTCTTCCGTAAATTAGAGATACAGCTATGGCTTCATCATTAATTTTGTAGACTCACTCGTTTGTAAAATAAATCAAGATCTTGTCTGGGCAAGTTTCAGATAGTGTATGTTAGTCTTTCAATTGCTTTTTTCTTGTTTTGTAGAACTCCACAGGAGCAACTTCAAAGCATGCTACTGGATACATTCACACCTCAATGTAAAACCCCTAGTGAGGCACAGTGTTCTCAGAATGAAAATGATGAAGATAGTGATGGTTAGTTCAGCCTTGATTAGATATTTTCAAATTTATTATTTCAAATTGTATACAGTAAGCATTAATCAGCATCTGCTTTCGGTTTTCTTTACTGTATCGTTCTCACCTGGACGATGTACCTTTTATCTCCAGGTCAAAACCATGCACACTCTTCTTGCCATCCTCTAGATTTACTTTGCCTTAATTTAAATAGTTTCATTTAAAAAATGAATGTTAAGAAAATGTATATTTTACTTGAACTGGGGAAATTGATATCATTTAAATTTTTGTGTGGATGCACGGGAGAACATTATTCTTTGATTGTTGGCCATGTTATTTGAAGATAGGAATTTATGAGGTAAGGTATGTTCTTTGGTGATATTATTTTCTAATCTTATTTCCTAGTTGAGGAGACCAAAATACAACACCCGGCTCTTTTTCTGCCAATAGAAGAATTAAAGATAGAGAGACCTGAATCATCTCTAAAAATAGTCGAACTAGATGATGTAAGTGCATAATGACCATTCATATTACTTAACAAACAGGAAATTCATAACATGTAGTTACAACTACATATTATTTTCAACAAGATTTTTTTCATAATTCAACAGCTTAATAGGAAATTTACAAGTGTTTAAATTGAAACATGCTGACAGGAATAAAATAAAGTACTATTTTTAATGTAGACAGTAAATTTGTGAGGTAAATTGATATTGTGTCATTTTTTAGGAAACATGTGGTATGGGAGATGGGAAGACATTTCACTCTTTTATAGAAAAGTAGTTTAGTGTTTGTTTAGTTCTTTATGTTAGGCTTTTTAACAAAGATTAGTCTCATTATATGGTATCTGTTTAATAAAATTTGTATACATTTAGTTTCCTGAATGTCAATTAATATTATTTTCTATTTAAAGGAAAAGTAGTATTAAGATGTAAGGGATTTAGTCTAGTTATGACTTGAATACAAACCTCTAGAAGACACCAACTAGAATCAGCTAGAGCTGGAGCCCGTCAGAGCCGTGACAAACTCAGTACATGTCTGACTGTCTAGTCATCCAGTAGCTGAATGTACACTTGTCCTCGATATTGCTCTGACTGTGATTGTCACAGAAAAAGACTAGCATGGAGGAAGTACCTTTTTAAATACTACTTTCTTCTTTAGGTTAATAGCTTCTGCTTTGTGTGTGTGTGCGTGTGTGTGTGTGCCTAGCAACATTTTTGTTTCTCCTCTGGATAAATTTAAGGTATTGAACAAATAAATACGCACACACATGCATATATATGTGTGTGTGCTTGTCATTAAATTGATGAGAAGGTAAGCTTGTAACATGCTGACCAGAGAACTGACAACTGAAAACTGAAAATGTCTTCGTCGCTAATCTATTTGGCACTTAGTGGTTACATAACAAAACATAAGTTGTTATTGTTGGTGCTGGATATGATAGTAATGATAAAGTGACTGACAGCAAATGCCCTCAACAAATACCTAATGAATTTATTTAGTTCTCCTAGAACTCATGTTCTATGGCATATAGTGAGAGAGCTCATGACATTAATTGTGGGAAGAAAATTCTCTACATATTGCCTACAAGTTAGCTGGTTAACGTATAATAAATTTATTGAACATACTAACATTATACAACATGCATTTAATAAGACTTATGAAGAGGAAGTTAAAGATCCAGGAAACTTCGTGCCTTACAACGTTGAGTTAGCTGATGCAGACAGTCAGCAAAGGTAAGATCTTTCTAATTCACTTTTGATGCTAATTAAAAACTCACAGAAAAAACAACTCTCTCTTTAAGAAATTCATGATGTAAAAAACATGTGACTTTAATGTTAGAAGATATTTTACTTAAGCCATGTTTAAATTTGTGTTCAATGTTGCCGATATTTGTCCACATTCAATAGTTGGAAAATTTTCTATAATAATATGTTTATACTCTTACCTAATATCTGGATTATTTAATAGATGGTTATGGATTTAGGAATTATTATTTGAAACAGCTGACCGTATCTGGTGTATTTCATAGGAGCTTTCTTCTTTTCTCCAAAGATACTCTTTGGATTTTCCTTACTTTAGTTTGCTATGAATCCTAAATAAAACAGGTATATTAATGATTAGGTTGAGAGACAAAAAGAGCTCTCCAACTACAGATGACTTCCTATTATCTTCACAGTGTGATAAATTAAATAAATGAAGTATAGTGGTTCACTTTGTAACTTTTTTTGTAGAATTTTGTCATTTCCAAAAATAAAATAATGTCTAGTTGTGTTTGTTAGTAATGTTAAAAATTGCTCCAAGTCCTCTTTGCTGTTGAAACTTCAGCTAGGATTTCAGCTGTTTTGACCACAAAGTATTGAATTGGGTAAACAGCAAAATGAAGTTCCTATTAAGTAGCCCCTACACCAATTCTTTGTTTATATATTCAGGTCAGCCTAGGCCTCTGTCAGCATTTTCGAACAGCAGTGGGCTTAAGTGATACCCTTGAACTCAAAAAGCCCCATGTTTGGACATATAGACCCAGATATCTAGCAGCAAGTGTGCTTTGGCAGGAGACAAATTCTGGTCAGTAGATTAGAGGTTTGTGTCCACTACTATATCCCGAAGCTCTCTAATTTGATACTTTTATATATCTTATCTCAAGTCTTTGCTTTGACCTCCTAACCGTGTATGGTGTTAGAGAAGGCAGAAAAAGTTACTGATGATGGTTTGGCAATAGTTTTGCAGCTCAGGTTTGAAGGTGCCCATAGAACTTCTTTTCTAAGAAGAATCATAAAGGATCATAAGTGACAAAAGAGGACCTTTCTGGTTAAAGCATAATCCATGAGTTTTTATGATGGTACTGTAGAGCTTACAGAAGTATGAGGTATTATTAAATCTATTATTCAATTCATAGAAAATCTTATTTATAATTATGCTTGTATATAGTAATCATCATGCAAAACTGAAACATAAATACCACATACGACTTTTTAGCTCTTATAGTTCATTGGTGAACAAATTAGAAGTTTATTTAAGTAATACAATTTTGATTTCATCGGATTTAAATAAGCTTGAACGATAACTCTACTTTTAGAACAAAGAATATAAGAAGCCAAACTTATTTTGGAATGATTTGAAAAAGAAACCTTCAATTGAAATTTTCCAGTTAATCAGATTCTGCCCGGGTGCCTATTTCTTTTACATCCATAACACTGTTTAGTTACTTGTAGTTTAGAATGTGTCTGCAGTAAGGTTAAAACAAATATTAAATTAATATGAATAACCCTGTTCCTTTAAGGTTTTACTATATTTGTTTTGATAAGCTGGGACTTTTTACTTTTTTTAGTATAATTTCTTTAAATTCTATTCTTTTGCTTGTCCCTAAACATGAAAGTTGCACATTTCACGATTATCAGAATAGTTTTCTGTATGAAAATGACATCCGTCAACCTCATGTTTTCACCAAGGGAAAAACAGACCTCTTACATCTTCATCTGAGCAATAGCTCTTTGTATGGTAAAGATAACTCAAAAGGTAACTTTTTTTCTTTTTGCTTAATATTGTTAACAATTAATGTTGGTAATTCAATGAAACCAATAGAGTATTGCAGTATACAAAAGATTTGCCTATTATGCTGTTCATTGTAAATCCAGAAAATTTAGTAATCAGAAGAAAATAGGTTGAAAATATATAGTTTTCTAGAAAATACTCTTTTTAGTCAATGGACAACAGTGTTTGTATTTGGAAGAAAAAGCAATCAATATAGGTCTCTCTAAAAGTTATTATGGACTGAGCTAGCATTTAAAAGATTACATGGATGAACTTTTAGTGACAAAATTCTGATTGGTACCCTGTTGCCTTCCCTTGCATTAAATCTTTCCCTAAAATATTCCAATTTGATGTAGTATTTCACATAAGTGATAAAACCAAAATAAAACAAATCATCTTGTTTATATATCTACATTGCTATTACTAGTAGTTCTCTTGGGATCTATAGATTAGAATGCTGTGTGCAACTATCTGGTTTCAATTTCCAGATGGTAAGATCGTCATTTAAAGACAGTCACAGCAAAGTATACTGGCCTGGGAGTCAGCTGTTGTTTCCATTTCTGCCTTACATCACTGTGTGACCTTGGATATGTCACTTACTTGTTTAGATGTCATTTTCCTAGGTTACATATAGGAACTAGATTATTTCCAATTTGCCTTTCAAATATCATGTTTGATATACTTAGGATTTTCAGAAAAAACAGTAAATATATCTTATGTGAAGAATTTGAGAAGTACTAAGAGAGCATTGTTTAAGATACTTGTAAAATTGATGATTGCCTTCTAATTGGGTAGTAGCTGGTAGAGAACAGTGATTTGTGGTAATTCTGCTGGTTTTGACATCTTCAACTACTAAGCCTCTAAATCATTTTGACCCACTATGAACGATGCCCACATGGGAACTAGGAACTTTACAGGGCTCCAAATCTAGTCCAGAGGTATTTTTTGACCTACTTGGAGTATGGTATTCCAGTTGCCTTTGGGAAAATGGTGAACATAAATGCCCGTATAAGTGTGACTTTAAAGATAGTTAATTTTTTCAAATAGACTTTATTTTTTAGAGCAGTTTTAGGTTCGTAGCAAAATTGAGCAGGAAGTACAGAGTTCCCGTATACCCTCCGCCCCCTCAAAACCATAGTTTCTCCTCCTCAATCAACATCCCAAACCTGAGTAGTATATTTGTTGCAATCAACAAATGTACATGACACATCATTATCACCCAAAGCCCGTAGTTTACACGAGGGTTCACTCTTGGTGTTGTACCTTCTCTGGGTTTAGACAAATGTATAATAACATGTATCCACCATTATAGTACAAAACAGAATTGTTTCACTGCCCTAGAAATCCTCTGTGCTCTGCCTTTCATACTTCCCTCCCCTCTAACCCCTAGCAACCACTGATCTTTTTACTAGCTCTATAGTTTTGCCTTTTCCAGGATGTTATATAGTTGGAATCATACAGTATGGAGCCTTTTTAGATTGTCTTTTTTCACTTAGTAATATGTATTTAAGGTGCCTCTGTGTATTTTCATGCCTTGATAGCTCATCTTTTTTTTAGTGCTAATAGTATTCTGTTGTCTGGACTTACCACAATTTATTTATACATTCACCTACTTAAGGACATCTTGGTTGCTTCCAAGTTATGGAAATTATGAATAAAGCTGCTATAAACATTCACATGTAGGTTTTTGTTTGGACATAAGTTTTCAGCTTGTTTGGGTAAATACCAAGGAACATGACTGTTGGATTGTATGGTAAGAGTACGTTTAGTTTTCTAAGAAACCGCCAAACTGTCTTCCAAAGCAGCTGTGTGACTTTGCATCCCCCCCAGCAATTAGCGAGAGTTTCTGCTCTCCACATCCTCGCCAGCATTTGGTGTTGTCAATGTTTTGGATTTTTGCTGTTCTAATAATTGTGTAACAATATCTCGTTGTTGTTTTCATTTGCAATTCCTTAATAACATATGAGGTTGAGCATCTTTTCATGTGCTTATTTACCTTGTAATATCTTCTTTGATAAGGTATCCATTAAGGTCTTTGGCCCAGTTTTTAATTGGGTTGTTGGTTTTTTTTACCGTTGAGATTTGAGAGTTCTTTTGTATATTTTGGATAACAGTACTTTATCAGATATGTGTTTTGCAAATATTTTGCCCCAGTCTGTGGCTTGTCTTCTCATTGTCTTGGCAGTGTCTTTCGTAGAACAGAAGTTTTTAATTTTAATGAAGTCCAGCTTATCAGTTATTTCTTTCATAGATTGTGTCTTTTGTGTTGTATCTTAAAAAGTCTTTGCCATATCCAAGATGATCTAGATTTTCTCCTATGTTCTAGGGGTTTTATAGTTTTGCATTTTACATTTAGATCTGTGATCCATTTTAAGTTAATTTTTGTGAAGGATGTAAAGTCTGTGTCCAGATTCATTTTTTGGCATGTGGACAACTAGTTGTTCCAGCACTATTTGTTGAAAAGACTGTCTTTTCTCCGTTATATTGCCTTTGCTCTTTTTTCAAAGATCAGTTGACTACATTTATGTGGATCTATTTATGGATTCTCTATTTTGTTCCATTGATCTATTTTTGTATACTTTTGCTAATACCTCCCTGTCTTGATTGCAATAGTTGTATGGTAATTCTTGAAGTAGTGTAGTATCAGTCCTCTGACTTTGTTCTATTCCTTCAATATTTTGCTGGCTATTTTGGGTCTTTTTCCTCTCCATATATACTTTAAAGTCAGTTTGTCAATATCCACAAAATAACCTGCTGGGACTTTGATTGAGATTGCATTGTATTTATAGATCAAGTTGAGAAGAACTGACATCTTGACAATATTGAGTCTTCTCATCCGTGAACATGGACTGTCTCTCCATTTATTTGGTTCTTGTTTGATTTCTTTCATCAGAGTTTTGTAGTTTTCCTCATATAGGTCTTGTACATATTTTGTTAGATTTATACCTAAATATCTCATTTTTGGGTGCTAATGTAAATGGTATTGTGTATTTAATTTCAAATTCCAGTTTTTCATTGTGGGGCATATAGGAAAGTGATTGATTTTAGTATGTTGACCTTATATCCTGAAAACGTGCTAAAATTGCTTATTAGTTCCAGGAGTTTTTTTGTGTGTGTGTGTGTAGATTCTTTGGATTGTCTACATAGACAATCATGTCATCAAAATCAGGTTTATTTCTTCCTTCCTAATCTATATACCTTCTATTTCCTCTTCTTATTTTATTGTATTAGCTAGGACTTCCAGTAGGATCTTGAAAAAGAGTGGTAAGAGGGGACATCCTTGCCTCATTCCTGATCTTAGGGGTGAAGCTTCTAGTTTCTCACCATCGAGTATGATGTTACTACAGGTTTTTTATAGGTAGTCTTTATCAAATTGAGGAATTTGTTGAGCCTGTTGATGTGGTGGGTTCAATTAATTGATGTTTGATGTTGAGCCAAGACATCTAATTTTTATGACTTGACAGAGCTTCCAATTAATAGACTAAATGATACCTATACTTTCTGCGTTGCATTTTAAACATTATTAAAAGGCTGTTTTGTAAGTTTTTCAACAGCAATGGATCCTAATAGTGGAATTTTGCAATCTTGCAAAAATATTATAGAGGTTAGTTTTAGACATTTAAATATAAGAAATGGCATCTATTTCTACCAAAAAAATCAGAAAATTTCTGTTCAAGTTTAGAAGGAAAGCACAGCCTTATAATGGGAGTTTCACTAAGTTGAATACCCTTTATAAAATTTTTCTTATAAAAGTGTTTCTCTGACATACAAGTTATTGCATTTCTCACAGTATTTGTGCAATTTAAGAGGTGATAGTTGTTAGAAGTGGAAGTTCTAAATACTATGTGTAATTGCAGAATTATATAAACATTTGATTTCAACAAGTAAGTCTTTTGGGCTGCAAGGCATAATTTACATCGCTAGAGACTATTTTAGTCATAGCCTCTACTATTTTAGATGGTCTATTTTTAGAGAGAAGATGTTTATATTGGAAAGAGAATAGGGATAATCAGATGAAGCAGTATTCTATCTGGATAACGGTATACATATTTTTATTTTAATTGAAAGCAATATGGTACAAAAATTTTTAAAGAATTTTCCGTCTTCGGAAAATTTAGACCAATGTTTGACAACCCTGGCTGCACATTATAATCACCTGGAGAACTTGGAGGCAAAAAAAAGAAACAACAAAACAATGCTTGAGTCCCACTGCCAGTGTCTGATTTAATTGGTTTGGGGTCAGGCTCATACACTGACAATTTTAAACAGTACCTTCAGATGATTCCATTGTGCAGCCAGGTTGAAAACCAATGATCTAAACCAAGTGATTTATTTAAAGGAGACTTAATGAGGTGGGTGACTAATATAATCTTGCTCATTTCATAGCTTTCCAGAGGCAGGTGTCCCAGCTTAGTCATTTTCTGCGCCCCTAACTGCTGCTGCTCTTTCGTCTGGCGGATTGCCCTCTGCCCTCTCCTCATCACTAGGCGTCATAAGGAAAAGAAGTAAAATGTGGAAACAAGGTTCCCTCTGCATTATTTCTCATAAATTGCTGTTGTAAAACTTGAGTGGGAGAGGGGTAGGAAAGTGGGAATTGAACCACAGGCTGAAATAAAAGTTTGCGTCAATTTCAAGATTTCATTACAAAACAAAATCTTGCCTCCTTTCATTAGTCTAACTCCCTTAGGTTTGAATGTATATATGAGTAAACTATGATTATCATTTACGAACATAAACAGAGTAAAAGCATTTTAACACTGAGAACTCAGTAAAGAAATGTTGATAAAATACTGTTTGTTGGTAAAGATTTACACCACAGAACTTTTGGTTTATGAACAGTTTAATCAATTTATTTGCTTAAGTTTATTTATTTAACTTCTATAAATGTGTGTTTTCAACAGCAGGAACTTCAAATACAGATTTTGACGTCATTGTGGATCCTTATGTTAATTCTCCTGCCGTTGAAAAATTAGGAGAAAGCAGCTTTTTGGGAAGAAATTTCAGAGAGCAAAGTACAGATGTAGAAAGTAATGAAAAGTCTGATGATTCCTGCATATCACTTGGGAGCAAGAATTCTTTGCCAAATGTAGATTTAGAAAAACCTTCCATTAAGGAGAAATTATCTCAAGACGTCAAAGAATCCTCGGAATTTAGCAATCTGCATGAGAGGCCAAACTTTGAAGATTCTAAAACTACAGAGCCACCACTGGTAAATCTCTATTATGTTTATTATATTAAAAATTTAATAAGAAACATCATAAAAAATTTCATATTGACACAATATATTCTTAACTGTTACTTCCTGTTGAAATTAAAATGTGCTACCTTGTATTATCACAAGATAGTTGAAGAGTGACTCAAATGGGAAAGAATGTTGATGACTATGAAACAAATTCTGATATGGTAAATGCCGTTATAACTTATAGTTTTCTATGAAAAATAATACTTTAAGGCCCACCTCATGCACCATGGTAAGAGTGCTGTTACTTTTCTAAATGAAATTCATTATTATGAATAATTTAGTATAAGAAATCCTTTCTAGCTTTTTACTGTATAGTCACTGGTTAAAATGAAATGAATGCACATCCTGGTAGATAGAACCTGGTAGATAGAACCAGCTTAATGTCAGTATAAGGTTTAAAAGATAATTCTTGAAAGAATATGAAGAAATAGGGGTGTAGTTTTTGTTTCTTCTTAGAGGAAAAAAGGGGTAAAGTAGCTCATTATTGCACTGCTGCCAAATTTTAAAACTATATTTGAATCTCTGTTCTATACTAAAAATCTTAGGTAATCATGATTATTAATAATAAATGATTTGGAAATTGGACAATTCAAATGTTAAATTTTTTGGAAATTGGGCAAGTCAAATATTTTAACAACCCTTTAAATTCATTTGCAATGAATCTCTGTGACTAAACCGAAGGTGGGACCAGAAAAGTAGAAGAATGAATACTTGAGCTGCTGCTACTTCTGCCTGGGGGCTTGGATCTCCATGCCCACTTTGTGACAGGTCTTGTTCCTTTTTGAAGTAGGACACTGGAACTGAGATCTCTGCAAAAAACTTAGATCCCTAAAGTCTGCTCATTAAGGGAATACACTAGGAGACGTACTCACAGGTGCAACAACGTGAAAGGAAAAGTATGTCTGCAGGTGATCTGGGCCAAGTCAATAAACATCTTACCTGAAAAATGGAAATCTTGGGCTTTCATTTAGCGTAGATTTAGAATTTGAATGTACATTTCTTGCTCAGAATCTCCAAGCCAAGGAATTCCCAATAATGTTAATCCATGTCAATTGATATCCTGACGTATCTGGCAAAAGTAAATCCCAATCCCTTCTAGAAAGACATTCCCACAATTTAGCCAATAGTAGAGTCCCCACAACAAAGCCCCACTGCAGATGGGCTGTTCTCCTCCCTCCTCCAGTGGAGAAAACAATTGATCATAGAAGGAATTTCTACAAACAGAACAAATGAGAATTCTAATTTTCTAGTTTCCCCAGGGCACCATGAAGAGGTGACGTCTGCATATGCAGTGTGCCGGGTTATAGGAGAGGAATCCTGAGCATGTGGAACCCACTTCTTTTATATGGCCATCAGCCTGCCTGACCTTTGCCCTACGGGGAGACTTTATCTTCTGTAACCTAATAAAAGGCATTTAGCAAAAACTCACAGATACGTAATCTGTGATAATTCATATAATGGACAACAATGTGGCAGTTAAAATGGATGAAATAGAACTACTTTTATTAACATGGATACATCTCAAAAACATGTTAAAATTTAAATGTAAAAGAATATGTAAAGTATAAGTCTGATAGCATTTTTGGAAAATTTAAGACAATTGTAATATTTTATGGATACACTCAGATGTTAATAAAAGTCAAAAACATGCACTGGAATAGAATATGTCAACTTCAATGCAATGATACAACTAGCTGTATTTACAAAGTCTAATATATATATATTTTGGTATAGAATCTTTTAAATTACCTATATTAAATTGTGTACTCAAGTTATATTATGTGTTGTACATATCTACATATTTAAAGTATTTCATAATTAAAATTGAAATGTTAAAAAGCTGCTAGTCATATCTTGATCCCTGATACTATTATAGTAAAAAACAAGTGTAAATGATTATATCATGGAGCCCAGTGCTTTATACACAGTGGTAGAATCTACTTTCTTTTCATCCCTAATGACTAGACATAAACTGTTTTTAATCTCCTCCTTTCGTAGTAGAAGCCATTCCCTAAGCAGAAATTACTTAGAAATCTGTCGTGCTCCAGTAGAAAATTCAAGAGTGCATAGTAGGGGCAATTTGGCGTTACTTGACTTCCAAATTGAGTGCAAGAAAGTTCATTTTGCGCTTCATTTTCAGAAATTGAGTTCTCCATGACGGTGGAACTGCCCATGGAATGAAGCGCTGACTTCTAGAGCAGCAGCAGTGAGGTCGGGTCAGTGCCAGGAAGAACCTGGACTAGTCAGGGGCCCTTGGTTCTGGTTGTGAAACTACTAATAGTTAACTTTGTGAGTTTGGGAAAAAAACAAACCCACTCTCACAGTTCTTATCTGTCAACCAAGGCTTTAAAAAACCTTTTCAAATTTGTAATTGTCTAATCCAAATATGAGCTCCACTAGAGCTGAAGAGGTTCTGTGAATTCACAATCAGTGTCTGGAGAGCCAGTGAAGATGTCAAGAGTAGAGTAGAGTTAGATTTGTTTTTGACAGAACTGCTTTATTGATCACTAGCTTGGTGTTGTAATATTTTATCATTTATATGATTTATAAATTTGAATTGAGTTATAGTAATTTTCTTTGTGTTGGTTACCCCCTTGACACACTGCATTTGGGAACTGATTAGATCCATTAGGGAACTGTTAAATACTTATAGCCACTCTGATTATATTTTAAGCCCATCTAGAGCTCTCATGTCTGAGTCTCTAATCTGTTTCCTACTAGACACATGTGTTGTTTTAAATCCCATTTATATTCTTCCCTGGGATGAAAGCATGTCAAAAAATGAATTCATAGGGTAGTGGAATCAGCCTAGACTCCAAATGAGCCATATGTATATTCAAAACCTAGGTCTGCTAGTTTCCAGCTATATAAACTTTACAAATTACTTAGCTTGCTCTTGCCTGTTTCCTACTTGTATATTTGCTTCACAGTGAGTATTTTGTTAACTTGGATTTATGACCATGGTCAGATCAGATTTGTTCCCATCGGTATTTTACTTTCATCTTTGAAATTATTTTATGTATAGACAAAGACACTAGTTCAAAAGCACAGCATATGAGAGAGACTCTATTTTTCAGAATAATTTATGTGCAAAGACACTGAGGGAAGAAAATAAAGGAGAGAAAGGAGAAAGAAAAACTTTGTTTCATGAACTTCTCTCCTCCTTAGATTGGTGGTAGCTTTCAGATAATTAATGTAATAATTGTGGTTTACACATTTTTCGGAACCTACTCTATGTAAATGTTGTATTATTTATGTCTCCACTACTGGAACCTAAACCTGATGAGGGCAGAATCCATGTCAAGAACACAGTAGGTGTCAATGAATGAATGTGCTGCTTTGTGTTGATGAGATAAAATAAACTTAATGCTGTTGAATATTTTGTTTCCTAGTTGTTACAAGAAATAGCCCTCAGAAGTAAGCCTATAACTGAACAATATCAAGGACTTGAAAGATTCCTTGTTTTTGATAAAAATGAAAGACTCAACTTACTTCCTTCTCATAGCTTAGAATGCAGCTGTTCCAGTACTAGGATTTCAATTGCAGGTAAATTCAGACATGAAATCAGGTGGCCTGTGGACCAACCTAACAGTTTTCCCACACATTTTTTTTAAACCGTTTGTCCTCATCTTAGGAAATACTGGGCAATTCTGTTCAACGAATAAAATCATTTTCTTCTTCACTAGCTGAAATTATTAATCCTGCGTGAGTTGCCACATATTTGTATTTAAGGCTACTATCAGAATGTGAGAGAATATGACTGACTGTAATGAGACTGGGAGAGATTATTTTTAGAAATATATCCCTTATAAATTATAACATAGAAATTCTTTGAATGACTTTATTAACTTTTAAGTATTGTATGAGGATTCTTAAATGCCATCTTAAAAGCAAATCTCAACATCTCAGGATCTGTGAGCTTTCTGAGACATACCTGTAATTTCCTTTTGAAAGTTAGGTCTTGGTGTCACCTCTATTCTTAGGTTTGCTGTGTATTCAAATGTGTTTATTTGTGTACAAACTATTATACTTTATGTTATATTGTTATTTATTTTTAAAAATATTTGTTTCTGTTTAAACATCTGTGTGTAATATCTTTGCAGAGTTTATTTTTTCTTTTTATTAAGCTATGTGAGTCTAATGGTTTTTATTGTATAATTATGAGATTTTTGTCTTTCATAATATATACCTCACTGTTATAAATATTCTTTAATTAGCTAAATATTATCCAGTAAAATGATAAATATAATAAAGCAACAACATGGAGTTTTCTCTTTTTTAAAATTTGTATTATTTGACCATTTTTCCATCTTAGGGGACAGAGAATGGATCCCAGACCATAGCATAAGTACGTATGCTGAGGACAGAGTTGCCCTGGGTGTTCTGCAGAAAGCCCAGAACCCGTCATCAAGTAGAACTCAGCAGAAGACAGGTAAGAGTGGCTAGAGGCCCCAGAGCATTCTGGTGGCTTACTTTGTTTATTAGTTTGTTTCTTAGCAGTTTATTAGGCACCTGAAAATTAGCTTTTGCAGTTTCATAATGTAAACTTATTCATTTTAACTGTCCTGGACTTTTCTTCCTAAACCAAAAAACCAGGAATAGTCCTTACCGTATTCTCCTCAAAAACATGAGTTACGGTCTTAGTTATTTTCTGTAACAATGTTTTAGGAATAATATTTTCAAAGCGTAGCTCAAGATATGGTGTATATTTTGAACAGTACTTATAAAATACATACTCACTTTCATTACAATCTCAGCAAACAGTGTATTTATACTAGATTTTGCATAGTCTTCCACTTGGTTCATATTATGATCACACATAGGAATTTGTGAAATGAATGGCTTAGGTTAAGATTCGGGCTTATAGCTGTGGTTAAGACACCTCTAACCCAATGCTGAATCTGTTAATGCTGGAATCTTGATTTCAGTTCATTAACTCTATTCTCTAACCAAAATAATCTCAAGATTATTTTGTCTACAGGATAACTCTTTTGACATGTTGATTGCTCATTGTAATGTTTTCCCAGTGAGTGTATGCAGAGAATTTTGACATCATTAAAATCAGCAGTATTATTAGGTCGTTATTGTTATCCAATAATACCTGCTAAAGTAGGTTTGCTTTATGCTGAATTTCATATGTAGTTGCAGTAGAATACTGAGGAATTGAGGCAGTTCAACACACATGTGTTGAGTATGTTGACTCTGTGCTGGGCTGTGGGGGAAAAGGGATGCATAGGTCATTTTCCTGATCTCGGGAGCTCATGGTTTAAGAGGAACACTTGATAAACGGGGCTATTTGCCTGCGTTTGAAGGCCATCTTCAAGCCAGAAATTTAATTACATATGATTTTTCCAAATATGTAAGATTTATATTTCTCTCTTTGCCCTAAATCCTATGATTAAAACTCCTTGTCTAGCTTAGATTCTTTCCATATGCATTTATGTAGAGAATCTGTCAGATTTAAAAGGTTTTTTTAGTGAAAAAATCATCCATTTATGATGAATGTTTTTTGGCTCTATAATTAGGTACCTATTCTCACATAAATGTTTAGAGCAGCTTCAAAAATTCTGGATGCTTCCTTCTGAGGCAGTCAAAGGAACTGTTTTAAGTCACTATAAGTGGATGAAAACAAGTTCACATGCATGCTACGAGAAATTTGTAACTAAGACAAATCTTGATAAATAAGTAGCCAAATGCCTTTAAGTATCAACTTGGAGTGATCAGTTGAAATCAATAATTTACTATAAAAAACATTTGTAGGTGCACCTACTTTAGGCCAGGCACAGCCAGACACTGGGGGTACAAAATGAGCCCTCACCTCTGTAGCCTGAGAGCTTGGAGTCCAGTGCAGAGGTTCTCAAAGGCCAATGTGAGCATCATCACCTGGGAAGCCCGTTGTCATGAGGATTTCTCCACCTCACTCAGAGATTCTGATTCATTAAGGCTGAGATACGGTCCAAGAATTTGCATTTGTTTTATCAACAACTTCATGTTATGCTGATCCAAAAATCAGACTTGAGAAGACTGCTATATAGATATGTAAACATTTAAATTACACTTTAATAATAAAGTTTTATAAAAGGAATGTGAGTAATATACTTTTGGAGATTGATAGGTAATTAATGATAGTATATGAGATCAGTTATAATCCAGGTAAGGACCTGTACAGTCTTTTAGGAATGGAGATGGTAAAATAATTGCTTTGCCATTGAAAAGTATAGATATGCAAGGTGTTAGAGACTAAGTGACATTTCAGCTGAATCTTAAAGAATTAATAAGATTTACCAGTTAGGGGCAGTGGGAAATGACTTTCTGGACAGAGGTAGTGGCCTGAAATAAAAATAAAAATTTCCTGGCTATATCACAAGTTATAGAAATCTTATATTCTGAACTGATGCCAGTATATAAAGGAATTCCTGTTTCTGTAAGATTTTTATGTTTGTGAATGTAAAAACATGATAGATGTGAAATGTGTGTGTTTAGCAGCATCTGTTGATTCTCCCCACCCCTGCCAAACCTACTCCTCCCCACCCCATCTTCCTGTCTCTGTATGACACAGTCATCCAAACATTTGTAAGTCTGAAACCTGGGAGTCATCATGACTCTCTGGTACCCACCACATCCTATTCATGCCTAAATCCTGCTGATTTCAGTTCTGAAATTGATCCCAAATCTAACCACTTCCATCTTTATTGCTCAAGAGGAGCCCAAGCCAGTTGTCCATCATCTCTCACTTGTCTCTCATTTTCACTTATGCCTCTCTCTAAAACATGTTGCTATGATTAATTTCCATCATATTCTACTGCTTTTAGTCAGTGAGTGAATTGTTTATATTTATAGTCATAAAATTGTTTATAATTTATAGGGAATGAATCATATTTTCTGTAAACTTAAACCATAAATTGTGTCTTGTCAATCTCCTGCTTAAAAGCATTCCGTAGTTTCTTATATAAGATAGAAAAAAACTTATATTCTTTATCATGCATCACACAGCAGTACTTGAGCTGGCCCTGCCATCTCTCCTAAACCACATCTTCTCCCACACTGCAGCCACGCTAGCTTTCTCTCTGTTCTCAGGCCACACCCTTACTTCTTAGCTTTAGAATTAGCTCTTCCCTCTGATCTAGGATGCTCTGCAGCCTCGCTCTCCATCTTCACACCGTTTTTCATATAATTGATTCTTTCCTGTTATTCCATCTCAGCCCAGATGCTGCCTCCTTAGAGAGGCCTTCTGAAACTGCCCTCTCTAATGCTGGTGTCTTGAGTCCCTCAATCACATTTACTTTCTTGCATCTTTCTCATAGAAGCTATCATTAGATGAAATTCTTTTGTTTACTTAGTTATTTTTTGCTCGCCCTACCTTTGATTGGAATGAAAGCAAGAACCTAACCTGTCCCGCTCATTGTTGTATCCTCAGTGATGGAACCCAGCCCGGTACATTGTCAGCGCTTAGGAAGTGTTTGTGATGAGTGAAGCAGGATAGCAGGACTGTGTGTTAGTTTGGAGCGCAACTTGAACGGAGGGGCAGAGTCTCTCATTCACTTCTGAATACCCTGATCCTGACACAGTGCCTGGCAGTTTTAGGATTTGACAAATGATTTTAAAATAAAATCGGATTGGGTATTAATTCATAGGTTCTTAGAGTTGGAGGGTATTTAAGACGTCATTCTGTCCAACTCCTTAATTTTATATGTGAAATATGAATTTTTATGTCTCAGGTCACAGGCTGGCTTCTAATTCAGTAAGAGTAGACAATAAGTTTCTTGCTTCTCAGTTTAGTGTTCTCTCTACCAAACCGTGCTGCTAAATAAAATTTCCATATATGGATCAAGAACTCTTAGAAAATACATTTTTGGGGGCCGGCCCTGTGGCTTAGCGGTTAAGTGCGCACGCTCCGCTGCTGGCGGCCCGGGTTCAGATCCAGGGCGCGCACTGACGCACCGCTCCTCTGGCCATGCTGAGGCTGCGTCCCACATACAGCAACTAGAAGGATGTGCAACTATGACATACAACTATCTACTGGGGCTTTGGTGGAAAAATAAATAACTAAATTAATTAATTAATTAAAAAAAAAAAGAAAATACATTTTTATTTTTTGTGTATAAATTCTGAGTAAATTACACAGTGGAGAAAGAATATCAAAAGACAAAAATATTTTGCAACCTTTATTCAGGGATAAAATATTGGGTCCTTTGATCAGAATGTTTTGTTATTAGAACACTGTGCAAAAGGCATGTTGCTCTGCTTATGTTTCATCTAATTTTAATGTTTATATTTAGAATTGCAGTAACAATTATTGTTGTATTAAATACTATTCAGTGAGTGATTCATATTTTTCATGTCCTTATCAGCATTCTTATGCCCATTAATGTAACCCAAAGCACGCTTCTATTTTATCTTCCCAATATTTGGCACGGTCTCATTAGTAATCATAGAGCATGTATATTCTTTAGCTAATACCAAGGACAATTTCTTTTGCTATATTTAGAGTATAACTGTGATTAGTGTTAATCTATAATTTCCTAAGATTACATTGCCAGTGATGGCAATGTAAAGTGACAGTTACTCTAAAATGAATTTCTTATGTTTATAATCTACAAACTGGACTTTTTTTTTAATTATAGAGTGATCCCTGCAATCATGGCATTTTTCATTGGTGCCAGTCTTCACTGTGCTTCAAATCTTAACCCTAGCAATAACATTAATAAGCTTATACAGGAAATATTAGAGGGAATGACATACTCTCCTGAATGAACAAAATAAATAAGATCAAGGACCAAATTGAAGGCTCTTCTGTCTCTTTGTATGTTTTAGGTACTTTAAATTACACTTTGAACTTATTTCCAGTACAAAAGATGGTCTGTCTCTTTGCCGTGTGCTAAGCACAAGTCGGACCCACCCCTGGTGTACATTTTTTGTCAGTTGGGATCAATTGACCTCTAATACCGTGGCAACCAGATGTCGTTAGAAGAGTTCAGCAAGTGTTTGTATGCTCCTGAATTTTCTGAAGGGCATCTGCGTCATGTTAAATTTTTCTCACCTCATATTTGCATATGTTGGCAGAAGTCCAGTTCTTCCTCATAACATCTTCCATTTGTTTGTTTTATTTTAATAAAGGTTCTAAATTTCTTTAATTTTTACTTGACTGAGACATAGCATAATACAGACAGAAGGATATGGTTTTCTCCATAGATCTGGAAGTTTTGATTTATATAGTTGAACCACTGTTATACTCACTGACCTGTGTTTCTACTATGGCTGTTCTGACCACTGTTTCATTGTGTAGAAATGGAACGTTGCTTTTCTTGATGACTATGAATAAAATATTGATTCTTTACATATTACAGGTAAAGGGGGAAATCATTCTAAATTCTAGTCATTAAAATAATTCTTACAGATATTTACATTTATTTTTCTTAAAACATAGGCACATTTTTACCAGTTATTTTTCCTCAGAATTGTCTCTGAATGCAAATAGACACAAAAAGGTCAGAATCTTATTTTAATTTGTTCATAATTTCATTCCAACAAAAATTGTTTTCAAAATTGATTTCTGAAATGTTCATTAAAATTGGTGCCCTTTGGGACTTACCTTAGTCAGTTTTAATTGCTTAAATAATTGCATACTGCGTTAAGATTCTTCTTAGGGTACTAGCTACATTCAAAGGAGATCTTTTAAGGTAAAAAAAAAGACAAACTCAGTAGTCATTAAATGTTAATACTTGACAGCTGTCTGTAGCCACTCTTCTGAGTTTTACATTTTCCTTTGAGTCTATAGAGTGGGCATAATGTTGTATGGCATATGTTCACTCAAATCATGATTTTTGTGATAATGACAATAGCACTTCTTTAAAGAATCCAATATTTTACACAAAGCCAATTTGTGTTAAGTGAATGCGAGGTTATCTTATAAATTATTTATATTTTATATATATATGTATACTTATCTCAATCAGAACAATGATTCAGTACATTTAAAAATATACCTGCACTATGAATTTCTAAATTTGTACTTTATTCCTTTGGCATTTATTAGAAGATTTTGTGAGCAATACTGAATGATTGTATACATATAGTTATGTTGTGTTAGTGTAAGATTTGAAGGGATTTTTTGTTCCTACTATGAAAGAAACACACGCTGAAGAAACCAGCTAAATCCAACTTTGAAATAGGTCAAGACAAAATGGCGACTGCCCTAGTAGAACAAAGGAATAGTCTGCCTTAGATCTGTGCTTCTGGAACTTTCCCACTAAATTACCCTATAAAGCAGCAGAGAGTGAGCTCCTATGTAGGAAAATTAGAGGTGTGATCTCAGGTTCTTTAAAGCTTGTGTTTTTCTAGAAGACTTTGCATACTAGCCTATTTTTTCTCCATAGTTGTTTTAATAGAAGAATGTTACACACCATCAGGTGAAATTAGTTCACTAGGAGGTGGTGCCATGTTTATCCTACAGGTTTGCAGGCACAGTGTGGTGTTGCTCTAGAATTTTAGAAACTGGGCACAGTGGTTGGTCATGGGATAGATTATAAGATTGGGTGTTGAATTGTTCTGGAATTGACTTGGTTTACAGATGTTTTTGCTTTAGTTAATATTAAAATTAGCTTGTCTTTTTCTGAAGGTAGAAAAATTAGGGGAAAATAACCCAGAAGTGTTCTTTATGGCATAGAGAAAGTGACTTGAGATTAACAAATTGTGATAGACCAGAATGGATGATAATCTAAAGTTCACTTTCTCATAATCTCTGTTGCGTGAATTTAACTGCTCTAAGTTCAAGGGCTGGTATTTGGTATCTTTAAGCACTCATTCACAATTTTAAAAACAGTTGATTTAAATTTTTTTCTTTTTTTTTTTTTAAATGTAACTTTTTTTTTTGTGAGGAAGATCAGCCCTGAGCTCACATCCATGCTAATCCTCCTCTTTTTGCTGAGGAAGATCAGCTCCAAGCTAACATCTATTGCCAATCCTCCTCCTTTTTTTTCCCTAAAGCCCCAGGAGATAGTTGTATGTCATAGTTGCACATCCTTCTAGTTGCTGTATGTGGGACGTGGCCTCAGCATGGCTGGAGAAGCGGTGCATCGGTGCACGCCCGGGATCCGAACCCGGGCCGCCAGTAGTGGAGCGTGTGCGCACTTAACCGCTAAGCCACAGGGCCGGCCCTAAATTTTTTTCATTTTTCATTTTAGGCCAGACATCACAGAGACCTTCAACAGCAAATTTACCACTTTCCAACTCTGTAAAAAGAAGCTCCAGCTGTCTTTCCTCCTCTCCTCCTCGATCAAGAAGTGCAGCTGCTCCATCATTATCTAGAGCTGCTTCTGAAATTTCAGAAATTGAATATATTGATGTTACTGACCACAATGAGCCTTTCTTAGACACCACTGCTGATCAAGAAACCTTAGACAGTTTGGAAAAAGAATTAAATGTGCTGAGAAATCTTGCAGGTAATGCTATTGTTTTCAGTGTAGACAATGTTAACTCTGCCTTTGGCCTGATTCTTCATATTGCACTCCAAGAAAACAGGCCTTTCTCTTTGCCTCTTTTAACTGTCAACTTTTGTGTCTGTTTTCTTCAATATCCCCTGAAAATGTCATAAAAAGTGTGAATGCACAGCCACACCAGAGATAGTCCCCTTACCCCACATAAGACAGAGTTAAATTGTGGCATAAAGACCTTCATATGGACAGAAATTTTTTTTTTTTCCTCCTTTCTACAAACCCACTGAGTGACTAATCCCTGTAACTTTGTGAAAGCTACTGCCCAACACCCTTGTTGGAAAACTGAGCTGTCAGATCTTTTCAAGCAGTATTTCTCAAGCTGCAGTGTATGCACAGATCCTCACAGGATCTTGTTAAAATGCAGATTCTGATTCAGTATGTGTGGGTGGGGCCTGAGAGTCTTTGCATCTAACGGGTGCCCAGTTGATGCCAATGCTACTGGTTGGCAGACTGGTTTGAAGAGAAATTATACTTGTGCGTTCTATTTCCTAAACCTCAATGGATGTAGTCTAGCAAATCATAACCATATTCTTGAACATTCAAAGGTCTGGTTCAGCAACAAAATATCAGGAGAAATAGTCCTCTTAATTTTCATCAGAAAGTTGTTCATGCAATTTGATAGAAGCAGCTGCAGATCCAAGAGGCAGGCCAGAAACCTCTAGGCCTGTATATTCCTCACATGCTCCTCCCTTGTTTTTTTTATTTTTGTTCCTTTTTAGTGATAACCTCCCTTATTGACCTTAGAATAATGACTTTGTTATCTTCCTAAAAAGAATACATCTTGGTTTTGAAAAATTCAAGCAATACAAGAAAATACAAAAAAGGAAGCCAAATCCCCACGAAATCTTACTACTCTGAAAACAGCCATTATTAACATTTGATGAGCATCATTTTAGACATCTCTGTTTATATCATAACTATACATATAAGACTAAATAGAAGGATGGATAGATTTAAGGAAAAATAGTAATAATTTTATAAAAAATAGATTTGTGCTCTACATAATTTTTTAAATTGTGTATCTATTTACCCAATTTAACAAAAAAAAAATTAAAATGAAACTAAAGGAAATTGTACACTTTAGATAAATATTTTTTCACCACAAAAATGTTAAGTTGAACTATATGAAATTGCCCTTTTGTAGACAAAAAACAGTGGAATATTGATAATTTTATGTGGTCCAACCTGTAATTTTTACAAATGTCCCTTTAAAAATTAAGAAAAAAGGTGAAAAGAAACAGTAAGCGATTAAGGCCATTTTTAACTATGACTTAGTTTTAGACAGTAATGATTAAATCCCTATAATAAAAGATGAGGATTTCTTTGTTGGGTTTTTTTTAACCACATGTAACTACAGATAGTATTAAATACATTGCTGTTATAGTTATGTTATAATTTTTCATTTTTTCAAGGTTTCCTTTTCTTTTCTTTCTCTTAGTGAAAATTCATATGGATTAAGTAATCAGCACCAGCATTTTTACTATGACTTCCCAATTTTGAACCTTTTATTTAGATTCATCTCTAGAAAGCTTGATTGTGGCATTCTTGAGATTGTCTGTTTTATCTTTATGGTTGATGGGCAAGTTAGCTGGATTACTTTAGGGGATCGCATCTTTTCTTCTGCTGTATGTAGTAGACATTTCTGCACTGTCTTCTGTCCCTGAATATGGTGCTAGTGTGTCCTTTAGTTTTTCCATTTAACTTTTATTTGGTTGAATTTAATTGTCAAATAGTGTTTTCCCCCAGGTAGGGCTCATGGTAGCTCTGTTACTCGAGTTTTGTGTCTGAGAATGCCTGCTACCTTTATATTTAAATGGCAAGTTGGCTGAGGGCAATTTCCTTGCGTCACTTTTCCTTTAAACCTTGTGCGTACTGATTCATTGTTATCTGGGTCTGCATTCTGCCGAGAAGTAGTCTGAGATCACCTTGAGTTTTGACTTCGCCCTCTCTCTTGCATGCAACAGGCTTCTTTCCTGACGGGATATTTGAAAAATTTTTTCTTAATCTTTGAAATTCAGTAACTGGACCCAGGATTGTGTTTCCATGTCAATAATTCAGCATTTCTTAAAACACAGGGTTCTCCTTCTGTCTGCAAAATAAGTTTCTCTTTATTTTCAGAGCAATTTTCTCCTACTGTATATTTCAGTTGCTTTTCTGTTCCATTTGGCTTTCTCCTGCTGAGAAACCTATTTCGTTTATGTTGGATCCTCTTTGTATGATGTATTTATGTATATTTTCTGCAACTGTTTTAACCAGTTTTTATTTTCCTTTGCATTTACTGTGATTCTCTCAAGCTTGTCTACTATGTCAGAATTTCAATTTTTAGCTGGTTATAGTCCATTCTTTATTGGTTGACTTAATAAGTTAGCTCTCTAAAGGTATTGCTTTGACTTTTTTGATAATTTTTTTTTTTTTAATTTTTATTTATTTATTTCCCCCAAAGCCCCAGTAGATAGTTGTATGTCATAGTTGCACATCCTTCTAGTTGCTGTATGTGGGACGCGGCCTCAGCATGGCTGGAGAAGTGGTGCGTTGGTGCGCGCCCGGGATCCGAACCCGGCAGAGCGCGCGCACTTAACCGCTAAGCCACGGGGCCGGCCCAGTAATTTTTTACTTTGATATAATTTCAAACTTACATAAAATTTGCAAGAATGCAAGAATAGTACAAAGAACTCCTATATACACTTTACCAGTTCACTACCTGTTTGTCTTTTGGCCTATTTACATATGTGTATACACACACACACGAACACACACACACACACAGTGCTCTTTTTTCCTGAAACATTTGAGAGGAAGTTATAAACATCATGACCCTTCACGAAAAAAATACTTTATTATATATTTCCCATGAGCAAGGACATTCTCTTATATAACCTCAGTACAATGATCAAAATCAGGAAACTTAAAATTGATACAATATAATCCACAGTGCATATCAAATATTTTTAAATCGGCTCAATGATGTTCATTATAGCTTGTTTTTTTCTGGTACAGGATCCAATCCAGGAACAGGTGACCATTTAATATTTTCCTTTTTGACGTCTGATGGATTGTTGTTTGATCTTTGAGGTTAGTTTTACTGTTTTTAAAAATGTTGCTTTTATTATTTCTTTTGTAGCCAAGGGACTTATGGGGAATTTTCTTATCATCTTGATCTGTTTTCCACCAAATTTGTCTTTTATTTAATCATTTTTTGCATGCTATGGATTCTAATCTGTTTGCATAACTAGTTGCTGTCATTTCTTTGTATCTTACATGCTCAAACTTACCGTGCGTGGCTTTACTCATATCCTCTGTCATTTCTGGTATAGTGAGACTGCATTCCCCCTGAAATGCTCTCCACCTGTACTGAGATCTGTCAGTCTTCCCTTTGGAGCTACCTTTGTGGGTTGGGTAGCGCACTCTTTTCTGTATCCTGTTGGCTCAAAGGCATGGGGAGGACTGATGAAGGACTGCAAGCTCAGCCTCCTTTGTTGGAGAATCTGGGCTCTCTTGTCTTTTTCTGAATTTTATTAAATGCCAAACTTCACTGGGCCTGGTTTCAGGTGTATTCTGTCCCTGTAGGGACACCTGCGAGTTTGCAATTTTCTTGCCTCTGCTAAGACCTTATGATGGGTATTTAGGGGCTTTAAAAAATATTTCAAATGTTTTCTCCTTACTTCTCCTTCACCTGCTTTTCTCCAAACTGGTGTGGTATGGTTGAGACTTGTCAGAACTTTAGATGACTTGTCTTTCGCTATGACTAGTTGGTGTGTGTATGGGGTGAGGAGTGGAGGGGGGGACAGCAGTAGCACCCAGCTACACCTCAGTAAGTCTTCTGTTCATTTCTTTGGTTGCCCTTTGTCAAAGTTTATTATGTGAACTTGTATCCTTTTCTTTGTTTGGTTCTTTTTTGATTTTATTTTTATTTTTCTGCTTTTTCTATTTATTTCATAAGACGTTGAGGGAAGAGAGTCTATGATCCATCTTTACCCACCTATCATTCATTTGCTTTACTCTAAATTGCCAAAAATCAAATGTAAATCTCCTTAGAGATAATTCTCACGTTAAAGATCAGTTCTAAAATGAAGCATGTCAGATCTGCACTGGATCTAAAAGGATAACCATACAGTTTTTAATCAGAAGATGAAGGATTTCTTATTTTGATAAATTGATAAGTTCCATGTTTTACAAATGAAATACAGTACTTTACAAACAGTAGTCTTTTTTTTGTTTCTAACCACTCGGCTTTTCTATTTCCTTTATCACTTTTGATCTTACATGCTTCATCGTTTCCCTGTGTCACTCATTTTCTCATACGCCAATGCCAGTATTTTCACAAGAATACGCAACTTTACACTGCTGTGGAGTCTGTGAACCATCAGGGCTTTTCTGGCGGTCCAGGAGCAGAACGCCATCCCTTCCATACCCTTGAGCAGGAACCGCTCTCTTTCTATTTGGGAAGGCTGGCTTTGGATGAGGGCACAGCTTTGGAGACACTCACCTGGAGCTGAGGAAGGAAGGGGACGGCACATGGGCTGAATCAACCCAACAGTCAGTGAGGCAACAGACGCTGCGGGGAAATCAGGCCCTATTCTAGCAAATTCACTGAATCTGCACAAGGCTTTGTATTCTGTTTAGCATCAATGGGCAGAAAAATTCCACCCACGTTTCACTACTCATGGTGCAGTTTGGAAAATCTCTTCATGAGGTTTGGTCTCACACAGACACAGCTACGCAATTCTACTCTTATACAAATGTAGATGTGTTTGCGTCCCTGTGAAAGCTGCTTTTTTGTGAGCAGCAACCTTTCTGACTTGTTTTCTGTTAGAGCTAGGATGCATCTCCTTTCTCTAAATTCTATGGAAAACAAAAGACAAGGAGCTGGGAGAAGACAAGGCAGGACATAACTACATGAAATGTCTCTCCTTGGATTCAGATTGCTGTGGCTGATATTAGAGCCCTGTCAGAAGCAGGCGAGGTGGGCAGCGCCAGGGCCATCGGATGTGTGTGTGCAGGTTGCAGACACAACTTCCTGCTGAATCAGGAGATGGGTCAGCAAAGCAGGGTGATGGAGAGCCAGGCTCTGGGGCCAGGAGTCTGGTTTTGGACCTTGGAACCACCACTTGCTAGCTTCGTGATGTTGGGCAACTTACTTTCTTAATCTCACTTTGCATCGGTTACTGTGTATGAAAGATGGGCATAATAATAGACCCTATCACAAAATTGTTCAATGATTGAATTCAAGTATATATTAAATATTATATTTATGAAAATTTATTTCTCCCTCTCTATACACACACACACACTCTCTCTTAACATACTCTAGCACATAGTAAATCTTGAAAAATCTGTTAAATTATATAAGGAATCAGTGGGTGGTGCTTTCTACATACAGTAGGGTAAGGTGCTCTTGGTAAGTCCAATTTTTTGTCAAAAACATCTAAAAGCTGATTCCGTTCTAAAACTATCTTTTCTTCTAGACCACTTTGAGGATGATAGTTAGCTATAGTTCATGCCATATTATTATTTCTTCCACAAATATCTTTGTAAATAATACTACAGTCACTTCCTTAAAAAGCTCAACATATCAGTATAACTTAATTATTAAGGCACCTTGTCAGTTTTTGGATATTGTTATAGCCTGAAGAAATTTGAAAAATATCAGAAGATATGCATTATGAGAAAGTATTAGTAATGATGCACTTTAAAGCATTCAGCATTCCAGTAGTTAAAAATGACTCGTTTGTGGGGCAGGTCCAGTGGCGCAGTGGTTAAGTGAGCGCACTCCACTCCAGCGGCCTGGGGTTCTCAGGTTTGGATCCCGGGTGTGCACTGATGCACCGCTTGTTAAGCCATGCTGTGGCAGTGTCCCATATAAAGTGGAGGAAGATGGGCACAGATGTTAGCCCAGGGCCAATCTTCCTGAGCAAAAAAGAGGAAGATTGGCATCGGATGTTGGCTCAGGGCTAGTTCTCCTCACCAAAAAAGAAAAAAAAAAAAAAATGACTCATTTGTTTCAAACTCATTCTGATTTGTGGTTTAAGTGTCTTTGTGGTCCTTAAGTTCTCACCGCAATCTTATGTATGTATGGGTCCCACGGTAGTTAACTGAGCCAGGTAGTTAAAGAGAGGCAAGTACTTTTTCTTAAGAAAAATTTCTTAAGAAAGAATAAAGATCTACCTGGTACCAGCAGACGTAGCCATATTGTCCATGAAGTAAAATAGCGAGGCAGTGGCTTCCTGAGTGATTGGAGCCTCTGTTCATAGGTTGACCATCAAGTAAAATATTAAACTGTGAAAGGGCTATTCAGGATTTATAGTTAGCAGATTAACTAGATAACTCTTGTAAAGACAGACAGGTTAAGATGGGCTAGAATGGCAATCTTTTTTTGCTGTAGGGCGCCATTGAATTTCAGGCAAAAAATTGAGTGCTACATACAAGTGAAAGTCAACATATTAAAAAAAGTTCTGATATAAGGAGTATGAAACCACTCAGTGAGTAATAATAAGCACTGTTTGTTTTCGTATGTAATGTTGCTCCATCTGATCTTCAGAGCTACTCTGTGAGGTAGGTGGGGCAGGTGCTATTCTACATTTCCCCTTTGCAGATACAGTAACTGAGGCTCTGAGCGATGCAGAAATTGCCCTTGGTCTCCCCTGGGTGCACAGAAGAGCCCAGGCACACACCCAGGAATGTCTGCCCCATATTCCTTTGTCTTACCACCATACCACAATGCCACTTACATAATTTGAAATCCTTTCTTCAAATCAATGTCATGACCACTTAAAAGGGGGAAGATGTGGGCAGAGTGAGGGTAAAGGGAAGAGAGATGGAGGGAAAGGAAAACAAGAGGCTGAGGGCTGGATGGGGCTCACAGGTTACAGGGCAAGTGTCCTGGTTCTCACGCCTCCTAAACATTGGGACGTCATTTGTCTTTGTTGCTCTGCTAGATGGTCCTTTAGAAGTTTTTGTTGTTGTTTTCGCTTTTGGTTCCTTCTTGGGAAATCTCCTATCTTCTTTGTTTCCATTCTTTCAAGTCTTTAACCTGTTTCTTTGTTCTTCCTTTCATCTTTCTTTCATTTCTTTTATTTATATGGGTGTTGTTTCCCTGTGGGATAAAGTTTTATTTATGTGTTTTAAATGACTTGAGTTTTAGAAATATACCTTAGAACTTTATATTTAGTCGATTTTCCCTCTTTATCTAATTCATTATTATTGTATTTAAGAGATTCTTCAATGATCAGAGAATATACACTCTTAGTCTAGGGATGGAAAAGGTTTAACTTCAATCCATTCCTCAATAATCAGCTGACTTGACAGTTAGAAAGTAAAATTTCCAATATAAGTGTCAATCCAGTCTTCCCTGGTCCTGTATTAGAAAAACAGGAGACTTAGGTTTTTGTACAATCGGCCTTTTAGGTTTAACACTACCCTGCAATAGGGGTTTTGTAAGCAGTTTTATTTTTCTCTGCCTTGAAAATCAAGTGATGTCACCTTTGCTCTTGTTAACTTCCCAAAGTATTCTGAAATACAATTTTGAGAATGAATAATTATACAAAAATAACCCCATTCTGTTTGCACAATCTGAATTAGCTTTGTGCTCAGTCAATTAGGACTCAGAGGCTAACAGAGATTGAATACCTCTCCTGGTGGTATTCTTTAGATCTAAGCATCACTATTGTTTTTTTGTTTCTTTTTTTTTGTGAGGAAGATCAGCTCTGAGCTAACATCCATGCCAATCCTCCTCTTTTTGCCAAAGAAGACTGGCCCTGAGCTGACATCTGTGCCGATCTTCCTTTACTTTATGTGGGACGCTGCCACAGCATGGCCTGACAAGCGGTGCGTCGGTGCGCGCCTGGGATCAGAACCCGGGCCGCCGGGAGCAGAGCACATGCACTTAACCGCTACGCCACCAGGCCGGCCCCACACTATTGGGTTTTAGTACTGTAGTTCTACCCATTCCAAATCCTGAATTGACTGCCTTCCGGCAGGTAACATTCGCTGTTACTGGAGCATGTAAAGGTACTTTGCATACCTGTCTTCTTTTACCTTATGGAAAAATAAGAGGGAAGATAGTAGCCTAAAGCTAAAGAATTAGATTCTGGAGCATAGTAATTAATGATATTGGTGAGCTAAAAGAGCTCAGGTCTAGTTCCAGTTCTTCTACTATGTGATTGTGTGAAGTTCAACAAATTACCAATCTCCTGTGAGCCCTCAATTTCCTAATCTCCAGCAAGTGGGGATGGGACAAAAATGTTAGCTGAGTAATTTTGTTTTTCTCAAAATTAATCTTATGTAAAACTCCCAAATTTAAAAGAGACCAAGTTAAACTTGGGGTGGTGGGAGCCGGTGGGGTGGTGGGAATAGGAGCCTCATCTCTGAGCACTAAATTTCTCCATGTATTGTAATTTGAAAGTCACTGGGATAAATAATTTTAAGAACACTTCTAGTTGTAAATGTATCGAAGTCTATCTTGCAGCAGAAATAATCTAAGTTACTTTCAGTAGGGGAATCTGCTTGCTCAAAAACTTCAAGTTAATACTAACCACTCAAAAAAAAAACCTCTTTAGTAAAGGTATAATAAGTTTAGTTTGGCATTTGGTCCTTCTAATCAGGAGGATATTTACTTGGCACTTTCATAAGAGTGAAGGAAAGAGTAGTGATTTTAACAGTTGTAAAAGTCATCATATGAGCCAGCCCTGAAGGCCTAGCGGTTCAAGTTCAGCGCACTCTGCTTCAGCGGCCTGGGTTTGGTTCCCTGGCGCAGAACCACACCACGTGTCTGTCAGTAGCCATGCTGTGGCAGCAGCTTACAGAGAACTAGAAGAATTTACAGCTATACACAACTATGTACTGGGTCTTTGAGGGGGAAAAAGGAAGAAAAGGAGGAAGATTGGCAACAGATATTACCTTAGGGTGAATCTTCCTCTGCAAAAAGAAAAAAAAAAAAGTCATCATAGCATAATCTTATGTATAAGTTAGATGGCTCATGCAACTTTATCAATGACAAAAAGAAGGCATTATGGCCTTTTTAGTATAGTAATCATATTTATTACTACACGTGACTTATTGGTAGTTTACATAAAGATATGTTTATTTATGCAGATCTTCCTCGACTTATGATGGGGTTACGTTCCAATAAACCCATTGTAAGTTGAAAATATCATAAACTGAAAATGCATTTAACACACCTAACCTACTGAACATTATAGCTTAGCCTAGCCTACCTTAAATGTTCTCATAACCTTTGCCTACAGTTGGGCAAAATCATCTGACACAGTCTATTTTATAGTAAAGTCTTGAATACGTCTTACAATTTATTGAATACTGTATTGAAAGTGAGCAACAGAATGGTTGTCTGGGTACAGAACAGTTGGAAGTGTATCAATTGTTTACCCTCGTGATCGTGGGGCTGACTGGGAGCTGTGGCTCGCTGCTCAGCATCACAAGGGAGGATCCTATCGCATATCGCTAGTTCAGGAAAAGATCAAAATTCAAAAAAGTACAGATTCTACTGAATATGTATCCGTTTCATGCCATTATAAAGTTGAAAAATCATCAAGTCAAACCATCCTAAGTCTGGGACTATTGGTACGTTTGCTTACTGAACTTGCACTATTTGTCCTTACCTAGGCTGACTCATAGGCCAGCTTCATGAAAAGGGAGATGGAAGGCTTCTCCCCTTTCAGGTACAAATGATTATTATCTACCCAAACAAAGCAAGGAATCAGAAAAAGAAAGGGCAGCTCTGCTAAGACTAACCTTTGCCTCAGACTGTGTGGGGGTAAAGCTTTTATTTCTTAGAAGACAAAAAGAGATAAAATGTGTAACATTCAGGCAAGTTGAGGAGTTGCACAATATTCTAACTTTAAAAAGGATCACTTGATTTTCTTTGGAATTTGTTGAATTCTCAGGACATTTGACACTTTTCCTAAGTATAATGTATATTTAAAGATGAACATGGCTAGGTGAAATGAGTCAGACAGAGAAAGACAAATACTGTATAATATCACTTACATGTGGAATCTAAGAAAGCCAAACTCATAGAAACAGAGACTGGAATGGTGGTTACCAGGGGCTGGGGGGTCAGGGAGAAGGGAAGACGTTGTTCAAAGAAGACAAATGTCCAGTTATAAGACGAATAAGTTCTGGGAATCTTACGTACAGCATGGTGATTATAGTTAATAATATTCTGTTATATACTTGAAAGTTGCTAAGAGAGTAGATCTTAAATGTTCTCACCACAGAAAAGAAATGATAATTATGTGGTGTGGTAGAGGTGTTAGCTAATGCTATGGTGGTAATCATTTTGCAATATATAAGTGTATCAAATCAACATATTGTACACCTTAAATTTTCACAATGTTGCATGTCAGTTATATCTCAATTAAACTGAAAAAAATAAAATTGGGGAATTTGGGGGAATTTACTAAAAAAAAAAATCACTATGATTAAAGTGACTTGATATCCATACCCTAATTTGGAATTGTAGATCAAATTTACCTCACACTCTGCCCACTCCATAAACATTAGAAAATTGAGGGATGATTAAAAATCTGTGCCCACCCTCTTTATACTGCTTATAGTTTACTCTGGATAAACTTTCAGCACCATTTGCTGTGCATTTGTTTCTTGAATTTATGTGTTGACAATGCATGAAATAAAATATTTCAGATCCTTCAGAAAAACTTTACAACCTAACCACAGAAGAGTTACCAGCCTTCAACAATCATTCACTGAATATAAGTCAGACTACCCTGGATTTCCTTAAGACCTCACGTGCAAGGAGCCCCTGTGGAGCTGAGGAACCGAGGTAGGTTAAGCCTGCAGCTTCTGTGTGAAGATAGTGCATAGTAAAAATTTTGACAAGCCCCAACCAATTATCTTTACTCTATGAATAAATATTGTCCTCATGTGTGTACTTTCTATGGCCCTTCTTTGTAAAATGTTTGGGTCCTTTGCTGACCTATTATCAGGGTTTAGTAAAAGGCTTATGAAGGTGTTACTTTAATGTGAAGAGATAATTCTCTGCTGTACAATGTGTGTCAGAAAAATGCAAAGACATTTGGAATTTAATAATCCTTCAGCATTTCTTCTTATATTGAAAGACAGTTTCCTTACTTGCGTTAATTAACCTAATAAATTCCATAAATATGCGTTAATGGAATCTTACTCAATGTGAATAAAGTTTTCAGAATAGAATATTGAGAAGTTGCTTTCTTAAAATTGAGTCTAGATTGTTAATAATAGCATATTTTAATTTGTATCATTTCATTCTTTCCTCACATAAGGTGAGAACATTTAGGGATGGTGATCAGTTTATAGGGAACATAGGTTATACCAATAAATGCTTCAGAAAAGTAGTCTACCATGTCAGACTACAATTGACATACTGGCATTCCTTGAAAAAGGAGGAGGAGGGTTCTTTCTAGAAGGACTAAGATAAATGTAAAATAAAAATCCATTGGATTGTAAATTCCTTTGAGTGGTTTCAAGTCTAATATTGCAATAAAGGGGAATCAAGAGTCTCTTACTCTGTCTTTCTGAAAGAGGAAACCATTTAGCTGTGGTTGTTGGATTTTTGCATTTCTAACACCACTTACATTTTTAAAAAGAAGGATCAATATAAAGTCGCTATTTTTTCCCTTAAAAAGTTGTTAAAAACAAAGCAACTAAACCTTCCACATCCTCTCACCATCAGTTCATAAAAGAAAGGACATTTAATACTAAAACTATAAGGGGAACATACCAACAGAATAAAGCACAGTTCTTTAACATTAAAAATGTCATGAAAATGTCATGAAAAAGTCATTACTTTGTCCTTATTTTCTCTTCTCTTCTTAGACCAGTGAAAATTTTTTATCACAATTAGATCTACACTGATCCACAGACCCAAGTTTAAGCAACTGCTAATTTAGCCTGTGTTGGGCTTAAAAAATAACCCAGAGAACAGTTACATCCATCACAGGGTGAAGTATTTTATGTTACTTAGTGGCATACATGGGCCGAAAATCTAGATAACTTGGACCAAAACACCTGAATTCTGCAGGCTCCTCTCTGTTCCGCCACTCTGGCTCTTTTCCCAAACTTCAGACACCTATGTGCTAGAGCTTCCAACGTTCCTCTCCACAATAAAATGCAACAAAATAAAATAAGTAATTGCTGTCATTAATTTCAGTTTTGGCATATCTTGACTGGCTATCCACATCGTCCTAATTTACTGTACATGAAAGAGGTGATTTATCTGGCAGTCTATTCGTTGGGATTCTATTAAACAGCCAATGGAATGATGAATGTTCTTAATGATGACCCTGAGGCTCTGCAAGTTTCTGAAGTGCCTTCTGAATCATCAATGAAAGACACAACCAGAGACCATAAAATCTTCTCTCCTTGGTTCCACTGTGGCTTCATTTCTTGGGAGAGGGAGAATGATGATAATTTTTCATTAAAAGGAGGCTTGGTATATTGGGCACATTGAGAATTATGGCCCCAGGCTGAGACAGCCTGCTCACATCTGCCTGTCTCCAATGACTTCAACATATGTAGTATTGATCAGAAGATAAATGAAGAGTTGAAACCTGGTCGTGTATATTGTGTATTGATCTTTTAATGTATTTCCAGCTCTTCTGAAAAAGATACCGAAATTGAGTCTTTGCTGACACTTTCTGAGAGCAGCACAGATGAGGAGCAAGAGGATTTTCTTGACAAGCAACAGGTCATCACACTGCCGTGGTCCAAGAGCCCCTAATGATCATTTGCTCATTACTGCTTCCATTGTATACCCAGAGTAAAGCAAACAACCGAAAAAAGTAACCAAGTGATTACCTGTCCAGGAGATTTTGATTATTAATGTCTCTGATATTTCAAGGTTTGCAGACTAATAAAAGTTACTGAAATTATAAGTTTAAGGGCTTTTTCTTCCAAATGATATATTGTATGTCAAACACTAATCTATATTGCAGATTATATTAGTAAAATTTGGTGAATTTTAAAAAATAACAGTTATAACTGTGTCTATAGAGTGTACCATAGGATAGAACATGATTATATTTAAAGTAATATTTAGTTGTTAAATTATATTTTGAATAATTATGTCATCAATAAGAGTGTACATTTGACAGCAAAGTCATACTTGGCAGTATCATTAATTGAGCCTGGAATCCATTTTTTACTTCGGTAATTACAGTTTTTTTTCTGTTAGTGTTTTTGACATTTATAGAAGTTCTGGTAGCTTCAAAAGTTGCTGCTAGAAGACAAAAAGAGGACCCCAAATAAAGTGGACAAAATGCTTGTCATTCTCTGTTCTGGTAAAACACAGAAAAGATTCCCAGAGCATTTTTTTGGGGGAGAGTCAGTATAATGGTTAATTTTGTGTGTCAACTTGGGTAGGCTATGGTACCCAGGTATTTGGTCAAACATTATTCTAGATGTTTCTGCAAAGACATTTTTTAGATGAGATTAACATTTAAGTCAGTAGAATTTGAGTAAAGCTGATTACCCTCCATAATGTGGGTAGGGTCTCATCCAATCAGTTTGAAGGCTTTAATAGAAAAAAGATTGAGGGACTCAAGAGAAGAGGAAACTCTACCTTCAGACTGCAACATCAACTCTTCCCTGTGCCTCTAACCTGCTGGCCTGCCCAACAGATTTTGGATTTGTTAGCCCCCCACAATTGATTCTCTTTCTCTGGAGAACCCTGACTACTACAGTCATTTTGAAGGACTATTGTGATAGCCAAAGAAAATAACACATATGGAAGTGTTTTGCTAGTCTTGGGTAGTAGTAGATCCTGGGATCGGTGGTCCTTAAGGTTTTACATGATCTTGTAACTCAAAGGCTTCAAAAAGAGCAGAAGAAGACATGGGGGATAGTTTTATAGATATCATTTTGTGACATTTTAGGACAATTTCCCCTTAAGGAGTTTGTTGACTTATCAGAAAAACATCCTTGCATGTTGGTGATGCCATCACCACAGCATAGTTATATCTCAGGGTTCAAACTCCTTTGTCTTTTCCATAATTCTGTGTAGTAACTCCTTATACAAGACTGATGGTTGTTTAGTGTAAATTAATCTTTGATACTTTTTCCGTGGCATCACACACATCGTCTACTGACAGGGTAGAAAATGATGATGAAAAGACCGATAGCCGTTTCTATGTCTTTTAATATAAAAATCTCCTTTATCAAAAGTGATTGACATAAGAATACAATAAGCAATCAGGAAAGCCAATCATATCATCAGAATAGAATTTTTCAAAAGACATATCTTAATATTGAGTGTGATTTCTCAGTCATTTTTACCATCCTCTGAGCACTGCCACTTCACAATCCCACAGAGACACGGTGAGTCACCCTTGAATCTTCATCATTTGTGTCAAAAACCCTCTGGCGTCTTGTTCTGAGGCTGCTAGCTTTCTGAATTTTAGTATCTGTAGTTAAAATGGGGCTTGCCTGTTCACCTGTTAAGATAGGAAAAAATGTTATTTTCCCTTCTAGCATGTCTGCTCAGGTTTAGTTTCTTGACTCTCCCTGCCCTCCTTTGCTCTAAGACAACATCTTTCTTTTCCCTTCTGATGAGGAGGAAAATTGTTCCTCTGGGTGCAATTTATAAAACTCCAGTGTTTTTCTCAAAGTGGGAGGAAGTGTTGTCCTCTTCTCATTAAGGAAGTAGGACCGCTACTGCTTCTGTGTATTCAGTCATAGCTTGAGCTCTTATGAACTAGCTCAGAAAGAGATTTTATAAGATGCCGTTACCGTTACAATATAAGAATTTTGAGATGAAAATTAAGCTGGTAATTAGTTGTCATCAGTGCATTTCTGGCCAGAATTTGAGGGGAAGAGTGTACCATTGACATTGTCATTTGACTTCCAATGTGACATGGAAATTAAACAGGAGGATCCTCTGTGGCAGAGCAGAGCAGACCCCCTTCTGCCTTTATTTGCTTCCCATAACCACACATTTAGAAAAGTTCCTTAATTCCTTTGCCATTAGTCTAATGAGGAAATAAAAACTAAATAAGATTAGAGGCTTTGCCTGAAGCAGCTTCAATGTGTTCTCTCATTTTGAAGCTCAAGCTTAAAATCTCTTTTAAAAGCAATCACTTAGTTCTGACTGTGGAATTGAGAGAATTATAGACGTTCCAGAAAAATCACAACTGGACTCCTAATACTAGAGTGAGTAGTGTACCTCTAGCAACTACTGGACAAATGATCACAGGATTTTACAGGCATGTTGGTATTTAGTAGTTTATACTCAGACTTGTCTAGTGATGTAATAGCCATATGAAATTCTATGATTTTTACAGCTTTGGACATGCACATGATGGAAACAAATTGACATGAAATTATATTTAATAGTTTTAATATATTGTTTGATATTCGTTGAAGTCATTCACATCTAGTGCACTCTGAGTATGTCACACAACACAGGCCAGTGGGGCGCACTACCCATAAGACCCCTTATTGCTCTGCCGTATATATGAGACGCACAGAAAACTTTTCTTCAACAAATGAATGTCACAAAATGGCTCCATCTCTGTATGAGGGCACTCACATATTTTCAACAATGCCTTGATTCAGGAAAAACAGTTCTCTGTCCCTATGATTCAGTTGTTGGAAACATCTTGAACAAGGCTTAATCTCATCTTGGTTTTGGCCACATGCTATTTCTCATCTCTAAGTTCTCAAAATGTACCTCTCAATGATACTTTGTCTAATTTTTATCTAAATTAATTCTCTTTGTCCCTTTTCCTTTATTCTTTCTCATGGCATCCTACTTTTTACTTTATAGCACTTGTAGTTATTAACTTATTTGTTTGTTTTTGAAAGTATGTCTCTCAACTAGACTGTGAATTTCAGTAGAGCACGGGTTATGCCTATTTTGTTCACCACTGTACACTTAGCCCCTAGCATATGCCTGGCTCAGACTGGGTGGTCATTAGTAATGAATGAATGAATACATGAATACATGTGCAGGATCCAGCTAATAAGCCATCTTTTCCTAAGGGAAGACAGTATGATATATGTAGTGAGAGAAACACATATTATCAGTTTACACTATTTACTAGCTGGCAGATCACTTATTTGAATGTGTTTCTTCATCGTGAAATGGAGAAAAATATACTGACTTTACTTAGCTCAAAGGAATGTTAGGAGAATTAAATGCAGTGATGAATGCAAAAATACTTTGGGAACTGGAATGTGCTGTGTCATGCTTATTATCATTACTTTTCATGACTTTATGCTGCAATCATTAAATATATAGACAAATTAATGGATGGGTCAATTAGTGAATTTAGGATCAAGTTGACATAAATAATCCACAAAAATCACTCCATATTAAAAGCAGAGAATGCTTTCAGTGAGTTGGACAATTAGACTGAATGATGTATAAAGCTGGTGTTTATGTTGAAAGCTAAATATCTACATTTACTTTATTAAAAATCTTTCTGAAACATTGTTCCCCATGTTTATAGATTTCTTATATCATATTTAAATTCAGAGCTTTTAAATATTAAAATTGGTCTGGTACTTTATAAACACCCTGTGCATCATATTTCCAGAGAGGAGAAATTTTACACACATACTATTTATACCTCCCGAAATCTGCTTTTATAGGATATTCTAGTTCATCATAATTTTCATCCCTGGTTATTTATTACTAGCCACATTTGCATGAAAACAATCTTTATTTCCTCAGAGTTCATCTGTGCCTGTAGTTTATCCCCCACCTAAAGTCATAATTCTTTGTTAGTGACACCCTGATTGTTTGCTGGGTAAATGATTATGATGTTGCAAACAGGATTATGACTTTAGCTGGGGAATAACCAGCAGGCATAGATGAACTCTAAGGAAATAAAGATTCTCCTCTTTTAATGCAAATGTCTTCCATAGTTAAAGGAAGGGAGAGAATATTCCTACTGTTCTCCATGAAGTGACAGTTATGTTTAAAATGAAAAGAATTAATTGATTGATGGGTTATCTTGTGTTTCTTTTTTCAAATACGTATAGAATATACACTAACAGTTACGGAAACATAGTTCTGAAAGGGATCTCTGGATGCTCTCACTTCTGCTAGAAGGAAACAATATGTGTATTGCTTTCTATCCAGAGAACAAATATACATTATTCTAAATACAAATACTTAGAAAGATTTCCAAGAGGGGAAACGTACCTCCTCCCTACTTTGCAATTAACCAAACCTTGTATGTTCAATGTAAGTTAAGGATGAAAGTGGTTTTTTAGGGTAAATTTTGATATAATTTCACATTTTTTAGGTAATTGTCATGTTTTTATAGGATAACAGTTTTGTTGTTGTTTATTCAAACAACAGCAGACTTCTAAAACAGCTTCTGTACTTAAAAATGAAACCTGCATGTGGAGGTGGGAGATGAACAGATGCACATTTTGTTTTTCAAGAGTAATCATCCCCTTTACTTTCTCCTCTGACTGCCTATGCCGTAGCCCTGGAAGAATGTCTTGTAACTGAGGCTACTGAATCAGTTAGAATTTGGTTTAGTTTTGTATTACAGGAAACACCAAATAACAGTGGAGTAACATAGAAGTTTATTTCTCTTGTATGTAAAGTCTGGGAGGAGGCACTCAAAAGCTGAAATGGCAGCTACCTCTTACTATGTCGTTTCCATCCTCAGGGTCACCACATTGTCCAAGGTGGTGGTAGATCTCCAGGCGCCTGAATTCAAGGCATCAGGAAAGGGAAAAATGGAGAGAGCATAATAAGCACCTCACAGCTGAGGCAGCTTCCTTTAAACCAGTCTTCCTAGAAGTCTCACACAACACTTCTGCTTACATCTCATTGGCCAAGACTTAGCCATGTCTAGATGCAAAAGATTTCGGAAATGTAGTCACTTAAGTGGGCACACTGCTGCTCAGAATAAAATTGGGGTTGTGTTGCCAGGGAAGATGGGGAGAGTGGATACTGAAGGCAACTGACATCTGTGTCTCAGCCTCTCATGTTATCCTCATTACTGATCCACAGCTGCTTGCTTTCAGAATATATGCATTTTGCAGTTAATGTGGTTGGAAATATGTGGTAGAAACCAACCTTTAGAGATTTTAATAAGGCAAATTTAAGAGACACTGCTATACTTAAACCACTCCATTTCTTGTATAAATCGTTCCTCTTTTTTAGTCTGAAAGACATACTTTAGTTACACAAACATAGACCTCATCATTATTCAGCTTCACGTTTTCACTTTAGGACTTGAAACGCATTCCACATCTCTCTAAAGTTCAGTCTTTGGGCTAATGCCCAAATCCAATCTGTTTGGCAAAGACTTTCAACGCACTCTGTTAAAAATACTGTGATATGAAATATTTGTCTTAAATGAATGTTCCAATATTAGGGTATGTTGAAACCTATGATGTTGAAAATTTTGACGAGAATACACAGAGAACAAATATAAAATAGTTTCTTCTTATAGGAATATTGAATATTAGTATAGTAGAGCCAGAGGTTACAGATTGTCTCAGAGATAAAGGCTCACGGTTGTATTTCCATATAGCAGTGCTTAAATCCTTCACGGTCCATGTAAAAATGAGAGATTAATTGCTTTCAAACTGAGTTCTGGGGACTCTTAGGGTTTCTTGATCTGAGGAAGGAATATAAAGGGGGACTGAGTTGCTCAACAAAAGAATTTATGCTTGGATTTTTTTATATAAAGAGATTCTTTGTAAGACAAGAAAATTCTGCCACAAAAGTTGGAGATCAGTGCCCTAGAGTCCTAGAAGATCCCTGGGCCCCTTCTCAGGCTGGTATTCTGGGATTTTTGTTATCACAGAATGTTATATGTTGTTAAGTGACTGGATTTACATCTGTTTGCTGTAAAACCAGACTCCCAAGAACCACGGAAAGAAGGTAGTTTCTCCTCTTCAATTCATTGAAAGTTATCCAAAAATTATCCAACTTTAGGCAGCCATCCATATTTCTGACTTCTAGGAAGATATTTTTTTCTTCAAGTACAGAAACCTACTCAAGATACTGAAAGTAAAGTGGGTTTATTTTAGTGAGAAGGGGAATTGTATGAAAATCCAAGAATAGAAACAATAGGAGAGCTGGCCTCACAGGAGTTTAGGGTTCCAGGACCTGAGGCAGCTCTCCCTCAGGACACTCATGGGTCCCTACTTTTTGGAGCATATTAGCTCTATTTTTTCCCTACTGTCTAACTTCTTATGTTCACTCATACTTTCTGCTTATGCCCAAGGATTTAATTTATTATGGTTCACTCAGGCCTCTAACTGCCTCACAGCCTCCCTCTCAGCTCTACTCAGGCAGCTAACTGTTTCAGTCCCGTGAATTGGTTTTTCAGTTCTAAATCCAGAGAGAGAAGTTGGATTGTCCAGTTTATATTTTAAAGCCAGGCAACATGATAGCCTAAGGAGGGCCCAGGGCTGGGTCAGACTCAAACAGTTGTTGCCAGGCCACGGTGAGGGAGAGAGAGAGAAGAACAATTTGTTATAAGACATGGCTTCTGCATCTCAGCAGGCCCAGGGCTATGATTCAAGGGAGTTTTTAAAAAGTTAAGTGGATCTGATATGCCATCAACTTCTCTGAAAGACCCTTAGGGAAGAAACTAAGTGTCAAAGAGAGAAGGTTTATAGGACAGAGCTCTAAATGTGGGGATGGGTATGAGGAGATGAGGAAGGGGACAGTAAAGGAAAGGGTATTAAGGGCTGGTGGCATGTCAGGACCACCCTAACTGTATGGGAACAGTGCAGGTGGTACGTCCGGTCTCAAACAGCACCAACCTGAAATGCAGGTGCTCTTACTAGACTTCCTCAAGGCCATCCTCTCACATGTGACTCCAGTGTAAATACTGCTCTATTCTCAAAGAGCCATCGCTGGAAATGAGTAACCTGGAGCTTCATTCTAATTTTGTTCTCTAATGTCCTCATCATCGACACTTTTTCATTTCCAGGACTGATCTACTTGACAACTATGAAGGGAAATTTCACACCGAATTCCCCTCAGGGCAGAGTTTCTCTGGAGGTCCTGGCAGACTTTCAAAAGCAATATGACAAATGTGGCAGGTGCTTTCCCTTGGCTTGTCAGGCATCGAGGGCCAGATGATTCTGACGGGAGCTCAAGCCTGTCTCACACAGATTCCCCTTGATTGGTTCTTGAAATGGCCCCATTTTCTTCTTTATAGAAGAAGAACTAAACCTCAACCAGATGCTTGTGATTAAAATAGGGATAATGATAATCGAAATTTTATCAAGGATATGTCTCCTCCTGCTATCAGATAAATGCCAAGGTGAAAATGAGCCAGTTATCTGCAAATAAACATTGTGCTGGGGGTAAATGGTTTATTTTGCAAGTTTGAAACAATTATACTTTGACAGCATCACTCTCCTCTCAAGATTTTAGGTTTATTATAACATCATTAAAAACACATTTAGTTGGTATTAGTGAAACACATCATTGCACTGTTACGTAAAAGACAATTTGACATACAGCTAGTCAAAAACAGTCTCAATTTAATTTTCCATATTTCTAAAATATATTTTCTGTCTTTTCATGAATAAAAGTATCGAATTCACTGAGACGTCTTTGAATAGATGAAATTTTATTTTCTTTTTCTATAAACAAGAATGATAGACTATAACCATACCAAATGGCCAATTCTTTATTGTGTGGTATTTCCTGTTCTAGAATGTAAAAATAGAAATGCTCCAGTTTTTTAATTAGATTTACAGAAATTATTCTACTACACCAGTCAACGTAAATGCTACCTCAGAAGAAGAAATGTGTTTTTGCATTTTCTTTATGGAATCTCAACTGTGCAAAGTTTAAATCCAGGTTAAGCATGTAGTTTCTTGGAATAAATACCTTTTGGAATACCCACCACAGATTTGCTGGGAGATTTGTTTATAAAGGAGATAGAATTCCCATCTCTTGTTCAATCCACCTCTTAGAGAGAGGACAGCATACTGTTATATCTTCCATTGAAAAATAGTTATATTTCAACGCATACCCTCTTTAGCCATTCCCCTCGCAATCATTTTTGCTCCCTCCATAGTAAATTCCTCAAAAGAGATGCCTATATACCACTTCCATTTCCTTACCTCCTGTGTTTTCTTTGACCATGAAATTAGGCTCTTGTTCTCACCATTTGACCGTGATGTTCTTCTCAGTAGCGACCTCCGTATTTCTCAGAGCTCATCTTAGCCTCTCAGCATCATTTGATGTGGTTGTACTCCATCGCCCTTGACACCGTTCTTCACGTATCCTTGGGGACACCACACTCTCATGATTCCCTTTTTATCTTACTGACAGCTCCTTCATAGTGTTGTCTGAAATTCTTCTCCTTTTTCCAGCTTCTACATGTCAATGTGCTCAGGGCACAATCTTGTGACCTCTTATATATTTATCTCTCTAAGTGATCCTATCCAACCTGAAATACATAATTTCACCTTAAAAATCACTCGTTGACTCCAGATTAAGATACTGTCATGCCCAAAACAGAACTGTGGATTTTTCTTTGCAAACTGGCTCCTCCTTTGGTCTTCCCCGGTTTTTAAATGACAGTGCTGTTCACCTAATTGCTTGGGCCAAAGACACTACGAGTCACTTTTGAACCTTACTCTTGCTCACAGGCTCATATCCATTCTGCAGTAAGTTCTGTTAACTCTACTTTAAAACATATCCTGAAAATTGCCCCTTCTAACTGCCCCTCCACCACTCCCACCTAACCCAATTCACTCCTCTCACGCTTGACCCAATGTCTCTACTTCACAAAACAGCCAGAATTATCTTTTAAAAATGAAGATCAGATTGCATGCCTCCACAATGCAAACTCCTCCACTGGCCTCACTTTACAGTTAGAAAGAAAGCTGGAGTTTCCCGAAGGCCACCAAGGCCTCATATGATCAGGCCCCTACCTATCTCTAGGGGCTCATCACCTGCCCCTCTTCCTTGAGCTCACTCTGCTGTGAGAACACCGGCCTGCTTGTTGTTATAAAAAGGTTCTAGCTTTAGGAGCTTTGCACACACTTTCCCTTCTATAACGCTCTCCCCCCTAGATCCTTGCGTGGCTCCCCCTCTTCAGGTTCAGGTCTCATCTCAAATCCTTCTCAAAGAAGTTTCATTGGCCACTATTTCTAAAGGAGCCATATACCTCTTCACTCCAGCCCCTTACACGTTAACTTTTCCCTCAGTATTACTACAGCAAGCATTTGTTCACCTTTGTACTAGTATTGCCTATAAGCTTCCTGAAAGCATAGGCTGTGTCACTCATAACCATGTTACCAGTGTGTATCTGGCATGAGAACATTTATTAGTAAATATCATTATTCATTAGTGAATCTTGATTAACTGAAGGAATGTGTTTTCTTTGCAAAAGTCTGTAGAGAGAGCAGTTGGTAGGAAAAACTTTCTGCGGTACTTTCATAACATATATTGAGAACTTTAATGTATTGTAAGCATTTTTCATCACCTCACAACGACCCCACATGGTAAGTACTATTCTTAGCCCCCATTTACATAAGAGGAAATGGAGGAACCAAATGATTAAATAATGTGCCCAGTGTTCCCAGGCTAGTAAGTGAGGATACTGGATTACAAATATAGACCTTCTGATTCCAGAGTCTATTTGCCAACATGTTACTACAATACTTACTTGCTCCTTCTTCGCACTTCAGTAAACTTTTAAAAGGTAGTTTACTTTTGATTTATGGAACAGATCTTAACTTTAGGTGCGAGGGTTGGATCTAGGGGTTTTAGTAAAATATATGAATATAGCATTATTATAGGGAAGTCATAGTTTAATTCTTAAAAATGTGTTTCCTTGAAAAAAAATTTTTTTATATCCTACATTGCCTTGAACCTAATAGATATTCAATAGCTCTCGGCTGAATAAAATATCAAAAGCAAAATCTAGATATGTGATAATATTTATACTCTTCGCATTACAGGGTCATTTTTCTTCCAAAGGTGGAATATATAGTTTTGTCAATGGACAGGAGGTGACTGGTGGGGAGGCTAAAGTGAGCATGTAGCCTTTTTGTCCTTGGCTGTAGGCTTAAGTACCACTTGGATCATCAGATTTCCTAGTACGTCTGCTCACAAAGCAATTCTATGAGGCACCTCATTTATACCAACAGTCAGTATCATCCACCTAATAAACATTTTTGACAATCCATTATATGCTAGGCCCTGAAGTAGGCTTTGAGGCATCAATGAATAAAGTATGAATCCTGCTTCAAGGAATTTATGGTCTGATAGAGAGGATAGACACACAAATAATTGCACTATGAATGCAGATTGACCTCACCTCTATGAGATTTGTGTTATGGAAGGCTTCACAAAAGAAGTGATGTTCAATTGGGTCTTGAGAATGAGTTAGATTTTGTCATCTCAACCAAGATAGTTGGGTGGGGGGTGAAAAGCATTCCTGGCAAAAATTATGTGGCAGAAATAGCTTACATATAGAGGGAAAAAATTGTCTTTGGAGGTTTCTCATTAATAAATTCATTAATTATCATTCAGTTCTGTATTCAGGCAAGTTATAGGCTGAAGATGGAAGGTTCTAAATTTCCACGTGCTAAGGTTAATGTTTGACATCAGGGATCAGTATATTCTTCTAAGCTCTAGGGTCTTGACATTCTATCCCAGAGGGACAGAAAGCAATAGAGTCTATTTTTCAAGTTATACATTAAGTAGTGATGACAGGATGGAAAAAGAACACGGGAGGCCTCCGCTGATACATGAGAACAACATACATGCAGCCATACTTGGCAGGGGTATGTCATTCAGCATAACAACAATGCTCTTCTTTGCCTTCTCAAATTCCTGAAAGAACAGTCATCACCAGAGACCTCTAGTAAAATGAGTGATGAGGTCATGGATTGTCTTCGTTTTTGATTTTGTGGAAGATGGGAAGCATTATCTGCACTGTTTGTTGAGATATTTATCTCCCGCATTGCCATATGCAGCTTAGATTCAACATAGAGAAAAATATTTTGTCAACGTGCTTGAAACTCTGCTCCATGAAGCACTGGTGGTTCCAAGAAGACCTGTCAGGATGGAGGGCATCAGGGAGCAGGGCTGTGATCCCTACACAAGTTTCAGTCACACAAACTCTACTTCTGTCTCTTCCTTATCACTCCTTTGTGTAAGACTTTTCTCCACCAAAGATTTCTCACCTAAAATGTTTAAATAGCACTATTCCAGTTCTAAGTGCACTATAATGATGAATGAGTCCTTCTTAGGACTGTTATTTTAATTGAGTGGAATAGCACTGTGTACATGCTTAATGCAGCATAATGCACAGATTGATAAGATGGACTGTGAAGCACCTTGTTTTGGAAAAACTCAGCCTGACTCAGAAGCTGTCATTGTTCTGATGGTGCACTTTTATTTTATCAATTTAAGAAACACTTTAACTTTGTAGCCTCTAGTTCTGATGAAAAGAGTTTAAGAGGAAACCTCTTAATGTGTGAAGTGACTCTACAACCTATTTTCATTCACTCATTGTTGTAAGAAGCTGAACAAATAAGAGAGACTTTTAAATTAAGAAGTACTCAATGTCAGAAGATTTTTTTCTATTTTTAGAGTGTTTGAAGATGTTTTTGGGGTGGACTTGTAGAGGTCAGACGGTCCAGGGCCTAGACCTAGACCAAAGACTAATTCCCTTGGTGGGATAGGCATAGGGCTCAGGCAAAGGGCCATCATCCAGGTATAGGCAAGGAGAGTAGACACACCGTAAATGAAGGGGAGGAGCAGTTAGCTCACCCCCTGCCTTCTGTCTGGTATTCAGTACAGTAAATGCGGTAAGATCAAGGCAGGACCACAGCAAGAGAAGATCAAGGGTATTGAAGAGATGATTGAAACAGAGCTCAGGAACAATGAGATACAAGGAAGCTTGGTCAGAGAATTAGGTTGAAGTCCATTTCTTAGCTTGAGGTCTCTGGGATATGCAGTAAGCGGTCCCTGAAGAAGCTTCAGGGAATTTATGAATCCTATGAAATTGTAAGCTTACATGATTTTGTACTGTGGAAAGAGTCCACGGCTTTCTTTAGAGTTTTAAAGTAGTTCACATCTGAACAAGTTTCAGGATTGCCGTATGGGACCCCAGATTAGATTGGACTAAGGCCAAGGTAGACTTGATGCTGAGATATCTGAATAACAAACTGCTTCCCAAGGGAGGATAGGAAGGGACCTAGAATGTGTGTAGGATTCAGCCTACAATGTATTTGATCCTGTGTAAGCACATAATAGGTTCTGGCTCTCAGGAAACTTATATTCTGGTAGGGTAGTCTAAATATAAAGAAGATAAGTAATTACAGATTGTGATTAGAGACATAAAATAAGTAAGAAGGATTCTGAGATTGCATTTGTTAGGACAGGCTGAGTTATGCTTCAACAGCAAACTTTCCCCTAAAATTAGTGGATGAATACAACTCATGCCATATATCCATTGCTGGTTCGCTGAGGCTATGCTCCACATAAATGTTATTCGAAGATGTAAGCTGATGAAATCTCTCCCATGTGGAACATTGTCAGTTACTATGGCATGGGGAAAGAGAGTGAAGCAATCAGACACTCCCTCTTTAAACTTCTGACCAGAAGTGACACATGTCACTTCCATTCATATTTCTTTGTTTAAAGAAAGAAAAAGAATGATTGGGAGGCTGCTTGAGATAAGGTAGTCAAGAAAGTCTTTTATGAAGAGGTGATATTTCAGCAGAGATCTGAAGGATAAGAAAAAGCAGGCCATGTGAATAAGGGAATGAGATGAGGAGAGGAAGAAGGTTCTAGTCAGAGACAACAACATACAAGGACAAGAGTGAGCTTGGAATTTTCTAGGAACATACAGAAGATTGGTGTCAACTGAAAATAATAGCGAGTAGAGGGGAGTGGTTGAAAATGAGGCCAAAAATGCAGGCTGGTATTTGCATTTCATTTTAAGGGCAATAGGAGGCCATTGGAGGGTTTTAAGGAGTCAATTGACACGATTGAATTCAGAGTTCAAAGAGCTCACTCCTGCTTCTCTTTGGAGAATTGATTATTGTGGGGCAGGACTATAAGAGGGAGAATGGTTTAGAGTCTATATATCTACACTAGTCCAGGGAAGAGTTGATGGTGGGCTTTGCTGGATTTAGACCAAAATATAGTTGGGTTACTTTATTTACTGAAGACTTTATGGCCCTTGTTTAAATCCAAGAATGGTTACAATAGTTTCTCTATACAACCACTTCTAAAGCCTGGAGGGGGCCGGCCCCGTGGCTTAGTGGTTAAGTGCGTGCGCTTCGCTGCCGGCGGCCCGGGTTCGGATCCCGGGTGCGCACCGAGGCACCACTCCTCCAGCCATGCTGAGGCCGCGTCCCACATACAGCAACTGGAAGGATGTGCAGCTATGACAGACAACTATGTACTGGGGCTTTGGGGGAAAAATAAATAAATAAAATCTTTAAAGCCTGGAGGGCAGGGATTCTCAGTCCTCACACACAGCTACCTGTAATTCTACTTTTTAGGACACTGAGTAGCTTCCAGGGGAGTTGTACCTGGGATTAACTCATTCTTTTGTGAGTTAATTGCCAATAAATAAGAAGTACTAGGAATGAGGGGGCCCTTTCCGTGGAATCTGGGATGGATGAGCTAAGATAATCCTATAGCCGCTGTTCTTTCTTTTACTTCAAATAACATCATGGCCCTTAATAGTTCATTCATTCACTCATTTTCCCACTACGTTCTAAATGCCTGGGATGTCTGAGGCATTGTTCTGGACACAGATAGTCAAAGATAAAGAAAATACTTTCCTTTCCTCAGTGATCTTACAGTCTAGTGTGTGTGTGAGAGAGAAACAAGGACACAGATAATGATAAATATTCTGAGATTAGATTTACTGTTCTGAACAGATTTTCTAATAATTTGTCAAAAGATTATGTTGCTGAATGCTGGCTCTTCCCCAGTGGTCCTCACCTGCTAGGGACAACGATGATTCCAGCCCTCCTTGGGTCACATGGGTCTCAGGAGATGAGCCTTCTCACAACACTACAGATTAACTAGTCTTTGCTTACAAATCACGAGAGAGACATTGTGTCATCACTTGATTATACCCAGGAGTCCAGAAAAATGCTATAATGGCATTTTACTAGCCCATAACAAAAAAAAAAAAAATGGTATTTATGTGGAGATAACAAAAAAAATGTTATTTATGAGGACATTACAAAAGACCTCTTATTATATGTATTAGTGATATGTCCAGACCTAGGCCTGGTGATATTGTTGTTGCGGAAAGTCACCTTACACTGAAAAATCAGGAAGTCTTTGAAAACCTGGCTTCAACTGTTTCATTATTATTATTATTTTATTGTTATTATTGCTATTATGTAGCAATGTTTGGCCCCTCCAGTGGGTTTTTCACCAAGTTCACTGGAAGCGCTGCTATGTAAGGCTGTGCAGTTTATGCTGGATCAAGGGGAGGAGTCTGGATTAAAATCCACCTTGTACTCTGCTTGACGAGCCGTAGGCCCTCATGAGGGATCTACATCCGCCTGGATATCTTTTTGTAGTTGAAAGGTGTCCTGTAGGTAACTGGGACCTGTTCACCTGAATTCAGGCAACAAGAACACTTGGTCTGAGTAATAGAGCACTCGAAAACCTCCTGTGTCCCATGAAATCCCGAGTGTGCTTTCTGGATCCTCAATCCAGAAGAGGGTCCCAGCTGATGAGGTACCTTGGTGACACAGAGAGTGACTCCATTCGAATGGGTTTCAAGAGTGAATAGAGTGCCTGATGCCTTGATGAAATTGGTCTTGACTAAGGCGATAGTTTGAGTAGGAAGATGCGAGGTGTAGAGAGATATGGAAGACATCCAAAGCCACCCTGATAGTCAAGTCGGTCTTGATGACCAGTGACAGGATTATGGTCCAAGCCAGATTAATCTCCCATTTATTCATCATATAGTGAGGGCTTAGTCTCCGTGTTTTTCAGCAGTTGCAAAACAAATGAAAGCCCATCATCAAGGTCTTCAGGGTCTGTATTAGAGCTGGAGTCAGGGAATATGTTAGCGCCATCTTGTTCTTCCTTACCCTCTTTTATCCCATATGTAACATAGGAACAGTTATTCCTACCATTTGTGAGGATGGGAAAACAAGAGAAACTGTTTTCCTAGTGTTTTGCAAAGTGCTCAAAATATAGCAGGCATTAACAAACTTAAGAAGTGATGTTGAAGCAATGCAGAGGGAAGACGCAGTAGTGGCAGCGGCAGTAATCATACCATGAAACTCGGTTTTCAGCTGGTGCCTTGTTTCCCTCTGACAGCTGGTTAAACTGAAGCTTGATTCAAATCCCAACCCCTCAGCTTTATGAAAGCCCACCATTTCTCCAGTTTCCTGGAGTTTGCAGCCTCATCCTTCTCTTTGTGTTTATTCCATATCAACATATATCCTTTCAGTTCCACTTGCTCAGTTGCAACTGTGGAAGAACCACACTGCTTTCCTCAAGAAGTCTTCTTGCATCCAGACTTATCTGGAAGGCTGCCATCTTGTTAAAGATTTCTTTTGGGGGGAAAAGTGGATGTACATTTTGTGGAGGATATCATATCTCTTTTGGTAGAAAGAAGGGAATATTAGGCTAGACTGGCAACAGCTTGGTGTGATGGACAAGTAAAAGAGCAGTGGAAGATGGCTGTCTAGTTTTAAGTCAAACTTGGAGATGGTGCTGTCCTTTACAGGAATGTTATAACAAGTGACAAACTTCAAAAAGAACACTTTATATGATTCTATGTTTAAGTTATGCCATAATATTTCCCAAGTATATTTTTCGCCACGGTTAAAACTACCTACTCCCAGCATTGAATGGATGATTTCTAACTTTTATTAACTATAAAATTAGATTAATTTGAGATTTTACTGTTTTCTTTTGTGATTTGATATCATTCAGAAATGATATCTATGGTATGTATAGAACAAGACCTTTAGTATGCCAGTTTATCAAAAATACATGGAATTAGACAAATATAAATCAATTTATTTACGTCTGAAAATAATACAGTAATATGTCTTTAATTGATTTGCTTTGGAATGTTAATTCAGAGGCTTATTGGGAAACCAGTCTAGCTCTGATATGGAGATAATGGACTGCTAATTGCCATGCATTTGAGCCTGTGAATATCTTGTTTCCTACCCGCAATGTTCCCTCCTGTTGGCATGTCTGCAAAGCATATCAACCTGAGCTATTGGATAATGTTAAAGTGCTTAAGGCATTAAAATCTCCAGCCATTTCACTCTCATCTACTGTTAAAGTGTTTTTTAGTATTTCAGAAAAGAATCATTGGAACAATTAGCTATCGTAGAGAAATGATTCTCTTTTAACGCCACGTAGTTTATACATGGAGCCATTGGTAATAAGGACATACAAGTTGGATCATGGGGCTGGCTGGGAACACATTTATAGCAAGAGTAAAACAGAGGAGAAGTTATGAATTCTCAAAGATGGTGACTATTTGAACTTTGATCAAGAAAAATAAAATAGTGATTTAAAGGCAGAAATTTTGCCCAAATTTCCAAGTTGACCAATGGGTTATATGGGGTGTTTGTTCACTAATCATACTTCTGACAGAGGAGAAAGAATGTTAATAGAAAGTTAAGAGCTAGGATTGACCTGAAAGATCAATTTAACCCAAACCAATGATTTTATAAAGGAAATTTGAGAGTCAGAAAGGTTAAGTGACTGACTCAAAGTCATAGAGCCATTCAGAGTCAGAGCCAAAACTAAATTTCAACTTGGAATTTTCACACAAAATCCCTTTTAGGATGTGTGACTTATGGTTTCCTAGCATGTCTCGCCCAAGAAAAATCTGTTTGGTTTATTATTCCTTTATTGAAAAAAACTTTTTGTTGAGGATCTACTGTGTTTCTAGCCTTTTGCTGGGCATTTTGGACTTAGGAATCAACAAATTCTTGGCTTCAGGGGCTTACATACAAAGGTGGGGGGAATAGTGTAGCACAGTTGTTAATTCTAGCAGAATGTTAGGGATGGGCATGGGATGAGGAACCTGAAGGGAAAGCCAGGTTAGGGGTGGAGAGGGAGTCTTTACTGATGAATATATGATTGTTAGGTCAAGAAGGAGAGGAAACCGGACCCAAGGCTGGATGACAAGCACCTTTGTGTGAGATTTAAAAAGGTGTCCTCACCGGGTAGCTATAGCCCAATGGGCACACGGCTTGAATAATGAATGTGGGACTGAATTTCACCCCCAATCACTCCCTGTGTCTGAATTCTTATGTCAGACACAATCTCCATAACACAAGCAGAAGGATGGTCCAAGCTGAGGGACCATACTAGGAAAAACCAGGTGACTTTACATCTGTGAGGTCATTATTAATTTAAGAGAGCTGGAATAATTCCTATACACTTCTCCCACTCTCTCTTCCTAACTCTAACTGACCAATCTGTCTAAAAATCAGAGAGTGACACTTTACATTGCTTACAATATACTCTAATTTATATAAATTTTTATTTTATTCTGGGTTGTAGTAGTGTAGTTATTATAGCTTTTGAATCCTGGCTTTACCAATTACATATTAGCTATGTGAACTAGGGCAGGTTACTTCTCCTGTCCTATAAAATGCAGACAAAACGTGTGGTAGGAACCTCATGACATTCACGTGAGGGCTAAATGAGTAAAAATATTTAGAGTGCTTCCCACAATGCTTGGCATATAGTAAGTCCTGTATAAATGTTAGCTCTTAATATCTCAAATATCTCATTTGGTTCATACAGTAACTCTATAAAGTCAGCAGGGGTACATAATTATCTCATTTAACATATGACCCACATATCACTTGAGATCTCAAAACCATTTAAGATCTTATAAGATTGCACATGGATTGTGGAAGCCCAAAGCTCTCCTTAAAGTTTTTTGCAAACTCCTCATGGCTCACATCCTCGTGGTTGCCTTAGCTCCTTCGTTATACTCCTGAGAAGCACTTGCCTGTTCTCATTGAGTCATCCCTTCTCCTTTCACAACCCCCACTATTTACCATCAACCATCAGTACAAAGCTTTTCAGTGTAATAGAATTTCAACGGAAATTTGAAGATTTTAATGAGGGATCAAATTGCACCTTATACAGCAAACAACTTAAAATTATATATTAAACGTTTCTCCTGCCCTGCCAAAAAGATTTCTAATGCCTATGCCCTCTCATGTTTGGCCCCCATACTCTTGCCATCTTGCTGTCATCTCTCTCTCTCCTTTCCTATTTCTTCTTTGATTTTTACTTCTCTTCTCACTCTTCCTTGAATAGTAAGGACAAAATTTATCTCATTTTCTTGTGCAAAGAAACTAAGACTTCTTTTCCTTTTTTTTTTTTTGTCTTGTCTCCCGTTCTCAGGATCTTAGTCTTCTATCCCAAGTGTCTTATCACAGACCTTTTCTAAACAAAGGCAACTCTTTGTTAACTCCCTGGACCTAGACCAGCTGTTAAGAAAATTGACTTTTCTTATGCATTACAAACACAAGAGGAAACCAAAACACAGAGAAATTATGTGGATTGCCGAAAATTACCCATGTGATATTCAGCAGAACAAGGACTTGAACCGAATTACTTTGACTCATATCCAGTACGCTGTCTGTCTTCTTATTTAAGGAATAGCTACGAAATACTTGAGTGTCTTGTCTTTTGACATATTTATTGAGTATGTGTTCAGTTGAAGGCACTATGCTAGGGATTAAAAGTTTCAAAGATGAATAAGAGTCTATGCCCTCAAGGTACTTAAAATTTACTGTGGGCAACAGAATTCTCTACAGATTACAAAGAAAATGACCTTGCATCAACTAGAGTAGTTCTGCTTTTGCCAATATTACATCTTGGGCTACTATCTAAGGCTTTTGTTGAAGAGATAGTTTATAGTTAAAAAAAAACAAAATGAAAGGAAACAAAAAGAAAGATAATCATTGATATCCATAGACCAATGTGGAAGTCCTTTGGTTCACCATTATAATATTTTCTTAATCAGATGCCTTGATATTTCACATCTATTAGTTTGATTCATTTCTGTTTAAATAAATATGCACTGTTTTAAAATTCAGAATGTAAGGATGAAAATAAAATTAACTTCACTTATCCTACTCATTTATTTCTGTTAACTTTTTGTCATATTTCCTTTTAATTTTTGTCATAACATACACACACATATAGCCAGAGAAAAATCTTTCTGCATATAATTGGTGTTATGGACTAAATTGTGTCCCCTCAAAATCATATGGTGAAGTCCCAACCCCTATTACCTTGGAATGTGACCTTATTTGGAGATAAAGTCTTTAAAGATGTGATTAAATTACATGAGGCTGTGAGGATGGGGCCCTCATCCAATTTGACTGGTGACCTCCTAAGCAGAGCAAGAGACACTAGGGGCGAGTGTGCACAAAGACAAGGTCGTGCGAGGACACAGCAAGAAGGTGGCCATCTACAAGCCCAGGAGAGAGGACTCAGGGGAAACCTAACCTGCCACCACCTTGCTCTTGGACTTCTAGCCTCCAAAACTGTGAGAAAATCAATTTCTCTTGCTTAAGCCACCCAGTCTGTGATATTTTGTTAAGGCATGCTTCTCAAACTAATTCAATTGGTATGATGTTTTTTCCACAATTAATATTAGATCATGAGGGGCTGGCCCCGTGGCTTGGCAGTTGAGTGCACGTGCTCTGCTGCTGGTGGCCCAGGTTCGGATCCCGGGAGTGTACCGAGGCACCGCTTCTCTGACCATGCTGAGGCTGCGGCCCACATACATCAACTAGAAGGATGTGCAGCTATGGCATGCAGCTGTCTACTGGTGCTTGGGGGAAAAAAGGAGGAGGATTGGCAATGGATGTTAGCTTAGACCAGGTCTTCCTCAGCAGAAAGAGGAGGATTGGCATGGATGTTAGCTCAGGGCTGATCTTCCTCACACACACACACAAAAAAATTAGACCATGAGCACTTTTCCGTGTCAATAAAAATTCTTCGTGATATATATGCCACTATAGGGTCACACCATAACTTAATTAACTATTCCCTATTCTTAGACATCCAGCTTTTGTTCCTGTTTGCTAAAGAACTTTCAAAGTTGAGAATTAGTGAAACCGTGAGTCCCTTAAGATGGTCTGAATAGGAAGCTATTGGGTTGATTATCTGAGGTGTAATAACACAGACAGTTTATTTCAACTAAGAGTGGTAAATGGGCATCCCCCTTCCCACCACAGACAATGCTGCTGGACTGCAGTGGTGCCCGGTTATTGCGACGACAGTTAAAGGCCTGTCATATGGATCTCCATTTTCAGGGTTTTAAAAGATGGCTATTAAGACTTGATCTGAAATGAAATCTGTAGAATTGATGTTTCTGTTTTCTTTTGTAAACGCTTCATTTCTGAACTTTCATTGTGAATTGATTTAAATTTCATTAAAATGATAGCAGGGATTACTAGCAGGAGCTTACTAATTTCAAATTTTATCTTTGGATTCCTAATCTAACAGCTTTGCTTTAAAATAGAATTTCATAGACCATTACTTGATCATGCTGATGAGTTCAGCTTGCTAAGTTATTTTAAAACAAAACCACAGAGATATTAAATCCTAATAAAGTTTGCATATCTCCAATAGCTGCTTCTCAGCTGTTTAACCCACATCTTTTTTTTTTTTTTTTTTTTTTTAAAGATTTTATTTATTTAATTTTTTCCCCCCAAAGCCCCAGTAGATAGTTGTATGTCATAGCTGCACATCCTTCTAGTTGCTGTATGTGGGACTCGGCCTCAGGATGGACGGAGAAGTGGTGCCTCGATGCGCACCCGGGATCCGAACCCGGGCCACCAGCATTGCAGCGCGCGCACTTAACCACCAAGCCACAGGGCCGGCCCTGTTTAACCCACATCTTGATAATACTTCTCACAAATCTGAGGCAAAGAGAACAATTGCCCATTCTCTGCCCTGGGAGATTATTTGGTACATTATTTCACGAAGATAAGCTTTTCCAGAAACAATGGAACTTCATAGTGTGATAGGAAGACCACTGGATTGTTAATCAGATGAATCAGGTTCAAGCCCTGCTTCTCTGACCAAGAAGTCGTGTGACCTTGGGTATCTCCAGTGACTTTTCTTTTTTTTTTGCTGAGGAAGATTCACCCTCAGCTAACATCTGTTGCCAATCTTCCTCCTTTTCACTTGAGGAAGAGTCACCCTGAGCTAATATCTGTGCCAATCTTCCTCTTTTTTGTATGTAGGTTGCTGCCACAGCATGGCTGCTAATGCGTGGTGTAGGTCTGCACTCAGGAAACGAAGCTGGGCCACCAAAGCAGAGTGCAGTGGACGTAACCACTGGTCCATGGGGCTGGCTCCTCCAGTGACATTCTTAGGCCTCAGACTGATTATCTGTATGGTAAAGGTAATGCTAACAGTAGCCCCCATCTCTCCCCACCCACCTCATCTGTTAGGGACCAAATGCAACAGAGCAGGCATGTGTGCTTCATAGCCTGCAAATGTTAGTTATCATTACTACTTGATGTGTGGATGAGAACTACATTGACCTTTTCAAACGGATAATACATTCTTGGTGCTCTGCTTACATTAACATGATGCCTGGCATGAAAATGTTTTGAGACCTTCCTAAAATAAAGAGAACAAGAAATTTCCTAGTTAAAAACCCTATACATTTCCCATACCGTCAGGGAATATCTCTCTAAAAGTTCACATTCCTATGTGCAGAGTTGCATATTTTACCTGTTTTGAAGAATAAGTTTTTTCTTCTAAACATTGTTTGAAATGCAGAGACAACAAGCAACAGTCTGCATTTCCTGGAGTTTGACTCACACTGTTATTTTTAGTTATTTAAACTGTTATTTTTAGACATCACTTTTGGTGATGTACGTGAAAAGTTAGCCAGTTCCTCTATTTTAGTGCAATTTATCTCATGTGCTCCTGAGTCATTCAGTAACCTAAAATAAATAACTGATTAGCATAGTTTTGTTCATGTTTTAGACCTGTGAACATTCAATCTTCATTTTGTGTTACTAATTGGAAACCATCAATCATGGGGCATCTAGAAATTAGTTTCAATGGGAATTATTCTTTGACTTTTTAATTGTTTAATGAGGAATAAGTAACGGGAAAAATTTTTTAGCATTTGTAGAAGGAAGGAAAAAGGGGACTTGTATTAATGAAAAACTTCTTGTCTATAAAATTCTCATATCACTGAGTAGATCTAAAAATAACTTGTTATGGAAATACAAAACAGATTTTCCCTCTCAATTTACTGCTACCAAACCCAAGCCTAGCCCACCACATGGACCTTGGACTGTTATGTGAACCAAATATAAAAATTAGGCTGTGTTTGAGCCATTACTCCTTTGGGTCTATTTTGTATTTGGCAATTCCTAGGGAGCTGATTTGAAAATTGCACCATCCTGGACCTACTGAATCAACACCCTTTGGGATGAATTATAGGAATTCAGAATACAAGGGATTCCAACAGACAACGAAGTTTGGGAACCCCTGAGTCTGGTGACTCATTCATCCTTAAACAGGCTAATGACTCTTAGCTTTGGTCAAGTTATTCTCGATACCTAGAATATTCTCTCCCACCCACCTTCACATTTCCATTGTATTCATCTTCTAAGGCCTAATTCCAAAGCTACCTCTTCATATAATTTGACCTGAAACTTCTAAAGTGGATGGGATAAAAATTAGTTGAGATTCCTTCCACTTGGCTTATACTTTGTTGGTACATACTCTGTCTTGAAACAATTATTTGGGAGATGTCTTCTTGTCACTAGAACTAACTTGTAGGTTCTCGGCAGGCAAGGGCATGTCTAACTTTTCTTTTTCTACCATCTGACTGAGTGTCTATACTCATGTTTCAAATATATTCTCATATGTTGTGAATAACTCGATAAATATTTATCAAGCGGAATTCATAACAACTTCAGACTCCAAGAGAAAATGGAGCAAAGGATGGAAAAGGTTGAACCATATAGTTATGCAATTATTTAGAGAAAGTGGATTAGAATTCAAGCTCCAGGACAACCTGAGAATCTTTGACACTTTTCTTTAATTTCAGATCCAGTTTCAGAAACTGATCCCTTTCAAAAGGCATGTAGAAATGAGTTGATGCTGAAGAATCCAAACACTTTCTAGGAGTAAGCTTTCCAGATAAAAATACAGGACATCCAATTAAATTTTAATTTCAAATAAAAAATAATTTTAGTATAAGTGTGTCTCATGCAATATTTGGGGCAATATTCATTGTTTATCTGAAATTCAAATATAACTGAGTGTAGTGGGTTGAATTGTGGTCCTCCCCAAATTCGTGCTACGTGGAACCTCTGAATGTGATCTTATTTGGAAATAAGAGTCTTTGCAGATATAATCAAGTTAAAATGAGGTCATATTGAATAATGGTGGGACTTAAATCCAGTCATTGATGTTCTTATAAGAGGAAATACAGACACCGAAGGGAGAAGGCCATGTGATGAATCCAAGGAACACCAAGGATTTCCAGCAACCACTAGAAGCTAGAACAATCAAGAAAGTATCCATCCCTAGAACCTGTAGAGAGAGCATGGCCCTGCCAACACCTTGATTTCAAATTTTTAGTCTCTAGAGCTGTGAGAAAATAAATTTCTGTTGTTTCAAGCCACCCAGTTTGGCTACTTTGTTAGCCCAGGAAACTAATACACTGGGTGTCCCGTACTTTTTTGTTTTTTGCCAAATCTCGCAGCCGTGTGGAGAATCTCTCCAGTCTCCTAAGAATATTCATTTGGTCATATTATCAGGCATCTCATGATAGCAGAATGTATCGTGATTATAGCTATATATTTGTGAAATAAATTATTTAATTGACCATAATTTCAACAGAAATTTGAATTGATTGTGGGAAGAGGCTTTTTGATAGAATCTAACATTAAACAAAATTCCATTGGTTTCTTACCTAACCATGTGCATATTACAAAAGCTTTTAGAAATTCTACTGCTAGCATTCCTCTACCCACTGTGAGAGGTATGGTGGAAGAATACATTTCTACATGTGAGTCCTGGGTCAATGGGCATAACAGATGGCATCAATGCCTCACCTATATCCTCTTTGCCTACCAGGAGGTTATCTGCATACAATTATTGACCAGCCTGATGGTTTCCTGTGTCTCTCTGCCTGACAGTATCTTCTGGATGCTGTAGCTTAGCCTACATGGCATCACAGGGCAGGATGAACCAGAAAGTTCATGCCCTTGGAATGACCCTAAATCAACAAGAAATGAGAGTTGGTGGATAAATCTGCCAGCTTCATCAGTTCTCAGTGGTATAATAATGAGACGTATTCCAGTCTCTCAGATGGTCCCCAGTGGGATTGGGCTCCTCTTGCCCACAGAGGTAATCTGCTCATCAACTCACCCTTCACTTTCCCCTGCTTCCCTTACTCACTCTCCACTCTCTAATGTGCTTCCTGAAATCACCTACCAAACAAACTATTTGTGCCTTAAACTTTATCTCATTTTATTTCTTTCTCTCCCACTGCTTTTGGGAGAACCCAAACAAAAATAAAGTGAATGCACATTTTATTTTTATTTTTTTGTGAGGAAGACAGCCCTGAGCTAACATCCATGCCAATCCTCCTCTTTTTGCTGAGGAAGGCTGGCTCTGAGCTAACATCTATTGCCAATCTTCCTCTTTTTTTTCCCCAAAGCCCCAGCAGATAGTTGTATGTCATAGTTGCACATCCTTCTAGTTGCTGTATGTGGGACGTGGCCTCAGCACGACCGGAGAAGCGGTGTGTCGGTGCGCGCCCGGGATCTGAACCCGGGCCGCCAGCAGCAGAGTGCGCGCACTTAACCGCTAAGCCACGGGGCTGGCCCCAGTGAATGCACATGTTAAAAGCTTTACATTTTAAAATAAATATTGTTAAATTGCTTTCCAGAAAGATTAAAGCTGCATGCACTCCCACCAAACGACCTTTACTTTCTTTTTTTTTACTGAATTAAAGACTTGCCCAAACTTCTGAATCCTGTGTGACAAAGATAACCCCTGGCTGCCTGACAGATGTGGAGCACTTTTGAAGGTACATTATGTCATTAACAAACCCAGCAGCTGAAGTTTTAATGAATTGCTCAAAATGCCTAACTCAAAAACCAGTTTTACTTTCCCAGTGGTTTTTACAGCTTTGTGTTTCCATGCAGATCTGATATGTATTTTTATCTCTTTTATTTGCCTGGAAACCTGACATAATTTTAAATGGGACCACTTAGACAAAACCTTTTCCATTTATATTCCAATTCCTAAAACCCATATTTTATGGCTTTCATTTTTTTTTAACATTCGTCTTTTGAAAAAGTCACAGGATCTATGCTAACAAATTTTTAATTGACCTTTAAAAGAGATATGCCACCTTCAAATCTAATAGGTAAAAGTACTGTTGATTTTCTTGTCTCTACTCCATCAAACATGTTTCAAGAATATTACAAAAAATTTTTTTACATTATTGTATTAGGATATTCATGTGTCCATGACAACAAACAGACAGGGAAAAGGAGGCCTCTTTAGTGTCAATAAAGCCCTTATATCAACTCTACCCACATTCATTTAAGCATGTAAAAAAATACAGCAACCCCAAGGGGGAAAGCATAGAGATGACTCTGAGAAACCGTTTCTGTAATGCTAGATATAACACTACATTCCTAGATATACGTAGACATACCTGGTAGATATACCAGGACATCCTACTTCAAGTAACTGAGATGCTGGAGAAGGGTTACCATGTTTTCATTCCCTTTTGGGCATTGGCTAATTCTCAAATAATATTATAGAAAAACGTCTGTGAATCTTCTAGAAGAGATCCTTCAAATGGCCCCGTTTTTATTAAGCAATGAATCCTGAGAATAATTCCTTCATGGTTGATTAACAAGATTTTTCTACAACAGCCCATAAGTACACTGGTGCTTACATGGGAATTAGAGATCAGGCTGCAAGACTGACATTGTGAACACAGACGTTTACCTTGGACTAACTCCATCAGTCCTAGAGAAGCAGAAAAAACTAACTCTTTTGGCAAAAAGGATATGACAAGGAGGTAAAGACAGAGAAACATCTAGATTATATGTGTGTGTGTATGTGCATGCACATGTGCACAGGTATTTTTATATATCTTCTAAAGCCAGCTGAGTCTGGGTAAAAATGTTTGAGGCAAATACTGAGGTATCACTTAATTAGTAATTCAGTAGGACCGATTATGGTAATGAAACAAAGAATGACATGTTGAGAGATGGAGAAATGATAATTATTATTACTTATTTTATCCAGCAATGTGCCTTGCCTTTGTAGACTGCTTTAGGTAAATGAGTCCTGATGGTGATAGCCCAGGTGAGATTTCTTATGTTAAAAATGTCTGTGCTTTAATTGTGGTAAAAGGAGTGTTGTTAGAAACAATGGTGTGTAGAAAATCATAAAATATTTACAAGACTCAAGAAATTTTTCTTAAAGAGATCAAATTTGTGGTTACCAGAGGTGGGAATGGGGGGTGGGAGGTTTGGTGAGGTGGTCAAAAGGTGGAAATTCTCAGTTATAAGATAAATACAACTGGGGATGTAATGCACAATGTGATGACTGTAGCTAACACTGCTGTATGGTATATTTGAAAATTGCTAAGAGAGTAGATCCTAAAAGTTCTCATCACAAAGAAAAAAACATTCTTTTCTTTGTGTCTATATGAGATGATGGATATTAACTAAACTTATTGTGGTAATCATTTCACAACATATATAACTCGTTATGCTGCTGTTAACCTTATACAGTGCTGTATGCCAACTATATCTCAATAAAACTGAAAGAAAAAATAAAAAGATGGTGAAAGATAAATTTTTTTTAAAAGAAAGATGGAAAACAGACTTAAGTTAGCTGAAATGATGGTCCAAGACCAAGAAAATGAAATTAGTCATGATTAAATATATTTGTCTACACATACATCAAAAAAATAACCATTTTATAGATAGGGCTAGGAGAAACATGAAAATAGTAATTCGTATAAAAATATAAAAACTCTAATGATATTACTGGACTCCCTTGTTCAACATGTGGCTGTCAGAGAAAATAATGGCATAAAAAAAAGTTTTTCTTTGATAATGGTCCTCCAAAATCAATATGGATACATAACCGAGGTTTTTATTTATTTCCTTTGTAGAGACAGGGACTATATAACTTGTTATATTAAATATCTGGACACGTACTCTAGTCCTTATAAGTCAGTATTATTTCCTATAACTTTTGTGTAAACAAGACTAGAATGTAGTGCCTATAGCATAGCAAGATTTGATGACCATTTTTTTAATAATAATTTAATTTTTAAAATAAAATATTCTTTTTTTGGAATATAATTCATCTTGACAGTTTGTCTACAGCACAAAATTCTTTGGAATTTTCCCTATTGCATATACTCTCAAAGATACCTGTCAATCTGGGGTTCCACGCAGTTAACTATGTAATTTAATAGGATGAAAGTGATGAATTAGAACTTCTAAGGAAGTTGCCACAGCGTAGTCTGGAAACAGCTAGATGATAGAAGAGGCAGGATTCAACATTAGAGACTGTTCTTCCAAGTATGAAAAGAGGATGTGGTCATAAATATGGGGCAGTAAATTCAAGCAGTGGATAGATGGTGACCTAACCAAGAGATTAGAAAATAAATCACAAAGAGGCTTGCATTCTGTACTGATTTTAGAGACTGAATTGTGGATCCGACTGTGGAAATTCTTAACTTCTGTCCATTTTTGTATAGTTCTATTCTGTAGATATCATTTTTCTTGAGTAGTGTACAACTAATGCCGCGGGGCAATCTTTGGCTGAATGCCCCTCTTGAACCAAAAGGAAAGCATCTCTGGAGAGAAACAGTTCATTGCATTCATTTCAATATACCAGCAGTTTCTGCTCTTACACTTATGTCAATACCTACTTGATGTTTTGGCATTTTCTTATAATGTCAATATTCAGTGAAACAGCTTTGTTATGGTTGTCTTCAAAGGGAGAAAATAATAATAGAAATTGTGTAGTCTTAGGAAGACTTGGAATGGCTACTGTTATTTTGGAGCTATTTCATCAAAGACTCTCTTCCTTGGATGATTCAATAGCATCGACGTGTTGGCCTCAGAAAGTGATACTGAAAGTTACAATTTCCTATTATTTTTTAAAACTCAGGTACCCAAGCACAACTTTTTTGAGTTTTTTAATGTTTGCCCTCTGTTAAGTCAGTGATTAAAATATTCTAACATAGCCTGGAATCCTGATACTCTAGGAGCTTCTGTTGTTAACAGCATTAGCAAATGGGTGATGCTAAAATCGAATCCTTACTGAATGAGAGTCATTTGACTGTCGTTCATATTGCCACCTTAGTTATCACCACGTGTTGATAAGCTTGGGCTGTGGGTAAGGATCCACTTGTCATGTGTTTACTTCAGAATCTCCTGCTTAAATCAGAAACATAGGGGATATAGATCCCAAACTTTCTAGATGATTTTAAATACAGCCAGGGTGGAATCATATCTCAGCTGTGTCTCTAATACCAGCAAACTGATGTGGTGAGTTGAACTACTTATGTAGTAAAAGGACTTTTTATAAGATGATTAGACTTGTTTTAAATTTTCTGCTTGCTCCAAAATTACATTTGTGACTTTTACAACCAGTGGAATGTCTGAATCTTAATGAAATAGAATTGAGTCCCTGCGTTGGTTTCCAGATTCTTGTCTAGAACCTTAGTGAGTGGGTTCCCAGTTTGTTTTAATGAGCTGTTCTCTTGGTCATGCCACAGACAAAAGGGCATTTGCAATGGCTAAAGAAACTGCCTATGGGAAGGCAACACTCATCAGCACAGGTTTTAGCAACATCACTATGTGATCGATGTCATGCAGAAGAATGTATAGCAGCCATAGCAATTGTAAAAACGGTGAGGTGAGGAAATATTTGGGAATGGCTTCATTGATTTCAGACATTCCACAAGTGCTGCAGTGTGCATGTATCATTTGATTGCATACACTATGGAACCCCAAAATGAGTTAACCTAGAGAGAGTGAGACTCCTGAACTTCAACATTAGGTGAAGATGAGTTTATGTGATGCCAGATGGTGTGAACTCCTGTGACAGCTCTTGATTGGTTTATATTGGAAACCACTGCTTTAGACTCTTTGATGTGTAGAGATGGCTTGGGGCTTTCTTTAGGCCATTATAAACATCAAATTTGATGCATTTCAAGGCTACCATTGTGGCTTCAATTTTAACAGCATATATGGTGACTTTGTTATTCTGTTTTCTAAGAAATCCCCCAAATGTTAATGTCAGAACAGATGGTGTAACTCTGCAATATAAAAATTACTACATCTACTAGGAAGGAAATTTATTTTATTAAATTTCAGTCTGCTTTAGACTGATGCTGATTAAATGTATACTTTCACTAGAGCCACACATCTTGAATTTCTCTGTAAAACATTATTTGGAAAAACATTAGTTTGGCATATGTTTTGTTTCTAGGTTACTAAGAACATTTATATTTCTTTTTAGGATTCTTCATATTATTTTATTCTAGATAGGAACAAAACTTCTCAGTTCACAGTTACTCAAAAGAAGATTGACTAACATCAATCTCTTATTGACAGGGTCCAAGTCAATTTGAATGATTAACCTAAGAGTTAACGAATTAACATTGAATTCATTGATCAACTTTATTCTTAACATTTCTTTTCTCATTAGGAAAATAACACTGTGTTAGACAGGAGAAATAGATGCTAGGAGGATAAGGAGTTGTCAAGTTGTCTTTTAGCACAGAGAAATCTACTCTGATTTAATCCATCCCAAGATTACACAATTTCAGGCAGAATTCAAAGACAAATATACAAAAGTGGAAATATGCTCATCTAGTAGCCACTGACTTTACGTAACAACTACTATCTGAGACTTTAATGATAACTTTTTGGGATCAACTATATATCCTTGCACAGTGGATTAAAAATGGCTACAAATTCTTTGTCACTCTTTCCATTGAGATGTTGACTCGATTTCCCCTTAGAATATGGCAGGTCTAGGCCTAGACTTTATGAGGACTGCAAGTTTCTGCTTTCTTAATCTTACAATGACACTCTTGGAACACTCCTTTGACTTTGGACACCACACTGTGAGAATCCAGAACACGTGGAGAGCCCGTGTGACGGTGTTCTGGTCCATAGGCCAGGTGGGCTGCTAGTTGATGCTGGAGCCCATGTGATGAGCCATTGCAGATGGTCCAGGCTAATCAAGCCCTCAGACGATCACAGCCCAGCCCACATCACCTGGCACAGAAGAATCACACGGTTGAGCACAGTAAACACACAGAAATGGGGTGAAAGATAAAATGGTTATTGTTTAAGCTACTAATCATTGAGATAGTCTGTTACATAGTGATAGATAACCAAAACTCTCTTTTATGTCTGAGAAGGAAGTCGTGATATTTGTGTCTGAACAAAGCATAGGGGATGGGATCTGAAATTAGATTTATCCCTAAGATGCGTACTGAGTGACAATCTCAGCAAGAGCTGAAAACAAGTCCAGTTGTCTGGCCAGCGCCCAGCATCTGAAGCACATGCTATAGCAATGTAGGAATGGTCAACACAAAATAACAGGTGCCCCAAATAGTCACCGTTTACATTTGTATTAGCATAACATGGTATCCAGAGACAATTTACTCCAAGGTTCACAGGCGAGAAGCTAAAGGAAGTTTTCAGCTCTTAATGAGGATATAGAGAAATAATAAATAATAAGAGCAGATGACTAAGTCACGGATCATCTAGCATCAAGGTAAATTTGTGCTTAGTCCTGAGCAGAGGTAGATGCAGGTTTTTTGGGTGTCAAAAGTTTATACAATTTTTGAAGCCCTTCTTAAAAATGCAAATCTGTGAATATAGAATTTGGTTGGAAAACGAAAATTTATTAGAATGAGAAGAAATCAAAGAAAACTACAAATTTTAAAAAGCTGACAAATATCACACCTGTCACAAATCCAGTAAAATGACATATTTATTAATTACTTGGCACATCTCTATAATATATTTTCTACACTATTTGGCATACTCTATGATTGCCTCTTCATATGACAATGATTTTTTTAAAATATTGTTTTCAGTATTGAGACAAGAAAAAAATTTACTATAGCTTGGTTAATCAAAATGTGTTTAGTATTATTTTCACATTTCATTATTGGTAATCCCCCATCTGTAACTACTGTAGTTGGTTGCTCTTGCGCTCCTTGTCTAGGGCAAGGCCTCAGAGAACTCCAAGCCTTCACTCTTCCTTGGAATGCCTCTAATGCTACAGCTGGTCCAGCTCAACTAGGTCCTAGTTGTGGCTGGTAACTCTCAACATCACCTCCCTATCTTGGGCCATACTTTAGGGCGGAGGTTGCCATGGAGCAAGCAGCATCTAAGTCACATTCCTCTCCTTGGGGTCAAAGATAGAATATGGTTGCTCAAAGAGAACTGCAGGGGCAGGTTTTGCTGGGGACTGGGTGGAAATAGTGCTAAAAGCTCGCTGACCCTTCCTGCTGCTCAGGACCTTATAGGGAAATCTCCAGGAAGGCAGGAGTGCCCCATACTTTTTGGTGGTAGGCCAGGGTCATAGCTTCCTCTCACTGTTTCAGAAAGAGAATGCACTGAGCCTTGGGAAGCACCTGTGCAAGGGCAGAGCCTGGAGTTTGAGCTTCGTTAGCTCCGTGGTGAACCTGTCTCTGGTTCTAAGAGCTAGACTCAGGTTCCCTTAAATTTTTCCTACCTAAGGTAAGGATAAGTCCTGATGGTTCTGTGGAGCCCAAGCCAGCAGTTGAGATAGTAACAAATGGCCACCTCAAGGAAATGAGTGCTAGAGGCTAGAGCAGAAATCAGTGAAGTCTGATGATGAAGTCGTTACTCCTCTTCACCTTCAGCCGAAACAGTTTTGGTCATGGACAGCTCTCTAGCTGATCATTGCCGCATCCTTCGTATTTGTTCAGTTTCACATACCTCTCACTCACTTCCAAATTCTGAGCCACTTGAGAAATACACACAGGAGTCCAAGACCAAAACACCACTTTTACCACCACCACCCCCCCAAACAGTTTGGAGAACCAACCTTGGACTTGAGATCAAAATGGATTCTCCTTCCTTTTCCATAAATTGATTCAGACAGTCATAGGCAGAGAAGCCAGAGAACTCAGGTCTCCCTTCCACCGCTGCACAGGCTTCTTGTAGAGTGAGGGAGTGAGCAATATATATGGTCTGCAGGCAGACTGGATCCCAAGTGCAGGTACATGTGGCCTGGGCTTTGATGGCTTTGTGCTCCATGCACCAGTTTCACCAATCAGGAGAGCTGCTCCTTCTCTCTTGAGGAGAGGTAAATGAATGCCGTCACAGTAGGATCACAAGATCTCTTCTAATACTCCTGAGATGCAAGAAGATGTAGCAGTGTGGTAATGGAGAGGGAAAGGTTCCCCCTTGAGTGTCAAAGGCTGTGGAGGTTCCTAATTTATGAATTTTCTGTCTCCTCTGCGATGAACCACACACATGGCCTGAATTAATATGTATGTGCCCTTGTCAGCAGAGGCTGCCTGTTTGTCTTGATTCTTCAGAGACTGGATGTGACAAAACCTGTTTGAGATTTCCCTAATCCTTACTTTTTAGAGTGACACTCCTAGACCTCCAGGCTGGGGGTTATTTTTTAATAACTTACTTGAAATAGAAAAAAGTCGTTAGGTCTCTGCAAGGCTCTTTCTCCTTCAGGGTTTGTCATGATGGAGCCACTATATTCATCTTGGCAGCCACTGCTTCCAGGACAATGCTGGAGCTTCCTGATGCTTCCTACTGCCTACTGTGCTTTCAGACTGAGCCATGCCTTCACGAAGAGAAGCACAGACTCTCATTCCTGTAACTAATTTAGGAACCCCAGCAGATTTTTGCACCAAGATGTTCTGATGTTCACTTCAAAGGCTGTCCAGCTCACTGACATCCTCCTTTCAGTGTTCTGTGCCTCCACTCCAACTCTTTTTGGTTTCAATTTCAATTAACGGCCCTGCTTCAGAGAAGTGGTAACAACTGACCAAGTTGATAATTTCACAACTGCACAAAACCTCTAGCAATAATAACACATACATTATTTTCAGTTTTTAAAATAAGTTTTATGTATTTTATCTCATTCTATCTTAACAATCCTGTGAAGGGATTATTAGTACCACCAATTTATCAATGATGAAACAATGGTTCCACTTGGTCAAAGTTGGTTAAACTGTAGACGATGTAACTGGAAGTAAAAGAAAGTAAGTTTTTTTTATGGTTCCAAAACCATGATCTTTTCTCTGTATGCTACCTTGACTTTAGGCATAGGATGTCCAGAACTCTGTACATGAAATGCCAATATATATGAGCAAGAATATTTATTGTATTGTTGTTTGTGATAAAAAAAAGATACTAGAAACCTAACTGTCTATCAATAAGGTATTTCTAAATAAATTAGTATGCATTTGTTTATGAGATTCTATAGCATTACCAAAATGTAAGGTATGTCTATATGGACCTGAACAGACATATTTAGTGAACAGGGAAATTACAGATCACTATGTAAAATAAGAAAATATCTGTTAAAATTGTACGTCTGCTGTAAGGATGGGCACATGTCATTATACATTTGTCCAAACTTATAGAATGTACAACATCAAGAGTGAACCCTAATGTAAACCATGGACTTTCTGTGATAAGGGTGTGTCAATGCAGGCTCTTCATTTGTAACAAATCCTCCACTCTGGAGCAGGATGTTGATGGTGGAGGAGGCTCTGTGCAGATGTGGGGGCAGGGGCACATGGTGACTCTCTGTACCTCCTGCTGAGTTTTCCTGTGAACCTAAAACTGCTCTAAAATATAAAGGCTATTTTTTAAAAAGTGTATGCCTGTATAAAGTGGGCAATATTCTGGGAAAGCTTGTGCCTATTTATAGTTATTACTTTGGGGTATGGAATTCAGGGGGATTTGGTATGTGTGTGTGTATGTGGTTGACAATCACTTAATAGTATACTTCAAAATTATGGTGAAGTAATGGGTTTTTTTTTTAATGTTTTATTTTGAAATCTTTGAAGAGTATGACACACTCCTCCCAGGTTGTTGACATCTTTCAGTTTGGAAGGCACTTATTTTCCTATTAATTGGGGTAGGCATAAAGAAGAGTCTCTAGATGCCAACATGGAGAGAGAAATTTTCTCAAGTGGCTGCCTTGTGCTCAGATCACAGGAATCTGTTTTCTCTTCTAAAATCTGAGGCTTTAAATGACTTTCAGTCTTCTGGAATAATATCATCTGAGAATATAGGGGCCAGGGACTCTGCCCGGCCAGAGTTTTTGGCAATTTAATTGGACTCACAACACGATATTTGCATATCAGATGACACCCTAGACCAAACTTAATTCTGAGAAAGAGACATTCTCGAATATCTTATAATTTCCCAAATTGTAATTTTTCAAGTTCACTCCCATTTCTTGGATACATTTCTCAATCCCAAAAGTAAAATCACCTTCATAAGATTGAGAGAGTAAAGTGTGAAAATCATCTTTGTCCAAAAGATTCTTATTCTGTTCCCTAAAATTTCAAGGGGTTCCCCATCAAACTCCTTTGGGGCTTTTTGCCAAAAATCAGCAGCCCTGACCCTATACACCTGATAGCAAGAAGCACACACACTTTACCTTTCCCACCAAGACCTTGTTTACCTGGAGGCTCTAACCTGGTCTCAGATGAAGAAGCAGACTTGTTCTTGTTCTAACTCAAACAGCTGGGCAGTAAATGAGCAAAGGAAAGCTGTCATGTGGATACAAGTTCAATCAAAGTTAGCAAGTCTTCAGAGTCAGCAAAGGGAAGAGGAAATAGGTTTGCTCTTAACACCTCGTATAAATATTAGATGTGTGTCTGACTCTTGGTATCATAATACGGAACATTTAAAATGACATTGTGGATTTTTTTTCTCATGCTGACAACAAACTGATCACATTTATAACATTTATAATTTATTACACTTATTGATCCTTTAAGATTTAGCTTAAGCCGACCAGAAGAGTTGAGTTCCCTTCTTAAAGCCTTATAAAAGTTTCCTGTGTACATAATTCCGTTACAGGACTTTCACATTGATTTACATCATCTCTCTACCTGTCATCTTCCCCATTGACTTGTGAGATCTTTTAAAAATGCATATTTTATAATATTTATCTTTTTATCTCCAGACCCTATCAGATGGCTCAGAAGCATTAGATACTCAATAAATGTTTTGATAAATGAATCTGAGAATGAACGAATAATGTAAATCTTCCCCAATACCCCTCACTTTTATTATGCCAAAAAACTTTTTGGTCTCTTTCCTCATGTTTTCCCTTCAAATAATTGCTTTTATGGTAGTTCCACTGATCTCATAGAGTTTAACCACACTGTCTGTAATCTCAGTCAGATTTTTTCTCTATTATGATTTTTCTCCTGTCATCCCCAATTGTCTCTCCTTGTCTTTGAGACAGAATTTGGAAAGTATGTCATTCTGGAGAGTCCTGATTTCTAGTGTGCTGTTTTGCTATTTTGAACCATTCTACCAGTTATAACAATGAAATATATTTTCAATATCAATTGGTTTCTCTGGCAAGTTCTGCTTGTGTGATTCAATGCGAGAAATAGAAGTCATAAATCAGTTGTACGTTTTCATAAATATTGATAAATGAAATCCTGGACAGTTTTATGCTCAACTCCAGCATTCATTTGTATCCCTTGCCTCCTTCGATAGTAATATCCTTAAGTATATATTTTCCACTATTAGTCTGCTGCAGACTTGCTATTTGTTGGGCTCATTTCAATTTATTTTTCAAATGCAAATTGGAGCTTCCGAGTTTTGCATGACTTATAGCTAATGTTCCAAATAATGTTTGCTTTCATTTTACTAAGCTACCGCACAAGGGAATTTAGGGTGACAATGCAATGCAGAGCTCCGTCATTCATGGTAAAAAGAGCGATGTTGTTTGATTCTGGCCTCTCTGAAGACCTTCAATGTCAGTCACCAATTATCATTTCCTAACTTGCCTGGATTATTTCAGCTTTGCTCTGATGCACATGCCATCCTCCTGTATTAGCAGAATTGGCGCTGAGCACTCCAGATGGGCCACTGATATCTGATGAGCTATTCTTTTAGGGGTGGGGGGAGGAAGATAATTTCGTATAGTACACTTCTCACATGGAACCACCAATCTGTGATTTGGCTACTCCTTGTCAAAGATAGATTCCTCGCTATTCCCACTATTCTAGAAATATACTTGTTACATTTGCCATCTCACTTAACAAACAAAAATGCCGCATCTGAATAAGATTGGTGTCATATAGGGTATAATGACAGGAAAGGGGAAGTTAAAAAACAAAACAAAACAAAACTGAGCAGTTTGAGTCTATGGCAGCAAACCTCCTCTGCTTTAGCACCTTTTCCTCTCTGCAAAAGAAACAATCAAAACCCCCAAAGCCAAATACGTTGAGAGTTGTCACTTTTTGCTAAATAGAAATATAGTATTCCAGTTACAGATGATACTTCATTCTCACCTTAGAAATGAAAGTACATTTTAAAGTTGAACAGGTAAAAATTTAAAAGGAGAAAAATATGGCAACATCCTAATTCTTGTAAGTAAAAGACAGACAACTCAAATCAGCAAAATATGACAAGCTAGAGAAAGTTTTGTGACTATGGCAACCTGTTCAATGTGACTTTACTCCTTTATCTGTACCAGCAACATGTTTGAAGGTGGGTGCTTGTTTTAGATTCTTCAGCTCAAAATTATCTGCTTCCTTTTATTGATATTGTTGGCTGAAGAAACCCTTTAGACTGTTCAAATGAAAATTTACTGAGGTCGGTAATTTATATTGAATCTCTGCTTCTCTCTGTAATTGTTCTTCTGAAGCAAAGGAAGGCAGCAATGTAGTTGTAGCAACATAATAGAAGTATTATGGGATTTAAGCCAAGGGGATTCAAGAGAGAATAAAAACCATATAATTTATCAATGTTAGGGGTTATCTCGGAAAGAATTCTCCCAGACCTGCCTGTTAAGATGATTACTCTTTGTTTATAATAGTTTTTCCCTTGGGCAGTCGAGTTTCCCAATGTAATTTGTCATAAATCTAGAAGGGAACATTTAGGGAAAGACTACTTATCTATGGCAAAATTGCTCTGCTTATATATTAAAAATATATATATATGGACATGAATAGACTACTCCTCAAATGAATATGAAATTTGAAACAAAATTTTGAAATAATATATTCAATAATATGCAAGAAAAATGAAAATTAAAGCAAAATACTCCATTTCACACATATTAAGTTAAAAATACTCTCTATATAACATTTATTTATACCAGCAAATACGAGATTATAAAATTATTCCAATTTTCTTGGTGGGCAGGAAAATAAGCAAAAATCTTTTTAGGAAAAATGGACAATATTTATGAAGAAAAATTAAGTGCTCATTTCTATAATTCCATGCATTGAAATGTACCCCAAGGAAAAAAAAATCGAAAGTAAAATTGATTATGTGTATCAAGATGTTCAATGGAGTTTTGTTTATAATACTGAAAAATTTTAACATAGTCCAAATGTTCATTACTGAGGAAAGGTTAAGTCAATTATACTTTAACTAAATGGAATAATGTACAGATGGAAAATGATGATCATAAAATATGTTTCTGTTCAAAATGCTTATTTCTAAATGGGAAAAAAACAGAATATGTGTTGAATTCAGTTGTAGAATTACAGTATATATAGATAGATGGAAAAATGAAAGAATGGGACATCTTGGGATGGCAGGACTGTAGGTGATTATAAGAATGCTGTATTGGAGTCATAATGTTTTTATGGGCTACATAATGGGGCTGCTTTTTATGATCACAATCAGTCTTGAGTATCCAGGTGTCAAACTAATGTGGTTTCTTTTCTTTTTTTCATTTTTTTAAATTAAGATGAAGTTTACATATAGCAAAAGTCACCTTTTATTTTACAGTTCTGAAAATTTTGAAAAAAAGTATACAGTCATATAACCACAACCACAATCAAGATATGGAACAAAAGAGAAAAAGTTCTATTCCCCAGGGTTCCACCATGCCCCTAATAGTCAACCACTACCTCATCCCCAGCCTCATCCCCAGCCTTGGTTCTTAATCCTCCCTAGTTTTGTTTCTGAAATGATGTAATGTAAGTGGAATTATATGTAGCTTTTAGAGTCTAGCTTATTTCACTCAGCATAATGCATTTGAGATTTAAAAATGCTATTGCATGTAGTTTTTTCCTTCTTATTACTGATTGATCTCCCTTTCTATAAATGTACCACCATTATTTTATCCATTCCCCAGGGGAAGGATTTTTAGGTTGGTTTCAGTTTGGGACAATTACAAATAAAGTTGCTATATAAACATTTATGTACAGATTTTCTTTTTTGTATTTTAATTGACATTTTAAATGAGACAAGATTAAATTCACATGCATTTGTAAAAAATACTACAGAGAGATCTTCAGTTTCCCCTAATGGTAACATTTTGCAAAACTATGCTATACTAGCACAACCAGTATACTGGCAATGATTCTGGGTCTTCTTTAAATCTTATTTTAACAGGCAGTCACCCTGTTAGGGTTAGCACGCAAGTCCTGGCCTATTGTGAGCTGGGTTTCCAAAGACAGTGTAATTCGTAGAGCCTTTGCCACGTCATTTTGGTCTGTTTGGTTTACCTGTTGTCACTGTGGCTCCTGATAGTTCCTGCTGGTGCTGCTTCCAGAGGTGGAAGGGCTTTCCCCAGGCCAGGTCACTGGATGTCTCTGGATGGGCAAGAGGATCCCAGGCCCATGGGGATTAAGAGACCTCCTGGATATGGCTGCTTGATGTGACTGGTGCCCTCTTGACTATTCTGCCCCTCCACCCCATTATGTATAAGTTTTTGTGTGAAAATAGGTTTTCATTTTACTTGGGTAAATACCAAGGAGTAAGACTGTTATTGCATTCCTGCCAGAAATTATGAGAGTTCTAGTGGCTCTACATCCGCACCAGCACTTTGTATCCGTTTGAGTTTAGCAATTATAATAGGAGCATAGGAGTATCTCATCTTGGTTTTCATTTTTATTTCCCTGCTTACTAATGATATTAAGCATCATTGAAAGTGTTTATTTCACATCCTTATATCTTCTTTGGTGAAATTCCTATTCAAGTCTTTTACCTATTTTGTTTTCTTATTGCTGGCTTTTGAGAGTTCTTAATATATTTTGGATCCAAGCCCTTTATCAGATTTTATCAGTGGTTTGCAAATAGTTTCTCTAGTTTATGGCTTGTCTCTTTATTGTTTAATCTTGTCTTTTGAAGATGTTTTAAATTTTGATGAAGTCCAATTCATCAATCTGTTCTTTAATGGATCATTTCTATGATCAAATTTTATGTAATTTTTATATAAGGTAAGATACATAAATGAAGATTCTTTATTGTTTTGCTTATGCATATGCAATTTTTTCAGCACCATTTGTTGAAAAAACTATTCCTTCTCCATTGAATTTCCTTGCAGGTTTGTTGATAATCAATTGAACATATATGTGTAGGCCTATTTCTATTTCTGAACTCTCCGTTTAATTCCATTGGTCCATAGGTCTATCTTTTTTTCCAACATGGAATTATCTCGACTGCTGCTATAGTCTAGAAATCAGTTAGTGTGAACTTGAAATTTTGTTCTGTTTTTTTCAAAATTATTTGGCTAATTCAGTGCATTTGTTTTTACATATAAATTTTAAAATCATCTTGTCAATTTCTACAAAAAAGTAAAAGCACCTGCTGAGAACCTAGTGGTGGTCCAAAGACACAGCCCCAAGAATAGAGGATTGTTTTTCTGTTCCCTTCTCCTAGCTGCAGGGTTCTTCACCAGTACTCTAAAGGCAACACACTCTTGCTGCCCTAATCCCAGATGTTTAAGTCTTTTTTCCATAGGAGGGATTGGTGAGAAGAGTCTAGGCAGGACTCTGTGCCTTTTCCACAGCACTGCTGTGTTCCTAACACCTGCATGATGAGGGAGATTTTCCCAGGCTTCGTGCCCCTACCCAGTCTTTCTTGTAAGCATCACTTGAGGTCTTTGAATAATCCAGGAGTAAGTGTGAATGCAGCGTGTGTCTATGGCTCCCAGGAGTTCTATATTCTCATTCCTGCCCATACTTGGCTTTTAGAAACAGGTTAAAATTTTTACCTGAATTCTTCTTACTATATTCTTTGGAAACAGGTAGATTCTCCACTGGGTAAAGAAGTGTTCGTATCTTTTTTCTTCTTGGAAGCAGCTTTCTCTTTAGATTTCAAGTCAGTTGTTTGCTCTGAGACCTGAGCTCTCTGATGGGTTCAAGAAAGTTTTGAATTTGTTGATTGTCTGGCATTTTTGGTTGTTTTTGTTGTAACAGCGGAAGCAATGCTCTTTCCAGCTTTCTGCATCTTAAGCAGGAGTCATGAGTCTCTCTGGCTTCATCTAGAATATGGCAAAATATTTGAGTAGAATTTCAACTTTTACTTGCATGTGATTTTCGAATTAACCTGTCTAACCAAACTGATTTGAATCATGGCCAAAACACAGCTATAAACACTTTATCCATAGCCCTGTAACACTAATTGCAGGAGTGAGTCTTATCTAGTGTTTTCAGTTGCTTTGGTCAGTTGTACATAAATATGCGGTTGAAGTCAAACTGCCTATAGACAGTGTTAGAGGATACTACTACTGACAGTTATAGTAGTAGAAATTACTATTTACTTAATCTCCCACATGTTAAAAATTCTGCATTTATTATCTCTAATTGTTACAACACCACTTTCACGTAGGGGTTATGGTCCGTATTTTACAGATGAGCAAACTCAGTCTAAGGAAGGTTAAATTATATCCTGAGGTAATGGAGGCAGTAAGACGTAGAATCATAATTTGACTGTAAGTTTAGCTCCAAAACAAGTCCTTTTTTTTTCCTTTCAGCTTCAAAGTTTGTGCAACCTCAGATTTTACTGTATGTTCATAGATCTATTGACTCTCAGAAGGGCCAGTGGATTTTAATTTCTTTGGCTAGGTTTAAAACGAAACAAAATAAACAACAACAGCAACAAAATGAAGAAAAACTGCCATTCAGTGTTCCTTAATGCAGCGATTTCGAAGGTGGAAGGTGATGGTTAGAGTTCTATAATGATAGATTTTATCTTAATGCTCAGAATTTTTTTGTTCATGATAAAGCTTTATTTTTCCACATGATATTTACCTCTGGCAGCACTTGGCCTATTTTGCATATTGGAATTAATTCTTAATTTTCAATCCATTGAAATATGATAGAAGATTTAATGTAGATTTGGTGATTTTACCAGTTTAAAAATAAGTATATAGATGTGTTTTTAGTGAATAGTCAGAATGAGTTTGCCATGAAGCTAATACTAAGCTTTAGGGTCCCTCACTGACTCCTTCCTTGGCCTAATTTTGTATTTGTAATGTTGTATTTTTTTTGGAGTCCCTCTCCCCAAATTGTACAAATTTTAGGCTCCACAAAACTGATTCCTTTATTATTGGGCATAATTTTTAATCTTTCAGAGTTTTAGGTATTCTATTACCAGTTGGTTGAGAAAGCTTTGAGATATAGTCTTATTTTACTTCTGCTTATCATAAAATCTCACAGGAATCAGATTGTTCTTTAATTAAAAGGAAATAATATTACAACAGGCTATCATATGCAACAACAAAGCACTTCTGAAAAATGACTTTTGGCAAATAATGCAAAAATACCTATTAGATAATTACCTATTTTTGTTCAGTATTGAAAGCTTTGTGTTGCAAAAATTAAGTAAGACATCAAGATATGTTGAGGTATATTGCTTTAGAGACAATATAAGAAATGAGGTCAAGAAAAATCATCTGAATATAGAGGAATGAAAAACATAAATGAGCTGTTTCTTTTAGCTGTAGATGTAATAAGCTAATTTTAGGTTTTATCTTTGCTGAAGGCTTTTCTTTATGACTGATAATTTTGGGAAAATATGCTAAACAATTGATCAAAACCTAATATAAAGGTAATTGTTGCACTTTGAGTAATTCTCAAGAAGTGCATTTCTGACAATTTAAAAAACAGTTATGATGTACAAGACTTCAATATATAACCTTGTTTGCAAGTGCAATTCATTTTTGAATGCAAATTAAAATTCTCCTAACTGTGTTAGATAAAAATCACCAACTTAAATTTCATATGCTGAATGAAAAGTATCTATTTCAAAAGTGAAAATCACTTTACCTACTGTGCATTTTGAATGACGAGTTTTCTCTGCCTGGAAGATATTTGGTTCTATAATTTTAATAATGTTGACCATATTTATATGATTTTTGTGATTTATTAAGCAACCATACTATTGTAGGTATTTGTATGTACAAATCATCATAATATTCATTACAGTCTTGGACTTTAGGATGAAAATGTAAAAAAGTGAAATAGAGAGTCCATGAAGCACAAACATTCTGAATCAAAAAATATATTGTTACTCTCATTACGTTCTACCAATAGGTCTGTTTGTGGTAGATAATGAGAGTAATGACCCTCAAAAGAGAGGTTGGAGGATTAGTCCAGCTTGGGATTTTATACGACTTTATTTAGAATTGACTTTATTCAAAGAATTCAGTGAACAAGATTACGTCTTGTATCTTTAAAGTGACATCGTAAGTTGCAGTGACTGATGGGTCACTAATGATGAATATAAGATGGCAACTTAAGGAACCACATTAATGCATTTCCATTTGCCTGATAAAGTGTGTGTGCGTATGTATGTGTGTGTGAGGTGTGCCTCTCAGTCACTCAGATAAGAGTCTTTGTCTTGCTGACTCTTTCAAGAGCTGGGTTTCAGTTTTTAAGAAAAAAGCATGCAGATTTGTGAATTATTTCCCTTAATTAAGTGACTACATTTCAATAGAAAAGTTAGTTTAACATAATTAGTTTTACTCTTAATCCTTTTTATAGGTGGTCTAACACTGGAGTTATATAAATCTCGAAGTTCTCTGGTTGATTTCAAAATATGGATGTTCCAATGAAAAAGTAAATAAATTATTTGTTGGCTTTGTTTTCTCTATCCCTGAAGGTATAGAGAGTAACACTCTTATTAGTTCACCCAGCTCATCTATCAGGAGATCTGGCTAAATAAGCTAATTCCAGGATTTTCAATATTTAGGTCTTATATTTATTGAAAGCTTTCTACAAAATGTAGAATTACTTTTAGGGAATAAGACACTACATACAAAATCATAGCTCCATGATTCTGAAAAAATGGTGATATGTATATGTTCATGAAACTATGCATTTTCTATTTGGAAAATTATTTTTTCCTAGTTATTTTGATGATGTTTCTTTGGGACTACTCTGTCAGGATAAAGGGGCTGTTCTGTTTAGGATAGGCATGCTTCAAATGTTAACATAGTATAAAAAGAAAATACATTAAATGCAAACCATAACTAAAAAAAAAAGTAGATGTCTGTTCCATAACAGGATAAGAACATTGTTGTCACAGTAAGAAAAACTTTCATGGTTTGTCAAAGTATACTTCTTGGAAAGAGCTAGGTTTGACTAAGTCAGTGGAAGGAAACTCTTTCCAGGTCTACATATGGTGGGCTAATATTGTACCCTGCTGGTTTATCAACTAATAAATGCATATTGAACATAGGCTCCCTTACGTTAATATTCTTTCTTCCCACTGAGCCTCTGGCCATTGGAGGAGAGGTGATATAAGAAAAAAAATGATAAATGTTGAGCATCAAGTCTGTTCTGTTGCTCTCAGGGTACTGTGCTGACAGTTTTCACTATGAACCTAAGAAATCTTGAATTTCATATGAAGTAGAGAATTGCATGCATAACAAAATCTTTCTCTTTTTTTTCTGACCTTTGTAATAAAGAATTTGGCTATCCTTGGTCCCTGGTTCCTGGGAAGTAACCTCTAAACCTTTGGAATAAAGAATTTTGCTGGACTTTGTTCCTGAGAGGTAGCTTCTAAGTCCCTGAAATTTTCTGAATAATAGGAGTGACTTTGTTATTCACGATGGGCTCCTTGGACTACACTTGACAGTTTATGCTAATGAAGTGACTGATGGCAGAACTCTAGATACTTTAGGCTAACAAGATTACTCAGGATGAGATCTGGCCAAGCTGGAAAGACCAACCACGTGATTAGAGAGTTAAGGCTTTGAGTCATGTGCTATCAGCCCAACTTCTGGGGAGGGATGGGGGGCTAGAGATTTAGTTCAGCCATGTGGCCAATGATTTAATCAATTATGTCTCTATAAGGAAACCCCAATAGAAACCCTGGACACTGAGGCTTGGGTGAGCTTCCTTGGTTGGCAATATTCTGCATGTTATCATACATCAGTGTGCCAGGTGGGTAATGCATTTCTGGCAACAATAAAAGCTTCATTTTTAGAACATTCTCAGACCTCACATTATGCATCTTTCTCTTTGGTTTGTTCTGATTTCTATTCTTTTGTAATAATAAAACTGCAATAATAAGTGTAGTGCTTTGCTGAGTTCTACAAGTCTTTCTAGTGGATTATCAAACCTGACAGGGTAATGAGAATCCTGAATTTGTAGCCAGCTGGTCAGAAGTGAAGGTGGTCTGGGGACTCCCAAACTTGAGGCTGGTGTCTGAGGTAAGGGCAGTCTTATGGAGGACTGTGCCCTTAACCTGTGAAGTTTGGCCTAATTTTGGGTAGCTGGTATCAGAATTCATTGCATTCCCTGAACTCAATCTTAACTTAATAATGAAAACTCAAGAGCAAAGATACATTCAGTAATATAGAGTTTTGGATAAAGTCTGTAAAATTGAATAAAATTAATTTAATTGTAAAAAGTACAATTAAAATCATGTTATGAATCATAGTTTCTTGGCAGGCCTTAAATTAGATATCAAAGAAATAGTTTTCATCCCAACATATTCTCCATATGTCACTCAGAAGCTTCATTTAAGTCAAGCTTATTGTCATTGGCTAGCTGTTGATTACTGTTAATGTCTGAGGGACACGTGTCCTTTTATAGCAGAAAGCTGGTCAAACTTCATAAAGAATGTATTAGAAATTAAATGATAATTTACAGCTGACAGATAAAGCATATGTCAATAGAGAATATTAGGTATAAACATAGAAATTTAGATTTAAGAGGTGGTGATAGTGCAGCATAAATCTAATGCTTGGATTTAAAACTAATAAGCAAATAATGAAGAAACTACTAAATAGCTTTGGGAGTTTGGTAAAGTGAAGGAAAGTAAGTCAATGTAATGGCCACTGCTCACAGCTCAGTAAATAAACTAGATGTTGAGGTTTTATAAATAGGTCCTTCTATCTGCCTTTCCATCCTTATTAAGGCTGAAACCCTGTGAAGCATCTCTGCAGGTTTAGTAATAGTGGATAATGTAAAACTCAGTGGGCTGGTCATTATCACGTGTAAAATGGACCAACTCTAGAAAGACCTTTATAAATTACTACGGTATAATCACTATCTAGCTCCTAAATGCATCTTCTGAGTGAATGTGCATTGGAAATAATGATGAGTTCCACATAGTGAGGAGGCTTAGTAGATAATGATGACAGAAAAGAATTGGCTGAGCACGTGGAGAAATAACAGAATCTGGGAATATGGTACTGAATTTTAAAGATGAGAATCTAAAATAATAATTAAAAAATGTTCCTATGAGGATGTGCTTTATATCTCAGGATATAATAATAGTACATTTAGATTGATTTACCAAAAAATTTACATGGGAAGACTTTAGCAATTTTCTGACTTTCAAATGACATTTGTAACCGTGCAAAATGGTTACTTGTTCTCTACCTTGAATATGACATCACTACAATTATAGGCTGCTTAGTAAATAGGTATGATATTTTGATTCCATGACTGCATATATCCTGCTTTTATTTATTTTTTTTTACTAGCTAGGTAACCTGACTTCAAGTTTTGGATTTTGGTCCTCTAGAAATAAAGTTATACTCTATTTCTCTAACAGTGCTGGATTAGTGGGTTTGTGGAGGTACTTGGAGAGTCTAGAGTCCATCTTCTTTCTTTCTGCTGCTTCCTATCGAACATCATCTTAAATGATATAACCTTCTCTTGCTCAGTGTAAATATTCCCAGTGTTTGAAGTTTTTAATATCACATGGATTCTAGATCCTGATTGTATTAGGCAGGGTTCTGTAGAGGAACAGATCAGTAGGATATATATAGATACATCGAAGAGATTTATTATGAGGGATTGGCTCACGCATTTACGGAGGCTGAGAAGTCCCATCACTTGCCGTCACCAAACTGGGGGTCCAGTACAGCTGGTGTTGCAGCTCGAATCCAAATATGAGGGCCTGAGAACCAAGGGGGCCAATGGTGTAAATCCTCTTTCTAAGTGCAAAGGCTCGAGGAGCAGGAGCGCTGATGTGTGGAGGCAGGAGAAGATGGGTGTCCTATAGCTCAAGCAGAGAGCAAATCCGCCCTCCTCTGCCTTTTGGTTTTCTTCAGACCTTCAACAGACTGGGTGCAGCCCAGTTGCATTGGTGAGGGGTGTCTTCTTTACTTAGTTCACCAATTCAAATGCTAATCTCTTCCAGAAACACCCTCACTGACATACCTGGAAGTAATATTTTAGCATGTGTCTGGGCATCACTTAGTCTGGTCAAGTTGACATATACAAATTAACCATCACACTGATTATTCTACTCCAGAGTCACACTGGTTATTAATTTCCCTCATGAAATGCGGTAACCAAAATTGAAGATTTATACCCTAGACAGGACTTGAACAGTGCTGCTTGAGACGACCTTTCTATATTTGCCAGTGCTCTATCAAATTACATTCGCATTCTAGCCAGCTCCAATAAGCTCCTTGCTCTGATGTGGTTGTGAAGTAAAAAATAAACAAACATAGACCATAACACATCTGGTCTCCATTATGCAATCCACTATAAAGCCAGACATTTGCCATTCTATATATTGTTTCAAATAAGTGCATAATATTTGAATACATACTCTTGGAAGTAACTCAAACAATACAAAGGTAAACTAAATAAAAAAGAAAGGATCCTTTTATCCCCATTACTCAAACATACATTCTTCTCAAGAAGTAATAATTTATGGCAAATTCTTTCAGATTTTTTTTTTTTTTTTGAGGTAACATTGGCTTATAACGTTATATAAATTTCAGGTGCACATCATTATATTTCGACTTCTGTATAGACTACATCTTGTTCACCACCAAAAGTCTAGTTGCCATCTGTCACAGTACAAATATGTCCCTTACCACTTTTACTCTCCCTCACCCCCCTTCTCCTCTGGTAACCACCAAACTGTTCTCTGTGTCTATGTTTGTTTTTTTATCTTCCACATATGAGTGAAATCATATGGTATTTGTATTTCTAGATCTGACTTATTTCGCTTAGCGTAATACCCTCAATGTGCATCCATATTGTCGCAAATGGTGAGATTTTATCTTTCTTTTATGGCTAAGTAATGTTCCATTGTATATACACCTCATCTTCTTTATCCATTCATCCATTGATGGGCGCTTAGGTTGCTTCCAAGTCTCAGCTATTGTGGCTACTGCTGCAATGAACATAGAGGTGCATATATCTTTTCAAATAAGTGTTTTTGTGTTCTTTGCATAAATATCAAGAAGTGGAATAGCTGGATCATATGGTAGTTCTATTTTTAATTTTTTGAGGAATCTCCATGCTGTTTTCCATAGTGGCTGTACCAATTTACTTTTCCACCAGTGGTGAACAAGGGTTCCCTTTTCTTCACATCCTCTCCAACACCTGTTATTTCTTGTCATTTTAATGATAGCTATTCTGATGGGCAAGGGGTGATATTTCATTGTGATTAAGATTTGCATATCCCTAATAATTAGTGATGTTGACATCTTTTCATGTGCCTACTGGCCATCTGTATATTTTCTTTGGAGAAATGTCTGTTCAGATCCTCTGCTCAGATTTTAATCAGATTGTTTGGTTTTTTGTTGTTGAGTTGTGTGACTTCTTTATATATTTTGGATATTAACCCCTTATCAGATATAAAATTTGCAAATATCTTCTCCCAATTGGTAGGTTGGCTTTTCATTTTGTTGATGGTTTCTTTTGCCGTGCAGAAGCTCTTTAGTTTGATGTAGTCCCATTTGTTTATTTTTGTTGTTGTTTCCCTTGCCTGAAGAGACATATTGAAAAAGATACTACTAAGAACGGTGTCAAATAGCACACTACCTAAGTTTTTATCCAGAAGTTTTATGGTTTCAGGTCTTATATTCAAATCTTTAATCCATTTTGAGTTATTTTTTGTGCATGGTGTAAGATGATGGTCTACTTTCATTTTTTGCATGTGGCTGTCCAGTTTTCCCTACACCGTCTATTGAAGAGACTTTCCTTTCTCCATTGTGTGTTGTTGGCTTCTTTGTCCAAAACTAGCTGTCCATAAACGTGTGGATTTACTTTTGATCTCTCAGATTGGTTCCATTGATCTATGTGTCTGATTTTCTGCCAGTACTGTGCTGTTTTGATTCCTGTAGCTTTGTAGTTATATTTTGAAATCAAGGAGTATGATACCTCTGGCTTTACTCTTTTTCCTCAGGATTGCGTTGGCTATCCAGGGTCTTTTGTTGTTCCGTTTAAATTTTAGAATTCTTTCTTGTATTTCCACAAAAAACGTCATTGGGATTTTGACAGGGATTGCACTGAATCTGTAGATTGCTTTAGGATGTATGGACATTTTAACTATGTTAATTCTTCCAATCCATGAGCATAGAATATCTTTCCCTTTCTTATGTCTTCTTCCATTTCTTTCAACAGTGTCTACAGTTTTCAGTGTACAGGTTAAATGATTCCTAGATATTTTATTCTTATCACTTCAATTATAAATGGGATTGTTTTCTTGATTTCTCTTTCTACTTTTACATGGCTAGTGTATAAACACAACTGACTTTTGTATGTTGATTTTGTATCCTGCAACTGTACTGTATTTGTTATTAATTCTAATAGTTTTTTTGGTGGATTCTTTAGGGTTTTCTGTATATGTAAAATCATGTCATCTGCAAATAGTGACAGTTTTACTTCTTCCTTTCCAGTTTGGATCCCTTTTATTTCTTTTTCTTGCCTAGTTGCTCTAGCTGGGACTTCCAATACTATATTGAAGAAGAGTGGAAAAAGTGAGCATTCTTGTATTTTTCCTGTTCTTAGAGGGATAGCTTTCAGGTTTTCACTGTTGAGTATGGTGTTAGATGTGAGATTGTTTTATACGGCCTTTATTATGTTGAGGCACTTTCCTTTTATCCATTTTATTCAAAAATTTTATCATAAATGGAGGCTGAATCTTGTCGAATGCTTTTTCTGCATTTATTGAGATGATCGTGTGAGTTTTATTCTTCATCTTGTTAATGTGGTGTATCACATTGATTGATTTGTGGATGTTGAACCATCCTTGCATCCCTGGAATAAATCCCACTTTATCATAGTGTATGATTCTCTTAATGTTTTGTTGTATTTGATTTGCTAATACTTTTTTGAGGATTTTTGCATCTATGTTCATCAGTGATATTGACCTGTAATTTTCTTTTCTTGTGTTGTCCTTGTTTGTTTTTGGTACCAAGGTAACAAATTAAATGAGTCAGGAAGCGTCCCCACCTCTTCAATTTTTTTGAAGAGTTTGAAAAGGATAGGTATTAAACTTTCTTGGAGTATTTGGTAGAACTCGCCAGGGAAGCCATCTGGTCCTGGACTTTTGTTTTTCAGGAGGCTTTTGATTACTGTTTTGATCCTTTACTTTTGATTGTTCTATTCATATTCTCTATTTTTGATTGATTCAGTTTTGGAAGGTTGTATGAGTCTAAGAATTTATCCATTTCATCTAGGTTTTCCAATTTGTTGGTGTATAGATTTTCATAGTATTTTCTTATATTTCTTTGTATTTCTGTGGTATCCATTGTAATTACTTCTCTTTCATTTCTCATTTTATTTTTGAGCCTTCTCTCTTTTTTTCTTAGTGAGTTGAGCTGAAAGTTTGTCAATTTTGTTGTTCTTTTCAAGGAACCATCTCTTTAGTTTCATTGATTTTTTTCTATTGTCTTTTAAGTCTCTAGTTCATTTATTTCTATTCTGATTTTCATTAATTCCTTGCTTCTACTGCTTTTGGGCTTTGTTTGTTCTTCTTTTTCCAGTTCCTTTAGGTGCACTGTTAGATTGTTTATTTGAAATTTTTCGTGTTTGTTGAGGTAGGCCTGTATTGCTATAAACTACTCTCTTAGAACCACTTTTGCTGTATCCCATAAATTCTGCCATGTCATATTTTCATTTTCAATTGTCTTCAGGTATATTTTGATTTGTCCTTTGATTTCTTCACTGATCCAATCATTGTTCAGTAGCATTTTGTTTAATCTCCACATATTTGTGGCTTTTCCGATTTTCTTCCTGTAGTTGATTTCTAGTTTCATACTATTGTGGTCAGAAAAGATGCTTGGCATTATTTCAATCTTCTTAAATTTATTGAGCCTTGTTTTGTGGTGTAATATGTGATCTACTCTGGAGAATGTTCCATGTGCATTTGAAAAGAATGTGTATTCTGTGGGTTTTGGTTGGAAAGTTCTGTATATATCTACTAAGTCCATCTAGTCTAATGTGTCATTTAAGATCAACGTTTCCTTATTGATCTTCTGTTTGGATGATCTATCCATTGATGTGAGTGGGGTGTTAAAGTCCCCTACTATTATTTGCCCTGTAAATTTCTCCTTTTATGTCTGCTTATATTTGCTTTATGTATTTAGGTGCTCCTCTGTTGGATGCATAGATATTTACAAGTGTTATAGCCTCTTGTTGGATCATTCCCTTTATCATTATGTAATGCCCTTCTTTGTCTCTTGTTTCAGTTTGTGTTTGAAAGTCTATTTTGTCTGTTATAAGTATGGCTACCCCAGCTTTCTTTGTTTCCATTTCCATGGGATATCTTTTTCCATCCCTTCACTCTCAGTCTGTAAGTGCCTTTTATCTGAAGTGTGTCTCTTGTATGTAGCATATAAATGAGTCTTGTTCTTTTATCCATTCGGACACTCTATGCCTTTTGATAGGTATGTAGTTATTGCCATTTTGTTATTTTTTTCTGGATGTTTTTGTAGTTTTTCTCTGTTCTTTTCTTCTTTTCTTGCTCTCTTCTCCTGTGATTTGATGACTTTCTTTAGTGTTATGTTTGGGTTCCTTTCTCTTTTTTGTGTGTGTATTTATTATAGGTTTATGGTTTGTTGTTACCATGAGGTTAATATATAATAACCTATGTATATAGCAATCTATACTAAGTTAATTGTCTAATAAGTTTTACCTCATACTAAAAGTTCTTTGTTTTTATTCCTCTTTCTATGTTATATGTTTTTGACATCATATTTTACCTCTTTTAATTTTGTGTATTCCTTAACCTTTTATTGTAGATCTAGATGATTTTAGTACTTTTGTTTTTTGACCTTCATACTAGCTTTATAAGTGGTCCATCCACTACCTTTATTATATATTTGCCTTTACCAGTGATATTTTTTCTTTGATAATCATTTTATTTCTATTTTTGGCCTTTCCTTCTCCACTTAAAGAAATCCCTTTAACATTTCTTGTAAGGCCAGTTTGGTGGTGATGAACTCCTTTAGTTTTTGCTTGTCTGGGAAACTGTTTATCTCTCCTTCCATTTTGAATGATGATCTTGCTGGCTAGAGTATTCTTGGTTGTAGGTTTTTTTCTTTCAGCACTTTGAGTATATCACTCGTTTAGCCTGTAAAGTTTCTGCTGAAAAGTCAGCTGATAGCCTTATGGGGTTTCCCTCGTACATAACTTGTTACTTTTCTCTTGCAGCTTTTAAGCTTCTGTCTTTATTTTTAACTGTTGGCGTTTTAATTATAATGTGTTTTGAAGCAGGCCTCTTTGGGTTCCTCTTGTTTGGGACTCTCTGTGTTTCCTATACCTAGATGTCTGTTTCTTTCTCCAAGTTAGCAGAATTTTCAGCTATTATTTCTTCAAATAAATTCTCTCCCCCTTTGTCTCTCTCTTCTCCTTCTCAGACACCTAAAATGCCAATGTTAGTATGCTTGATGTTGTCCAAGAGGTCTCTTAAACTGTCCTCATTATTTTTCATTCTTGTTACTTTTTTCTGTTCAGCTTGGGTGATTTCCTGTCCACTGTCGTTCAGATCACTGATCTGTTCTTCTGTGTCATCTCTTCAGCTGTTGATTCACTCTAGTGAGTTTTTAATTTCAATTATTGTATTCTTCAGCTCTGAGTAGTTTTTTTTGTATTTTCTAACTCTGTTGAAGTTATCACTGTGTTCATCTGTTCTTCTCCCCAGATCAGTGAGCATCCTTATGACCATTACTTTGTACTCTGTATCAGGTAGATTACCTGTTTCATTTAGTTTTTTTTTTTCCCCTGAGGATTTGTCCTATTCTTTTATTTGGAACATATTTCTCCATCTCATCATTTTGCCTACTTATCTGTGCTTACTTCTGTGTATTACGTAGATCAGCTACATCTCCCAAACTTTGACAAGTGGCTTTATTTAAGAGATATCTTATGGGGCCCAGCAGTGTGCTCCTTTCTCCTCACCCCTGCTAAATGCTCCAGGGGTGCCCCCGTGTGGGTTGTGTGTACGGTCTATTGTTGTGGGGCCATGATTGTTGTGAGTGTGCAGGTAGGCAGGGCTGGGCCCCAAGCTGGTTGGTTCTGAGGCCCTGCCATGTGTGACTGCTGCAGGAGCACTCTTGGCTTGGGCAGGCCCCTGATGAGGCTAGCTGTGAGGCCTGGTGATGCACGACTGTTGTGGGTTAGCTGGTGGATGGGGCATGCCCGAGGTGTGGCCGGCTACGTAGCCCAGGCCTGCTGCTGGCTCACTGGTGGGCAAGGCAGGCCAAAGGAGCAGCAGCATGCCACTGTTTCAGGCACATTTGTGGGTGGAGCAGATCCTCTGTGTGGCTGGTTGTGAAGTCCAGAGGTACAAGACTGCCTTGAGTGTGCTAGTGGACAGGGCAGGCCTCTGTGCTAACAGGCTAGAGGAAAGATTCCAAAATGGCACCTGACAGCATCTTTGTCAGCATGGTTGAACTAGGTCACTGATATGGCTGCTGCCAGTCTCAGTCTCTGGGGGGGGGGGGTGCCCAGCCACCTCATACTTCTCTAGGAGGTGCTCCAAGCTTAGCAAGTGAGTCTTTTTATACCAGTGGACTATGTAATGTTTTATCTGGTGTTTTTGTGCTGGTTTTAGGATCCATTGAGTGTGTGCATGGGCCCTTTAAGAGCTAGTTTTCCTTTCCCTGAAGTTCTGTAGTTTTCCTGGGTATATTCCCCATTGGTTTTCAATGGCAGGTGTCTTAGGGTCTCATCTCTTTTGTGCTGGCCCTAAGGGCTGGGGTGCCTAATGTGTAGCTCAAATCTCTCGCTCCTCTGGGAAAAGCTTGGTATTTTTGAGATTGCTCCCGAACAAAAAGTACTGCAACTAGGGTGTGTTTTTTAACTCAGCAGGGCTGTGTCTCTGCCTCTTCCACCCTTCTCTGTGTTGTCACTTGTTGTGAAGTCCCTTTCCATCCAGTTTCCAGATCTCTCTCAGAGGAAATTATTCCACATGTAGTTGTAGGTTTGTTGTATCCACGGAAGGAGGCAAGCTAAAGATTCTCTTATGCTGCCCTCTTCCGAAAAACCTGCCAGACTTTTTTCAATGCATTTGTTTTTATTAAGTGTTATATCATGTGGTATGTATTTTTTGCAACTTGCTATTTTTCACTTTCAATGTATATTGGAAAATTTTCTATATTGATGAATGCCACTCATGGATCTGGACATATTTTTAATTGCTGCATAGTATTCTATGGCAGGAATGTTTCCTAATACATTTCACCACTTCATTATTAATAGATATTGCAATATTACCTAAGTTTTTCTATTCAGTGAAACACTGAACAATGCTATCCATTTTCTTTTTGTACATGGATGGATGTTTTTTATAATAGAGAAATAATTAGGTCAAAGAATTTGGCTTTTAAACTTTGGATATTGTATCAGTCATAATTCAGTCAGGAAAACACAGCCACCACAAGTATTATGGAAGTAAGGAGTTTATTGTAATAATTACAGACTATAGAATTGTAGGTTGAAATTTTACTTTATAGCTAGTCAAGACTCATCCTTCAGGAAGACGAATTTTGTAAGCAGTGTGTAGGGTTAATTTGATGGAAAATATATATAGAAAATAATTTAAGGTGTTTGAAAAACAGAACTAGGGCGTGGTAGATTAAAATTACAAGAATATATAAGATATATCATAGTGGCTAGCTGTGGCTAAAACATTGATTTTGAACAATGGATTATATACAAATATATTAGGTGGATTAATTATGAACAAAAGCACAGAGCCTGGAATGCATTGAGAATAACCAAGAAGTAAAAAGTAATCCAGTTCGGCTGGAGCATTGATGATTTAGAGGGAAACAATAGAATATAAAGCTGAAGATAAGTTCACATCATGAAGGATAAGGCAAAAGGCTAGTTCTGTTCTCAGGCATAAGTAATAGGCTGGAGAATAGGCAGTAGCAATGGAAATGGAAAAGCTAAAGCCAATTTGAGATTGCAGAAGTAGAATCTACAGAGTTTGGCATGTGAAAGGAGTTAGAGTGTGAAGGAAGAGTCACATTTTACTGTGTGTCTACTGGTGTAAATTTGTCCTCACCAATAGTGGGTAGCCCGTAAGTGAACATCTTAAAACATTGTAAACCATTGCCTTCTGTTTATGAGTTCACAGGCGCTATTAAAATAGTCGAACAGAAACCAAATGAGAAATAAGGGTTAAGAACTTTATCTGTTGTCCAGACATCTGTACCCTCAGCAAGCTGTCAAAAGAAATGCTGCCTTGGAAGCCAAAGTCACCCAGGGGGCTAATCAGCTTAAACACATGACAAAAGTCATAGACAATTCCAAAGTGCTAATGACATTAACTAAAAGTGCCGCCTGCCAAGGAGCTGCACATCACTGCCAAAATAAAAAGAATGGTTCCCCCTGCCGAGCTTTTGGAATTCTCCCCCCCCCTTTTTTTCTTTTTCTGCCTTTTTCAACTATACTTGGAGAAGAAAGTAGCGGAGAGGAACTTGAGAACACTCCATCTGGTGAGAAAGCCAAGTTCACAAAGTTTGGCTGGTTTAGGTGCCAAAGAAAGGTAGTAGAAGAGCAAGTTGATGAGTGTTTGGGAGTATAATGCTGCTTCCAAAATGTTTTCCCAGCCCCCACTCCCTTTGTTGGTTTGCTCTCTTTTCCATTTCTGGCAATGTGAGGGATTTATGACTGTTCAAAAATTATTTAAGGATCACTCTTCATTCTGACTTCTGATCTCTCTGATGTTCATATTAAAAGCTCATAAATGTCTTGCGTGGCTATATTTCACTCTTATCTTTCTCCATCAGGTTTTCATGTGAAACTGGTAAAGAGCGAGCATGAATTCAAGTGTGCATGAGTCATTTCTGTGGAGCTATTATTCCCCTGTCTTCTTGTCACTCCATTCACCAGTGTCACTGGTTAAATTTTACTTCATTTCCTGCCCTTCTCAATTGACAGGAACAATGAGGTCCTGATACTAATCTAGATTTTTCTGAACATGACATTTTGGGTTGGTAACTTTATTAGTTGCTCTGTTTGCAGCACTTTATATTCAAGTTATCTGAGTGGTTCATCTTATGTCTTTGTTCTTTTGTAAACTCTCAATTTGTCCACCTAATAATTAAAAATATGGTTTTGAGAGATCTTTCTGTCCTTTTTAATTTAAAATTACCTTGAGGTTAGTCTTTGTTCATTTTTGCATGGATTTGTAGATCATATTTCCAATTTACAGTTCAAATACCAATTTTTCTCAGTTTGCTAATAGAATATAGTCAAGAGTGGTATTATGTTGTGGACTGTGTTCTTATGAACACCATTCACTCATTTATTCTCTTTTATTTTTTCAACAAGTTTTCATTTATCACCTACTATGTGCCATGCACCGTTCTAGGCACTAGGAATTCAACAACAAACTAAACAGAAAAAAAATAATCCCTTCTCTTAGGGATCTTAGTTCTTGTAGCAAGAAATAGATAATAAGTGCAATCTAATATGTCAGATGGTTGTTAACTGCTGTAGAGGGGGTGCAGTGAGTACCAAGAAAAGGCAGAGAGGGGTTGTGATTTTAAACAGTGGGTCAGAGAGGGTCCCATTGAGAAAGTTATATTTGGGCAAAAACCTCAAGCTATGTGATCACAAGGGAAGAGCATTTCAGTCAGAGGGAACAGCAAATTCAAAGGTCCCGAGAAGGGAGAGTATGTTCAGGGCTGGCAGAGCTCTGTGGAGGGAAGGAGAGAAGACGTAGAAGATGAGATCAGAGAGACAGTAGTAGAACGTGGGAGCACACTAGGTAGAGCTTTGTAGGACATTGTAAGGACTTCAGCATAACTGAAGGAGAAGACATTGAAAGTATTTGAGCCAGAGGAGTGACATGTCCAGACTTGTGTTTAAAAGGATCATTCTGGCTGCTGAGTTGACAATAAGGATACATTTGCAATGGAGAAAGAAAGGAGAGAATTTAGGAGGATCTCTGCACTCTCTTTCTAACATGTGATCTCCTCTGAGTTCACAAAATTAGCCAGGCTCTAATATTTTTGGAAAGATCATGAAATTTGAATGTATATTTTATTCAAAAGGTGATTGATATAGCAGAGCAACTTACTACTTAGGACTTAGAATCAGAAAACCAGTGATTGAACCACAATTCTATATAAAAGCAGTGTTTTTGACCTTGGGCAAGTTATCCAACTTCTCTCAGTCTGGTAACTTTTTCTATTTTAAGAATACGTCATGGAGATTAAATGAGATAACACATGTAAAGTCCTTTGCATGGTTCCTGCAAATAATAAGCACTGATTAAATGTTGACTATTCTTATTGCCAGTTATTTTATTATTACATTTTCAAATCATCACTTATGAAACAATGTTATATAGCAATTGTGACATAATATTACGTTTGCTAATTTTTTTTTAATTATTTATTTTTTTTGCTAGGAAAGATTTGCCCTGAGCTAACATTTGTTGCCAATCTTCCTCTCTCTGTTTTTTGTTTGTTTGGTTTTACCCAAAGCCCCAGTACATAGTTGTATACTCTAGTTGTGAGTCCGTCTAGTTTTTCTGTGTGAGCCACCACCACAGCGTAGCTACTGACAGGCGGGTGGTATGATTCTATGCCCAGGAACCAAACCCAGGCCGCCGAAGTGGGGTGCACCCAACTTTAACCACTAGGTGATCAGGGCTGGCTCACATCTTTGCTAATTTTTGAAGAGTAAATCCTGGGCCCCAATTTCAGTCAGTTATATAAATAGTACAATTTTCCCTCAAAGGATGTTGAAGGACACAAAGGAATCTCCTTGGCTGGAAATTGCAAGAGCAGGATAGATTCCTATCTGTCAATCGGCAGCCATTTACCATTCTCAAAGCTCTAATTCTGCTTGAAAATAGTCTAACATACCAGATTAGCCCTACAAAGCCATTTTACCTTCTTGCTGAGAGAGTGGATAACAACCAGAGTCAAGGGCTTCTGAATGTCAATTTCACTAATTTAGCACTCCAGGCCCGGCCATAGCGGGGATGTGTGAGTAAAACATGAGCTCAGCCAGGAAATATTTTTGTATGTATGAACATGGCTTAAACATATGACAGTTTAGGGTCTCTTTCAATCTGATAACATTTGAGAGAAATAAGGTTTAGTGTTAAATGCTATGTTTTCTAAGCAAGATGTAGGGGAGAAACAAGTCTGTCTGAATAATGCAGACAAAATTTTTAAAGTCTGGAATTATCAAGAAAATTAGGCAATATTATTCTGTCATTTTAACTTGTGGATTTAGAGAGCATATAGAGACAATATATCTCTTGCAGGAAAAAGAAGAGGCTCATGGTATTTAGATCTAGTGTATGCTAGTAGCCAAAGGTACCTATATTCAAAAGTAAGCTACTAGAGAGACCTGGGACTTTTTAATTTTTTTGAGAATTATTTTCTTGGGGTCTTTTGAGCTCTTTAGGTTGAGAGCAGTAATTTGTGGGATACCCATTTGGGGACCTATGACTGTACTCTATTTTAGAGTTCGGTTTGACACCAGAGTTAAGAGGCTAAAGTGAGACCTAGAAGAAGAGCTGGAAACCCTTTGTCTTTTTACAGGGCTTGCTTAGGTTAGAGGCTTTATGGGAGAAAGATTAGAGCATAAAAACTTATGTCTTGGGTTATTCTGGGGAACATAATTTTAGATATTCCACCACAATGCTTTAGAACACGTGATTTAAGTTTAAAAAATTTAGTCGTGTTAGGTAGAATTGCTGATTCAGTGAGGGTGCCAGGTCAGAAGGAAAGGGTGCACGTTGGCTGAGGTGGTGTTGGGTCTATACGTGACAGTGGTGACTATAGAATAGGGTTAAGATCATTAGTTTTGGTGTCAACTACACTGGCCTCAGGTTCTGCTCAGCCACTTCCCAACAGCCTGACCTTGGCAATTTTCTTTCTTTTTCTAAGTTGCAGACATAAAGTGGAGCAAATAATAGTATTCCATATTTTTAGTAGGGGTTAAATAAGATAACACATTTTACAGACTTAGAACAATGCCTGGCACATGGTAGGTGCTGAATAAATGTTAAGTGGTGGTGGTATTATTATTATTATTTTCATCATTATCATTAAGGAGTAAGGATTCATAAATCCCACAGGAGCAATAAAATTTTATTGGAGAAAAAGTGCTTTCCAAACTGATCACATGTTTTACTGCAGGAATAAAAAGAGTAAGTTAGGCCTTCTGCTCATAACGTTCCTATCATATAGAAGAGAGACAGATGTAAATAAAAATCCACTTCAGAGTATTAAGTGTTGCAATAGAAGTATGAGCAAAGGACTTCGGGATCATGCAGAGCATACACCAAGTAACTTTGCTTGGGTGAGTCAGCAACAGACCTACAAAATAATTCCTTTGTGCCATTCTATGAGTTTGCACTTCATTCTTTAGGCAAGCAGAGCCAAGAGAGGAGTTTTCTGAAAGGTAACAAAAGTGCTATTTGCCTTTAAAAAAATATTTAGTATAACCAGAGTGGCAGTACGGGGTGAAAGTAGGGAGTTCTAACAGACAATCAGAGCAAAGTGTAAGGGACAAGAACACTAGTTTTGAGGTCATATGTCCTGAATGTGCACAAGGTTTTGATATAACTTACTTTATTACCTTGAAAAAAAATGACCTAACCTCTATGAGTCTATTCTCCTGGCTATGTTTGGGAAATGTCTTGCTTAGTTCAAAGATTCTTGTCATAAGGAACAAATTAAATAAATGTTATATTAGTTAAGAAATTCAAATACCCTGAAATCTCAGTGGTACACATCCAGCACAGGGGAGTGGAAGCTCTGCTCCACGCGGTCATTGCAGAATCAAGCTGACAGTAGCTATTTCATCTTGTAGGTAAACCTTTTGGTAGGTGTGGCAGGCAGCTTCTAAGATGGCCTCCTAGGATACCCATTTTCTGATACGCATGGCTTTGTGTAAACCCCTCCCCTTGATTAACTTACCTCTAACACGTAGACTACAACAATGTGGAAGGCGCGCAGCTTTTATTAGTGGCTTACAAAATGTTGTGGCTTCTGTCTTACTGGCAGACTCCTTCTCTTACTGGCTTTGTTGGAGCAAGCTGCCATGTTGAGAGATCCACATCGCAAGGAACTAGGGGTGGCCTCCAGCCAATGGCCTGCAAGGAACTGAAGCTTCATTTCAACAACCCTCAAGAAACTGAATCGTTCCACACCAGGTAAGTAGGATTAGCAGTGGATCCATCACCAGCTGAGATTTCAGTTGAGATCCCAGCCCCAGCTGACACCTTCATTGCAGCCTTGTGAAAAATCTAGAAGCAGAAGACCCAATTTCAGGGGGATTCCTGACCCATAAAAACTGAGGGATAAATAAATCTGTGTTGTTTAATGCCACTAAATTTTGGGGTGATTTGTTATGCAGCAATAGATAACTAATATAGAAAGAGAAGAGATTACACTGGGTTCTAGGACTTAAATGTTTCTGCCTGGAAATGACAAAGGTCATATCTACTGAAAGTCTTTTTCCAGAACTAGTCACAAAGACCTACCTAAAACTGCATGAAGGCTAGGAAATGTAGGGGAACCCATAGAATGTCTGGTGCGCGATGGTCTCTCTGTCACAGATAATAGGAAAGACCCACACATGTTGAATTTTTAATGAGTATGTCCTGGGTCTAAACTTAACCCATATGTAACCATTTAAGAGGAACTTGATACAATCACTAGCCAATGATCTTTTATCTCCTGTTTTCAGCAGCGTCATGAAGTTAATCCACTGTAAGGACTGCCATTATCTGCATATGATAAAGTAATTTAAAGTATTTCTGTGTCTATTAACAAACTACCATTTAAATTTTATTCCCTCATAACACTACTTTGAGTTACGTAGTACTGTTTTCACAATTTTCATAGATGTTGAATCAGCCTGGAAGGGTTAAAGATGCTGCTCAGATCACAGAGCCAGAACTGGTTCTTGAGCTTAGGCCCTCTTCCTCAAAATCCTGTACTTTCTTCTTTCTGAAGGATACATTTGCTGGTCATTTTTTTAATGGTAGATTAGATGGTGAGGTCTTCCAAACAGGATGTATGCTTCTCAAAGGAAGCCACGCTGTTGAATATTAAAACTGCTAACTTGGACGTGTGGTGTGACAGATGCTCTAAAATGATAGCTTTTATGACTGCAATCTTCAGTCAAATGTGCAGTTTTAACAGTGGCAGGGCTGCAGTAATCTATACCTTAAAAATAGAATTAGTGAAACAATAGCTGTATATAAAGAAGGTTTGTGGTACACTGCTTGCAATGAGAATCCTTGGGCTCTATCTCGCTGTAAGAACTTTGGCTCCACACTTGATTGACTTGTACCTTAGTTGGTCCAGATGGAAAAATGGGGAAAAAGCCAGAACTCACTGAAAACCAGATGCTGCATCTGAGCTGTGATGTCCTAAGTAAATGAATTACAAAACATTGTTGAATAGAGTAGGCTTTTGAAATATCCTGGCAAGAGTCAGTCTTGTCCCATGTTAAAAAAAAATTAAATTAAAATTTAAAAATATATACATGTATGTGTGTGTGTATATATATATATATATATATAAATATATATATGTGAGAGGGAAGTTGTAAATTCCATACGGCAATAATTTGAACATAATGGCTCTTGTAACTCATAGACATGAAATGACTTTTTTCTGTTGAGCTTCTTAGCAAGACAAGTGTTGTTTAACATTTCCCTTTTTTGGGACGGTAGGTAAGTTTGTATTGCTACAAACTGCCTTTGTGGAGGCCTTTAGCACATGCTAACATATAGAGAAAAATAACAGTTAAGGCACTTAAAATTAATTATATGCTATTAATCATTAAGAAATGCATTCCCTAACAGGAGAAAAAAAGGAGCAAATAAAACTCAGAGAAAGAAGGAAACCTATTATTTTCAACAATACAACTTTAAGAGAATTTTGCACTTACATATCACACAGATGACAAGGACAAACACAATTCCAGTGTAGAAAAGTCTGTCATCAACGCATGACATTAAAATCCTGCCGCTCTTATCTTTCTCACACCTGCTCTGGGAACACTGGAATGTCTAGTGAATAGAATTAGAGAAAAATCATTGAGGGCATTGCAAAATCACTCACGTGTGTTTGAGGCCTCAGGGAGTGCTGACAGTAAAATCTCAGATTTGACAAAAGTAGTAATAGCACCTACAGTTCGAATTATATGATTCCAACCGGAGATTCTCTGAGGAAAAAAGCAGGAGAGAATTTTGTCTTTAGCGCAGCCACCTCTTTGGACTGAGAGCTCCAATGTACTGATGTGGAAATGGGAAGCTGGGGCTGGCTCAGGAATATTTCAAGAGTTCCTGAGAGATGACAGTGTACTAGTTTAGAGTAACACGGTAAAGAAATTCCTAAATCACCAGGACACAATTCTTTTCGACTTCCATTCTCTTTTCATGGGAAGAACCATTCTGGTTCAAGCCTTGTTGTTCTCTTTGCATCTATTCTATCCTACATCCAACTTATACTCTACATGCAAATAAGTTAAATTCTGAAAATGCAAATGCAATGATGTCATTCCCCTGCTTCCCAGGGGGTGAAGTGAACCCGGTTATGGTGGCTTACAAAGCCCTATCTGGTGTCCTCCTACCTTCTTCTCCATTCTCATCCGTGACTAGACTGTGCCTGCCTCTTCCTCTTCCCTTTCCAACCGCTCTGACTTCTTGGTCTTTCACAATCTCCCTTAGCCTTCTCTTCTCCACTGGAAACATTTTATTTTGTGCTCTTGCCCAACACAAGTTGAAGCCTTCTCCCAGCCTCTTAAGAAGGTCAATCTCTTTTCTCAAAATCTCTCATCTTAACAGTTGGAAATATTTTCCATAGATGTTATTTGAAATTTAATTGCATGATTACTTAATTAATTTAATATGTCTAATCCTCCTCTAGATTCTAAGCTCTTGTGAGAACTGTGTCTCTACTGCCTACTCAATGTTACTCAAAAAAAGTTGGTTGAAAAATGAATGAATAAATAGAACCATATGTAATGTGGTATGTTTGAATAAAATGCAAATGGGATCATAGAATAGCATTTGTACAGGTGATTCAAAAAACATATGATTTGGGAAGAACCTCTTTAAAAATAACTCTCCTTTCCAGTTGATGTATGATTAATTAGCCAGCACAGAAGAGGAAGCTAAATTATTTGCTTATCAAGCTAAAATCTATAGTGTTAGGGCACATTGCCTGCTTTAGAAAAAACCTTGTCTCCCCTCAAATGCTTCATGTGGATGTAATGACAAGATTACAGCCCACTTTCATCTTCTTTCCAGACTGTGTCATATAGTAGAAACAGAAAATGCTTCATGTTGTTGTTCTGTTTTGTGGGAATTGTATTGCCAATTATATCTGAAACACAGGTGACAATTCAGGCACCGACTGATACAATACATATAAAATACCTTCCCGCAATGCAAGATGTGGTTTGTTGCTTGAATAAATACACCCCTCCCTTCTTAAGTCAAATGAAATGTGGTGTCCTTTTGTTACAGAGACCAGATGGCACTGATTTCTTTCCTATCCCTCGCCTTACATTACAAAGCAAAGATGTTACCAGTGCTAACCAGAGGCCTGATCTCCTTGGAAAGAAAGAAGTTATTTAGAGGAATCATTTACCTTGGCTGTGTGCTCTTAAACCTTTGTGGCCAGTCTAGTCTGAAGCATTCATAGATGCTTAAGTTTACTGAATAATTATTCAGTTCTAAATAATGATTTTTTCCTGCCTTTTAAGAAGGAATATATTTCTTGAGAAGGCTCCTGGGATCCTGACAGCCATGGTGAAATTCGATTTTATTTTTCAGAGGATGCATTTCCTTTCTCTTCCTAGAACATCTCTCTCTAGTGGTCCTAACCACAGAACATGATGGCAGCTGCCCCAAGAGGTCTTCCTCACCAATAAGCCTGGACTTGCAGTCCTCTGCTTTATATCTGACATTCACACAAGTGACTCCCAAATAAACCCTAAAGTCTCCTACATGTTCCTGCTCTAGTAAATATTCAGTGTGTATCTCACCACGGTTAACAGTGGAGAGAGGAGCACAATGTGGCAGTAAGACCACTGAATCGACCATCACAGAACCCGGTTCCATTTCTGGCTGTGGGAAGTTCGCTCTGATAAAGTACTTATTAAAGCTCCTGACACAATGCAAGAAATGAATTGTCATTAGCTAATATAAGTATCACTTTACTTGTCCGCAAAATGACAAGTGTTACTTCAATAACGAAAATGCTGTTGTGTCTTGCCAATAAATCAGGGAAACCGTTGGGGGTGAGTGGATGGTGCTGAGTGTTGACAAGAGAGCTTGTTGCTTATGCCAAGTGGTCAACAGGGTGAAACATTCTTCAGTCAGTTCAAGGTGATTTTGAAAATCAATAACAAAATAAACAGGAGAAAATTATTTTGCTCATAGACAAATCAAATTAGGTGACATAATTTAACCTGTTGTACAGCTAAATGTTAGAATAAGAGAGAGAGGAAAGAAACGTGGTAACTGTACACAGAGAGCCACTGGTGGTACCCAACCAGTGCTTCTTTGACGACTCAATCATCTTTACAGCAATCATGGCTGGGAATTTGTAACCCTCATGAGATATCCTCTTCATCCTTGGCATTCCAGCCACATGGGTCTTCTATTTTCCACTCTTCTGTGCAGAGAAGAAAGCTCCAGTAAGGCGGGGCCACTGTCTGTCTTGCTCACCTTGCTATTCAAAGATGCCTAGCACACAGGGCCTGGCAGATAATTGACACCAAGTAAGTATTTGTTGGATAATTGTATGAATGAGTTCCAGAATCCAAACTAATTTTGACATCTGAATACCTTAATACGCTAGTGTTTTGTATGCCTGCACACTGTCATATGGTACTTGCGTATTGTAATCTTCAAACTGAGGAATAACTAAGTGAGGTCAGAGGCCATACCGTTCCACAAACCAAACAGGAACTCTTTAGGATTTCAACAGTGGCTTCCCACACAATGTCCACTGTTGCTAACTTGCATTTGCTTTTATGTCTTTCAAAGCTCTCCTCTTGTGCTTTGAATACCTATGAAATATCAGTAAAATGGATTTTTTGGATCACAACTGAAGATCTGATATTCAGAGGGATTCACTGACTTTGCCAGATAAACCAACACTGTCTGGGGCAGAGGTGAGAGAACAACTCAGCTCCCCCAGAGTTAGTTCACTTTGCTGACTTATGCAACCCCGAGCAGGCCCCAACCACTGTGGCCTAAGCCAGGGTTGGGGGCAGAGCCCAGAGAGCAGGGCCTCATTCTGGACAAATGCAAGAGGAGGCAGTCCAGAGTAGGGGCCCAAGGCACCCCTGAGGAAGCAAAACTCCAAGCCTGAGGCAAGGATGTGGGGTCAGTCCCTAAACAAGAAATGAAATAGGAGGTCCAAGAATCGGAATAACTGATCAACTTGGGTGCCAGAAGAGAGAGAAGTGAGGAAATAAGGGTCTGAATACAATCAATGGGGAAAAGGCAGGCATGAGCAGGTTCTGGAAAGTTTTTTGTTTGTTTCCTTGGGTTCCGTGTGTTGGATTATCCTAGGTCTTGACCTGCCGCACACTGTGCCACACCCAGGCTCCGAGGGTCCCAGCCACGTGCTATAATACAGCCCATTGTCCAGGGTAAGTCTGATAGTCACTGAAAAGAGAGAAGTTCAATCACATAGATAATTCCTAATTTCTGCAGGATTTACCAGCTACTCTCAGGTATAAACCCGATTAAAATCTCAGATTTATTATCTAGTGATCTTTGAAAAAGAAATGCTATAAACTCGTAAACAGGTTTTAAAATTTATAGTGAACAGTGAAGTAGATCAATTGTCGTAAAGTCAGAATCTTAGTCACTTTTGTGCAGTAATGTTCCTTTAAAAAACTTTGAGTAGTAAAATGCACGCTATAATAGAATGGACCCCTCAGCAGCCATCCCCCACTTCAACACTTATCAACATCCCCCCATTCTTGCTTCATTTAATATTTTCATTAGCATTTTCTTTGGGATTGCACTGGGGTCTTTGCTCTGACCGATGCTAAATGTGAGTGGAGAAGCCCTGTGAAATGGGGACTTCTTTCTATATTGTGTAGAGTGCTCCAGAGGGGTTTACTGGAATGAGCACATTGCCGCTTGGATGAAGACAGGATTAAGGGATTTTCTTCAAAAGAAAGAGCCTCTGACATATTGAATCATGTCCTTTTGAAATGTGTGATGCCAGGGGCAGAAAAGCAAGGGTGTTGCTTTTGGTGAAGCAATATCCTCCCTAATAAATACCAACTCTCTGCATTTGCAGGAATAAAACAATACGTATCATACTGGTTTTTAAGAATTAAATCTGTTCCTGCAAAGCTAAATACAAAACACAAAATCCAAAAAAATGCTTTTTTTTGTGGAGGAGAAATATTCTATCTCTATCTATCTATCTATCTATTTATCTATCTATCTATCTATCTATCTATCTATCTATCTATCTATCTGTCTATCTATTGTCTATCTCTCTCTCTCTCTCTATCTAGCTACCTTTAAGACAAATCTGTACTGAGTCCTCTAGGGAATAACCATTCCAGGGAATAATTTCCATGTTTTGAATATCTCATTTCCACTTTCCTTTGTATCTTTGCCAGTAAGCACAGAGCCTGGTACATAGCAGGTGTTTCATAAGTGCCAGTTGAATTAATTTAATTCATTTTCTTGAACTGAAATTCTTTCCTTTCTCAACTGATTCTCCCCACACTTGCCAGCCTCCTCACTACCCCATTCTGTTTATAGAGTCATAAATCACAACCAGAGCAAGCAGTTACATTCTCTCCCATACATAACAACATAATGATAATGATGATAATGATGATGATGAGACGACATGTCATCATCCCCTTTCCCCTTGACTTGTTTTGTAAAGGAAATACAGTCAATGAGAAAGTACTCATGACATAGAATCTTTGAAAGATTCCTTTCCCATAATACAAAAGACTTTGCTGTACTGCTTTGCATAACTTTACTACCTCTTAGAAGTCACACTGAGATCTGTCATTGTGGGAAGTGCTGAAGCCCTGTAGGAGAGAGAGATGTTTCAATAGGTTCTACTCAAAGTGACATTTTTCTCTTGAACATCTCTGCTGTGGCAGAGACCCTGACAAAAAAGGAGGATTATTTCTATTCTTGTTCTTTTTAACGAGGTGCAGGTGGAATAACTTATGGCCACTAGAACATAGGAATTAAGATCTTTTTCCTCTCAGATCAATCTTTGTAGTCAGAGGAGATAGATATTTGGTGAAGTAGAAATAAAAAACGGTCTCATTTATAATTTATTTGATACAGAGAGTGGTACTCAGATTGTCCCTCCTCCTCCCCTTAAGCACAAAGGCTTACTTGTTCAAATTGTTTTAAAGCAGATAGGAAAAAAAAATTTTGTAATCTATAGTAATCTGTAGTGATGGATTGCAAAATGTATGATGAAGCATTTTAAAAGAAGCTGCAAAGATAAATGATTATTTGCACTTGACTACAAATGCTGATCTTCTAAAAATTCAAGTATTCGCTGATCCTCATGAAGGAAATAATTACTTCTTTTTGGAATTATGACTAACTTTGCTTAGAAAATTGCTATGAGCTAGATTTTCAGGAAGCGCAAGTTATAAGCTACTATAAATTAGGCCCTCTGAGATTTTTAGGGTACTTATAAAAGATTCCATGTTGGAAACATTAAACCTATGTCTTAAAGCTGGGCGTTTTAATGCACTTTATGTTAGAGTATTTAACAATAAAGAAGAAAGCAAGCAAGAAAGCTCTTTTCTTTCAATTTTTCTTCATTCCTTTCTGTAGATGTCACTATAGCGTAGCAAAAAGAAAGGGGACTTCTTTTCTTCTGAAAATACATGACTTCTACGTGCAAATGAAAGAAAGTGGTGATTTGATTTATCATGCCAGGGTTGTCACATCAACAATAAGGTTTCCAAGCAACTAGCAGAATAAATTATTTTATAGATTTATTTGCTTAGCCTCATAAAATGGACCAAATGGAAGATACTTTTTTTTACCCGTGATTATGTGGTAATTAAAAAAAGTCATTACACAGAAATTATGCATTAAATTCACATTACTAAGAAGAATTCAAAGCGAATCATGTGAATGTAATCAATGCCAAAAGACTTAATGAAGATTTGCTGCTTACAAGGAAGCACTGTTGTTTTATGTTTATATATTTTCAATAATTGCTTTCCAGGGTCTATACTACGACTTGTGTAAAGTCGTTCAAAATTGACTCTTCAACTGGCCAGCATACGCAGCCCGCAACTGCTGTGCCCTTTAAATGTTCTTCAGAATGACCTCCTCAGAGAACCCTGGTGCTCATTCTATTGCAGAGTGCCTTATAATCCTCTAGATATGCAAATGGCCTGTGCCAGTTCTTAAAAAGACTTCCAAAAAGTTACTAACCATATTAGAAAATGAAGCATTGATTTCTTTTTATACAATTGCCCTGGGGATGTTCAAGACTTGTTAGACATTTGCAGTCCATACCCAAAACATCCTTTTGTAGTTTAAACATTTTCATTGCTATTTTTGAGCTGCTTATGTCTCTACATGGGAAAGCCTGAGCTGAATGTAGCAGAGATAAGTCTTTTTTCCTCCCCTTTTCTTTTAGTAGGACTTTACCCAAGATTTTTGATTTGCTCAAATTGCTGATGATATTAAATAAAGATATACCAAATTTCTCAGCTTAGACAAGAAAAGTAAAAACCTGCCATGCAGTCCTGGGACAAGTTATTTTGTCTCCATCTAGCACAGACGCATTTGTTGATGCAAATTACTGCCTATAGCAGGCACTCTTCCTTTGCTTTGCTAGCAATTCTTTTTTCTCTCGCTTTGGTTTCTTCTGGAAATTTTTTTTTTTTTTTAAACCCATACGCTGTACATAGCCAAAGAATCAGGAAAAAGCACTTATATTGAAAAATTACGAAGCAAACCATAGCGTTCAACTAGATTTTCCTATTTGAAACATTTGACGAAAATATAGCTATAATTTTCCAAGGTACGTGTAGTGGGATACTTTCTATGACCAATTCAGATGCATCTGCTCCATTATTGCCAACATCCCTTATACCCTTATAGACATTTCAGAGAATCAGCAAGTGGAAGGAAAATATTTCTCCCTTCAGATGACATCGTCCTAGTGTTATGCTTACAACACAGTTGCCAAGTAGTACAGCTTCTGCATCTTCGTCCAGCTTTAGACTATGGGTGTTTTCCTCCTTTTTCTTTTCTTTTATTCAAGTCACCATTGCCTCAGAAGAAAGGAAAATCAATTTTGAGATTCATGACAGTGCTACATATACCCAGGCATTAAAATAAACATTCTTCCTATACTCTGCTAGTTTGCTTGTTACCTGTCCATGTTCTAGTTCATTGCTGCTATATCTTATTATCAACAGCGTGCTCTCAGGCAAATTTTCCTTATTATGTTTCTGGAGAAGTCAATCTATTTTCATCTTCTCCTGTCACAGAAAACAAATGCGCAAATTTTCAAAGAAACTTACTCAGTCTACTTCTTTTTTTCCTTTACTTTTTTATATAAAATTTTTATTCATAAAACTACGTCTTTGATTTCTTAATTGAACTTACAAGTGGCCACATGTGCTTTCCCATAAACAGACAATGTGGGTCTGTCATTACTTCTGTCAAATATGTGGGGGGTTTGCAAATGAAGAGGAAGTTTCCTTTTTTTTTTCCAGTATGATTTCCCTCAGGTCTTGGTGAAACCATCTTGATCAATGCTCGTCAAACTTGAATGTACATACCAATCACCTGGGGATCTTGTTATGAGGTATATTCTGATTCTGGAGATCTCTGGAGAGTCCAGGGCCTGAACGTTCCTGTTTCTAACTAGCTCCCAGGTGACACCAGGGCTGTTGATTTGCAGGCCACACATTGTGTAGCAAAGCCCTAGAACATTTCCACCTTGCAGGTGAGGAAGCGGAGGCTTAGAGTCCTGGGTGGATGTACCGAAGGTCTTTTTTCAGTTTGCTTCTAAATCAACCTAGAGCTTCAGTATCCCAAAGAAAGAAAGGATCTCCATCTTTCTGTACAGTTACCCAAAGAGATGGGTGGATGCCATTTTTCCTGTGCTCGGAAACAGTTCCTTTTTCTCTTCTCTGTATAAGCGGTTTAAGATTCTTTCCTCATCATGAATGCTCTCATGTTTATTCATCAATAAAATTGACATAGAAGAAAATTGAAATATAATATTTTTGAAGCTCAAAGCTATCATTTTCCTTTAATCTGAGAGACAGAGGCTTGGGAAAAATAAGCAAATTTATCTTCAAGTCATCACAAACCACTTGATAACAAAGGTAGGAATATTTCAACACCAAGAATTCATGGTTATGTTTTAACATAAGCTGTTATTTTTTAATATGAGCTTTCCAATAGTAAAATAAATGCAATACAACAGATGGAATAAGACATTGGTGGTGCAGCAATTAATTTTCTTTGATGATTCATTTTGTGGACAGGAAAAAAACAGTAATTTAAAGGCATGGATGTTATTGTCAGTGTCGCTTAAAGGAAACTGCAATTTTAAAATAATAAGTTCTGAACTGAAGAGAATCTGTCAAAACTGTTGACACCTTCTCTTGTCTCTAATATTTTCTGCTAGGGTTAGGCAAATATCCCCTTACTGCATGTTATTCAATGTATATCCTCTTCAGAACATGGTTGGTCAATGGGGACAATTTTCTCAGATGAAGTAGATATTCCCATTCTTGCTATGCTACATGGGACACATTAGGACTTTGCCAGGGAACGTTGGTAGTTGGCATATATCCATTCGCCAGTCACTGACACACAGTCTTAGTTCTAAAAATGAAAATTAATAAGAGATTGAAATTTCCAAGGTGAATTATTTGTTCGTCATAGTGAATAAAACTGTCATTCACTTGAGTCATGTGAGAGCATGAGGAATGACGGAGGAAAAAGAGGAATTTTGGTGAGTGGGAACCAAGACATACAGAGGTGCAGTTCAAAGTTGAGTTGGGAGCCTCCCAGCAATGGTTAAGCAGGCTGTCCAGGTAGGAGCAGGAAACCAGAGAAAAGACAAATTTTAAAATAGGGCCCATTCAGCCTCCAACAGAATATGTTGAACCACACTTATTTAGCAAGTGCAAGTGAATGGCTTTCCTAAGATGGAGTGGGAGTCAAAAGGATCAGAAAATGTCCCCAAATTGTATAAAAAATTGTGTGTATTCTTTGGATAAATACCCAGAAGTGGCATAGCTGGATCACATGGTAGTTCTAGTCTTAGTTTATTGAAGAATCTCCGTACTGTTTTCCATAGTGGCTACACCAGTTTGCAATCCCACCAGCAGTGTAAGAGGGTTCCCTTTTCTCCACATCCTCTCCAGCACTTATTTCTTGTCTTTTTAATAATAGCCATTCTGATGGGCATGAGCTGATATCTCACTGTGGTTTTGTTTTGCGCTTCCCTAATAATTAGCGATGTTGACATCTTTTCATGTGCTTTTTGCACATATCTCTATATCTTCTTTGGAAAAATGTCTCTTCTGATCCTCTGCCCATTTTTCAATTGGGTTTTTTGTTGTTGTTGTTGTGTTATATGAGTTCTTTTTATGTTTTGGATATTAATCCCTTATCAGATGTATGATTTGCAAGTATCTTCTCCCAATCACTTCAGCATTTAAGAAACTTTATTTAAATTTATTTCCTATGGGGGCCAGTCCCACAGCCTAGTGGTTAAGTTTGGAATGCTCCACTTTGGTGGCCTGGCTTTGCAGGTTCAGATCACAGGCATGGACCTACACCACTTGTTAGCCATGCTGTGGTGGCGACCCGCATACAAAATAGAGGAAGACTGGCACTGATGTTAGCTCAGGGCTAATCTTCCTCAGCAAGAAAAAAAAAAAAATTCTATGGAAGTGTAAATTTTAGAAATGTGGAGAATGTGAGACACTACATGTTGTCCCTGTAAATTTGTTGCAGTCAAGAAGCAGAGCTTTTATTTACAGGGCATTAACATAGAAAAATTAAGGCAGAAAGTAAAATATAGTTTTGGGTAGATATAAATCTTTTCTGTCTAATTATAGTTAATTAGCCTGATTTAGTTGAATAATTTAACAGCAAGGAATTAAAGCTATTTCTCATTTTTAATAGCTCTTTTTCTGGACAACCTGCTGCATGATTTGTGTTTCTTTTTGCCTGGATCAACCCAGTGTAGTTCATTTATTAATTCATTTGTTCAACAAATATTTCTTGAAAGCCAACTACAAACTTAACATTGTTTTAAATTCTAGTGGGTAGGGAAAGTAACATTCCAATAAGTAAAATACGCTGCTTTACTTCTGAAACAGCATACAGTTTATTTATGAAGAACACCATATGCTAAATAGCAATATGTGGCAGAAAGTATATGATTGTCATATTGGCTACAGAAAGAAAGCTTAATGGCATTTCATAGCAATGCTGGAACTCTCTGGAGTGGCTCCATGTATTAGTGAGGAGTTATGCTATGGTTTGGAGAGTGAATAGCATTTGATCACCATGTGCAATGTGTGTTCTTTATTTCTCTGCTGTTTGCTGATTATGTTCCTCTTATAAACTATCAAATTTTTATATTTCTGTTTCTGAATCTGTGAAAGGGACACCAAGGTCATTCTTCTTCCTGAGGTTATGAGCGATGATTAAGGAGATGACTGCATAATAGATCTCAATGTAAATGGCGCCCAGAAGGCTGTCATCTTCACAGGATGAACTGGAATTAACCACATGAGGCTTTTGTATTTCAATTTTCTCATCCACAAAGTGAAGATGTAATTTACAATTGGATATATATACACACACATTCACATACACACGTATATACACACATACACACACACATATCTAGCTTAACTCTCTAATAAAATTCATATTACTAGAGTGTCATTTCAGTTAGGCTCAATGGATCCTTTGTCGTTTTTGTTCATTCGTTCATTGGTTCAATCAACAACTAATGTTGCGTGCCTACACTACTACGTACTGGAGTTATAGGCAACTAACCCCAGCATATCTTAGCTTTTAGTTAGAAAAGACTTGATAAGACTAACTGCTGCGGAAAAAGAAAAACAAAATATTAGATTAGAGAGTTGGGGATGGCGATAGAGTTGAGAGATTGAGTTAGATAAAAGAGTTGTCACTGAAGGTGTGTAGTCCTAAAATAGAGAATGGTTCCTGTATTTTCAAAGGAAGATATCTGAACTAGGTGGGGACGGAGCCATAAGCTTTAAGGTACACAAAAATCGTCTGATGAACTGGTTAAAATAGCAGATTCATGAGCATTTTCCTGGGTAAACTTCAAACCTTTGGGAATGAGGCCTAGGACTCTGCATTTAAAAAAAGGCATATCAGTGATTCTTATGCAAGTGGTTCACGGGTCATTGTTTGAAAAAACACTTGGCTTGAAATTGTCGTAGATTTTGTTATTGCTACTGATTTTTTGTTACACCATTCTACAAATCAGCGACCCTCTGAGTAACTGAAGCAAGCTATAAGCAGAGCTGATTAATGCCTTTGCATAAATAATTTTTAAGTTTCCAATTTGCATAATTCATGAAATACAAAACTCCTTTAAATACCATTTTCATTTGCTTTTTACTTTGGGGTTTTTCTTTACCTGTCTTTGCCTGCTCTGAGTGCCAGAAATTAAATTTTTAGGTGATATGTATTCAGTCCTGATATTTACCAATGATGGTATGTCAAGGATTTGGGAAATATACAAAACCAAAGAATTATTTGAGCATAACTGAACCCACAGTCAAATGATATGCTTTTTATCAAAAACAGTTAAATATACCTTGAAAAATTTAAATAAAACACACTAAAAATAGCGCCTAATGAGGTTCTAGTCCATTAAAGAACTGTTATATACTCTAGTCTTGGCTAAGAGACTAGTGATATTACTAATTTATAATTTTTTTTCCATTTAACCCCTACCCTTTTTCCCTAGTATTCCAGTATGATTTCCTCCTTAGAACCTATGATTTTCTAAGAGGAGCTATTTCCACTTAGGGTGAGAGTATGCATCTTTGTCTAGGTGGATGGAAGGCTTTTCTTGGGATCTGTTGTGGGCTAACACTAATTCAAGGTCCCGGTAATGGATTCACAAAGAAGTAGATGTCTTCTTACCCGAAAGGTTCCTGTTCTCCTCCAAGTGTCAGGAGGTTCTTTCTTTTTCCAAACCAATGTATCTGGCTGAGGTGGCTCCTTCCTTCCTCCAAACCACCTTTCCTTCTCACCCCTCAGTAGGGACCTAGGCATTTACAGATGCCAAGGAGACCAAGACTGATTTGTTTGCAAAGTAATAGAGGAGCAGGAAAGAGATGAATTTTACAAAAGACCTCATCAATATGAAACAACAGAAGGAAATAGAAGGGAAAATATGATAATGCATAAGGAAAATCAGCCTGATAGGGAATCATGGTTCTTAGGAATAAGAGCATATGCATTTTAACACTGTGAACTTGTGCATCCAACTTTGTAGAGATAGAAGAACACAAAAAACCTTGGGCTGGAGAAATCTGTTTATCCTTATGTGCTATATAGATACTGAAAACTAAGCAAAGAGAAGTGAAAAATTATGAACAGCTTGGCTTTTATATTAATTCAGACTGGGATAGAATATTGTCAGAAAAGAAAAAAAATAATAGACTAAGAGAAACTGGTAATAACAGACCAAGAAATTCCTAGGAAATTCATTTTGTACACTGGTAAAACTGTGTCAGTATAAAATATATTTACTCTTTCTGAAAATGTCAATGCATTATTATGTTAATTATCTTTAAGTTTGATTTAGTTTTGAAGTCTAAGCTTTCTGCAGGCTCAGATTATGGTTGTCCTGAGGCATGTTTGCCTACTAATATAACAAGTTGTTGGTGACATTGTTTCATTGCAGTGGACTTTATGGTGAATCATTGACAAATCAAGTTACATCAGACCTGACAAAGCAGATGATCTTCTAGACACTCAGGAGGAGATCGTTCCCGCTTTTCACAATATCACAACTTTTCCTCTTGTTGAACTTGGAGAAAAGGAAACAGACAAGGTCCCGGAAAGTCACATATAGAGATCTTAAGCTGGCACAGCGCAATGAAGAAATGCAATGTCTGCCAGACTACCCGTATTTGATGGACAACAGTATTTCTAAGGGATTAAGAAATACACAACTTTTATATTTAAAAATTAACCTTGCAGTATATACTGAATTTGTGCTAGACTTTTTTGGCTGAACAAAGTTTATGAGAAGCAGTGATTCAAGGAACTGGGTTTTTCTATTTTTCAAAAGCAACAGAGCAATGAATGTTTATACAGGATTACATCTGTTCATCCCACCAAAGCGTTAAATACTCACTAGTCAGGTTAGAGTTATTAATTGGAAATATAAGTATATCCTTAGAAAAACTGAACTAGCTATCAATCCTAGTATTTTACTGCACATTAATATATTTGGTGTTTGTATTAAATGCTTTTACCAAAGGGACAGAATGAAATAATGTAATTACTAACAGCTTCCAGGTAGCACATGTAATAGTATCGGATACAAAAGTAGAGTATTAGTTTAACAGATTATCTGCCTGTATGGGATCGACATGGGTGGTACATCTCTCTGTTCTCATAGATAACAATAGATGGGACTCATACTATTCACAATGACAAAAGTAAAAAGATGCCTTTAGAACACATCTGCTATGTTTGGTCAGATATAACACCAAATCATATATTTCAAATGTGTAGCTCTATTGAGTGGACAAATACGGCCACAGGAACAAGGCTATTTTGATAATTTCTGTAAGACAATTCTTTATTTTAGAGGCAGTAAGAATTGAACATCTTTATCTGAACATTTCCTCAGGACAATAGGGTTTTTCATTGCTCTATGAATTTTCTGTAGATTAGAACATCAAACCAAATTCCACTGCAGAGCAGAGTGTCTGATTTGTTGTTTAACCACTCTGGGATTCAGTTTTTTCTCTACTTAAAATGACATTAAAACAGTGTGATCTCTAAAGTTCTTTACTGCCCCAAAAGGCTGTAAAATCTATAAATATCAACTGAAAGTGTTTGCTAAATATGTGTGTGTTTTCTGGTTAGAATGGTGATTTTTAGAAATATTACCAAGGAGAATTTCTAAACCAATATTTTTTAAATTAAATATTTCCTATATAATTTCGTTGAAAGATGCATAAAAATAAACATTTAGAGAAACTATAGTCTTTCAAAGAAAGATATTTCCTGAATAGAAAGCATTTCCTATGGATCCTTACATAATTCTGATATTCACTGTAAGTTATTCTAAAAATCATTGTTTGTATGATCTTGACTTATTAAAAAGTCTGATTTTATATTTTGGTGATATACATAGTGTTGTGTCTGTTTGAACTGAGTGTCCCTAACAAATCATCTGCTTTAGCAATAGTTCTGTCAGGAATTAATATTCTGACATTTCTAGCAGGTGGCCAAGGCTCAGACAGGTTAAGGGACTTAACCTGTGGTCACTTATTAAACGAAGGTGAGGAAATGAGGAAACTTGGCTGCCTGATGTGATGTTCATTCTGTTACCCAGACCCTTTAAGTGAGTAATGTATTCCCACTGAGATTAGACAGTTTGTATAAATTTTGAGAATAGAGAGTGAGGAGCCCAATAATAGCATTCTCAATCCAAATACAAAGTTATGTATGTTGGATAGGAGCACAATTTGATTGAGGAGTAGCTGTGGTTGGAGAGGAAAGCTACTTATTACTGACTGAAGAAGAATACAACTCAAATAAGAACGTTGTCTTCTGCAGCTGAATACGTAGTCTCAGAAGACGTGGTCCCGGTAAGCACATTAACTCTCGAGAACACACATGCAGATATTACATGGACATAACCTAGTAAGGTACAAAAGCTTTTTAAAGTTGAGGTAGAATTAACATGCACCAAACTGTATATGTTTAAGCTATACAATTTAATATATTTTGACTTAGGTGCACGTCTACAAAATTATCACCGCAATAAGCAGAGTAAACATACTGATCACCACCGGAAGTTTCCACATGCTCCTTTGTAATCCATTCCTCCTCCTTCCCCCGAACTAAGAAAATGCTAATCTGCTTTCTGTCATTTAAAATTAGCTTGCATTTTCTAGAATATCATATAAATGGAATAATAGAATATATACTTTTGCCTTTTTTTTTAAATCAGCATAATTTGTTGAGATTTATCTATGTTGTAGTATGTATTGATAGATGATCACTTTTTATTATTGAGTAGTATACCCTTGAATGGATGCACTGCAGTTTGTGTGTCCATTCACCTATTCAGGGACATTTGGATTGTTTCCAGTTTTAGGTTTTTACTAATAAAGCGTCTATGAACATTCATGTATAAGTCTTTGCACAGACATATGATTTTATTTCTCTTGGGTAAAGAGATACCTAGGAGAGAAATAATGGGTCATGAAATAGGTATATGTTTAACTTTTTAAGTGCCAACCTGTTTTCCAAAGGAATTGTGTCATTTACATTCTTATGAGTGGTGTATGAGAGCTTCAGTTGCTCCACATACTTGCCAGTATTTATAATGTTAGTCATTCTAACATAGATACGTAGTGACATACGTAATAGGCATGTAGTAAAATCTCATTATGGCTTTAATTTGCATTTCCCTAATGACTAATGATTTTGAGCATCTTTTCACATGCTTCTTTGTCATCAATGTGTCTTCTTTGGTGAGGTATCTGTTCAAACTTTTTGGTCTTTTTAAAAAATTGGGTTGTCTTTTCTTAGGATTGAGTTCTTAAAGTTCTTTACATACTCTAGAAACAAGTCATTTTTTAGATATATGCTTTGAAAATATTGTTTCCCTCTCTGTGGTTTGTCATTTCAGTCTCTTAAAAGTGTCTCTGAAGAGCAGAAACGTTTTTAATTTTGTTGTAGTACTATTTATCAATTATTTTCTTTTATGGATTGTGCTTGTGGTGTTTAACCCAAGTTCACAAGGATTTTGTCTTATATTTTCTTCTAGAAGTTTTATAGTTTTATTTTTTATTTAAGACTATAGTCAATTTTGAGTTAACTTTTTTTATATAGTGTAAAATATGGATCAAAGTTCATTTTTTTGCATATGAGTATCCAATTATCCCAGCACAATAAAACCTGTCCTTTCTCCACTGAATTGTCTTTCTTTTTTGTCAGAAATCAGTTGTCTATACATGTATGGGTCTATTTCTAGACAATCTATTTTATTTCCTTAACTTGTTGGATGACAAACATCTATCTTGATGCCAGTACAGCACTACTTATTTCCTTGATTGGTATTATAATAAATCTATAGCCAGTTTGGGAAGAACTGACTTTAATAATGAGTATATTAATGAAGTTAATATTGAAATTAATATTGAGATAAACGTGATGGACAGGTATATCTCTCTATTTACTTAGGTTTTTAATTTCTCTCAGCAATATTTTGTAGTTTTCAGTATACAGATCTTTAACATATTTTGTCAAATTTTTTTCTAAATATTTCATATTTTTGGTGCTATTTTAAATGGCAATATTTTTATCTTTTAACTTCAATTTCAATTGCTCATTATTAGTATATAGAATTGCATATAACTTTTGTATACTGATCTTGTATCTGGAAGCAGGAAACTGAATGAACCTTGCTAAATAAATATTGCTAAACTCACTTGTTAGTTTGAATAGCTTTTTTTTTTGATAATTTTTATCAATTTTTCTATACAATGATTATGTTTGTGAATAAAGACATTTTTAATTCTTCCTTTATTATATAAATAGGGTCTTTTATTTCTATTTCTTGCCCTATTTATTACACTGGCTAGACCTCCTAATACAATGTTGATTAGAAATGGTGATAGCAGACATCTTTATCATGTTCCCAAGCTTAGGGGGAAAGTTTTCAGTCTTTCATCAAGTGTGATGTTAGCAGTTGGTTTATCACGGATGCCCTTTATTATACTGAGGAAGTTTCCTTCTATTTCTAGTTTTCTGAGGGTGCTTAACAGAAATGGATATTGGATTTTGTCAAGTGCTTTTTCTAGTGGTGGCTTTAGGATTTATAATATACATCTTTAACTTATCACAGTCTACCTTTGAGTGACATGCTATTTCACGTCTAGTGTCAGAACTGTATGTAGTTTCCTAGGTCTGTTGTAACAAAGTGTTAAAAACGACGGGACTTAAATCAATAGAAATTTATTCTCTCATAGTCCTGGAGGCAAGAAGTCTAAATCAAGGTGTCAGTAGAGCCATACTCCCCTGAGAGTCTGGTAGAATCTTTCCTTGCCTCTTCTTGGCTTCTGGTCATGGCTGACAACCCTTGGTGTTGCCTGCTTATAGCTGTATTGTTGCAATTTCTGCCTCTGTTGTCACATGGCATTTTCCCTGTGCGTCTGTCTCTGTGTCTCTTCTCTTGTTTTGAGGTCAGAAGTCATATTGGATTAAGGGCCTGCCCTGCTCCTATATGATCTCATCCTATATTAACTAGTTAAATCTGTAACAGCCTTTTTTCCAAATAAGGTCATATTCTCAGGTTCCAGGAAGGACATGAAATTTTGGGGAGCACTATTCAAGCCAATACAATAAGCTTACAGTAGAATACTTCTATTTCTGCCCTATAGAACTTTGTGCTATTGTTTTCATACATTTACTTTTACATATGTTATAATCCAACCACACTATATTGCTATTTTTGTTTAAAAAATTATCTTTTTTCCAAACATAATATTTTTAATTGTCACATAGTTCCTGCCTTAGTTTCCTAGGACTGCCATAACAAATTACCACCAACTGGGTTGCTTAAAATAATAAAATTTTATTCTCTCACAGTTCTGGAAGTCAGAAGTCTGTAATGGAGGTGTCAACTGTGTTGGTCTCTTATGAAGGCTCTGAGGGAGAATCTGTTTCCTGCTTTGCTTTTAGCTTCTAGTGGCTGCTCACATTCCCTGGCCTTCTTTTTCTTGAGGCAGCATAACTCCTGTTTCTGCCTCCATCTTCACATGAGCTTCTCCCTGTGTGCATGAGTATCTCAAATTTTCCCTGCCTTTCTCATATAAGGGCACCAGTCACTGGATTGAGGGCCCAGCCTAGATCCAGGATGATCTTATCTTGAGATCTTTAACTGAATTACACCTGCAAAGACCCTACTTCCAGATAAATTCACATTCAAAGGTACCAGGGGTTAGGACTTGAATATATATTTGGGGAACCACTACCAACTCACAGCAGTTTATATACCATAAAGTTCGCCCTTTTAAAGTGTATAACTCATGGGCCGGCTCCGTGGCTTAGCGGTTAAGTGCGCGCGCTCTGATGCTGGCGGCCCGGGTTCGGATCCCGGGCGCGCCCCGAGGCACCACTTCTCCGTCCAACGTGAGGCCGAGTCCCACGTACAGCAACTAGAAGGATGTGAACCTATGACATGCAACTATCTACTGGGGCTTTGGGGGGAAAAAAATGAATAAATAAAATCTTTAAAAAATAAAAAAAAAAAAAAAATAAATAAAAAATAAAGTGTATAACTCAGTGGTTGTTTAGAATAGTCACAAAATTGAGCACATTTAATGTCTAATTCAGAAGATTTTCATCACCCTGAAAGGAAATTCTGGATCCATCAGCAGTCATTCGTTATTCTCCCAAACCCTGGCCCCTGACAACCACTAATCTACTTTCTGTTGCTATGGATTTGCCTATTCTGGATATTTCATGTAAATATAATCATACAATATGTGGCTTTTTGTGTCTGTCCTCTTCTACTTAGCATAATATTTTCAAGATTCATCCATGTTGTATCATGAATCGGTATTTTATTTCTTTTTATGGCTGAATCATAGTCCATTGTGTGAATATACTAAATTTTGTTTAGCTATTCATCAGTTGATGGATATTTGGGTTCCCACTATTTAGTTATTATAGTAATATTTGTGTGCAAGTTTTGTTTGGCTATATGCTTTCAATTCTCCTGGGTATCAATGTTCTTTTAAAGAAATTTAAACAATAAGAAAAAAACATATTTTTATCTTTTACATTTTAATTTAAAAAAAGTATACATTTACCCATGTAGTTACTTACCATTTCCATTGTTTATAATTCCTTTGTGTAGATCCATATTTCTCTCTTGTATCATTTTCCTTCCACCAGAAGGACTTTGACATTTCTTGTAGCGTAAGTCTGCGTTTGATTAATTCTTTCAGCTTTTGTTTGTCTGAATGTCTTTATTTTGCCCTCTTTTCTGAAAGATATTTTTGTCAGTTACATATTTCTAAGTTCAATGTTTTTTCTTTTGCTGCTTTAAAAATGTGGCTCCACTATCTTTTTGCTTGCATTGTTTCTGACAAGAAATATGCTGTCATTCTTATCTTTGTTCCTCTGTATATACAGTCTTATTTTTATGGCTGCTTTTAGGGTAGTCTCTTTATCACTGGTTTTGAACAATTTCAGTGCTATATGCCTTGCTGTAATTTTCTTCATATTTCATGTGCTAGAGGACCATTGAGCTTCTTGCATCTATGGATTTATAATTTTTATCAAATTTGGAAAAATGTTAGTCTTTGTTTCTTTATATTATATATTCTTCTGTATCCATGCCTCCTTTGGCTACTCCAATTACACATATTTTACAAGGCTTAAAATTTTCCCACAGGCCATTGGTGCCTTTTTCTTTCCTTTATCATTAATTTTTCTCTCTGTGTTTCATTTTGGATAGTTTCTATGTCTTCAAGTTTGTTAATACTTTCTTCTCTCATCTAATCTATTTTTAATCCTATACCATCCAGTGTATTGTAGTTTTCATCTATTAAAGTTGAATTTGTGTCCTTTCTATATCTTCCATGTCTATGCTTAACTGTTTGCAGTAATGACTATTTTAATGTCCTTGTCTGCTAATTCTAACATCTCAGGCAGTTCTGAATGGTTTAAATTGATTAATTTTTCTCCCCTTTATGAGTTGCATTACTGCTTCTTTGCATGGCTGTTAATCTTTGATTGGGTGACAGACTTTCTGCATCTTACCTGGTTTACTACTGAGTATTATTGTATTCCTACAAATTTTCTTGGGATTTATTTTGGGATATAGTTAAGTTACTTGGAAATAGTTTAATTCTTCTGGATCTTACTTTTAAGACTTGTTAGGCAGGATCAAAACATCACTTACTGGAGGGATAATTATTCCTCACTTCTGAGGCAAGAGCCAGCCCTGGTGTCTAATGGTTAAGATTCAATGCTCTCTTAGCGATGACCTAGGTTTGTTTCCCAGTCAGGGAAACACCACTCATCTGTCAGTTGTCATATTGTGGCAGCTGTGTCTTGCTGTGAGGCTGAAAGCTATGCCACCAGTATTTCAAATACCAGCAGGGTGACCCATGGTGGACAGGTTTCAGCAGAGCTTCCGGACTAAACAGACTAGAAAGAAGGACCTGGCCACCCACTTCTGAAAAAATTGGCCATAAAAACCCTGTGAATAGCAGCAGAGCATTGTCTGATATAGCACTGGAAGATGGCACAAAAAGACCAGGCAGAGCTCTACTCTGCTGTGCCCAGGGTCATTAGGAGTCAGAATTGACTGGACGACATTAACAACAAAAACTGAGGTAAGACCTTTTGAGTATTCTACGATATCCAATAAATTATGAGATTTTCCATTCTGACTGGAAATCAGTGCAACAGGCACTATTCTTGGCCCTTTGTGAGTGCCAGGGACTGTTACCTCTAATCTTTACAGGTGGTTCTTTTCCCGGCCTTGGGTAGTTTCCTCACAAACTTTCACCAATCCATACTCTGTTGAATACTCTAGTGGGATCCTCTCCAGATCTCCATGGCTCTGTTTCTTTAAAGCTCTCTCCTCGCTAGTACTCTAAATGCCAGTTCTAGCCATCTCACTTTCCCCATACTCTCAGTTTTGTCTCCTCTTCCTGGAAGCTCTCTTTAGTTGGCAAGCTGGTCCAATTGCAGGGCTCACTCATTTGTCTTCTATCTTTCAGGGATCACACTCCATTGCCTGAGATGCAGTGCCTTGAAAATTGTTGTTTCACATGTTTTATCTCTTTTCATTTGTTTCAAGTGGAAGGGTAAGTATATTCCTTGTTGCTATATTTTCACCAGAGAGAGCAGTCAAAGGTTTGATGTTTTTTTTTTGGGGGGGGGAGTGAGGAAGATTGTCACTGAGCTAACATCTGTGCCAATCTTCCTCTATTTTGTGAGACGCTGCCACAACATGGCTTGATGTGTGGTGTGTAGGTCTGCACTTGGGATCCAAACCCGCCAACCCCAGGCCACCAAAGCAGAGTGAGTGAACTTAACCACTACACTACCTTAACTTTATTGTTAAAATATAATGCGCATTCAGAAAAATGTAAAATGTTAAGTGTATGGCTTAATGAGTCATTGTATAATCACATACACATAACTGCTATTCAGGTCAAAATAAAGAACATTATCAGTACCCAACTGTTCTCCTTCCTACTCCTCCATAAACAAAGCAAAGAAAAACAAAAGAAAAAATATCCTGTGTTCTAATACCATAACTTTATATAAATGGCATCTTTATGTATATATTCTGTTATGTCTGCCTTCTTTTCTCAGCAGTTTGGCTGTAATATTCATTCATGTGGTTGCATACAGCAGTCCGTGTATTTTCACTGTTTTATTGTGTTTCATTGTATGAAAATGCTGTAATTTATTCATTTTTTCCAATTGAAGTACATTTAGATTGTTTCCAGATTTTGACTATTACAAATAATGATGCCATGACATTTTGGGCTGTGATTTTGGTTATACACACACAATTTTGCATGTTTAATTTTGATTAGAATTGCTGCTCTCTAGGGTTTGCGTATGTTAAATTTTAGCCAATATTACCAAATAATTTTATTTAGTGGTTTTAGGAGTTCACCTTCCTCCTCCACTCACAAGCATTGTATGACAGTTTCAGCTGTTCCAACTTCTGGTATTATTGTTAATTATAAATTTTAGCCATTTTGGGGTACATACAATGGTATATAGCTGTGATTTTAATTTGCATATCTCAGATGGGTAGTGGTATCAATCACATTTTTTGTATGCTTATTGGCCATTTGAATATCTTCTTTTTTGAAATGTATGTTCAAGTCTCTTATCCATTTTATCAGATTATCTGCCTTTTCTTATTGACTTGCAGGAGTTTGTTTTTTTCAATATATATACTATATACAAGCCTTTTGTTAGTGATATGTGTTGCAAATCTTTTCTTTTATTCTGTAGTTTGCATTTTCTCTTTTTTAATGGTGGTTTTAGATAAACAGATGTTCTGATTTAATGTAACTCAATTATCAATCTTTTCCATTATTGTTAGTGATAATGAAAAAAGAGATTCTTACCTCTAGTTCATGAAAGTATTCTTCTATGCTACCCTCTGGAAGATTTTATTTTGTACGTTGCATTTAGAATGACAATTCACCTGGAATTAATTCTTCAGCATATTTGAAAATAAGGGTCAATTTTATTTTTTCTTTTACATGTGGATATGCAATTGACCCAATACCATCTTTTGCAAAGGTCATTTTTTGCCATCGCCTAGTCAATCAAGTATTGTCTTTGTCATCAATCAAGTATCTATATATGTTTGAGTCTGTTTCTGGACATTCTTTTTTGTTCCATTGGTTTATTTATCTATCTTTGCAACAATATCACACATATTACTTAACAAATCTTGATTTCTAGTGGAGTAAGCCCTCTGTTTCTTCTTAATGTTAATGGTTTACAACCAAGTCATTATTTTTCGTAAAAGCATCTCATAGATCGTATAGCACTTGTTGAAAATAAAATATAACATTTATACACATATTGAAAAATTTTTTGTTTCTTCTTAAAATATTTTTCTAAACTTCCGAGGGTTAAGCTTTGTTTCCTTTCTCATCAAGAATATATCAATAAAATATCTGAACGTTAAAGATTGTAGAATCAACTATTTTTGTTCCATGCATGTTAAAAGTAATTAATCTCCTTCTCAACCATTTTTAGCTTTAGCAATTGCTATTAGCATTGCATAAGCATTTCTTATGAGAATATTCATAAGAAATATCTATTTATTCAAGTACCTTTTGTGGGTTTAAAAATCCATTATTTGAAAACTAAATGGGCTCTAAATTCTTAATCTTTGGCAGTAAGTTATGTATTAGGAAGATAATTAAATCTTTTGGATGACTTTGCCAAATAGTATAGAAGTGATAATAATAATGATCTCTACACTCCCGCACAAACAAGGCCATACACGGATTTATAGGTTCACATTATTATGTGGAAGTGGCTTTAAGAGAAGGTTTAGTTATCTTTTTCTCAGGCTGACATATTCTGGTGGATTCATAAGAAATACTAGCTATGAGGAAAAGGAGTGCCATATTTCTGAGAAAGATAAACAGGGGTGAGGCCAAGCCGTCATACGCCCTTGAACTCTGCCTGATGTAGTGTCTGCTCACTGTCTCGTGGGTGAGTTAACTTTTAGAGACATAGGAGAAATTGAATAGGGACGTATCTGGTAAGTTCCAAAACAGAGCTGCTGAAAGACAAGAAAACCTGGAATGTATGCTAAGTAGTGAATCAATATTATCCATGAACGGAAAGGAGATTTTGAGTAAGTCCCTTTACAAACACAAAGTTGGAGCTGCCTTTTAAGAGATATTCCCAAGCTATAAATTAACCTATGGTGACTTTTTTATTCCTTCAAATCGTTTGTGTGTGTGTGTGTGTTCACTTTAACCTGGTTCTGCCTGCATGTGTTTCGCTGGAGCCTCACAGTGTGATCTACCTGTGTCTCCAGGTGGCCCTGGCTCCATCCTTTACTCAGGGAGAGCCCTGCCAGATTCCCTAACATGCGGATTGCTGCTAACCACTTTTCCAAATCTTTCTGCTAAATTATTTACATCATACTCAACGTTCCATAAATAAAAAGAAATTAGATAGGAATTCAACTATATATAAGAGGATCAATTATTGTGAACAAAACTATGTTTTTGGCTACAAGCAGTTATTGTTTCAAAGAGTCAAGGAGGTTATGATTTCATATTCATTCTTATTGAATGTCTTCTTGACCCAGAAAATATGTCTGTTTTAATCTCGCATACACCAGGGTTTTAAATAAGACTATGTGACAAAGTTCATTTTTCCTCAAAGGAATGTATGCTTTGCTTTGTAAATCATCTGCTCAATAAATCCATATGTAACATCTAAAATGAAACATTTTATTTACATACTATAGAAGTAAAGGTAGTTAATCACAAAGTAAACTCAGCATTAATTTTTAACCATGTAATCTTAAAATGCCAAGTAGATGTTCATTTTCTTATTTCTCTATGAGTAAACAAATTTAATATTTGTCATTTTTAAAGGTGCTGATAATCATGTTTACCTTATGAAATCACACCAATGATTTTAAGGCTATTTTAGGTTTGGAAAATAACATAGGGTAATATGAATACACAAAATCTTTTTAAGGACTAGCCTATATATCAGTGGTTTCTAGATTTTTTTATATTATAAAGTAGTATGATTTTTTTGTGTGTGTGAGGAAGATCAGCCCTGAGCCAACATCCGTGCTAATCCTCTTTGTGCTGAGGAAGATGGGCTCTGAGCTAACATCTATTGCCAATCCTTCTCCTTTTTTTCCCCCAAAGCCCCAGTAGATAGTTGCATGTCCTAGTTGCACATCCTTCTAGTTGCTGTATGTGGGACGTGGCCTCAGCATGGCCGGAAAAGCGGTGCGTGGGTGCGAGCCTGGGATCCCAACCCAGGCCTCCAGTAGCGGAACGCATGCACTTAACCGCTAAGCCACGGGCCGGCCCTAAAGTAGTATGATTTTAATTAAAAATTTATTTACACAACAGATGAACATATTTAAAAAAATTTGCCCAGGAAAATAAAAGGAGCATATAAACATTAAAAGGGAAAAATAGAATATCATTTACTCTCACTATAATTTCATAAGAAAAATGATATCTTGATACCAAAAATACAGGACAGAGATAATTTCAAATCACAGTTCTTTATCCAATTTTTGTAAATCTCACAAAATTATGAAAATAACATTTTTTTTCTTGTTTTGCCAGAGATTGGTAAAAATTTATTTCTAGTCTGTGAAATAGCATCTGGGAATCAATGTAATAGGGAAAATCTTTGCATTTGTTGGCAGAATATGTACAAAACTCTTCTAACTTTTGGTAAAATAAGACTATCTGCTAAGCCAGTGATATATTCAGAATGCTTGGGTATTCTCAACCCGATGAATTATAACATATTTCTTCAACGTCTGTCCCATACTAGGTGGTAGAAATAAAGAACACGATATGGATTCTGCTCACAAGGAATGTTACAATTTAGTTAGGAGTTCGCAGATTTCCACCTGTAAGTCCTTGCCACTACCATTTCTGTGCTTGCAGGGCTAACATCCAATTGAAGCACTGAAGCCGGGCCGACAGGAAACGCCAAGTAGTACACGTTCCAGCCTAGTCTCCCGTTACCAGGAGCATTTAGTAGACAAATACTCCAGCTCCTTTGCCCGTTGGTGGAGTACCCTGATGTGTGTATTTCACACTCTTTCCTGGGTTCGCCAAGGAATTCAGTCCACTTTTCTGGAGTGGTAACTTGCTTGACAACACGTGTTTTATCTTCTTGCTTCCTTTCCCTGCCTCAGCCCTGCTACCCAGTACTGCTGTTTTCTGGAACCTTCTCTCTAAGAAACTCCTGTACTTGAAACTTTGTCTCAGAATCTGGTTCTGGGGCAACTCAAATAAGGCAGAGTTATTACAAACTATCTTGAAAATTTGAAACAAAGCAAAGCAAAACAAAACAATAAAAACAATAAGACAACTCACTTAAATGGTACTTAGTTTGATTAAAATTAAAATTGCAAAAAAAAAAAAAAATGACAATAGGAGACCTGGGTTTGTGCTTCAGCATTGTCATTTAATAGCTGTGTGACTTTGGGCAAGTCCATTTTTTTTCTCTAATCTTTTTTTCCCATGTCTTTAAATTTTTTTTACTGTGGCAAGACCACAACATGAATTTACCCTCTTAACAAATTTCTAAGTATACAATGTAGTTATACAGCAGATCTCTAGAATTTATTCATCTTGTATAACTGAAACTATATCTTTTGAAGAGCAACTCTCCATTTCCCCTTCCCTTCAGCCCCTGGTAACCACGATTTTACTCTCTGTTCCTATGAGTTGGATATTTAGATATCTCATATAAGTAGAATCATGCAGTATTCGTTCTTCTGTATCTGACTTATTTCACTTAGTATAATGTCCTACACATTCATCCATAGTATTGTATATAGTAGGTTTTCCTTCTTTTTTTAAGACTGAATAATATTCCATTGTATATATATACCACATCTTCTTTATCCATTCATCTGCTGATGGACACTTAGGTTGTTTCCATACTTCGGCTATTGTGAATAGTGCTGCGATGAACATGAGAGTGCAGATATCTCTTTGAGATCCTGATTTCAGTTCCTTTGGATATAAACACTTGTCATCTTTTTTTTTCAATTGTACATGAGAATAATAGGATCTTTCTGTGAGATTGTGATTTATAATAAGAAGTATATATATTTGGTCTTTGTCCCTGTTTCTGGCACAGATCTCTAAAACCCTTGCAATTTCCTGTGATGAGAGCAATAAAGGTGTCTTTTATTACGTTAATGAGGTGACTAGGAAAGCACCTAATGCTGGGAGCTGTTTACCAGAAACACCAACCATGAACAGAGGGTTGGAACTTTCCGTTCCACCCTCTCATTTCAGGGAAGGGAAGAGGGGCTGGAGGTTGAACCAATGACCAGTGGCCAATGATTTAGTCAATCCAGCCTATGTGAGGAAGTCTCCATAAAAACCCAAAGGGGGTTTGGAGAGCTTCTGGGTTGGTGAACCAGAATACTTCCACTGTGCCAGGTCCCAAACTCCACGAGGACAAACACCCCTTTGTTTGGGATCTCACCCTATGTATCTCTTCATGTGGTGTTGATTCATATCCTTTGATATCCTTTGTAATAAACTGGTAACCGAGTGAGTAAACTGGTTTCCCGAGTCCTGTGAGCTACTCTAGCAAATTAATCAAACCCAAGGAGGGAGTCCTTGGAACCTTCTATCTATGGCCGCACAGGTGACAACCTAGACTTTTATTTGGGGTTGAAGTGGAGGAGGGCAGTCTTGTAGGACTGAGACCTTAACCTGAGGCATCTGATGCTGTCCCTGGGTAGATAGCATCAGAATTGAGTTGCATTTAGGACACCCAGCTGGTGTTGGAGAATTGCATGGTGGTGTGGGGGAAACGCCCACACTGTAATAGATGACCAGAGTCTTAACTGTCTTAAGAACTGTCAGGCATAAATAAGACAATTTATATGAATGTATTTTTATAAACTAATTCACCAATATAAGCTATTAATATTATCCAAATCATTTTAGACTTATTCTCCTGTCACAAGGCCTTTTTGTGTTCTGAGATCGAATTTTCAACGTTAAGGGGGGTATTCATCACACCAACAAACAATTCTCAGACCAGCAGCGTGTCCAAACATTCAACTCAATTCTGACATTTTCTATGGAGAGGTAGGATTAGATTCCACAGGTTAAGGGTTCAGTCCTAAGGACCACCTCCTCCCCACCAAACTTCAGATGCCAGTTCTAAGCCCACATGTCTGTGCTTCTGACCAACCAGCTACAGATTGGAAGTCCCAACAGCCTCCTTCTTTGACTTCAGACTCCAGTCACAAGTCCAGGTTGTTACCTGTACTTCTAACCAACTGGCTATAAATCAAAGGTTCCCATGACCCCCTCCTTGGGTTAGATTAATTTGCTCACAGAACACAGAGAAATATTTTACTTACTAGATCACTAGTTCATTATAAAAGGATATAACACAGGAACAGCCAAATAGAAGAGATGCATAGGGCAAGGGAAAGGGCACAGAGCACCCATGCTCTCTCTGGGCCTGCCACTCTCCCAGCACCTCCATCTGTTCACCATCCTGGAAGCTCTCCAAACTCTCCGTTTGGGCTTGAACTCAATTTTCAACCCCTCTCTTCTCTCCGGAGGCCTGGAGGGAGGACTGGAAGTTCCAACCCTCTAATCACATGGTTGGCTTCATGGAAACCAGCCCCCATCTTTAGGTGCTTTCCAAAAGTCACCTCATTAACATAACAAAAGACATCTCAATCACTTTCATTAGTTAGGAAATTCCAAGGGTTTTAGGAGCTGTGAGCCAGAAACCAGGAGGAAGACTAAGACTAAATACACATTTCTTACTATATATCACAATGTCACATAAGTATTTCATTCAAAAATACTATGAAATAAAGTATATTAAAGAAATATCAAACGGTATAAAAGTGTATACATTAAAATGATCTCACTCCCCACTTTCCCACTCATAATTTCTTTTCCCTGGTGCCAAGAGGCAACAACTAAGGATTGCTGAATTTGGTCTGTCTAGTGATTATTGATTCACCATGAGCTAACATCTGTGCCAGTCTTCCTCTACTTTGTATGTGGTTTGCTGCCACAGCATGGCTGACAAGTGGTGTATGTACGTGCCCGGGATCTGAACCTGAGAACCCAGGCTGCCGAAGCAGAGCGTGCCAAACTTAACCACTATCCCACAAGGCTGGCCCCAGTTGGCGGTATACGTACACCTAGATTGAACAACTGTGATCATATCTATTGACTCCTCACCTTCAAGTATAAGAAATTTGGTATCTTTGTATTATATCCTGTATTCCTCTTTATTACATGTTTTTTAATAATTATTTTATTTTTATTCTTTTTGTAGTTGTTTACTTGACCTTTCTTAAATCTCTGTTTCTTGACTTATAAAATCTAGATAGTCTTTATTGACTCTTGTTCTGAAACATAAGGAAATTAGCACATTCACCTTTTTTTCCACCTCTTCCACTTCACATTCTGATTTTTGTTATATTATTATCTTTACACGGTCAAAGTTGAAGACTTTCATTCTGTTCTGTAACTCTAATTAATTATCCTGTCCTTTGTTAATGGGTAGATTCTAAAAAACCCCCCAATACATCGTCTGCAATGTTATGATTATATAAATATTATTCTCTCTAGTAAAACAGTCACATGTGAGAAAATGAATTCTTGTGCTATTAATTCTTTTTCTTCAATATAATATTCTAAGTATTGTTCAAACAGAATCTGTTGATCAGAAAAAAAATTCCAAACAAATGAAACTTTCTACATTTCTTCACTGCCATATTACCCCTGATTCTTGTGTCTCATGTCATGTCTATTCTTGGATTTCTTGCTCTTTATTCTAGAACATCTCTTTGAACAATTTATTGTTATAGGGAATTTTAGCTTATTTTGTATGCCTGAAAGTGCCCTCACATGTGCTTGATAGTTTCCCTGGTATAGAATTCTGGTGACAAAATTGATTTTATTCAACATTTTGAATGTTGTTAATGGATATCAAATAAAGGTGGGTTAATCATTGTTTTGTTCTTTGAATTACGAAATTGTACCAGAACATTTCCTGGTATAATTTTATTTTGGTTTTCATTTTTCTTCCCTCATTTATTCTGCCTGGTACTAAGTGGGCTTAATCAGTCTGAACACTTGTCTTTTTTTGGCTCTAAATATTTTTCTTAAATTATTTAATTATCATTCATTGAATATTTATTTCCCATTTTAGATTAAATTTTTGCTGCATGCTAGGGTTGGAGACAGAAGATGAGGTAAAAACATGTCTATGAAAACATCCCTGGAGATTAATATCAAGTAGGGATTTAAGATATTTTTACCAAATATTCAAAACTAGGTAGAAAAGAATTATTTTGGGGGGCAAGGAGGTGGAAGAGAGGGTGAAAATAATTATCTCTTTTAACAAATTCTTTCCTTTATGTGAGATCCTTTTTTAAATTTTATACTTTTGTGAATAGAATATTATCTCTAATTTCTTTAAGGCTATTAAACTAAGATTTATGACAATCTCCTTCTGCTCCCTAAATTAGCATTGTTTCCTTTAGTGTCATGAATTGTGCTGTTTGTTTATCTTGGTCTTTCACTAACATGATACGGATTTTCTTCAGATACCTAGTGATCTTTTTTTGCCCACTATATTTGTGATTATGATGAACTAGTTTGACAAGTATGTGTGAGATTTTCCTGTACATCATGGTGATTTGTTTCTCTATTGGGCCTTTCCATTGAACGTGAGCGTGACTGTGGGCTTGGTGCCAGTGAATGGAGTGTATCAACAGGTAGGTTTTCTGAAGGGTAAGTGATTGAAGAGCACTTGGTGGCTGGTGTTCTTTCTCAACTGCCAAGATAGCTGGAATGCTTTGGTCTTGTTTACTCCTAGACACAACCTCTGTTCCTGTTTCATCATTTTTTAACTGTTAGCATTTCAGATATGAAAGGAAACTCAGTTAAACCTCCTTATTTTACATGTCAGGAAACTAACTGCATCCTAGAGAGGTGGATGAATTACATAAGCTCAGAGAGTAAATGGTGCAAAGGTGAGTCTAAAAATAAAGAACTACTGATTGTAAATCCTAATCTTTCCAGTAATCTCAAGATTTTGACACCATTTGGACAGTATATATTCTCATTTATACATAATCTATAGGATAGCTTAACAGTAGCAGAATTATTGCTCTGATGGCATTAGGTATTATTCAAAGCTATTTAAGGAGTAAAAGCCTCTGTACAAGATAGGGAGATGTTAAGATGTATTTGACTAGGGACCTAAGAGGCTGAATGTCAATCTTGTTCTAGACCAATTGTTTATCAGTCTGAAAAGTCCCAGAGGGAAATGTATAGATAAAGTGTAAGAAGTTACCATCCAAAAATAAAATATTTACTTAGGGCAGTAACCTTCTGAAAGGCATTGTAGATCGCCATGCTTAAAGCTTGAAAAAAATTTGGGAGAAAGAACTCAGAGAAGCAACATCTAATATAAGCTCTGGATAGACAGAAGATGGATTTTATACTCATTTGTTAAATGCATTTTCAATCTTATGCCAAGTCATACCATCTTCAGGCAGCCTGATGTAATCTTCACCTTGAAGAACTTCAAAAAGAACAATTTAATGAACTTTCTACTACTCATCCTGTCTTCTTACCCACAGGTGAGACTAATTTGCTATTCAGCATGCTGAAGTTAAAAAGAGTTTTAGGAATAAGAAAACTTCTTCTGTTTGCATTTGAAAATGAAACTAATTCAAGGCAGTTCTGCAAATTGTAAAATGATGCTCTTGGTAGACATTGTGAAGAATGTCTCTAATACCATGAGAGAATAAAATCGACAATTCTTCCAGAAAATTTAATTCAGTTGTTAATTCAGTTCTTTAGCTGTGCTTAAAATAAGGAAATTAATTAAATTAAAATTAACTTTTAGCATGTCTTTATAGGTAAATATGGTTAAACTGCAGTTGCTGCTAATGAGATGTTTAGAAAAGGAGTTAGAGACTTTTGCTGGGCCACCATGGGTCCAGAAACTGGCTCCCAAATTTACAGGATCAGAAAATCTACTTTATTTAAGTTTTTTAGGTGGTATCAATTTCTGAATCTACATCACAAAAACATCCTAAGAGAGACTGATTTATAAACTACAGTGTCAAATTATTAGATTGTAATGGGAGAAATATCTTAAAAGATAACCAATATTTGACATTTCCTAAGGAAATCTCCCTTCTGTCAGAATGGTATACTCAGGACCCCATGAGTCCCTGAGTTTAGTATGGACAAATAACAAGCTGAGATTTTTTTTTTTTTTTTGATGAGGAAGATTAGCCCTGTGCTAACATCTGTTGCCAATCCTCCTCTTTTTGCTGAGGAAGATTGGCTCTGGGCTAACATCCCTGCCCATCTTCCTCTACTTTATATGTGGGACGCCTGCCACAGCATGGCTCAATAAGCAATGCATAGGTCTCCAGCCGGGATCCAAACCTGTGAACCCTGGGCTGCCAAAGCAGACCTTGAGAACTTGACCACTACGCCACTGGGCCAGCCCCGAGACTTTTTTTAAAGGGATGTTTCTATCAAACTACAGTAGTTGAAAAAATCATTCTTATGATTAATAATGAATATTGGTTCTTTAGAGTCAACTCCCTTTTCATATGGAGAAAGTAACATGTAGGAGCTTCCTAAATGCTTACCAAGTACACTGAAGTTCGGAAGAGAAATGAAAAACTCCAAATATTTTCTTTCTTTTTTTTGGTCTCTAACTTCTTTGATAGTGATTATTCAATTGTTTCAGAATGTTAGGATACACTTGAGCAGAATAAAACTCAATCTCTTTCAGTTACATTCTAATTACTTTTTTTCGGTGGTGGTGTTTTTGTTTTGTTTTGTTTTGTTAAGTCTATGGAGACAGTCTGATCCCAGAAGCAGCATGTTGAGTTTGGAATCAGAGTGCTTGGATTCAAATCCCCCTCATGTGTTTCTTGCTAAGTGCCTGTTCCTCAATTTTCTCTCTTCTGCAAAATAGAGATAAGATAAAGGGGTTTACTGTGAAACAGAATAACATATGTATAAACAACTAGCATTAGTCCTGGCACATAATGTGCGTTCTGTAAAATGTTGATTGAATCTGAGTTCACACTGATCACCTTTGCAGGATGTGGGAGACATCCTGTTTTATTTTTAATGTATTTGTGAAACTTTCTTCCCTTGATAGATTCACTATCTCAAATGCAATGCAATTTCATACCTTCCCAATTTCTTAGACAGTGTTACCTATGTAGATGCCTAAGCTCAACCAAGTCTATATTGAATATTATTTACTTCAATCTTACAGGGCTATGTTTTCTTCCTCTGTCCCTAAATTATAGACATGTCTTCCTCTTTTTTTTCTTCAGGCGAGGAAGATTGTCACTGAGCTAACATCTGTGCCAATCTTCCTCTATTTTTTGTATGTGGGACGCTGCCGCAGTATGGCTTGATGAGAGGTGTGTAGGTCTGCGCCCAGGATCTGAACCCACAAACCCAGGCTGCCGAAGTGGAGCGCATAAACTTAACCACTACACCACAGGGCCAGCCCCTAGGTATGTCTTCTTTTGGAGCTTATAGTGGTGTGTTGGACATGGTATATCCTGGTTGAGATCCAGTTCTGCTCATGTCTTCCCAAGATCCCATTCAGTAACTTCATGTTAATAGCTTAAAATTGGCCATGTTGGCACCATTCACACCATGGAAATTAGCAAATGCTACAAATCAGGATTCCAGGCTGATGGAAGTTCTACCATCTTGTACCTGCACAATGGTACCTCAGTCATGGCAGAGAAAGAGCAGCTGGGAGGTTGTCCATTACTCTTCTATGCATTGGCTTCCACTCATAGCCATTGTCCAGAATTAATTAAATGGCTGAGCTTAAATGCAACAGAGTAATGAAATGATGAGAAGCAGAAGACGTGTTTTATGAGCACTATAGTTTATGCCATGGACAGTTGTTAAATATTAAATTTAATTTAATTCCTAGTTATAGATTCTATGGCTTTTGAGAAAGACATTTTGCTAATAGTCAGTAATTATTATCCTGATGCAGTAAAATTGCTTGAGACCTAATTCACAGCTACCTCTTGGATGAAGATGGCCGATCATATACTCTGAACTGATGAGATAGTTCCACTGGGATGATGTTTTCCAAAGGACCTGGGAGCCTTCTGATAAAGAACTTATCCTAAGGGAAGAGGGAATAAGTCTACAAATTTGGCCAAATAAAGAAACCTTTGATTCCAAAGGAGGAGCTTCTAGGGGAAGAACAGAGGGTTTGTTCCTCAGATATGACTGTCATCTCAGCCCTGCCTGAGCTCACATCTATGATTTGCAGGAAGGAGGGAGAAGTGTAAATAGAAACCAATAAAAGCTTTTTTTGTATCAACACCCTGTAAGATATTGGGGCACAAGCTACCAGGTTTTCTTTCCTGTTAAGGAAGTATACTGCAGAACAGGGGAAGACAGTTCTACCCACTTTGCTACATAACTCTGCAGTAGTTCTTAACTTTTGATAAAAGTGATAAACCCTATGTCCAGAATAATATACATGCAGGTATAATTAGACACACAGTCAACATCTGAATTCCAGCAGTTTATGTCGCCCATGGAGCATACCCTGCTAATGTTGTAATGGAGCCAGCAGTGCCAGCACAGGGGCACTGGCGCCTGGCAGAGGTAACAGTCTTAGTGGAAGTAACTGCATGCAGGAGAAGCAGTACTTTCCTGGGGAGTGGTACATAGCGGGTGAGAGTAGTACCCAGTGGAATTAGCCATTAGCTGGTAGGAAATGGCACTATTGTGACTACCGATAGAATGATACCTTCTTAGAACTGCAAAGCCATTTGAAACCTCTATTACAGGCATTAAGTAGTGAGATTGTGGAATAAAAAGCAGATCCTATGTTGTTGTGAGCTCTCAATTGTTTCACAAAGAATGAAATTTGAAGAAGAGACGCTATAAAGATCTGTAGTACCAACTTTATAGAAGTAAATCAGTTAATATATGTAAAAGGCTTATATAAATGCCTGGCACATAGTAAATGCCATATAAATGTTAGTCACTATATTGTTATTATTATTGTTACATTTCCACTACCATCATCATCTTATTTCTATATACTTTAGAATTAAGTTTAGCATTCTGTTTCTAAGTAAAGTAAAGGCAAAATGAATAGGCTTTGGGATTTAGGGCACTGTGGATGGGCTTGAATGACCACTAGTAATAAGGAAATTCATGTAGAGAAGTCATTTTTTTGCATGGAAATGTAAAGTAGAAAATAAGGATATAAATTTTATATCTCAGTTCTTTAGATCTAACTTGACACATTATCTATATGAGAGTTAGCTTTCTATACAAATTGTAAGCTATAATTAAGTTACTCATTTGAAGAGAATTTATAAAATATAGACATTCTGCTTCCCTACATGGGTGAGGTGGGAGACAGCACAAGGCACACACCATTAGGTGCTGGGCATGGAATGGCACAGGGGAGTTCATTTCAGTCATCCTGACTAAGTAATGCTATTAAATACGGTGCACACATTCTCTCCACAAATGGTACTGGGACATGTTCTATGTCAAGGGAATTTCAAAAGCAGTTGCACTTGAAGAAGGTATTCCTGCTTCCTTGGAATACATTTCTAACATGAAGTCATTAACGGTGTCAGATAATGCAATTGCATGTTAACGCCCTTTGCATTGTCAAAGGTGGTGTGACCATAAAAACAAAGGAAAATATGATCAAGATTTTCTTTTGTGTGGTAATAAGCATGTTACTTCATCTCTGAAAGACAAAACTGGCTTATGGCTATACACTCTTATCCTCTACAGAATGCTATGGTTTATAAAACTTAAAAAAAAAGAGTCTGGCAAAGGAAATGAATTGAAAACAGGAAATGAGAATCAGAAATTTAAACTCAAAAGAGATTCAAAAATAGGAAAAACTTGAAAATATAATAGAAATAAAAAGGTAAAGAGCAAAATAACAGAAATCAGGTATGTTATTACTGGCATTGAATGTTAACTTGCCAGATTTATTCACATTATATATTTACAAATTCAGAGTAAAGATTAAATGAGTAAAGGAGAGGGGTGATTCCCTTGTCTTTTCTTCCCCGTATTGTTCCTAGGGATAATATGAACATTCTCATATATATTGAGTTAGGAACTAAAATGCAAAAATAATGCAAAATTATTTTCCTTTCGTATTTTAATTTGATTATAAATAAAAATACTAATACATTGACTTTTATTGAGTAAATTTATAACATTTTATTTTGAGGTGTTATTTAATTGTACATCTGAATTCTTAATTCTAGAACAGCTTTTGTCTAGTTGGAATTATTTCACTTGGAGAGGAGGAGAGGGGAAAGAGATCTTTCAGGCATGATCTAAGTTATTGGGTTGGTTTTTTTTTTTCTTTTGGAAAATGGCTTAGTCTTTTGTGCATCCATAGATAGCTGAATTACAGCTGGCTGCTTGTAAAAGAGTCTGTGGAGGGACTCTCTCAGTGTCTGCCGAGCTCAGCTATTCTGGGTAATTGGAGAGAGTTGTGGCTCTCTCGTTCTGACCCTTTAGAATCAGTGAACCAGCATAAATAGCAATTTGTTGCTTGCAGTGGGAAAGGAAGGAATAACCCTGAGATCTTTCCTTACACAGGCAGGGAGCAGATAGGCGCTCAGGAGGCTGAGGTGGCTGACCTTGCCGACTTCTGGTTAATTTTCTCTCATAGGGCATGAAGCAGAGCACTCAGGCTTTTCTCCTGAGAAATGTTGCCCCAATTCAGACTGGCACCCACCTGTCTAGAGACGTCCTGGTGGGGAAAAGATGCCGAGGAAACTGAGAGGTAGTTGAGTTGTCTTTGGTGGCCATAGCGTTTCCATTTCAAATGCCTTCACTTGCTAATTTGCAGACCTTATCCTTAGGAATCCAGAACTCTTGTTTCCTCCCTTCTTCTCTTCCTTCCACCCTCTAACCATCCAACAAATGTGGCTGGTTCTGTAGTAGAAATGTGTAAACCAGCTACACGAATGGAGAGGAGGAAATAGGTGACTCCATCTAGAAGTTTAGCCTTTCTAAGAAGACAGTTGTTAGATAGAAATTTGCTGGTTAAACTCCTTGGGGGCTTGTGTAGGTAGGGAGATACAGGTCAGGAGAGCAGCCTGTACAGAGGCATAGAGACACATAGTTTGTTGTGGTTGGATCATGGGTAATGTGCATAAAAACACTAAAAGACAAGGCTCAATCTGACCTCCTCCCTCTATGACAGGTGGTAGGATAGACCTAACAGTGGATCTGTGTATAGCAATGTATAGACGTATACAGTTTCCAAGAGTAAGTACTAAATTGTTTGTAAGAGACAGTGCCACAGATTAAAAACAATAATAATAAAATCTCTTGTTAGATCCAGATGTACATGGGGCCAGGAGTGAGGAATTCTAACCAGAAGTCCTAGATCTGGACAAATGCATGGAGACTGAGAGAAGAGGAGAAGGAATGAAGGGAAGCATCCAGGATTTCGGAGCCTCTCTCCATCTAGCCGATTCAGGTTTTTCCCGCCTCAGAACTGTCTGCTGCCTGGAATGTTCCTTCCCCTACTCTTCTCTGCTAACTCCTACTCATGACTCTGTTCACTTCCAAGGAGACACTTTCCCTAAAATCCTTATCACAATCAGGCTCCTATGTTAGGATGCTGAAGGCCTGACCCATGAAAGTGGGATAAGGGATTGATGGGTTTTTAGGTTAGTTTAGGAGGTAGAATGGACAGGCTTGGTGGCTAATTTCATGTGAGGAACGAAAGGCATGGCTAGCTAAATAATTTGTGAGGCTCAGTGAAAAAGGAAAACACAGAGCACTCTGTTTATAAATATTAAGAATTTCAAACAGTGACATTAAAGCATTTGACCAAGTGTGGGGCTTTCTATGAATCTGTACAGATTGCATACACATGAAGTGGGCCCTGATAAAGGGAAAGGGAGGAGATGAGGATTATTTTCAGCATGAATAGTTAGATGGTGGTAGGTACCCATAGTGGAGAAAATTGATCTGGAGAGAGGAGCAGAGTGAAATGTTGAAAGTCACTTACTCGTGGGACACTGATCGGGCAGTGTCCAGTGGGCAGTTGAATATCTGCTTGTGAAAAATCTGCATTTATTTCCCTCATTCCCCACTTGCTCCCCCTCAGACCCCAAACCCACAATTCTCAGTAACTTTTACATTTTAGGATGGGACAAAATTCTTAAGCCAAAGGAATAATTGAGTCAGCTTAAAAGTGACAGAGAGAAGGCTTTGTCTCCAGCGAGATTACAGGATATGCTGTCCTAAACATCAGGAAGGGGAAAATCAAGTTGACTAGTTCAGTGCACTGAAAACAGTAACTGATTTCCCAGGCGTATCCTGGAGACTTGAAAGACATCATAATCTAGCAAAGGTGTCTTATTTATTGACCATCTTATCTTAGGGACTTCTATTTATTTCTACTTCTTAATTCTTATTGTTGACTCCCTTTTAGTAAGCCATTTATTTCCATAATAGTCTTAATGATATTTATTTCTGAAATTACATGAAAGCTAATTATGAGTCCTATGATATAAAACCATCCTACACAACCCAGCTTCCTGATTTCTGACATGGGCTTTTGTGGAAAAAAGGTGACTGGTGTTTAACTATTGTGTTAAGTCTATTGAAAGATGACACAGATCATGGTGCCTCCAGTGCTCTCCCATGACTCATAGACAGAGTTGCCTAGTAACTAACCCAAAATAAGATCGCTGAGGCACATCAAACCCGAGAGGCATGGGCTGCTGTGAATCAGGACAAAGGTGCCCCAGTCAGCAGCTAACTTTTCTTCTCATTCATGGTTTCAATTTGGAAATTTTGTGCCCTTTGGTCAGTGATCCATAGAGTGAATAAGAACTTCTGGGTATATAACATCAAATCTAGTGGCTTTCTCTTTTTTCATTACTGACTGTGGTGTAGGCTTCTTTGAAAGTTTGATTCAATCATGAAAGACGTGAGGGTCAGCTCCAACTAAATAGAGTAATAAACCAGTTCAGCCCTCAGAGGAGGCCATGAGTGTATCACATTTTTCCAGGGTTTGAAATCTGTTTGGGTTGCTTTTTAATTTCTTTTTAAATTACGGAAGTAAAGCATGCTCATGTTTCACAATTAAATTAAATTTAAAAGTCCCATTGTCATATGTTCTTCCAAAAATACATGTTTATATTGTAATATAATTGATTTTAATTATATTATTTTCAGTCATTTTTAACATGCAGGATTAAATAAAAGCTCCAACTTTAACGAAAAAACAAATAAACAAAAACACCCCCAAACCAAAAATACATCTATGTGTGTGTGCAGGTATCTGTGTGTGTGCGTGTTTACTTACACATTCACAGTATTGAATTCAGTGGAGGGGTAAAATAAGACGAGGATGGAGAAAAGTTCACTGTATTTGTAAGTTAGGTCAAAGTTGGTGATCCTTGTCTGAACAGTTTTAGTGAGCTTTGTCCGAATAGGCTAGAGCAGGACCAAGAGTTAGAAGCTACATATTGCTAAGAAAATATAGGTTTTACTGGGATTGTTATTCTTCAAAGAGGTTGAGAAATAAAAAAAGCATCTTCTTGTCCTTATTTAAAAATTTGAGAATATCGTGTTAGCTCTGATCTCAGTACTTAAAAGAATCTGCATACTCATTCTGCTTTGCAGAATTCCCTTGCGGCAATTTTATTGCACTCATTCTCATTTGTAGCTGTCTTTACATGTAGACTCTAAGGAGTGTCTCTTTCTCCTACAGCACTTATTGTACAGGGCAACTGACTATTCGTTTCCTCTTTGTGGAGGAATGCATGTATGTTGAGGGAGGAACTTTCTTAATTCACACTTTCACACAATCATTTAGAGACAATTCTCTGCATTCTTTGACTGTATGTATGCTTGCCTTAAGATATGTGAGTGGTGGTAAGTAATTTTACCTAAATCCTAATTGCACTCTATTCAATGGGGCAGATAATAATTATTAATAATAACGAATAATTATCAACATATCATATTGTACATTTTTAGACAATTTTCAGCACAGAAAATAAATTCAAAATAAACTTTAAATTTTGATTGATTTCTGTAATTTAAATGTAACATCCACTATGGCAGAAAATTTCTTGTAGAGAGAAACGCTGGGGGTATGTGCTATTAATGGGATTGACCAAAGTACAAAGATGTTTCAGTTTCTTAAGTGCTCTTTGAAAGTCTGAGTTCTCAATCAACATTTAGAGAAATCTTGGGAAAAGAGGAAATCTGGAAATCGACCTTATTACCAATCTACCTCCTGAAGTCAACACAGCTGGACATGAATGAGTTGTTTCCTCCATTTTCACTCTTATTTTCTCAATGTTTGTGTTGGAAATCATGATCAGGCTGTATAGGGCTTCAGGATGATTATTAGCATTTATCCCCATTTTAAATTTAGAATTTGGCTCTCATTAGGGTCATGCTAGGAACAACCTTATATCACAATAACTGCTGCAATAAAGAATTTCTGGTTAGAGGAGTGGCCATGAGCTCTATCTAGATGCTCCTTTGAGACCTAGGTACTCATTCTTCCAGCTGCTGTGAGTATTGACAGCAGAGGTCTCAAAGCTAAATCCTTTTCTAGGAATTGCCCTCACTACAAGGAAGCTGGTTCACCCAGGTCGTGCCTCTCCCCTGGGGCAGCCAATATTTAATGACTGGAGTATGTGGGGGCACAAAAACATGGCTCCTCTTCTCCATTATGGAACACTTTCAAGGCAATCCCAGCTCAAAACTTGTGCAGGATTGGCCAAGTCTCTATTGCAACCCTTCACAGTTCAACCTCTTCCTCTGCCCAATTCATCCTTCATGGGTATTGTTTCCTCATCCCTGGTGCTTCCTGCATGAAAATCTTAGAGTCCCAAAATATGTTTCATATGACTTATAATAGAGGGATAATATTCACATATACTGAGTCAACTTTTTTTTTTACAGTGTTCATTTGCTTGAAAGATAAGCCAATTAAGAGTGATATTTCCTCTCAAGCAATGAGCCTGCAGGTGTAGGCAAAGTTTAGAAAATAATGTACAACATATAAGACACCTGCACTTTAGGCAGAGAGTGCCCCAATATTCCTACATGATTTTAAACCGGGATTAACAGAATTTGATTTTAGGAAAATCATTCTGGCCACCAAGGGAGGAAGGGATTAGGGAGATACACAGTTACCTGTTCAGAGGATGCTTTCTCCGGGAGAGAAATGATGGGGGTTGAAAGAAAGTTGATACAGTAGGGGCTAAAAGGAGAAATGTACAAGAGCCATGCAAGAGCAAGAACCACTGGACCTAGTTGGTGATTAGATGTCACATATGAAAGAGAGAGAGGAGTCAGAGAGAAAGTGGAGATTTCCAAATCAGTTGGCTGCCTGAGTCAATGGTTATGTCCTTCACTAGATTGGGATAACTGGAGAGGAAGTAGGTTAGAAAGAAACAACTAATCAGTTTTAGACCAGCTGAATTTCAACACAAAGTACTTAGAGAGAATGGAGATGTGTTGGATGAGAGAGGAGAGACCAGTTTGACTAGTATGTTAGAAACATGAAGGTTTTTTGCTTGTTTTCCTTTTGTGAAAAATGAGAATTACTTAGGCTTGATATAATAAAATACTTCTTCCATCTTCCTTTGTCCCCACTCTCTGTGGTCTCTGAACTTGTTCTCTTCAAACAAGACAACTCAGGGAGGAACTTTATTTGAGCACGTGTCAATTTCGACAGCAAAAACATTCTGGTCTAAGATGGGTCCCCAGAAAATCATCGGGAAGACCTGATTATCTGGTTGCTGGTAGTCACATTCAATTGCATAACTAATTTCAGTTCCAAATAGGAACTGAAGCAGCAAGAAAGTCAGGGAGAAAGGAAAAAAGGCATTTTGGGATAATGACTGCACAGCCTCAGAGAAAATGTCATTCAGGCATGGCTTAAATTCTCTTTTAGTTTACCAAGAGAAGCACTGAACAAAATTCTCTCTCTCTCTTTCGCTCTTTCTCTCTCTCTCTTTCACTATCTCTCCATCTCTCTCTCTATATATTTCCTAACTTCACATCTATCTATTTGACAAATATGGACAATGCATCATTCCTCCATCATTTTATAACTTGGCATATAAATACTCAGAATGGATTATGAGAAAAACATTTTGGGGCAAATTTCACACTTTAAGGGTCTATACAAAGAAAAAGGCCATATAAGATGGATTATTACAAGCAGACACTTGTGTTTCTGCCTAATAGTGCTCTTCTCAGCTTCTGAACATCAGAGGGACTTTCTTCCTCAATTCATAAAAAGCAAGTCATACATGCCATGATAGTGAATTGAGTCAATTACTTTGATATTTCTAAAAGAATTGTCAGCACGTGAATGCATCCCTTCACTGGGGCAGAAGGCTGTGACACCAGAAACTTCTCTTACCACTTTTCATACTAGAAGAAGAATCATATCAATAATCAAATCAGCTTGTTTTAGATGATGTGACTAGTATAACCCTGTTAATTTATACAAAAACAATAACAACAGCAAAAAGAATCAATTTTGCCATATTAGAAACATTTCTTCTAAAAGGGCCTGGACTAGATCATGCAGAAGTTATATATTTTGATCACCTCTGCTTTAGATTTTCTCCCATATGTGATATGTTGACTGTGTTCTTTTTCTTTTTCTTTTCTTTTCTTTTTTTTTTTTTTTTAACACAAACAGGCTCTGTGAATGCTGGAAAATAGTGAAAATCGTGAAGCAACAAGAGAATTATCTTTTTTTCCTATGAGTTATATATTTTAATTGTGATGATAAAAATATGGCCCGAATGACCTTGCTTATAGTTTGATGCCATCTACTCACCTGTGGATTCCTGTTTTGTGGCACAAAGCCCACTTGCAGATGAATCCTGGAGTTGTATAACATGACATACTCCTACCTGCGCCTACTCCTCAACTGCCCTTCTGTTCCCAGAAAGATTTATTTATTCAGAATTAGAAGTAACTGGGAATAGCATCAAAAGAAGGGGACTCTGTTACTTGTAATTATTCATCATCTCAGCCTCTCTAGAATTCATTTTTGTACAGAAGCATTATAAATCCCCCTGGATCATATGTCAAAAAAGAAGAAAAATTTCTACTTATGGTGCACAGAAGTATGACTTTATTTTTGGATAAAGAAACATAAAGTAATTTCACTCAAACTCTTTCAAAAGCTTTATAGATGACTTCTTTCAATTTTGACCTACTACCAGGGCAAAACCCATATCCATTTCATTAAAAGTCATGAGGTTTATTTATTTAGTTTTTTGGTGTAAAGTAAAAGAAATGTCAAAGTGTAATTAAAAGTGACTTTTTCAAGAGTGGGTGCTGAGTGCCATCAAAAGAACTTTTATTAGATGAAGAATCATTTCATCTTCCTGAGTCCTGGACCCTAGTGCTGGACATGTAACCAAAGGCAGTGAAATTACTTGTTGGACATATGAAGCTTAGAAGGGGATAAATACAGGGCTACAAAACCTATTGCTTTCTAATACGTTCAGGATTTCATACCATATTCTAAACTAGAGAACTGGTTCTTGAATTCAACCCATGGAATGGGCGATCAGAGACTTAACTTCCTCCTAGGAGGCAGCAGAGAGAGGTGGAGAGTTAGATCTAGATTGGAATGCTGGATCCCTGACTTAGTAGCTCAGTAAGATTGTATATTTAAAAAAAATTCTTTATGTCTCATTAATTTTATATGTAGATGAGAATGATTCTACCTACTTTGCATGGTAGGTAGTATAGGGAAGTAACATAGGGAAAGCTCCTGGCACATGGTAAGTTCTAAATAAACATTTATTTCTGCTTGCATTTTTATTTTTTATTTATTTATTTATTTATTTTTTTGTTGTTGTTTTTGTTTTTTTTTGTGTGAGGAAGATCAGCCCTGAGCTAACATCCGTGCTAATCCTCCTCATTTTACTGAGGAGGACCGCCTCTGAGCTAACATCTGTTGCCAATCCTCCTCCTTTTTTTTCTTCCCCCTCAAAGCCCCAGTAGATAGTTGTACGTCATAGTTGCACATCCTTCTAGTTGCTGTATGTGGGACGCGGCCTCAGCATGGCCGGAGAAGCGGTGCGTCGGTGCGCGCCTGGGATCCGAACCCGGGCCGCCAGTAGCGGAGTGCACGCACTTAACCACTAAGCCACGGGGCCGGCCCTCTCCTTGCATTTTTAAATCACACCTGTCATTTGGAGAAATGTGCTGCTAAGTATGTATTTTTGTTTGTTCTTTTTTAACCCTCTTTTTGAGCTAAAACAAAGGATTGTATTTTCAAATCTGACTCACATGAATAAAAAATATTGCCTATTACGAATCTTAAAGGCAACTGGGAGACTCAGCCAAAGTAGGGAGAGAACTGGGACATTGAGGGCAGCTTCCGGGTCCTTCCTTCGTGCATAGGACATGTGCTCTCTGGCTGAGAGTAGACATGGTCTCCAGGGGAGAGATTATCCCCTCACACAGCAGGAGGATTTTAGTTCTATTTTATACCATAGCTTATGTGGCACCACCCATGGAGCCAAGCTTCATAAATCTATAGATTTCGAGTTTATTAACTACAAGCAGTCCTAAGCCATGGGCATCCTGTGAAGAACATTCCATGGATGAAGATTCTCCTTTTAGTAAATATCATTATTCTATTTACCCAGTGGTCTGGAAAATTGTTGGCAAGGGCATTAGGCTTATGTCCTGCCTTCTTCTCTTTCCCACAGGAGTATCCCACCAGTAGAGGGATTGAATGGATCACAGCCACTTAACTCCTTCCTCCCCGTATCTTCTCTCGATTTAACAAAAGCTTCACACAGCAACTGGCACATAGACATGTCAGTTTCCTCCTATTCTTCTCACTGCACCTTCGTGTAAATTTCTAACAAGCCAATCCTTGTGAAATAATGGAAAAAGTGTTACATATGCATTCAACATTCCTTGTGTTTGTCCTGATCTTGTGCATGTTACTAAAAAAGCTTTGAGGTTTTTTTGAGGATTATATAAAATAGAGATAGTGGAATCCAAATATTTCGGAGTCATTGCTTTACCTGTTAAATTGAGATTATACTTGTTCTGTGTATTCAGAAGGATTTGGGGAGTTATATATAAGAAATACATGAAAAATAATAGGAAGTATAGAAGTATTATATATTATGCACATATCAGTTCACTTCCTGTATGATTTTCAGAAAGATGTGTGCTAAACACAATTTACTTTTTCTATAATGAAAAAAGCGTTACATGTTTTTTTGTACATAAATCATGCTTGTTGTAAAGTATTTTAGCTTTTGTGAAAATACGTAAAAGAAAGTAAAAATATTTCCAAATTCCATCCCCAGGGATAGCCAAAGTTAAAATCTAGAGAGTATCTTTCTAGACCACTTTCTATACATATATGCAGACATGCACTGTCTCTCACTCTTTCTCTGTATAGTTCTCTATATGTATATAAATATGATCATATTATCATTGCAAATTTTCAACTTGCTTTTCTCCTCCTAAACAGTACTTCATAGTCATCTTTTCATGTAAATATAAATCGATCTACACCATAATTTTTAATTCTCAGGTAGTATAAATTTATATTCATATGTTAAGTAAATAAAATGTCTATATAAATCTTTGGAGTTTATATTTGTACTAATTGTATAACACGATGATAGTTCGTAGTACAAACTGAACTTTTACTATAGCGGTGGTAGGAGACTTTGTCTACCATAACTTATCAATGGCAAAATTATAACGATGCTAGATCCATAATACATTTTACATAATACATTTTATATACATTACAATAATAGCTAATATTGAGTGAGAACCGACTAGACTGTGTGCCAGTCAGACAATATGCTAAGAACTCTACACATTATCACATTTAATCTTCACAATTATCCTGTAAAATAGGTACTATTAATGTTTTCAATTTACAATGAGGAAAACTGAGATACAGAAGGGTTTAACATCTTATACAAGGTCCAACAGATAGCTGAAGATCTGAGTCCAAAGCCCAAACTTAAATACTATGTTAAATATCACAAAAATCAGAGTTCCTTCAAACTATATTGTGATGGAAAGTTAAGTTTCAATTCCTCCCTTCACCAAAGTTCCCAAACATACTCAACTGGGTGCGTAGAGCCTCTTCCTCTAAGGACAGGAGACTTCAGCCCCATCCTTAGTCATCTCTTTTCTTAAATTAACTGACCTTGGGATGGAGGTGAGGGAAGAGGGGGTCTTGCTAGTAAGCAAGGCACGTTTCCATGTGATTTCCAGCAGTGTTAATGCTTCTTGAAGCTCAACCAAACACACTGCCAATATTTTCAGTCCACTTACAGTTCTACGTGGGCAGCAAGGTCATTACTACTGCTTTGGAGACCCCTTGACTCAGCAGCCAAAGCCACATGGCTTTCTGGCTGGGGCTCTGGGGCTTTGTCCCTTTGGCTATCTTGGGCTTGATTTGCACAGAAGTTACTTTTTTTTTTTTTTTTTTTTGGTGAGGAAGATTAGCCTTGAACTAACATACATTGCCAATCCTCTTTTCGCTGAGGAAGATTGGCCCTGGGCTAACATCCATGCCCCTCTTCGTCTACTTTGTATGTGGGATGCCTGTCACAAGCATGGCTTGATAAGCAGTGCATAGGTCTCCACCCAGGATCCAAACCTATGAACCCCAGGCTGCTGAAGCGGAGCGCATGAACTTAACCACTACGCCACTGGGCCGGCCCCACAGTGGTTACTTTTTAAAAGCAGTCCACCTTAAAATTGAGGCATTTTTTTTCTTTTTGTCATGAGAACATCTCTGAAGTTGTTGCCTAGTTTTAACATAAGGGCAAGAGAAGTTTTCCAGTGTGGTGGAACTGACAGCAAAAATTTATCTAGATTTCTTTGAGTCAGTTTCTCATTCTCTAGTGGGTCATCTTCATCTGCAGTTAAACTCAATCTGGGGCGGTAAGAGCTTGAATACTATTCAATGCCTCATTTGTGGTTTACCACAGGGGTTTGTCTCAGGGAAATGTGAAGGCCAAAGCTTCCTTAGAACAGCCAATATTTACTACAAAAGTCTTGGAGAACTTTTACTATCTTCTTCAAGTGGATTGAAGGTTGGCGTGATAGACTGCAGGAGGGGCTGAATCCTAAGATGGCTGAGCTGTTGCCTTCTTTCTTATCAGGCATTACACATTCCACTCCCTCATCTCCCAAGCAAACCAACCAAAGTTATAATGATTCATTTGGTTTCAGCCAATAATGTTCATAGATTTCCCTCCTTGCACTCTTGGTTTAGGTGTGTTTCTCTGTAACTGTTTTCTGTAGGGTGTCAGAAACTTCTGCCACTCAGGACAAATGTTAGTACTAGTTACAGTGGGGTGGTCCTAAGGCTGACCACCATGTTCAGGAGGAAGTACTGCTACCTGGAGGAGAGTTAGAACAGCTAGATCAGCTGTCTTTGAACCCATTTACTTCTACTTGACTTACAATCTTTTCTCCAATTCTTCCTGATAAAGAAGCAGTAAATTGGAAGACCACTTATTGTCTGGTTGACCACATGATTTGGTCAACATATTCACTATCAATTCCTATTGGCTTGCCTCAAATCCCATTTATTGACGTGAAAGGCCCTCATTTTTCCTCTTCTAGAAAGCCATGCTTCTATCAGCATCTCCTCCTTGTTGATATTACTATCTAGAACTGGGAAGGGTCTGATATTTTACCCTACTTACAAGCTAACAAGTTAGCCTGCTCATGGATGGCTGGCAGAAGACATGAGACTCCCATGTCAGACACAAAAGACTTTATTTCCCACAACTATAGCAAAAATCAGAGTATTCGCATTTTCTTTTCCAGTCCCCTGGTGATGGGAAGAGGAACAGATGATACTCGCTCACGCGGTGGTTTGAGGTATAGGAGAGGAACTCTGAGCTTAGGGAACCCAAATCATTTATGGCAGCAAACCTGCCTGACTTTTGCTTTAACAGGAGACATTACATTTATTATACTGCATAGTAAGCATTCCTGACTTTTTCTCCAGAGGGAACACTATCTCTGTCTCCCACAGCTGTTCACTATATAAACATCCTTGGAAAAATAATCCAGAACAAAGGCAGTCACTGTCTCTGTTCACAAGACATGTAGAAACGCAAGAGAACAATGGAAAATTGTCTCCCAACAGGGTTATGGTTAGCTGAGAAGTTTTCTCAGGTTGAGCCTTTGGATTATTTCGTTTACCTGAAGTGTTTCTTAAATTTTAAGGTGCATATAAATCACATGGGGATCTTGTTAAAATGCAGATTCTGATTTAGTAGATGGAATTTGGGGCCAAAGATTCTGCATTTTTAACAAGCTTTCAGGTGATGTTTATGCTACTGGTTTGTGTAGCCCAGGCTTCAGTTAGCCAACCTAGTAGAATTTTAATGCTCAACACAATGAATCCTGAATTTTGGATGAGCCCACTCTTGTCAATTAAGTTGTACCAATAAAGATATTTATTTCATCTTGCTTCATCTACCACTCTTAGCATCCACTCCCAAATATACTCTATATACTCCTGCCCATACTGATGCATGAATTACCGCAGTTCTTTCTTAATATAGGCTATCTCTTCTTGGGTCAAGCTTTGTACTTCTATATCTGGGCTATTCAGGAACCTGATTCCCATTATGCTTCTGGAGGCAATGAGCCAACTGTCCCAATTACAAACATTGAAAAATTTTTATTTCAGAAAATGCTGATTCCATCACAAAGGGAGGGTGGTTAGTTATACCTCAGTTGGCAAGGGAGCTTCAAGATGATTTATAATTTCAAAGCTTTCAGCCTTGTCTATGACTGCCCACATGTTTCTATCTATGTCTCAGCATCCCATTCATTCCCTACTAGTGTCCTTAGCTGGTTGGATTGAGCATTTAATTGGCACTAAAGCTCTATTATAATCAGGTCTTCATCTTGGTTCTCAACCATATCTGCTTCCTGACTGTAAGAGATTGAAGGCTCTTCAGAGCTCCCAAAGAAGCTTTCTAATTGTCCACTTGCATTCCTTGTTGAACAGCCACACCTCTCAATTTCTCCTTTACCTCTTGTACACTCTCCAGGACTTCAAAAGTTAAATTATGCCAACATCTTTTGGAATCAATATTTGGTTATTATTAGTGCAATTGCAAGAGTGCCACAGCTATTTGATTTCTTCTTGCCTTCTGCACTGCATCCTAAGTGTTATGGACTGAGTGTTTATGTTCTCCCAAAACTCATGTTTTGAAGCCCTAATCCATATATTTGACTATATTTGGAGATAGGGCCTCTGAGGAGGTGATAATTGTTAGATGAGGTCATAAACCTTAATCCAATAGGATTGGTGCCCTTATAAGAAGAGGAAAAGACACTAAAGCTCTCTCTCTTCACATGCCCACACCAAGGAAAGGCCATATGAGCACACAGTGAGAAGGTAGCCGTCTACAAGCCAGAAAGAGAGCTCTCACCAGAAACTGAGTATGCTGGCACTTTGATCATAGACTTCTAGTCTTCAGAACTGTGAGAAGATAAATTACTGTTTTTTAAAGCATCCAGCCCGTGGTATTTTGTTATGGCAGCCAAGCAGACTAAGATACCAAGCCACCAGCAGTGGTAATTTGAAATATTGTAATACCACCACCTGCCATGGATTACTCGTTACTCATTTTCTTCTGCCAAAAGGATTATCCCTGCACTCCTCAAATATATAAGCAGCTCAATCCCAGGATTTCATTTTGACAACATCCTTCCTGAGGCCACTGCTGGTTCCAATTATTCTATCAGTCAGTACTGGAAAAGATATCAGACATTAAACTCAAGTTTGTGTAATCTGACGAGAGTTTAACAAAAAGTCTATTTACTATCATCTGAGCAGGGTGTTTGGAAACCCACAAGAGAAAGTGCATGTCATCACTAGGGCTGAAGAGATAAGAAGAGGGAACACTTATGGAAATTGGAAACTGAGTGGATAAGGCTGCCTGACAGCACCTGAGGCCTTAGGTCAGGGGACTGAGCCATCCCACGCCAATCCTGTTGAGAGCGTCAAGGTGACTGACTCCTCTCCCTCCCTCAGATCCACTTATCACTTATTTTGAAGTTTGTTTTTTGTTTTAAGAACAACTGATGGCACATTGATTTTACTGGAACCCTGCCATCATTTCAAGGAGGAACATATATTCAGGGTATGAAATTACTTTTTCTGTCCATAAGGTTTCTTCCAGTATAAGCATTTATGAACTTTTAGAGTACCCTGTCCTTCACCTTGGATCCCAAACAAGAAATCTCACAGGGATAAAGTAGTTGATGGGACTTTGTATTATCCCTGTGTTGGGGACACACATTTTCACTGATTGAAGGGCAAAAGTGGACGCAGAAGGGCAAAAAAGATGAAACGTGTGGAATAACTTTCATTGACTCCCCAGTTCCCCTTCCACCTTTCTCCGTCCTGCTCTCCACTCTGGGAGGCAGAGCCACATGGAGGAGGAAGAGCATGCTGCTAGGGGTTTCTGGCCCAGCTTCCTTTCTGTTTGGGTGCTATCACCTAGCTGTCCTCCTCCACAGAAGGTCGAAGCTACTGTGATCCAATCATTTACACACAGATGTCTTTGTTTCTGGGATTTGGAAACCGGCCCCTCATATCTGGAAGAGATATCTGTACCCTGCTTTTTACTGGTCCTGCATTACTCTACTTTCCTTTGTGTTTTCTTATACCCTGGCACACTTCGATAAGTAGTTCCTTTATCAAATTATCTCCGATTACTCAGTTTGAGGGTGTCCTCTGTTTCCTGTTAGGACTCTGAAGATACATCCACTGTGCTCTATTGCCTCCCTCTGCCTTTGGTTCTCTCAGCAACCCTTTGAAATAGGTTACTATAACATTTTAGAGGCAAGGATACCTAGGTTATAAGAGGTAGTACATTTCTTTCCAGCTTTTTATGAATTGTGCTTTAAACAAGTTGAAACCCCGTAGTTGGCAAAAATTGCAGCCTGCTTTTCTTTCTCTTATCATTTTCTCTTTGCTCGTGTCAGGAAGTTTCTTCATAAATACAATTTTAAGGAATACATGACAACCCATTTTGTGGGTTTGACATAATTTACAAAGCTGATTCTCTTATGTCGATCATTTGGATCATTTTATGTTTTTCACTACTCTGAATAAAACTGTGATAAACATTTTTGAGAATAGCACTATCTAACCTGATTTGCTCACTCATATACGCATACATGATATATACATATATTCAATTTGAAATGCTCAAAATAATTATATATAATAATAACTATAGTTATACCCACATATACACAGATAAATGTATGTGTGTATATATATAAATATATATATATAAAACATGTATATATGTTTTGTTGTACAGAGAGTTTCTTATTTTAGTTTTTTTGGTCCAATTTTTTTTCCTCTGTAAACCCTGCTAAAGATACAGGGAAAATAGTTCCGTTTCCAGGAAATGAATTCCCTCCTTGAATAAATTATTATTGCAGTTGACTTTTATTTATTTATTTTGACCAGGTTAGAAACAGTGGTAAGATAATGCTTATATTTGAACAGTACTGTAGAGATTATAAAGAAAATCTTACATGGAAAGCCACACTTCCCTAGATGCTAGACTGGACATGTAGAGGAGAAACAAAAGCACAAAGTCTAAGATTTGCCACGATGTCAATTTGGTCACCTAGATATTATGTTATTATTGTCACCGAGTCTGGAAAATTCCGACAACTCCAGAGAGATTCTGATGAATACTAGCATTCTGGATTGCATTTTCCATGATTGAGAACGAATCAAATAGTCTAAGCTTGGAATCTGCACACACAGACACTGCTCTGCTATTTACCAGCTGTGCAAAAGATTTGATTTCTCCCAACTTCTGATTTTTCATCGGTAAATGGGGCTAAAAATATCTTCTTGACAGGACTGTTGTCAAAATGAAACGAGCATTCATATTTGAAAGTTATTTGTAAAGATGTTGGTGAGTGTTAATGGGTTAGAGACCCACTTACTGGATATAGCAAGAGGGTCTATCATTGGACTATATTATTAGGCTGTTTGTTCTTTTTCACTGGTCATTATATAATCTAGATGAAAGTGAAAAACATGTCCCAGCTGCACTGCATAATTGGTCCTGAAGCAATTGTCATATAGAATATTCCTTGTGCTTGTTCTTTATGGTCCTAGATGCTGCTGCTCAACCTCAACTCTGCTCTTAGCTGGAGTAGGGGGTTGCCTCTTGCTGAGTCTTGGAAATCCACAGTTACAGTCACTTCTTTATACTAAAATTGCTCTTACTGGCAAGAAAGATATTACATGAGATTTTATAACTCAGAATATTGGCCTTGGAAAGAATTAGAAAACATCCAGTTATGGAATCATAAACTCAAATTCCTAGGGAGGCAGGAGTGAAGAGTGATGAATATAGAATCCCATGACCTCTTGTCTTTAATTTTCCCATATGTGATAGAGGCTTAAGTACAGATAAATTTTTCTTTACTATGAGGAAAACAACAGTGAGAGAGTGTTCATAAGTAGAAATGGAACTTTAGCTTCTATAACTAGGAAAAATTAGTGAGTGGTGGCGACTTGGGCAAATTGGAGATGTGAGCCTTACATTGGGTCCCTGGAAACAGACTGTGAGGAAGAGAATGACATGTAGGCTTTAGGAAGGCAGAGTTGAGCAAAGATCTCATCTGATCCCATGGAGAGCTGCAGAGCTGGGATGCCCCCTCAGAGTTGTCCTCAATTGATGGAAAGGAGCCAGGCTTCAGTCAATGGCTAAGGGTCCTTGCTGGGATGGTTAGAGTCTTGAGTTGGATAGTTCCTTGCAGCTGGATAAGGGCAATTCTCAATGCAGGGCACAGCTATGAGCTGTCAGCAGTTGATATTGCCAGCAGAGTTTGGGTGCAGAGTGAACAGGTGTGATGGTTATGGCAGCTTGGAAGAGGGAATCTGAGCAGTGCATCATCATATCCCCTCTCTGGTGGTAATCAATTTCAGCTGATTGTTGTCATGTGGAAAAATGAAGCCAAGAATACCATATCTTCTAATATTTCAAGGAAATCCTATAATTCAGATTATTGAGTTAAATCTACCTATTTTAAATCTTTGCTCAAATGTAAAATACTACAGGTTAAAACACCCATGTGAGACATTTCTGATCTCAGGGCTCCCAGTTTGCTAATTCGTATTTAGTTCAACCCCCCGCTTTGTACAAAAAAGAACACTGAATCTTTCAGAAGAATATAAAAAGACCACAGTCATAGAACTAAGCTGATAACTTTGGTTTTCTAGTTCCCAACGCAGAGATTCTTGCTCCTTTTCTAATTCAAGCCAATGGATATCAATGAAAATGTGCTTTTTCTTAAACTATCTTAGTGCTCCTCAGGCCTCCACAGGAACATTACAGATAATATCCTGTTCATTAAAATTTATTTACACACCATCCCAAGGGAAACACTTGGTACTAAACACTTCCTTGGGGAAGGCACTCCAAAAAACCTAGCAGCACATTGCTGGCCTCCTAATCAGCAGATTAGGACAGGTCTATGAGGCTCTCTGGGGATCCATAAAATGTTACAATTAGTTGGGAAAGTTAGATTGTACAGTACTTTCTATAAGGAGAGTGCAAATGGAATGGTTGCCTTTTTTATGTTCCTCTGCTTAATGCTAACTAGGTGCCATCAAAGTTAGAAAACATTTTTTATCAAACTTTTAATTCCTTATGTAGGCACTGGTTCAGTGTCCTCATTTTCAGGAGAGTGAAAGAGAAGTCAAAGTTTCAGGGAATTTACAGAAGACCTTGGATGACCAGGGCCAAGAGATTAGGTGAATGTCCCTTTCCCTCAGAATCCCCACTTCTACTTACTGTACATAACAAAGCCCCAGGGGGAAAGTAATGCTTATGAGATGATGAATAAAGATGGGAAAACAGTTTTGATGAGTAATATTATGGGCAGTATTTTATGCTCTGTGTTCATTTCTTTAACATCTTTGCCTCCCCACTTGTTTCTTCCTCTCACCTACAAATATACTCATGTGTTCTCTCTTCTAATAACAATAAAAGAAAATCCTAAAATCCATTTCTCACTTAAACTCTGATTTTTTCCTCCATCTTGATGTTGCTGAACTTCTTGAAATAATAGTACAATCCAGTGTTTCTCAAACTTTAAAGTACAGTGGGGTTACCAGGACATCTTGCTAAAATGCACATCCTGATTAAATATGTCTAAGATGAGCCTGAATTCTCACATTTCTAACAGGTTCCCAGGCGATGGTGATGCAGCTGGTCCGCGGTACACTTTGAGTAGGAAAAATTCAAGTTAACATTTACCAGACTCTTACCACTTGCTGTGGACTGAATGCTTTTGCTCCCTCCAAATTCATTTGTTGAAGCCCTAATTCCCAAGGTAATCGTACATGGGCACAGGGCCTTTGGGAGAGAGTTAGGGTTAGATTAGATCAGGAGGGTCTTCATGATGCAATTACACCCTTATAGAAAGAGGAAGAGACACAAGATCTCTCTTCCACGTGAGAATACAGCAAGAAGGTGGCCGTCTGCAAACCAGGAAGAGAGTTCTCACCAAACGCTGGGTCTGCTGGCACCTTGATCTTGGACCTCTCAGCCTCCAGAACTGTGGGAAATAAATGCCTGTTGTTTAAGCCACCTAATCTAAGGTATTTTATTATAGCAGCCTGAACTGACTATAAGACACACCACATTACTAAATTACTGTCTAATCTTTCTCATTTTCTATTCCATCCTCAATTCCTTACATCAAGCTTCCACTCCACTAGTCTACTGAATATACCAATGACCTGTGTATGACCAGTTTTTCATAATCGTTATCATAATTACTTGCTTACTCAGGTCATGGCAGTGATTAGCATCCTCTCAAACTCTTCTCTTGTGCCTTCTGTGCCTCTGCATCATTCTAGTTATACCTTTCCTTCCTTCTTTTTTGCAATCCTTCCAAGTGTCTCTTCTTCCTTCTACTGGTCCAATGAAAGCTGTCTCCAAGTTTTGTTATTCACCTTCTTTTCTTTGTTCACTGAACTCCTTTATTTTCTCATTTATCCCTAATTCTTTCCTATTCTGAATATCCCAAATTCTGTATCTCTAATAAAGACCCCTCTCTCTCTCTCTCTCTCTCATATATATATATACATGTATTTTACATATTATTGCTAATTTATTAATGTTGTCCTGGAACTCTCACTTAGATATACTAATTCCTTAAACATACCATATCACCAAATAATCTCGTCCGCAGATAGTCAATGAACATAACCCTCAATTGCCAGTCTCTAGACCCTATGTCATAATTCATCCGGGCTTGGGATAAACTATACTTATTTTCCAAACAAACTTTTAATTTTCCAACAATTTTAGGCTTACAGGATTATTGTAAAGATAGTACAAAGAGATCTTGAATACCCCATACCCAGTTTCCCCTGTTATTAACATCTTATATTAATATAGTACATCTGTCACAATTAATGGACAAATATTAATGCATTTTTATTAACCAAACTCTATACTTTATTCAGATTTTCTGTTTTTCCCTAATGTCCTTTTCCTATTTGAGGAGCCTATCCAGGACATCACATTACATTTATTAATCATGTCGCCTTGGGCTCATCTTGGTTGTGACAGTGTCTCACATGTTCTTTGTTTTTGATATCTTGACAGTTTTGATGATTACTAGTTAGGAATTTTGTAAAATCTCTCTCAGTTGGGGATTTTTTCATAATTAGACTAGAGTATATGTTTTTGGGAGGAAGATCACAGAGGTGAAGTGCCTTTCTCATCATATCATATCCAGGTTGCATACTGTCAGTATGACTATTGATATTAACCTAAATCACCTAGCTAGAGAAGCATTTGCCAGTTTCTCTACTGTAAGGTTACTCTTTTTTCCCCTCCTTTCCCATACTGTACTTTTCGGGAGAAAGTCACTATGCATTTAGAATAAGAGTTATGTTCTCTCTCTTTAAGGATAGAGTATCTATGCTTTTTTTTTTACTTTATTTGTAATTTTTCTGCATGGAAGATTTAAAGTGCTTTCATTGTGGATGAGAAGAGAATAAGTTTCATCTATACCTGACTTACATTAGCAACATATCAACATTTACAAATTATTATGTATCTCGTGTTACTAAAGTTCTGCTATGACAAAATAAGTGAAAATTAAGAACTTCAATATCCAGCTGTGATTGTGAAATGGGCTACCAGAAAGCAATATTATTTTTCACAACTGTGGGAGGAAATTGAGATACGGATAATCACTGAGTTTTTACAGGCACTATGTTTTACTCTCTGATTACCAACTTTACACATAATATTTCTTGTTTTTAAGCAGGAATACTTTGGCTATTTAGATCAAGGAAAGGATCTATTAAATAATATCTGCATAATTTTTTAAATTTTTTATCTTCTAGCTATTGCTGAAGGTGTGGTCTCTGGAGGAGTAAATATCATACGGGTCATAGCCTAATATCATACAGGTCATAGCCCCTTGTGTCAATCACACTTCCTGCTTTGGAAAGGAATGTCTAACTAATCAGGTGACTCTCCTGCTTGGCTCTGACTGACTTTTCTACGGATTACACCAAAATGTCGTGCAGATCATTTCAGGGAAGACTCTGGAAAACTATTCTGTGCTTAAAATATAGCCACAGCGTTTATAAAAAACGGTTTGTGGGGTAGGTGTGGGTCAGTGTAGAGGGTGAAGGCACAGAAAACTTGGACTCAACTGTGTTAGTTTCTCCACAAGGTGGCACAGCTCAGGCCCCCACCAAGTTTTTCTTTAAAATATTCTATTTTTAAGGGAGAATAGCGATTTCATCTCTATAACAAAACACAGAATTTTAGCATCTGTTTCACAACGTAGCTCATATCTTTTTTGACAGTTCTAACACATTTCTGAACATAACATTTTTTCCCCATTCTGATGCCACACTTGTGACTAAGATCACTAGACACAGGATTTTATGTACTTTAAAAATGCTTCCTTCCATCCTTCCTTCCTTCCTTCCTTCCTTCCTTCCTTCCTTCCTCCCTCCCTCCCTCCCTTCTTTCCTTCCTTTCTCTGTTCCGTCACGAAAAGAATAGAGTAAAAAACAAAAAAACAAGGATCATACTCTCATGACGACCTGGGCATTGTTAACAGTCTTTTTAATAGGTTGCTATTCTTGGTCTCTCCAATATAGTATTGGCTTACACAAAATATTCCAATGGCTTCTCACTTTCTTCTTCATAAATAATTACTTGAGCTGGGCTATAAAATGCCTATAAAAGAATTCACAAAACAAAAATGTTATTACAAGGCAAACACCCTTGTAACCACTATCACCTCAAAAACTAAAAATCTATCTGCATGTCAGAAGTCTCCCTCATGCAACCTGGCAATCTCTGCCTCCAATTCACACACATATAAGTAGTATTTTGACTTCAATAGTTATTATTTCTTCGATGGCATTCCTAAACACTCTGATTTAGTTTTGCTAACTGTTTGAAAGTTCAATAAATAGGATAATATAGAATGTATTCTTCTGTGATTATTTTTTTCACTCAACATTGTGAGCTTCATCCTTGTTGTTGCATGTTTCTGCAGTTCATTTATTTTCATTGCTGCATAGAATTTTATGCAGGCCATTTTATCACTCTATCAGAATTTGTTTCTCCATTATGCCCTGAATGTATATTAGGGTTGTTTCTAGTTTGAGGCTAGTATAAATAATACTGCTATGAACATTCTTTTATACGTCTCTTTGTGTACATGTATTATGTTGGGTATATACCAATAGTAGATTCGGGGTCATTGGGTTATGTATACACAACTGGAGTGGATAATCCCAAACTTTTCCCAAGTAGTTACAGAAATTTATATTCTCAAGCAGTAGTGTTTGAAAGTTCTTATTGCTGCACAATCTTGTCAATACTTTTACTTCTGGCTTTTCAATTTTGGCCAAAGTAGGTGTCATGTGGTGGCAACTCATACCGCTTTTAGTTTTCCCATTGGCAACTTGAATAACTTCTTTTGTTATACGGCTATTCTAGTCTCTTGCCCGCAGTATCTCTACCCATCTTGGCAGGGCTTATACACCTTTTTCAGTTGGCTTAATCCTATGACTAGGTAAGAAGATACCCAACTTTTTGACCTGTCGGCTTCATCCTCCTGAATTACCATCTGTCCCCAGGGAAAAACGAGGCTCTAACTCTCTGACTCAATTCCCTGGTACTCAGTTAGTACTCTCATGCCTTTAATCTGATTTTGTTTTCTTTTCCTGCTTTCTTTTCTGGACATCTTTTCTAATTATTCTTAGCGAGAATGTTGGTTTCAATTAGATAGCCATTACAAGTAACAGAAACTCCACATTTCTTAATTACTACAAGATAATTTAACAAGTATTTTTGAGGTGCTTATTATGTATTTGGTATGGTGCCAAGCACTAGATATTAATATGCATAATCATTAATAGTACCAACATAAAGTTATTGAATAATACAGGTAAAATGCAAGAATGGTGTCAGTTAGGTATTAAGCATTGTTTTTTGCAATGGAATTGAACCGTAAAGGATCAAGTACATTATAAGTAAAAAAAAAATCTCCTGTAATGCTAATGAAATGTAGTAGTGTCCAGTGTTTTAGAAAAGGGGAGTAGTACCCCTGAGGCAAGGGTTCTATCCAGATGATAAGGAAGTATGTACATGGAAATATGAATTCAAATTAAAGATAGAGAAATTGGCGCCACAGTATCACACAATTATAAGAGCTGTCTAAAGTGGTAAATAAAATTTGTGGTAAAGTGTTCATAGTTGGCACTGAAAGAAAGCAAATCCTCCTCAGCAAAACCATTATAAAACCATTATAAAAGACTGTGTTTTATGGTAAAGATTGAGATTATTCTGTAAAAAAATATATAAGAATACTGATGCAGAGAAGAAGCCTCTAGATAGAGTACAATGGGTCCAGAAGAGAGTGGGGTACACAGAATAATGGCCAAAAGAAAAAAAAAAGAATAAAAGGAAGGAAAAGAAGAAAACCTAGCCACATTGAGCTATATGTTTCCATCAATTTCTGATAATTAACATCAGAATGCACTGTATAGTACAAATGGATGTTTACAATTATTCAGTTAGCTATATAGAGTTATATAGAACTTTCATTCCATAGTATCAATCTCAACTAAAATTTTATTGCATGTGAAAATAAAAAATTGTGTTAAAGAACAGATTAGGGTAACATTATATACAGTTCACTAGACCAGGTATAGTTTCCTAACTAATACAATAAATATTCCAGTATGTACTGGTGGCAAACTTGGTAAAAATATCTTTACAGGATGTTGTCTTAGACAGTCTTATTTCTGTCCTGAATTACCAAAAGGAATTTGGATTTAATCCACTGGGAAATAGGAAGCCAATAAAAGACTTTAAGAATGTGAGTGACACGGACACATCTTTCTTTTAGACATAAAATGACTTTGGTAGTTTTGTAGTAGTTGAATAAAAGAAGCCTGGAGACAATTTTAGGAGTGGGAAATGATGAAAGCACTAGAGATGAGGGGAATGTATAGCTTCGCAAGATATAAAATCTTAGTTCTTTAGCCTGGTGGTAAAGACTCTCTCTGACTCTGCTGTAATCCCTTTTACCTTTCATTGTTCTTCCATTCACTCATCCATTTATTCAACAAAGAACATTTATTATTTGCCAGAGTCTGTACTAGGCACTGAGGATACTGTAGGAGAAATAACAGGTAAAATTCTTTCCATCATAATGCTTGTATTCTGACCGGGAAGAAAGAGATAAGAAATTTAATAAATAATATAGATATATGTCAAAGGCGATAAATTTTATGAAGAAAATAAACAGCAGGGAAAGGGATTACGGAGTGCTAGGAGAGTGGAATATCAGATAGCTGGTAAGGAAGGTCTCATCGAGAGGAAGGGGAGATATCTTCAGGAGATTTTTGTGAAGATACCTGAAGCAGGTGTGGGGGTGAGGTATGTGGATATGTGGGGAAGTAGTGTTACAAGCCCAAAAAAGAGCAAGTCCAAAGACCCTGAGGTGGAAATGGGCCTGGCATGGGTGAGGAGCAGCAGAGAGTTCACTCTGGCTGGAATGGAGTGGGCAGGAGACTATTAGTTAATTAGGTCATATAAATAATAGGGACATCGGAAAATTCAGGGCCCATAGGCTTTTGTAAGAATTTTGGCTTTTATTCTGAGTGAAATAGGAAAAAACTGGATTTTTTAAGTGGAGGAATAACACGATCTGCCTTAAATTTTGAAGGAATCATTCTGGATACTACGTAGTCTACAGAGTGACACAGGCAAAAGCAGGGGCACCATGTGGGAACTATCTGAATAACACAGGAGAAAGATGTTGTCCTAGACCAGGAGGGTGGCAATGGAGAAACACAGTGTTTGGAATATGAATAATATAGCTTGAATGTGGAGTTCAATGGCTTGAATGTGGAGGGTGACAGAAGGACAAGAATCAAGAATAACTGCACTGTTTTCAGCCTGAGCAACTGGGAGGATGTAATTGACAGTCATTGAGATAGGAAACACTGGGGGAGGAGAAGTTCTGGATAAGAAAAAAATCAGGAGTCTTGTTCTGGACATGCTGACATTGAGATATCTACTAGACTTTCATGTAAAAGTGTCAAGAATCTTAAATATTTGATTCTAGAGTTTGGAGTAGTATTAAAAACTGTGAAATTGGATGAAGTCGCCAGGAGAACAAGCATAGAGAGATAATATATATAAGGACCAAGCTCTGAGCATTCTGGCATCTAGAGGTCAAGGAGATGAGGATGAATCAGAAAAGACACTGAGGAAGATTAGACTGTGAGAGAGGAGAAAATGGGATTATGGAAATTGAGAATATGAAGGCATTAACTTTGTTCTTAATGACAAAGTATAGGGTATGATAATGGGAATGAGAAGCTAAGAAAAAACTGAAAAACCAGTTTATTAGAAGAGAAGAAATAAGTGAGCTGAGAACCTAGCATCCTGGAAATATATTCTATATTAATATTAGAGTCTCTAGTAATTGTAAGAACTATGTCAAATAAAGCAAGTGTGATATTGTAGCTAAAAGTCTTCACAGATGTGATCCATGATGTCTGTAGGTGATTGCAACAAGGAGAGGTTGTGATAATATGATGTAAAGACATTAGATTGAATGCTTTTTTTGTTGTTTAAACATAGAAGAAGATCTCATGTAGCAATGAGGAGCGAGGATGATTTTTATTCCTTTAAGCTCAGTGATATGAGTGAGGAGGGGAGAAAATCAGCAAACACCTGAGAGGGGTTCCAGGTGAGCAATATCTCCAGAAGAAGACCAGTTTGATTAGAGCAAGAACGTGAAGAGAACATCCAGAGAAACTGATAAGGATATGAGGGATTTGGCTGTGAATTCCAGAGAGTGCACTAGAAAAGTTCATGAGATGGGAAGTATGGGAAAATGGGGTCAGAAAAGAATATTCAGAGTTTTGCTGGGCTAAGAGTCTGGGCAGTGAACACTTCATTGGCTGACATAAACAGAGCTAGAAACACTTCACCATCTCCCATCTTCTGAAATAATTTCCACTTGAAATGCCGTTTGCTGTTTTGCACCTAGACAAATACCATATATGTGTTCATCTTCTCCATGTAGTATTTTTTTGGCTCCAACTTACATAACCATCACCCCTTTTCTTTCTTTGTAGAGCCCACACAATTAACTGCACTCTTTTGGTTAAGTCATTTGTTTATTTACTCATTCAAAATCCTTACTGAGTATTTACCGTGTGTCAGGCACAGTGTAGAGGAGGAGTGAGCAGAATGTCACAGTTCCTGCAGACGACTGGAGTGAGTATGCCTGTTTGTACATTCTCTCCATTTATATTGTACATTCTCAAACGGCAAAAGTCATATTTTACAATTTTGCTATATCCCATTTAGCCCCTATGTAGTACAGTCCTATAAAACCACTAAGTGTTCTGTGAGTATGTTATGAAAATATTGAATGAATAGTTTTTGGATCTCTCTTGAAATGGATATGTAGCAAACAAAATATGCTTAGATAAAGAATATGCCCATATGTTTAGATAGGAATGTCTCTGATAATTTATAAATCAGCCTTTAGTCATCTGTCAGCATTCTCTAATTATTTTAGTGCTAATAAGGGACAATGTTTTATATACTATGCATTTTTACTAATTTTTAAAATGGTTATTGCCATCTTGAATAAAAGGCCTAAGGAAAACAATAATAACAGAGGCACTGAAATGAATGTTAAAAAACCTCTTGATTCAGGAAAAGAGTTGAGTAGGAAAAACATTGAGGCAGAAAAAAATGACACATGTTAAAGGAAATTTCTTAGGGAACAATAAAATGTAACCGAAAAGATTATTTGATTCAGTGCTTATACCAACATTTACTAATTTCTTCTTAAATGATTAACTGATGAATCTATTCTTCAGAGAAAGTCTGAACAGAGATATCCTTAAAAATCTAAGATCTTAAAGTTTGAATGTGACTTCACAGTCTCATATTTTCTCAGCTACAAAGGTGAGGAAAAAGAAAATTGAGCAAAGCCAAATTCCTGATAACTATGACATTAACCAAATGTCATTTAACACTGTTGGTCAATTCTCTTGAAATTATTTGTTTTTAAACAGATGTAGTGACACAAATGACGAATGGAATGTCTTTAGAATTTATGGATGTCTTAACTTTTCCTTCAAGATTAACTCAAACACAGACCTATATCAAAGAATGATGGCAATAAAAGAGGAGCTTCTATGAGCAATAGAAGAGGAGGGTAGAAAAAGACAGATGGAGGTGGTGAGTCACAGCTGGGCTGTAAATCCCATCTCAGTTTTTAAGTATATTTGTTATTTCCCTGATAGGAAGCTAGAGAATATATTTCAGAGAACAGCTCAGGGAGCACCACCCAAATTCTCGGAACTGAAGTTTTGGGGTAAAATCACTTTTTGGAGCCATCAAAGTCAACTAACTTACCATCTCCCTGACAAGTCCTGTAAAGACAGACCAGGAATGCATGGACAGAAGATAAATAGGATCAGATGTCATGGATGAGGAAATTCAGTTCATGGGGCAATGAGTAGAGATGAGCTTGACTGTCCTTCCTGGAACGTATGGCATATGATCACTCTCCAGTGACCCACAAAATTGTAGTGACAACACAGCACTAGTATTAATAACTTGCATTTTTTTCATGTGCTTGAAATGTAAAGTGCTTTGGTATAAATTTTCATATCTGAGACCCATATTTTTCCTGTGAGGTAGGCAGGAATATATTTTCAAAGAAGGAAACTAATGCTCCTAACTATGGAAAGATTGTTCAAGGTCATTCAACTACTAAATGGCAAAAGCCCTTCATCTCCTGCCTTACCTGTTAACTGCCATCATAACCTCAGCCGGACTTAGGCTGCTGATCTGTTTTCAGAATTCATAAAATACAGAATCTATTCTATCATAATCATGCCCTCTCAAATTCAGTAAATTATTAAAAAGCAAATCAATCTGAAACAAATATATACATAAATTAATGATTTGTAACATCTGATCCTGCTTCCTGTAGTTTTTAAAAAAATTAATATTACATATGCATATTTTATACACTTGTTTTACAGCCCTTAACTGCTGAATAGACATATCAGGAAGGCATAACTGAATATTATAACATGAATAATGTATCCAAGAAAACATATTTTAAGTACAAAATAACAGATGCCACACACTTATTTCCATAAGTAATATAAAATATTATATGATGAATAAAATTCTTACATTTTTTTTAAAGGTGAAGTTCTCAATTATATCCATGACTTGGTTCTCTTTAAATTGTTACCTTATAGCATGTGGCTGGGTTGGAAATGAGGAAACAGTTTGAAAAGCATAAGTTTGTCCTATAAATGGAGGGTATTGCCATTATAATTAACATTCTCCTCAAGCTCACTTGATGTCCTTCAAAAAATGATGAGACTGCGACCAATCTGAAACAGTGAATATGGGCTACTGATCTTAATGTTTAAACTAATGCTTCCCTCCTAATTCTTTAAACCCATGGCAGGCAACTCAGTAGTGCACTGGCAGTGTCACATCAATACGAGTGATTTTGTGACCTACGGTTTGTGTGTGAAATAAGCAACTTAGGTAGTTAGAAAAAAGTTTACTGAAAACCTTCCAAAGCAACTGGTATGTAAACCTTTAAAATGTTAGAAGAGTTCAGGGAACCAAAGTTGGTGTTTTTATGGAATGTTTAAAGCCAGACATAAATAGTTTAGTGAACTGAGCTGCTCAGTCATCTGAAGTTTATGACTTGGTTCAAACCCATTTATCTAGTCAGAAGCTAGTCCTAAACTATAGTTTAATATTTCTGTTATACAATTGCAGCAATGAAGTATTACTGATTCTCAGTTTGGAGAGTTCTGTATAGCTAAAATAGTTAAAGAATGTGAAAATTGTTGGAGGTGATTAATAAAACCGATATAAACCGATAAAACCAACATAAACAGGTGCGTTTTACTGAGAAAGATTTACTTTTCAGCAATTTCAGAATTATATACTTTTAAGTATTTTTTTCCCATGATCAAAATAAGGACCTTTGCTGAAACCTCGTGAAACAAAGAAAGAAGGTAATAAATATTAATAGAGCTGTTTACATGGTTCTGTAGCTGAATTTATGCTTCCAATAATACAGGTACACTATCCAAATTGCTAGCAAGGGGAAGAAATGGGCTTTATTAATGTCTACAATTTCAAAGTGCTGCTCCAGATTTTACTCAGGAAATTATTGCTTAAAATCAGTGGAATGTGTAAGACTGTTTTCCTTTATTTCTGCCTTGCATCTTATTTCTATTACTCTTGCATTTTGAAAATTTCAAGGTTAAGCAACTAGCTCCTTCATGGTATAACACAATAAAAATGAAATTACATTAGAAAGTAAAGTTTGGCTAAGATACTGGATAATGTAAGGTATCAATGCAATTACTGTGCTACAATGAAGAACTCTGTAAAATGAAGTTTTCTGCTTCATGTCCTAGAAGAGAGTTAAATATGCTTCTTCTTAGAATGAGCCTTCTTGAAGACAAGGACACTACTGTATCCCAGGGGCCCAAATAGTGTCTGGTAAAAAGTAGGTGCTTAGAAAAACGTTAAATGAATTAATGAATAATGATAATAAATTGACTAGAATCTAAGTTTACACCATGCAGAAGTATAAGACTATGATAATTACTTCACATTTTCACCAAAATACTGTGCCAACATGCCAAACTCAACTGTCTAAAATCAAACTTTCTATTTTCTTCCACAACAGCTTCATTACTGTTAATTCCCTATTCTGAAAAATGCCATGTATTCCCTGCCACTTGGGGTAAAATCCCAGTCGCAGATTACTCCACATCATCATTTTAGCCTCTTTAAAGGCTAGTGCCCTGCCTGTCTATTCTACCTCTGCAATATTGTTTCATTTAGCTGTCGTAATCTCCAGTGCCATTTGCCACTGTTCTGATTTGTCTATTTAGAATATTTTGTCCATGGGCCGGCCACATGGCTTGGCGGTTAAGTCCGCACGCTCTGCTACTGGCGGCCCAGGTTAGGATCCCAGGCGTGCACCGACACAGCGCTTGTCCGGCCACGCTGAGGCTGCGTCCCACATACAGCAACTAGAAGGATGTGCAACTATGACGTACAACTATCTACTGGGGCTTTGGGGAAAAAAAAGGGAAAAAAAATAAAACAAAGGAGGAGGACTTGCAATAGATCTTAGCTCAGGGCCAGTCTTCTCCAGCAAAAAGAGGAGGATTGGCATGGATGTTAGCTCAAGGCTGATCTTCCTCACATAAAAAAAAAAAAAAAGAATATTTTGTCCTAGTAAGTGTAAGAGTCTTTTAGCTGATCTCCTTGTCTTCAATTTCTGTTCTTTTAAAATCACCCTGAGATTATAGAAATTGTAATTTGTATCAGTTTGTACTAGGCTATGCTGAATGTACAGGGACAAAGAAACGAATAAGAGCATGCAAAATAAAGATATACATTTTTATTTCTTGTACATATAAGGAGTCCAGAGTAGGGTGTAGAACGTCGTGATTACAGAGAACTGAATTCTTTCTGTTTTTTTGCTCTACTACCCTTCATGAGCCCTTCATGATCCAAGATGGCAGCCTGAGCTATACCCAACATGATTACATTCAAGCCAGCAGGAAGTGAGAAGGAAAAGATGAATATACTCCTTGGAAGGATATTGCCTTAAGCCACACGTAACGTTTCTGATTAACATCATTGGCCAGAACATAGGCATGTGGCCACAACATACTGCACAGAAGGCTGGGAAACGTAGCATGCCCAGGAGAAAACGGCTGCTATGACATGTTGCAATCTCTGCCAAACCAAATGTTTTACAAAAAATTATCATCTTTAAGCCTCACAATGCACTGTGTAAAGTAGATATTAATATTCTCATTTTCAGATGATGAGACAAACATCCTTGGAGAGGTTAAATAATTCTACAATTTCATTATCCTCAGCCCACATTTGTTGCTTTCTGCTACATTATGCCTCCTCTTACACTAGCCCGCTACCCCTTTCTGGCAGGGACTGGCTCTTAAGCCTTTTAGATGCACAACAAAAGCTTGATGAATGGGTGAATCATTGGTCAAGTGTGAGGGGTGATAGTTTAATTGTATCTGAGAACCTGATAGTTCTAGCCTAGCATCAGGAAATAACTAGTTTTCAGAAAGAATGTTTCTATCTTCGCTCATACATCATTACCATGAAAGGAACACATTTAATATCCCAAATCTTTCAACTGCCAAGTCAGAAACCAAAAGATTTAAGATAAATGGGGATAATGAAAAAGAAAGAGTTGATAGTATAAAACTTATTTTCAGTTACAGTTTCCAAAAAAAAGGCTATTTATCAAACCTCTTTTCTTTATGTTTGATCAACTGCACATTTTGGGATTTTAAGAAAGGGAGAGACACTGCTAGACAGGTGAAGAGGACCAAAGTATTCACAATTGAAGAACGATTAACTAAGCAAGCATCACTGAACAAATCTCATGGTTCAGACACTTTGGTTATCTGGAGTAATCAGCACACCAGTATTCCTGTTTGATGACTAATTATAGTACCATCAAAAACTTGGAAGGATATTCAGTTACAGCAAAAGTCATACAAATAAACTACATTTAGTTGAGTATTTTTCAGTTTCCTGTGCTGTCCACTCCGTACCAAAGTATATGTTAGCCTGCATTTTTTGGTGTTAATATATAGAAGTCACTAGTTCAAGAATCTTTTTACACAAAATTGCTTATTTCTCAGTCTATGTGCTAGGTACTGTTGAATGCCATTTTGCTCATCCAAAAGGAAGCAGTTTTATCTTCGTCACTAATTAGCTGCTCACTTTCCTTGTGCAGAAGGAGTGATACTGTATTGACTTACAGCCATATTTTTTCATATAAAAGGAGATAGATAATTGGTAACACTTAAGGACACAGGTAACTAAACAGCATGGTTGAATACCCAAGTTGCTTAATTTACTAGAAATCATTAATGTATAGCACTGCTTTAATTGGTTATATTTTAAAATTATAAAATTGTGGCATTTAGAGTAATTGTTTCTAGGTTTTTGTGATTATTCATTCCCCTGTGTATTTGACTTTATATTTAATTGGCAATAGAATAGTTTGTTTTTTGTAATCAGATAACCAAATTACATTTGTGTACTTAATTAATTTATTAACTCATTTTATTAATTTGTCAATACTTGTTGGTGAGGGAAGAGTTCTATCTTATTTTGCAACTATCTTTTGCAAGACATCGTTTTAGATGGGTTTAGAAAATGAAGAAGACAAGTTTCTTGTCCATAGCTGGAGTGGTGGGGGCAAGAAATAGGAATAATTATATATGTACAACTTGGTAAGTAGAATAAAAAGGATTTTGATAAACTGCTAGGGGAACACAGAAAAGTAAAAAATTTTTCCTGATACTTCCTAGAAAAGTTTCATCAAACAGAAAAGATTGATTTGGCATTGCAGATGAGTAAATGTTAATCAGATGGAGGATTTGGTTATAGCATTCTATTCAGAGAGTGCTTCAGGGTGAGTCCACGATGCATCGGTTGCATATGGCCAGAATGCAAGGTATGTGACAGTAGAATAGACTTCATCTAGACTCTAGTGTAACTCACCTTATATCATATCTTTTCACCCACACTAGCTGTTGGAATAACCAAGTACTTGAATTTCACAAATGCTGCCACCCAACACTGTTACTGTTGTGGAAAATGCTCTGATCCATGTTCTTAACCAATGCCCCCGCTGAGCTGGCCCTCCAGTTATTGTCACCACAATGAATGCCCAAATTCTGCCCCTGAGTTCCAAGTCCCTGATCCCAGATTTGGAATTACATCCCTTGCTTAATTAATTGAGCTCTTTTGACCAAATACAGAGAGTCTGGCCTCTAAGTAATTGGGAAAATTCCCTAAAATTAGATTAATTCTATTAATTATAGAAGAACATGAATATATGACTTGAAATGAATTTGCCTGAGATATTCAGTATTACAATCAAAATTACTTATTAAAATTGACTCAAATAAGTTTCCCCAAATAAAACAAGCCCCTTTGATCTCAAGTGTGTTCCTTGCGTTCTCAGACTTCTATTCTTACAGTCTCTGATCGGTACATTTCTTGCTTTCTCCAAACTTATATACACTTATTGTCAAAGAAGCAAATCTTTTAATCAACATTTCTCTTTATTCTTTCATCCCTATTTAGCTGTGTGGCATCATTTAGTAGGCAAATTCATAGTCCTTCTGTCTCTCCTTCTAATGGTGCCTTCCTTGGAAGGTAGAGTGACATCATTTGGAATCAGATAGAACTGGGCTTCGATGTTAACTCTGCCACTTACTTGCTTTCTGATTTTGTGCAAGTCACTTAACTCTCTGATCCTCAGTTTCCTCACCTGTAAAGTGGAGATAGTGATCCTACCTTGCAGTGCTTTTGTGAGGATTTAATAGACATACAGCTCTTAGCACAATGTTGGCCATCAGTAGACACTCACCAGTGTAGCATCTGTTTTTGAAATTATGATTATTACTCTATTACTCCTGCTCTACTTTCAAAAGATTTACTACTGCCTTGATATTTTCCTTAATAATATTTTTACAACCTCAATTTAACTAAAATCTAGCCTCTCCTTTATATCAGCCAAGGTTCTGACAGGAAAATAAGAACCACACTGCACATTTCAACAAAGGACTTTGATACAAGGAACTATAGGAACATGGGTATGGAGGGCTGAAAGAGCAAAAAGGAAACATTAGGGAAGTAATAGTAGGGAGCAGCTGTCACCCCCAGGGAACAGACGGGTTTGCTCAGAACCTGGAATATTGGGGAGAGGACTAATGAAGCTGGAACTCAGACCTTTCAGGAAGGATGCTGCCAACTGCCGCTGCTGCTGTGACAGAGGGTAGGCAATGAGGCTGGTTTTGAGAGTCCAAAGGAAGCTGGAGGATGCAGTCAAGTGCTGCTACTGCCTTCACATTTCCCTCTAGTGCCCTCCACTGTCGGAACCTGACCAAAAGCTAGCAGCCCAAAGGAAAATATATTTGGTAGAGTCCCAGCCCTAGCCTAAAAAAGCAGAGTCTAGATGGGTGGATTTAGAGCTGAGAGACAATAGTTTAATAGCCAGTTTGGTCAAATGTTTGGCTACTGAGCATCGATAAACACCTTCTATAGACATTTGAGCTTCAATATAACTGCAACGATAACACTAATCTCCTGCCTAACAAGATGTAACAATCTTATGGCAAATGAGGATACTCTTACCATCGCCCTTTAAAAGGGAGACACAAAGTTTCAAAGGTCATAGATCCTCATGGGATTTAGTGAAAGATAATTTAGTAAAAGATAATAAAGTGGATCCTGAATCACCATAACTCTACATGAAGCCTGTATTAGAGGAGATGAAAAGTTCATAGACCAGAAGAGACTTCTTTGAAGGGAGTTTTCAGGGAATTTGCTGTGGGGAATGGGATGGAGTACTTTTTCTGTACCCAGACCCAACTGAAGGGGAATTCAGACAGAAGATGATTTTCTTCTGAATCTCTAATTCAGACCCACTCCTTATTACTGTCAGTTCAGGACTAGAGATTCTTTGGAAGACTTTCATGTGTGTACTTGTAGTTTGAGTTCCTGTGTCTGAGTCTTGCAGTCTGGTTGAAACAGTCCTGTAACAGCAGCCTGAAAAGAGAGGGCAGCACACTTCACTTCAACAGGTTGCAGTGGCAAGGATTGTGAATTTTCCTAAAGACTGAGAGAATGCTATGGAAAGTGCCCGGGATTGAGCCTCCTTGAAAGACTCTACCAAATAATTAAATAAATGAGTAAATAAATAAATAGTTAAGGAGATAAAAGGGATCTATGTCAACAGTTCATGTGCAACAAATGAAATATATTTTTCAGTGATTAGGAAATAAATGTTGAGATTCTGTTTCAAGCAATTTGGCATATGAAATAATCTGGAAAAAAACAAACAAACAAAAGTGTTTCCTCTGCAAAATACATGGTAAGCCTGGAGAAAATATCATCAACATCCTTTAATCACAGAGCTGAATTTATAGATAAGTAAAAGGAGTCCAGAAACACACAAGGTATAAGTTAACATCCAAGCTGCAGCTCCCAGGAGAGTGTGTCCTGATTCCAGGAAACTTGAGATGGATGGAGTAATGTTTAGGAAGTAAAATCCCCAGATACGGTGATCAACTGGATATCAGGAGTGAAGGAGTTTAAGGGTTAAGGGATGATAGAATAAGTAAAGTTTCCAATTTAAGAAAGCAGAGGGAGACAATTTGGGAAATAGAGAGAGAAAAATTTCAGTGATAGATAGAACTTGATGTTTTTGTGGGACATTTTGTTCTGGTGCTTGGGAAGATCAGGACTGAAGATCAGAACATGCGAGTCACCAATAGACATAAAGATGATGATTGAAGCAATGTCGAGTAGATGAGATCTCTAAGGAAGAATGAAATACAGAGTCTGGGATGGAATAACACGGAGAAACACCACTGCTTAAGGGCTGGATAGTGGAAGAGGGGCTTACTGTGGACTTTACCAATGGGCTTCTAGGGAGGGAGGAAGAAAACAATAAGAAGAAGATGATGCCTTAGATACCAAGACAAAAGTGCTTTTCAAGGATGAAAGGCTCATCAGAGTCAAAGGTTGCATAGAGATCAGACAAGGACTGGAAACAAACACTGGATTTAGCAACAAGGAAGATTTGGGGATCTTTATTGAGAGCGGCATTGCAAGTAACCAGTATAAGATTATAGATTAGAAAACTGGGGCTCAAAGAGATTTAATCAATTGCCTAAATCAGGGACTAGCAATCTATGACGAGACCAAATCCAGCTCTCTGTGGGCTTTGGTGCCTGAAAGCTAAGAATTGTGTTTGCATTTGTAAATGGTTACATTTAAATGATTATATAAGTACTGTGGGAGATCAAATTGGCCACACTGAGTTATGTTTCTTTACCTTGATTATTTTCTGACGGACATTTGACCTCCCCCAAACTCCTTAAAGAATTTAACATAGAAGACCTGTTCCAGGAAGGAGTTACTATCATATGATGGCTATAATGTAATGTGAAATAGATGTTACAATAGGAAAGGCACCAACAAGCCTCCAAATTCTACCTCTCCCAGGCCACATTCTCTAGGTGGCCCTGCAAAGAGTTGCCAGACAAACATTTACATTTATAAGGGAAATCTCCATTTGTAAATGTATCTCCCTCTCTGTGCTGGGGGGGAGGGGAGATGCCCTCTCTAGAAACTTATCAGTGTGGAGGATGAGGCCGCAAATCTGCATACCCTTGATTACTGTAATTTCTGTCTCACGGAGGTCTCCATCCCCCCCCAACATCCTCCTTTGTCTTTGGCTGAAGATGGTATTTAAGATGAGAATGCCACTATTGCCTTGAGAAACTCAGTTTCCCTGGTTTCTCCCATGTATACATGTTATTAAACTTGGTATTATGTTCTCCTGCTAACCTGTCTTTTAATTATTTGGCCAGCCATAAGAACCTTAAGGGAAAGGGCAGAGGGGGATTCTCCTACTTGATGTCTACCTACATGATATCTTTCATTTTTGTTTTCTAGTCTCAAAACTTAAAATATTCACTACTGACCCTTTACAACAAAAGTTTGCTGACCTCTCACTGGCCTTTCTGAGAGTGAGTAGCAAGACAGGATAAAAGTCTTCTGACTGTCAATGCCACCTCCAAAAATAAGCAAACCAATAGAACAAAGCAACAATTCTCTAAAAATTACACAAATAAAATAACCTTCATGAATGAACTGTATATTGATACAAAGTATTATTAAATATCATAAAAAGCAAAATGTGAATACAGCCTGACAACAGAAATTTAGAAATCTTTTTAGAATGATTTTCTGTGTTGGTCTTTAATGATTTTTTATAGTTTAAGAATCAATAACATGCTTCAAATCAAATAAATTATCTAGATGATGACTTGTTTTTGGCTGAAACATTATCTCAACTGACTCACATATGTAAGCTGGGGAAATAAAGATTTTGATCTGATTTTGATAATTTACATGTAAAGTAGTTTTTATCTTCAGGGATAGTAAAAGAAAAGTAAGTGGTTTTGATATAATTTGATGTATGAAATACTTTAGAATTTATATAAAATTGTAAAATGTATTTGATGACTCCTCTAGTTCATTCTTTTGTAATATTCATAGATTTTAAGTAGATATCAAAAGTAATTAAATTATTCACTATGGGGAGATATTTACTATGCTGGGACAATTAACACATAATGAAGCACATTTCTTCTCTTCTCTCACACAATAAAAAAGGGATGTGGGGAAGGGAATATTCAGTCCCAGAGGCATAAACATTAGTCTTAACTCCTCTTTTAGTAGCTGCCCACGTATAAACAAGCTCTTTATTCTCATTAATTCTGTGTTATCAATTGTAAAATTGGGAAATTGTGCAAGTCAGCTAGAAAAGTTACCTGAAGGGTCGTCCATTCCATTGTAGGTTTATTGTCAATATCAAATGTCATAATGGAAGTGAAATTATTTTTAAAAGTATATACCATGACAGCAGGTCAACTTTACCTAAGAGGAATAAGATAATTAGTCCAATTAAAATGACATATTTTTAAAACAGTGACAAATCTGTCATGGTAAATGTAAAATTAAAAGATTTGATAGAAAGTTTTCATAAAATAAAAAATATTTCCCTTCATATAGCTAAGGTATAAAAACAATCTTTACAAAGGATTAATTTTTTCTCTCTCATTTTTCAAGCAAAATACAATTGCAATTTCTTGAATAAAATGAAATTCCAACTGTGAAAATAAGCCAAAACCTAAAATTTAATTCTGTTTAAAAGTAAATGACAATAATAAAGATGCTTTGATTCAGCATGAAATGTATTTGAAATTTTGGGTGAGTAAAATGATGAGGATTATAGTCGAACAACATAATGTATGAGCATGTCAATATTCCTAAAATATGTCTGAAAAAGTAAACTTGTTTGCACAAAATAACAGAATAAAAAGTATAAGACAGTAAAGAAAATGGTAGCTCAGTTTAACACTGATGTCTTTTAGATAAAAATAAATGTCTTTCTCAAAGCATACTTTTTATTTATTTATCTTTAATTTAAGTATCTTTAAATTTATTTATTTATCTTTTAATTTGAATATTATATTTTAAAGAAATACAATACGCTGTTGATACACTTGGAAGAAAATCAAACATTAGGGTTATCATTATTAGGGACTATTCAGATGTCAAACAGAAGACAAAGATAGCAAACTATTCTTCGTGTCTTTATTCATGTGGAAACAAAGATATAGAGCCACAAATATCGTTTGGATATGGACTTTTAGAGTACAGTGAAACAATGTGGAGGGGTGGGTGGTAGGGGAGACACAACACCCTAAGGAAGTAGCAAGTGAAGAGAAAAAGAAAAGATTGAAATATGGTTTTACTGATGTGGCTTATTTAAATCAGGAGAGTAGGGCCAGCCCCAGTGGCCTAGTGGTTAAGGTCAGTGCTCTCCATTTCGGGGACCCAGGTTCAGTTCCCAAGTGTGGACCTACACCACTCATCTGTCAGTGGCCACGCTGTGGCAGCAGCTCACATACAAAAAGAGGAAGATTGGCAACAAATGTTAGCTCAGGGAGAATCTTCCTCAGCAAAAAAAAAGAGTAAAAAAGATTTTTTTAAAAAAGTTGTACACGTATGCAAATTCAAGTTTGTGTTTTTGGGAACTTCTGGGTTACTATAGGCCTACTGTTTCTCCCACTGACGATTTTGCCATTCCAGTGTAAACAAATCAGGATTTGCAACACTTTGCCTGTGGTATCACTGTAAATTATTCCTAGACAGGATTAAGAAACTCAGAGGCACCAGGGAAGGTTGAGTACCTGGGATGGGGAAAAAATGAAAGAGAGAGTTGAAAATTATTGACCAATCTCTTATGTAACATCTTTGAAATCGCATAAATTTTAACTTTGCATTTCTATTAAAGCAAGTGCTAGTGTAAAATCTTACACACAGAGGAAAACAAGCAAATAGCTCCTGCATTTCACGTGGCGAACTTCACTAGATGAAGAAAGGCTTATGTTAAGGAACAATGGACTTGAATTCTTAGCCATGAATTTAGATTGAACAATTTTCTTTGTCTGTAAGCCAGTGACATCACATTTGGAAAGGCTTGTCTCACTAGTGTGGATTATCTAAATCCATAAGAAAATGATCTTTAATCCATATTTCAATTTTAATTTTGTCTGAACAGAAGTAAAATTTCTTCATCATTTATAAGTTCTATAGATTTCCACTGGGAGGGGGGTGGAATAGACATAGCTTTGTCACCCTGTATATCAGCTAGCCAGAAACTCTTTTTTTTTTTTTTTTGTGAGGAAGATCGGCCCTGAGCTAACATCTGCCAATCCTCCTCTTTTTGCTGAGGAAGACCGGCCCTGGGCTAACATCCATGCCCATCTTCCTCTACTTTATATGGGATGCCACCACAGCATGGCGTGACAAGCGGTGCGTGCGTGCGTGCCCAGGATCCGAACCCATGAACCCTGGGCCACCTCAGTGGAGCGCACGCACTTAACCACTTGCACCACTGGGCCAGCCCCAAGAAACTCTTTTTTTTAAGCATTGGGAAGTTCACATAATTGTCTGACTTCCATATCTAACACAACGGAACAATGTGGTCACAAACCTCATGATTTTTCAATGTCTCTAATGGTTTTAGAAGAGACTTAATTCAGTGATTCACCTTGGAATTCAGATCTTATAACAACATACCTGCTAAGAAAATGAGGCTATGAATCAATTCCTCTCTGTCAAATTGTTTCGAGATTAGACTCTCATTTTCTCTCTTTACAATAACATTTCTGATCAAAATTTAGTGACAGTTTTGTGTGACAATGAAGAACATCATATTATGATTTCTTTTCTAGAAAAGTCTTTACAAGATAATTTGTGCAGGCCCTGTTTCCGATAAATTTGAATCTTTTTCTGAGCAGTTGATAAATTCCTTTCAGGAATATTGGCAGAGTCTTTGGTACCAAAGCATGAAATAGAGAGATAAAGAAGTATGAATCTTCTTTCTTTACCAAAGCAGAAAAGCCAGATATTGTCACAGGGGCTTTATCTTCACAGAGTACTGTGATTTTTTTTCCAGTCATATTTGACTGCTAAAACAAACAAAAAAATTTACAATTTTGAAGAAGTTGACCATCTCTGAAATTTCAAAAATGATCTCTTAAAATAGGGAGGATTTTGTGATGTCATCAGCAGCACATAATGCATTAACCCAAGAAGTGGCTGGGTTGAGAGAAATCAGTAGTTCCAAAATATTGCTACTGCAGGAAAATGACAAATTTGCCAAGTTCCTTGATAATTTCTTCAATGTTATAGAAGAAACTTCAGAGATATTGTAGTGGATGACATTATACAGTGAGAGAGCTACATCTTTTTCCTCTGCTCAAAGCTACAAATTGTGAGTTCAACCTTTCCCAGGGTACATAACTTAACGTTGGCTACTATTTCTCTTCTTTAATAATAGAATAAGCATTGTAACAGGACACTGCAACAAGGATGATTTTGTTTTTGGACAAATGAAGGGGTAAAGTTCCAGGCTGTTTAATGCAAGCCTTCTTATTGTTCAAAGTTTCACACTATCTGATGAGTAAACGTAAAGTAGTTCTTCATTTTTTTTTTTGTATTCATGCTTCATTGGCAAGGAACTTGACATTCAAAAAGCAGTTATAAAAGTAAGGAAAATGGAAAAAGAAGGAACAAAGGAGAAAGTGTAAAGTGTTTCATTACTTGAAGGAAATATATTAATTTTTATTATTAAATGTAAATAGTCTGAAATCTTCTATCAAGAGGCAGAGACTGTCAGATTAAGTTGAAAAATAAAACCCAGCTATATATTGCATACAAGAAAGCCACTTAGACAAAACAAAAAACAAACAAACAAAAAAATACTTAAAAGAAGCAATCAAGTTTCTGTGCCCTTTTAAGTTTATTGATTAAAGAAAAGCTAATAATACATAAGCTTTGTCCTACTTTTTTTTTCTTCTGCAGTTGTAGTTATTTTTGTCATCATTGGTTTGATGTTTTCTAACTAAAGCTAGGTATAATGTAAGGGTATTCCTAAAACTTAATTCCTAGCAAGTGAAAACTCTTTCAAGTGGTATAAACTGGTGAGAATAATGATTGCATATTATTTCACCATGTATATAACCAGGCATTTGTTTGTAGTAAAACAATAATTGTTGATAATACCATTTTATGTGAATTTTAAAGCCAGTTTTCTTAAAGCAACAGAAAAAAAATTTTAAGAAAAAAATATTTTTTATGGCCACTTTTGAATGAATTCCATGGGTGCCATCAAGTCCTATTGTCCTTGCTAATATTTTGAATTAGTTTTTCTATGAATATTTTCACATAGGATATTTTTTTATAGTAGATGTTAAGTAAATTTTGGATGAATGAACTATAGTAGAATCTTCTGTTAAGTCAGGATGTTTTATACCCTTTCCATGGGAAACTAGCTCTGTGCATAGCACAAAGAATTCAGTATATAATTTTAATTTATTAATTTGATTCAAAGATGAAAAGCCAGTCCACTGAATATTTGCTAAGGTTCTAGTGTTCTATATATTTTTGGAAACATGAAATATCACCAGTAATATTTGAAGTTTTTTTAACAGTAAATATTTTGAGATAATTTTATTCTTTCAGAGGAGTTGCAAAAATAATGCAGAAAATTCTCATGTATTTTTACCAGTTTGCTCTTATGTTAACATCTTATCATAACCATAGAAAATTTATCAAAACTAGGAAATTAACCTTGGCACAACACTATTAACTGAAGTACAGAACTTATTCTGATTTCATCAGTCTTTCCACTAATGTGCCTTTTCTGTGCCAGGTTCCAATTCAGGATCCCACATTGCAGTTAGTTGCCATGTCTCATTAGTCTTTTCCAAAGACTAATTAGATGTAGTTAAATTAGATGTAGCTTCAAGATCTAATTTAAACTTTTTAAGTTAACTTTATTGAGGTATAGTTTATGTACACTAAGATCGTCCCATTTTAAATATGCAGTTCAACGAGTTTTAACAACTATACATACTTTTGTAACCACCACCCAAATCAATGTTTAGAACATTTCCATTATTCCCCCCAAAATACTTCTGCCCCTTTAAAGCCAATCTCCCAACTACAAGTCCCTAGACAACTACTTATCTGCTCTCTGTCACTACAGATGAGTTTGAGTTTTCCGTAAGTAGAATCACATGCAGATATTCTTTTGCATCTGGATTCTTTCACTTAGCTCAATGGTTTTAGAATTCATCATTTTAGAAGCATGTGTCAGTAATTTGTTCTTTTTATTGTTAGGTAGTATTCTATTGTATAAACAGTCCACGGTTTGCTTATTCAGTCACCTATCAATGGACTTTTGGATTGTTCTTCATTACAAATAAAGATTCTATGAATATTAGGTCACAAGTCTTAGTGTGGACATATAATTTTATTTTTCTTGGATAAACTTTAGGGCTGAAATTGCTGGGTCATATGATAGGTATTTGATTAACTCTTTTCAAAAACTGTCAAAATATTTTCCAACATGGTTGTGTCATTTTACACTCCAAGAGAAAATATATCAGAGTTCTGAAATGTTTTTTGTTTTTATATAAAATTTAACTAATCATATTTTATTCTGAAGGTGAGCTAACTTAACATTTTATACAAGAACAATAGACAAGTATTAGGTTTTTATTTATTATAAAGTCATTATTTGCTGCACTATATTCGAGAGATTTAATATAGGTGCATAAAGAGAATGATTAGAGAAGGGTTTTTTTAACTGTAGTTTTGTTTTTTCATCTGATTAACATTGATATTGAGGCCTTTCCATCTTCACTGAAAATTAAGGTGTTGTATCCTGAGGCCGTGGGTAAAAATATGGACAAAGCACAGCAAATAGAATGATCATTTGACACACTTGCGGTAGTATCTAACTAAAAACATCAGATTTTCTACTTTTAGGAAACCTCTCATCAGTATTTTTATTTTTTCATTTATACAGTAAAACTTACAATTTGTGAGGTACAGTCCTGTGGGTTTGGACAAGTATGTAACAGGCGTGTATCCTCCTTCACAGTCACGATGCAGAGCCATTTTCCCCAAAATTGCCCAAGTTGTCCTTTTGTAGTCAATTCCTCATTCCACCCTCAGTGCCTGGCAGTCACTGTTCTGCTTTCCATCCCTGTAGCCTTGTCTGGTCTACAGTTCTTACTCAAGAAATTCATTCTATATCCAGATATAATTATTTACACAAGCATCGATAAATGTTATGTTTTCTATGCTTTTGTTATGAAACTTTTAAAAGTCATTATTTCTTAAAATTCAACTTAAATTTCACTGGAATCATTTAAAATAAAGGCTTGGAGAGCTCTTTTTATTTTTCTTTTGTGATGTATTGACCTTTGCCACACTGCCTGTGGGCAGAAATGCACTTTAAAGTATTTCTTGAGCACCATGAAACACACCCACAGAAGCTTAAGCCATCATATTTGTGTGAAGAACTGAAACGTGTGCTTCCTAGACCGCTTAGGTCCAGATGCTTTGATTGTTTTCAGATAGGTCCAAGTAGATTTAAACTTCACTTCCCATGTGAAAAAATAAAATAAATTAGGTAATAAGTCAAGATAAATGTGCTTAGTTATTCTGAATTTTTTTAAAAAAGTCTCTGTAGCATTTTAAAATCTGTAATTTTTGGTGGTAGAGGAGAATCAGGGCTATAAGAAATGGTGATTTTCTTCAGTGAGATCTTTTTAGGTAAAGATACCACATGGATACAAAACAGCAGGCAGAACTGGCTGAAAATTTTCTTGTGGAAGCTACTTTGAAAATTGTTTATAAAAACAAAACGAAAGAAAAACTACTATCCAAATGTTAGTTACTTGTATTGAGACATCCGCTATGATCAATCTGATTGTGTATTTTGAATTTAATTTAATAGGTAGTATTTTAAAATATAGACTGATTTAAAGTTTATCAGTTCAGCATAACTGAACTGATTTTTGAATGTAATATGAGGTATAGCCCATTGTGATGACTTACATATATTTGAGATTCTGTTCTAGGTAATTCTACATATTAATTTGAGCTGATAATTTAGTTCTTTAAATTAATAGAAAGCAATGCATATTCAAGAGTCAATTTCTTTTTTTTCTTTCTCTTAAGCATGTTAAGAAATTCTTAAATATACACGTATGTGCTGAGATGTTATCTTAGTAAAGTAAAATGCATAATTTCTTTGGAAAAATAATAAAATAAATGGAGAAAAGAGAAAATTATGCCCAGATTCTCAATGTATTGTCCTTAAGAGATAATTTCAACAAATTTTCTGCACTATGAGTTTACAACAGAAGTAAATACCAGTATATAGATTTGAATTTCCCATATTTAGTTTGAGAATTCTGGCATCCTCTGATTCAAAATACCAATTACCGGAAACTTGAGAAAACCAGTTCTGTTCTGGAAAAGGATGTTATTCAAAGTGTCCAAGAGGAATATCCAAGGGACAATCTAGCTTTGAAACATCTAGATGTATGAAACTATAAAATCTATTTGCTGCTCTAGTATTTTATTTCTAATAAAGTATGAACAAGAGTCAGATTGTTGATTTCTTGCTGAACTGATAGACAGAATTACTATTGCAATTGTACAGAAATAAGTTCCTGACACAGTAGGGAGGAAAAATATTGGCTGAGGAGCAATTGATTCAATTATTGTTTAGAGAGGTGGCCTACATTTTTTTTCCCATCTGTAGCCTCTGCTTCTCATGGGCAACACAATCCCACTGCATCTGTGAGTGTTGCCTGGAAAAGGCATGAATAGGAGATCTGGCTTCGAATTGTTAAAATTATTAATAACAATCAAGTCTTTTTATCTTTTAAATTTTTCTTTTGTAAATTTATGCTTTAAACTTCCTAATACTCCATTCACCTGGAAGAGTGACTTTGGTTGTTTAAAACTGTATAACCAGATATTTTCATGCCTAAATATTTTTTTATCATTTCACTCCATTTCTACATCTGTCGTATTACATTGTTGTTTATTGCTAAATACTTGTATATAGCAATAATTTTTCTTAAGTTTTTATTTCCTTGTTTTCTTTGGGTCTTGTATAATTCCAATGTCCACAAGACTTAGCTCAAATTCAAATTCTTGTTGCTCTTCTTGATCACCCTAGTCTGAAGTGATAATTCCCTTTATGATTTCTTACAACAATATTTATCTGTACATTTAAAATGACATCCTTACTACAGTTGTTCTGAATGGTTATTTAAGTATTTTGCTGTTCGACACTTATCATATTCCATGTTGTCTTAATGATGGATCATGTCTATATCTCAATAATACCAGGCACATTGCCTTTAATGGTAAATGCTCTATATATATTGCCCAGTTTCATATATCTTTCTCTTCAGAGTACTTCTTTGTGATCTTAATAATGATATGTTTAGCTGTCCATTTCATTGGATATTGACTTTGAAAATACTATAGGTGTCAACTATTTAAAAATAACATTATCCCATTTATAGTTCTCTAAGCAGCAACCTTAGTAAAGAAAAAAATATTTTGATACGGTAGCATTTCTCTTTCTGTTAAGAATAAAATTGGATGGACTAATTACTTGTCTACTTTTCAGGTAGCATGAAAATGGCTGCTTCCCCATTTTTTTATGTGAAGAAAATTTTAGCTGCTTGAGACGGTAAGAGGAGGGTTAACGTTAATTAAATTGTGGGTAAGTTGTTTTGCCAAAAATGATTATGGATACTAGGGTTATCCTGAAAGTATTCTTGGTATCCAGCAGAATTAAACTTCCTGTAGAGATTGTAAAAGTATCTCTAAAATAAGAAAGCAATTGAAATGAGGAAATTGAAGATGGTATGTTATTTTCAATATATTTCAGTAAAATTTAAAAAAGCAAACACCATAGACTTAGAACATGAAAGAAACCATTTCTTTTATTTATATTAGAGGGAAAATAATGATTAAAACTCCATGTATGATCTTTAAAACAAATGTTTACTGGCAAAATAGGCCACACCTGGGGCTGTATCTACACAGACAAAACTTTAAGAATGAAAAGTTTGGGGAAGCAGGGAAGACTAATCAAACCTGTTGATATAGTAAAGAAAATAAAAAACAGTCAAGTATCTAAAAATCTTTATCAAAGTTGTACATATTCGCAACTTTCATGAGCATGTAAATAAAACTATATTTCTTGAAATATCCATATACAAAATAACTATTTCTTCCTACATATCATGTGTAGGATCCTTTGACTTTACCCAACCTCCATAGCTACTGATCTGGAGAATTGATCAAGAGACATTTCAGAATGATCTGGAACAACTCTATTACTTACATGGATAATTGGCTAAACCAATTTGATCCTCTTAGTTAAGATAGGGATTACAAGAGAAGAGAATGTTGTAAGAAAGATAGTGAATTCTATTTTGAATATGGAAAATTTGATACTCATATTATGTTCAACCTGCAGGTGGTTAAAAGTATATATTTGAAATTTAGTAGATGATTCAAGCTTGCATGTATTCTACTTTTCCTGTTGGTGTGCAAATAGCATCTTTTTTTATTCAATTTTGATGGAACTGGAGAAAAATAACATTTAAATCGAAGCAATGGTTTCCCTCTTCCACATAAGAAATCATTCCAATATTCATAGATGGTCTAGCTTTGTTTCAAGATGGTCTTATGTCAGTCTGAATATTGATTTAACCATTTTCCAGCATGAAGTGTGAGAAATTTTGATGGTAACCAAAGATCATTGAGATATTTATGAATTATATAATTTCTAGCTATTTTGCTTTTTACATTATAAATCATCAGAATAAAAATAATCTGATTTAAATATAAGAGAGTAGTCTTCTACAAAAGCCATGCATAAATTATTTTCAAGGATTATTTGTGAAACCACTCTAGGTTGCCTAAGAGTTGTAGGTGTACAAATGTGTGTTACATAAATTAATTGTCTTTAATGTAATTAGAACTCAGTTTTGGGTCTTCCTTAATTTCCTTGTTAACATAAGGAATACAGTTAGATTTTTGTGAAGGTATTCCTAATGGGGAGTATGTGAAGATACTATATAAAGAAGTATGTAGATTTTTGTTAATAAAACTTGATCCAAAAATAAAACCCATAATACCCAAATCTGTGGATATACTACATATTTTTTTTGATTCTATTGAGTATATCCCTTATGTAGAATTGCCGGGGCATATGACAACAGGCATTTCTACATTTAACACTTTGAGGAGTTGCTAAACTGTTTTTTAAAGTGGCTGAACCATTTTACAATCACATCAGCAGTGTATGAGGATTCCAATTTTTTCATGTCTTTGACAATGCTTGTTATTGTCTGTCTTTTTGATTTAGACATTCAAATGGTTGTGAAGTGGTATCTTATCATGGTTTTGATTTGTTTTGTTTTTCCCTAATGACTGATGATGTATAACATCTTTTCATGTGCTTATTGACCATTTTTATATCTTCTTTGGAGATATGTCTATTCAAATCCATTGCTCATTGTGCCATCTTCTCATTGTTTCCTCACATGGTGGAAACAGAGAGAGTGCTTTCTTGGGTCCCTTTTATAAAGGCATTAATCTCATTCATGAGGGCCCACCCTCATGATTTAATTACTTCCCAAAGGCCCTACCTTGGGGGTTAGGATTTCAACATACATCTTTTGTGTGGGACACAAACATTTAGTCCATTGTCCTATCCTTTTAATTCAATCATTGAATGCCTTATCATTGGAATTATTCTACTTGGGAGATTTGTCTATTCTCATCCATTTATTTATTCAATCATTTATGTTGGTATGGACTTATGGACATTTATTTTATATTTGGGTTGTCATCCAATACTACTTTCTTTATTGTGTAGCTTAAATTCTTCCAGATTTGGCCATTGGAAACTCTTAATTGAATCCTATATCCCTTTGACATACCTCCATCATCGTGGGAATCTTTTAAGCACTTCTTTACATTTTGGCAATACCAAATGCTTCAGGCTCATCTTTTGTATTTTCTGCCAAGTCTTAGAATCAGCCATTTCTCTAAGGAAACCTAGTTCCTCTTATTGGAAAATAATATTAGAAAGAAAGGTCTGGGGCCGGCCCCGTGGCTTAGCGGTTAAGTGCTCGCGCTCTGCTGCTGGCGGCCCGGGTTCGGATCCCGGGCGCACACCGACACGCCACTTCTCCGGCTATGCTGAGGCCGCGTCCCACATACAGCAACTAGAAGGATGTGCAGCTGTGACATACAACTATCTACTGGGGCTTTGGGGGGAAAAAAATAAATAAATAAAATCTTTAAAAAAAAGAAAGAAAGGTCTGGGTGCTAGGAGTGCTCATTGTTTCTGGGTTGTAATTGCTTCTAGGCTCTCTCAGCTGACACAGCGAAAGAAATACATATGTCTATACTAACCCAATATCTATAACTGTTTCTGTATTTATCTATATTAGGGCAAACATGATTTCATATTGATATTTTTAACTCTAATCCATTATCACTTAGATCATTATAGCCTCCACCTCTTGCTTATCTGTAAATTCCCCCTCCAAGAATGAGACACCTGGTTCCCACTATCCACTATCTGTTTACTTCATTTAATTTCAATATAAATGTATAGCATTATCTGAACTGTTAATCTGTACCCCATGGGAGACAAGGTCATCAGCTAGAGTACAATGCTTATGTGCATTTCTTTTGTCTTTAGTCATTCAGACTATTCACTTCCTAAGTTCATTGTGTCAGCACTTTATTCCCTATGCTGTTCAGTGAGGTTGTGTTATACACTTTTAATACTCTTAGATTGTTTTTTCAATTTTTGTATTCCATCCTGAGATTCCTCTAATCTATGAAACGATTTTAAAAACTCGTATACATTAAAATTCAGTCTTCATACTGTAAAGTTCTGTGGAATTTGGCAAGTGCATGGTGGTATGTATTCACCATTACAGTATCATGTTTATTCAGTTATCTATTGAAGGACATCTTCAATTGTGGGGCAATTGTGAATAAAACTGCTATGAATTTTTACATTTAGATTTTGGTGTGGATGTGAGTTTTCAAATCGGTTGGGTAAATATCTAGTAGTGTGAATGCTTGACTGCACAATAAGATATTTAGATAGGATAATATATTTAGCTTTATAAGATATTTAGAAAAGATATTTAGCTTTATAAGAAACTGCCCAAGTATCTTCCAGAGTGACTGTACCATTTCTCATTCCCAACAGCAGTGAATGAGAGCTCCTGTTGCTCTGCTTCCTCAGCAGTAATTGGTATTGACAGGTGTTTGTTTGTTTTTGTATTTCAGCCATGCTAATAGGTATGTGGGGTATCTCATTTTAATTTGAAATTCCCTGATAACAAATGATGTTGAGCACCTTTTAATATGCTTATTTGACATCTGTATACCTTCTTTACAGTATATCCGTTTAGATCTTTTGCTCATTTTTTAACTGGGTTGTTTGTTTTATTATTGTTCATTTTAAGAGTTCTTCATCAGATATTTGTTTTGCAAATATTTTCTTCTACTATGTGGCGTGTGTTTTGCATCTCATAACAGTGTCTGTCACAGAGAAGAAGTATTTAATTTTAATAAAATCTAATTTATCAATATTTTCTTTCATGGGTCATGCTTTTGGTATATCATCAAAACTACAGCAGGTCACCTAGATTTTCTCCAATATTTATTCTTGATGTTTTATAGTTTTGTGTTCTACACTTAGATGTATGATCCATCGTTAATTAATTTTTATGAAAGGTGTAAGCTCTCTGTCTAGGTTCATTTTTTAGTAACTAGACATCCAATTGTTTGTTTCAGCACCATTTGTTGACAAAAAAATTCTTTATCCATTGAATTGTCTTTGATCCTTTGTCAAAAATCAGCGGCTATATTTGTGAGTCTATTTCTGGGTTTTCCATTCTTTTTCATTGATCTATATGTTTAGTCTTTCACCAATATTGTGCTTTTCTGATTACCATAGCTTTATAGTAAGACTTGAAATCAGGTGGTATGAATCCTCCAACTCTGTTCTCATTAATATTGTGTTGGCTATTCTAAGTCTCTTCTTTTGCATATACATTTTGGAATCAGTTTGTTGATATCTACAGAATGGCTTGATGTAATTTTAATTGGGATTGCATTGAATCTATAGACCAATTTGGTAGGAATTCACAATATCTTAACAATATTGAGTCTTCCAATTCATGAACACAGATTATCTCTATATATTTAAATATATTTTTAATTTCTTTCATCAAAATTTGGAGTTTGTCACATACAAATACTGCATTTTTTTTAAAGATTTATACCTAAGCATTTTATTTTTGGAGGCATACTATTATAAATGGTATTGTTTTTTAAATTTCAAATGTCATTTATTCATTTCTGGCATATAGGAAAACAATTGATTTTTTTAAATATTCACCTTGTATTCTGCGACCCTGCTATACTTGCTTATTAGTTGCGAGATGCTTTTTTTTTTCCTTTCTTTGAGATTTTTTTACATTGACAACTATGTTACCTATGAACAAAAGCAATTTTTCTTCAATATGCATACCTTTATTTTCTTTTATTGTCTTTTGCACTAGGTAAGACTAGGTAGACTGAGTAAAGAAGATCCACCCTCACCGATGTGGGTGAGCATCATCCAATCTGTTGAGGGCCTGAAGAGGGCAAAAAGTGAAGGAAGCGTGAATTCTCAGCCTCTCTCTTCTTGAACTGGCGTGTTCATATTCTCCTGCCCTCGGACATCAAAGCTCCTGGTTCTTGGGCTGTTGGACTCCAGGACTTACACCAGCAGCTCCCTGGTTCTCAGGCCTTCCAACTCAGACTGAATTACACCTCCAGCTCTTCTGGTTCTCCAACTTGCAGGTGGCATATCAAGCGTATCTCAGCCTCCATTGTCATAATTCCCATATTAAATCCCCTTGTATATGTCGATATATAGCCTATTGGTTTTGTTTCTCTGGAGAATCCTAATACACATAGTGTTTGTAATCAGAGGACTGAGACCTTCCAGCTCTTCTATTTAATATATACATAACTATGGAATTCACCTCTGGAAACATCTAGAAAGGTTTTTTTAGAGAATGGAGATAAATACATAAAGAAGATATGTATTTTCAAATATACATATAAAAATCTTTTTAAATAGTTAACTGTAAACATTTAAAAGAGTAACACTCTGATGACAAACACCAGATCATTATTGTTCTTTCTTTCAGCAATGCCTATTTTGATGAAGGTGATGACTGTGCCTTCATGCTCATAAATGCACACAGGAGTGATCAATGGGGATATTTGGTGGAGGGAGATTAATTTGTGCATTAGAAGTTTTGGAATTATTTCCTGGTGAGCAGTAAGTTGAGATACAATCTCAGTGAAAAGCCCAAATTTCTTTACTTGGCAATTCCTTTAACAGCTGAGGTAAATACCTCTGCTCTGAAGTCTTTCCTCCTTGGTCTTGGGAGATGTGCCCGTGTGGTTCACCTCCACAGAAAGGACATTAAGAGAGTTGATTCAGCAAAGGCGTATTTTTGTTCTGTTTCAAAAAAAGAAAAAAAGTTCACATTTCAAACTACCTGTATCCAAAGGATTTGCTGATTCCTTTCTCATCAGGCTTCACAGCAAACCAATCACCTGGGATGTGGCACCCATGGTATCACAGATGCAATAGGTGAAGTCCGTGTGATAGGAACAATTTTTATTGACTTCTCTAAAGCATTTGCTTTAGCTGGCCATAAATTACTCCTACAAAACTTCAGGGATTTGGGGCTTTGCAGTAGCTGCATAAAGTGGTTTGCATTAACTTGAGGAATTGTACAGGAAAGAAAGCCATGTGAGCATGGATTCAAGGGAATTACAAACGGGACGCCTGAGGGTGTATTTTATTTTCTCTGCTTGACGATTATCTTACAGTCTAATGTGTTTTCTCCCCTGTGCACATGTATGCTGATGATATAGTGTGATTTTACAGAACAACACTGCTGCCCTGGGGTAGCCCCAGCAGCCTGCAGTCCAACTTACTGAGCTGTTTTTTTCTCCAGGAAGTTAATTCAAATGAAACTCGATGCCAAAATTTTAGTCTTCTGTTTTACTTCACGGTTTCATAAATTTAGCATCTCATTAATGATTAACAACTAGGTAACATTTCAGAACAGGCTGAGTAAGCTTCATTTCTGGATTCTGACCTAGCCTCACTTCAGGTTTTTAAAAAGCACGCTTTTCTGTCTTATCAGTGCCTGTAAAAATGTCTGGATGGGAAAGAGTCCTGTAACTTAAATGTGATCACATTAGCCTTTTTTTTTAAGGGTGGAGGAGTTGGCTTCATGCCAGTCTAGATATTTCTTGGACAATTGCTGTCCCAGTGCACCTGGTCTGACAGATGTCTAAGTGTCTCTTAGAGTCTCTTAGGAGCTTGCATTATCCAGCAGCTGTGGAAGCTGATAAAGCCATTGTGAAGTGAAAATCTAGGATTCTCTCTGGCAGAACACATTCTAACCTCAGTGGCTGGCATGAGCGTGCTGGTGTGTCCTCCCAAGCCAGAAGCGGGGCATTGAGAAATGTATTCACACCACAATGTGTGCTTGCAAATCTAGTCTTGGTCATTGCTTTAATCATCGTGATGGATAAATGGTACAGTCTGCCAAAGGGGCAACTGAGATTGTCATTTTTCATAGAAGGAAGGTAAAATGTAGAAATTCAGAATCATGGAACAATACATGGAATGCTCATTTAAATAGTGTTGCTTTTCTTTCAAATAGGAAAACTGAGGCTCAAAGACTTATATAACTTCCCAAGGTCATAGAGCTATTTTTAAGTAACTAATTTGGTACCAGAGAGATAGTATTTTAGTATTAGAAATAGAGAATATCTAGTAGAAAGGATATCTAGTAAGAATACAAGATAAGGTATGAAATGAGACAGAATTTAGACATTTTGGGGAAAAAAAACAATGCTTAATCAGTCACCAATTATTTTTTCTGTTCTCTTTTGAAAATATTGAGCTAACTGTTAGCATAAAGACAGACTATTTCGTCATACTGATTTAAATGTAGTATAGTAAATAAGCATAAAAACTTTTGGTCCTTCCTTGAAACTCAGGACTGTTTGCTGATTTGTGTTGAATGTATCAAGCCCTGCTCAATTTTAAGGATAAAGCTAATGGTAATGGAGATATTGTGTGTGCATGTGTGTGTGTGAAAGCATAATTGATTAATCTGCTGAAAATCTGAATTTTCAGTCCAGAAGATTAGACATAAGAGTTTGTCTCTAAAACCCGAACTAATAAAAGGGAGCAGTTGTTATAATTTGCGTGATTTCAGTCATTATCTCTTATTTCTAATCCAGATCAAACTCTCATTTCCAAAAAAATGACCAGTAAACTTGCTTTTACCAAGATGATCAGTAATGCATAAAATATTCTTTTGTTATGAAGTATTTTCATCAGGGAGAAAAGGAATTAGAACTTCTGAAATCTCGGAAATCTGCATGCTGCTGAGGAACATACCTTGTGGAGAAGTTTTGTAGGCGTGCATGTGCATTCTCTATCTTTCAAAAACATATGGTATAACTGCCGACAGTACTTCTTGCGAGCAAGCCCAGCCCCACTTGAAAGCCAAGAGTCATAACGCCCAATAACAGAATGCAGGCTGCTGTGGGAGATGCATTTTTGCCTTCCTTTGCTTCAGCCATCCTTCGGTCTTTTGCCTTCTCTCTCCTTTTCCTATAGTGTGATTTTGGCCCTTCTAATTTTGAGCCTCCTTCCCTTCCAGTCCAACTATAATTCTGGTTGTTTCTCAAATACTTCTTGTATCTTGCTTCCGCTATGAACTGGCTGAAAATATTCCATTTGTCAGGAGTTCTTTCTTATTCATGGGCTTCTATGTAAATCCTTCCCATTCTTTAAGACCTTCTGTGTGAAGGTTTTCACAATCACTCTGCACAGAAAAGTGTTCTCCATCATTTAAATCTTATAGTTATTTATTTGCATCAATTACAAAGCAATGATATTGTTTGGTAACAGAATTTTCCTATACTTTATTGCATGTATTAGATTGTGATTGTGTTGCAGAATGGAGAGGGCTGTATATTTTTAACTTGTGCAGAATGTTTAACAGTGCTTTACACAGAGGAGCCACTCAAACCTGCACTGAAAAGTAAATGACATTGATGCAACATGAAGATGTCATCCAACTGCAGACTCTGAAGACAGTAGCATTTCCTGACTTTATAAATATTGAAACCCTGTATAGAAAGTACATCAGCTTCTATATTGTCACATTGTAATGGAGAATATATATTTGGTCTTCTATTATGATATTTGTAAAAAATAAATGTAACAAGCAAATGTGATCTTCCATAATGGCAAACAAACAAACTTGACGTTGTGAAGGTATGATTTAATAGATGATATCTCCAACTATAATTGCTGCTTTATAGTATGAGTGTCAATTTGAAGTAAACTGTCGTTAATGTCAGCTAAAATATATGACAGTATCTAGAAAATCATAATGCTGAGCAATTAAGACCTTAGAAGAGTCTAACTTTATATTTATAGTTTCCCTCTATATTTTTGTTGTTGTTAAGCTAAAACGCAGTGTAAAGACTATATTCATCCTGGAAGTGGATGATATTTCTAGAAGATTTTGGCAGCTCCAATTTGCCTTGTGAAATTTCAGTGACAGCTAAGTGGTTTGATTTTGATGGGTGACATGTTCTTGTAACTTCTTTTGAAATGTATCCAAAATGTTTTTTAGTGATCTTGGCATTTGTTGAAACTTTATATGTTTGGTATCTGTGTGTGTGTGCTTTTAATTCTTCCTAGGGATTACACTGGTTAGCTGATCGAGTAGCTTATGTTCTTGGACCGTGTTGTTTGTTTCCTTTAAGATACCACATAGTCAAATGGGGACTTAAGGATTTGAGTCTATACAAATGGAATAGAGCAAAGCTTAATTAGTTTCCTAACAGTTGAGCCCCCACCTTGAACATATTCACAGGTTGCTCCACTCAACAGCTCATGAACAAATATATCCTATATTGTGTTGTGTACACTGTAAGTTCTGAATAAAAAATATTTGATAGAGTAAATAGAAAAATGAAAGTAATGATTAACTGAGTCTTTCTTACAATGAATCTACAAAGTAGTTATTACAAATCAACAGCTTCAAAGTGATTAAGTTCTATGAGAATGTAGGTTTGTTGGACTCTTAAAACATACTAAAGAGTAAAATATACTTCTGAATGGATACTTGTCCTCCCAGTTTCAATCTAATTACAGTTTGAGGATGTTCCTTAGAATGTGCTGGATGTACTTGGCTTGGGATTCTGGAAGTTGGAATGGGTAGGTGTGAGGTGTAATTTTATATCTAGAACTGGAATCTTGGATCAACATAGTGGGGAGAGAAGTTGTGTGGAAGAGGGTAAAGTTTGAGAATTTGGATCATTATTAAGGCTGTAAAATTCTTTTAGTAGAATTCTTTTACTCCAACGAATTACCTGTATAGGTGCTACAAAATGATTCTTCCTACATGATAATCTTTTCTTATGCATCATATGTTATTTCCTCATATTCCTTACCAAGACTCTTCTGTTATAATTAGTCAATATCCTATTATTTGTATTTTCTTTAGCCCATTATTTAGAATATTGTTAAACTCCATATTTTCATAACTTTTTTTTCTCATTATAAAACTGATTAAGCAATCTTTGCAAAGTGTGAAAATATATAAAGAAAAAAGGATATTCTATTATATTGTTAAACCATCATATGAGTTAAATTGTGTTCCCTCAAAAAATTCATATGTCGAAGTTCTAACCCCTAGTACCTCAGAATGTGACCTTACTTGGAGATAAGGTCTTTACAGAAGTAGTCAAGGTAAAATGAGGTCATTAGAGTGGGCCCTAATCCAATATGACTGGTGTCCTTATAAAAGGGTAAATTTGGAGGCAGATATGCATACAGAGAGAGTGCCATGTGAACATGAAGACAGCCATCTATAAGCCAAGGAGAGAGGCCCTGAGCAGAAGAAGCCCTTCCCTCACAGCTCTCAGAAGAAGCCAACTTTGCCAACATCTTGATTTCAGACTTCTAGCCTCCCGAACTGTGAAAAAATAAATTTATGTTTTTTAAGCCATTCAGTTTGTGCTACTTTCCTATTGTACTTTAATAACCTAATACACATACTATTAATATATTTTGGTGTGCTTCATTTAAGTCTATATACACACTCAACAAATACAGATACACACACATAATTTTATATCAAGCTACCTATATTAACCTTTTACATCAAATATCTCCCTGTTTTTTAAATTACCTTTTATATTATGATTTTTCATCTAAAATATGAAAGGGTCTATGGTAGGGTTAATTCTGGAACTGTTTATGCACCACTGTCCCTCTAGATTCCTTGCTCTGGAGTGGAAATAAACTCTGGCTAAGAAAATTTTTCTGGGGCTCACTCCCATTTTGTATCAAAAACCTCATTACCGTGTTCTCCCCATCTCAGTCTCTTTATATGGACTGGAAAGAGTCTTACCTCTTAGGCATATCCAGCTTACACACTGGCTCCATGGATGTGTAACCCATGAAGTTGCTGAGGGTCCCACTCTTTCTAAGGATCTTTCTAAGACATCATGCTTGGTTTAGTGTTCTGCTATCTCTGTCCGGAAATTCTTAAGAATTTCTGAACAAAGGGGCCCTGTGTTTTTACTTTGCAAGGGGAACCACAAATAATGTAGTCAGCCCTATCCAGTTCCCTGTCCCAGTATTAGAGCACCCACTCTGTTCCACCTACTGTGGAATTCTTAGATTCCACCTTGCCATTGCTTGTTGTTACTGGCTTCTCTGAGCCTTCCAGGGTTTCTTTAGCAAATGCTTCAGACATTCCTGTACCAGGTGACTTGCTTTGGATACTTTTTTCTGCCCTAGTATTGACATCTTCCTTAGTGACTTATTCTAGTTTTCATACTCTGATTTTAGAAAACGTTACACAGGTAAGATTTTTTTAATTTAGCTATCATGATAGGAAAGGAGACATACATATAAGGTTTGATTAATAAAATTTAGAGACGTGTGTGATGGCTCATCCTTATTCCCATCACATTGAGAACGGTTGAACTTTGAAATTTTGATAATAAGAGAAGAAGGAATATTGTATGCTGGATATGTAGGCTGCACTTGCTAGAATGTTTTCAGCTATAAGTACTAGAAAATCCAATTAAAAGTGTCATATTTACCCACTTTTTATTACTCACAAAAAGTAGGACATTTATATGCTTACATGATAAGAATGCCAGCGGTAAGCAGCATCCATGGTTGGTTAGTTCAGCAACTCAAGGACCTCATCAGGGCCCCTGATGCCAGCACCATCTAAATTCATACTCTGACTTGTTCAGCATGTCAGTGAGCTTCCTCTCATGGTTACATGATATCTGTAGCCTTTCCAGCTACCACATGCAGACTTGATGACTTATACTTAAGAAGAGAAGATTTTCCTCCTATGCGTCTCATTTTCTTAACTAGTTGCCCTTTCTGTAAAGTCCCACAGAATTTCGCTCAGTGTCCATTGACCAGAATTGGATGCCCATGACTCAACTGCTCACAACTGAGGTAAATGAAATCACCATGATTGGCATGGGCCAGTCAAATTCTCGTCCTGAATCTTGAGAGTCCTTGAACTCTACTAAGGTCATGGAGACTTGATAACAAAAGAGAGTTTGGGTCTGTTAGGGAGAGAATTGAGAATGGCTGTTGATTAGGCAACTATATATATATGTGTAGTGAGGTTTTTAACCCCCATTAAAATGACTAAACTATTTTAGAATTGGCATGGTAAATTAGAGCACACAGTCTTGTAATCACGTAGTGAATAAACAGCTGGCAGTGTGTGGGATGTCCATACTTATTTCTGGATGTGATTCCTGTCCCGAGGCACTTCTAAAGCACTGGGTAATGGTTGCTGAATGACCATTCATCCAAAGGAACAAATAATATGTGAGTCTGCCTGGGGACACAGCCAGCTAAAATTGGTTGGAGTCATGCAATATGCATTGAGCTTGGTCAAGAGTAGAAGTTGGTCATAAGCTCAGGCAGAGTGTAATTGGCTCCGGACAAAAGAATGGATGAGACTAGGTCACAGTAAAGGATCTGGATAATGTCCTCAACTTAGCTGATGATTTTTTCATTCTTAGCCAGTGTGTGTTATCTGACAGATACTTCCTTTCTGCCACAATGTAGCAGTCCCATTGGTGGTATAACAAAATGATTCTACAATAAAAATAACAAAAGAAAAAAAACAGGAATAGTGAGAGCGAGGGAAAACTTCAGGTGACAGGAATTTCATTTTCTCAGCATGCATTTTAATGCAATCACTGGGATGCATTATGACCCCCTAGTGGCAGAGAGCTAAGATGTCCATGCTAGCTGACAAAATGTGAGAACTCCAAGACACCTTAATTAAAGTCAGAAGCAAAATTTACAGTCAGCAATTTATGAAAATTGGGATGACAAGAAGCATTTCTGTTTCTCTCTTTATGTCTGGCTCTCTCCTTTTCAAAACCACAAGGCAGGAACAGAAAGTATTAGTAAAAAGAAAAATGTCTAATTGCAATACATTCATGACATACTAAGATGAATAAATTTGTGTAGTGGGTTATGAATACTTTATAGGGGAATATTCATAATCAGTAGTCAGTGAAATAGGTTTCAATATTAGATCTTTGAGCAAAGTGTCTAGAAAATGTCCTTTTTCCTTTTGTGAAGATAACTACAATGCAGAGGGGCCCTCTTTCAGGAGGTGGAGAGAGGCAGCAGCTTGGGAGGCAGTGAGTTGCTTCTAATTCCTGTACTACGTTTTTTGGATCAACTAACTGATTGAGCAAGCATCATTAAATTTCCTTGAAATAGAGGACATATAGCACAAGGAGCAGAAGTGTTCCAACCTTGGCATAAGATTGGCCAAGACGGCAGAGTGGAGAACATGGAGCAGGGAGGAGGAAGCGGCACTCACCTCAGAAGTGAGCGTTTTCTAGGATCCTCACTGAGACTTTATGATCAATCCCCCACGGGACACCCTCCCCACTTCTGATTCTCTAAGAGATCATGTGCCTGTGATATTGATATTACTAAATTTTATTATTACGTGTATCAGAGATTATTGTCAGTTCTGATCTGGGGATGAACTGCTGCCGGTGGCTGACAAGTTGTTGCCAATATCAGATATGCCATCTGTGAGAATTTATTTTTGGCTCTCTGTCGGATAACCTTCTTTCTCTTGTTTATCATCTTTCTATGAGTGCAATGGTCATATCATAATCCTATATTCCTGTTTTTGTATACTCTATCTTATTTCAGAAAAGATTTAAGAAAGCTAAAGTAATAAATTTACATATTCCAAACACTATGACTTCTCTCTTATGACTTATGTTTGTGATTTTAAAAAAGTAAAATATGTCACATCACTTTCTAGAAATTTTCCAGGCTCTTTCTTATTAGATTGTACATCTTCTAACTTTTGAATTTGGACTGTTCTATAAAAACGGCAGGTCAAATATTAATGTTTACAAAAGATCAGTCAAAATTCAAGAGTTGTAGGTCATAACTGCTCACACACTTTTAAGGAAGAGTTTTCCTTAAATTAGGAGAAAAGATTTGAAATTTTCAAAAATGAGAGTGTAGAGCTGGCCTGGTGGCGCAGCGATTAAGTGCTTCGGTGGCCTGGCGTTCGCAAGTTTGGATCCCGGGCGCATATTGACACACTGCTTGTCAAGCCTTGCTGTGGCGGGGTCCCACATAAAGTAGAGGAAGATGGGCACGGATGTTAGCCCGGGGCCAATCTTCCTCAGCAAAAAGAGGAAGATTGGCACTGGATGTTAGCTCAGGACTTGTCTTCCTCACAAAAAAAAGAAAAAAAATGAGAGTGTACATCTTCCACGTGGTAAGAAAGCCAAGAGGGGCTGTAATAGTGGGGATTCTTCGTACATGCTTTTATTGATGCTCTTATCACACCGTGATGCAACTGTCTGTTTATCTAGCTCCTTTTTTAGTGGTCTTTGAGCTGAGGGAGAGTCCGCATGATATTAATTATATATTACAGAAGTCCAAATCACAGAATCACAGTGCCTGTCACATAGAGTCATTGTTTAATAAGCACATTATTGAATAAATGAAGAAGAGACGGGAGATCATTTGTCATTTTGGTCCCCAGGAGGAGGGGTATTTTGCTTAAAAGGAGCCATCTCCTTCAGTGTAGAGCCACAGCTTGAAGCTACAGGCTGAGATGATGCTAGAGAAGTCTTTGCCTAGAGTATTTCCCACTGCAATGAAGCCAGGCTCTCAGGGTGTGGGGGCCTCCTTATCACGCTCCATAAGCCAGAACACCTGGGTACTTACCCCATTGACTTCTGTCCGAAGAGGATGCTCGGTTGGGAGCAAAACTGAGATTTGGTTCGACTTCATCCACAAGCTGTCCAGGACCTCTACGTGTGTTGTAACAACTGCCACAGACAGCAGCTCTTTTGTTAAACTCTTTGCTCTGAATGCTTCAATAGCATTTACGTTGCTACCCAAAGTTATAGTCTCACACTCCGTTCTCATAACAAAAATCCCTCAGGTAAAGGGCCTAATTAAATATACATGGGTTTTCCTTTTGCCAAAGGACAGCCAAATACCACTTCCTTCACATTTGCTTAAGAACAAGAGTATTTCAGTTTCAAAAAGAAATGCGTTTTGTTCCAAAATAAAATATAGCACCTATGAAATCATATAAGATGTAATTTAAGGAAAACCAGTTTAGTATTATAATCGGATTTTCTTATCAAACTCTCTCCAGATGCTGCAGCTGTCACTTAGGCCATGCCAATGTCTGGTGTCATGCCAGTTTGATGCAAGTTGGTTCCACTTGTCACCCTTTCAATTTCCCAGCCGGCCTCAATTTTAAAGGGCATATTAGCATTATCATAGCAATCTTAAAGGTGTGTCTTGGCTTGACTTTAAGCCCATTTTGTTTCTAAGTCACAAAGTATAATGAAATACCACTGAGATAAAAAGGATTTTATTGTCTATATATGACATCAAATACTCTAATTTCTGACCAAAGAAATTGAAGGTTTTTAAAAAGGTTGTTCTGTGAGACACACTGCAGCGTAGCATCAAACAGAACGAGAGGTCTTTAGAGCATGCTGGCTCAAATAGCAGGTAGGGGTGCTTTCCCTTACGCATTTTGAAAAACCCCATGCCTATCGCATGGACAGAAATAGTTTTAATGGAAGTCTTTAAAAAAGTACAGAACTATGTGACAAAGTAGAAAAATCTGAAAACAGAAATGCACTCTAAGTTTAATAATTGAACAATAAAATTACTTGCTCTATCCATTATTAATGGCAAATCTCAAGCTTGCCTAAAATACAGATGTTTACTCAATATCTTCAGATGCTTTCTGTTTGGATGTTGTATTGCTGCCTTAAAATTACATTAAACTTAAATTTTGGGATAGAGGTATTTGCTTTAAGATGAATGAAAGTCTCAGAGAGACTATTAGTTACTAATAGCTTATTATATGACCTTTTACGTCATCACTAAGGAATCTATGTACAATTTAAAGATTGTCAAGATATTTTAATCCTTTGGCAAGTACCACTTTTGTCTTCTCTCTGTTATCTCAGGTACTCAGAGCTTTACTTTTTTTCATCCACAAAATGGGGATATTGATATCTACTTCATAGAATTGCTGTGAAGACATAGAACAGGTAAAGTCTTAGCAGGGAGCTGGGAATAAAATAAGTACTCCGTAGTTATTAGACTCTCTCTCAAAAACAGACGCACATGTGCACACGTGCACATACACACACATGCACAGACACACATACAGCCTTTTTGGAAATCTGTAAAAGTAAAATTTATCTGCAATTAATTGGTTTCATGGGTCTGTTTAATTTTGAGAGTTATTCTGAATTTACTTAAAAATCATTAGAACACTGAATTGCATTATGAAGAAACAGCAGACCTTTACCCTAGTGGAAGAAATAGGAGGGCTGTGTGTTTTTTCTTGCAACATAATTGAAGTTTCAGAGCTGGGATATCTTCAGATCTATAACTCCCCAGCCCAACATTGGAACAAAATAGCTCCTCAACCTACTGGGCCCGTAATTGTCTACTGCCCCCATGTGATCTTGGAACAGCAAATAGCACCACATCTCTAAGGGATGAGCAAGGCAGAAGGAGATTAGGGTAGGTTGCGAGAAGAATTTTTTACATATTGAAGAGTTAGTGAGGAGCCATTAAATTACTTTTGTTCAATCACATTGTGTGTTCAGATCTGTGTTTTAGAAAGATGATTCCCTGAACTGCACCATAGGAGCACTAAAGTAAGGGGAAATTAGTATAAAAAAAGAAGTACAAAAGGCAATTAGAAGACTGTTTCATTAATATGTGTTTGTCAAACTCTTGATGTAGAAAATTAGTATAGGGTAGTGGTTAAAGGCTTTGTTCCTGAAACCTGGATCTGAAACCTGGTTTTACCATCACTAGTTGCGGGGACCTAGGAAATTACTTGATTTGTCTGTAATCGTGACTCTGCTTTTAGTGTATAAAACATTAGTAGGTATATCATGGGATTGTTACACTGGCTAAGTAAATTCATAGACATAAATTTCTTGGAATTGCATCTGGCATATTGTACACACTCTATTTATTATTATAAATTGTGTAAGGATATACACTAGAAACTTGAAATGATTGATAGTGCATTACTTGTCAGTGGAGAGGTGGGTGGTTTGTGTCTTACATTGGTGGGACACAAATCTAAGTTGCTTGAGCTTCTTAACACATCGCACCTACCCCTTTTCCATTGCAATTTGAGATCCGTGTATAAAGTAAATGACATTACAGATTAATAAACCTTCAGATTATGAACCATGGTAACTCCAATGACATGACTTTCTTGAAAACCTAAAATGAAAGTCACTTAACCCCTCCATGTCTCCACTTGATAATGCTGGTCCCAGGGAATTGTTCAGAGGAGTAACTGGGATAATGTCTTTGAAATTGCCTAAGAAATAAGTGCTTAATTCACTTTAGTGGGATTTGCATTTGACTTTCATTGTAAGGGAAGAAAAGGCAAAACACTCAGATTAAAACTTTATACCAAGTTGGAGACAAATGCACCTTTCAACTATAATAATTCCAAACCATTGCTCTATCTGGGCAAGTTGTGTTTGATCTGGTTAGGCTCTCTCAGCTTCCTCATTTAGAAGCTATAGATAATACTTCCTTCGTTATTACATTTTTAAGGTTATTGTGAGGACAAAAATGTTACTTTGTAAAGCTTTACAAATATGTGGGATTTTATTTCTGCTGTCAGTGGCTCACCACCAGAGGCCGCACTCACCGTGAGAGGGTCTTCCTGCCTCACTGGAAAAGAATTGCCTGCTTCAAGGTAAAAGCGGGGACTTGGTACCAGACCTCAGTTGAACTTCTTGACCCTCTTCCTTCCCACCTGTGTGATTTTAGGCAAATCAGTTAATCTCTTCAGCCTCACCTAGACCATCTGGAAAATGAGAATAATAATACCTATCTTGTGAGGAGGATATGGTGAATTATCCTCATTGAAGTGTCAGGTTATGAAAATGATGACATGGAGGACTGATTTCTCTGCATGTCTAATTTCTGATGCTTTCTTTTATACGGGTTCTCCACATTCACAGATACTGATGGTCCAAACAGATAACTCTGTTTAGGATGTTGTTGGCAGGTTAGTGGAGGTATTAATAGCATTAGAATATGTGCACCACGAGCCCCGTGAGGGCTGATGTCCACAGATAAGAATAAGTTGAATGTGTCAATTCAACTGATGTCCACAGAGAGGAATAAGTTGAATGTGTCTGGTGATCTTGATAAGCTTGTTTATATTTAAATTATATGTATTTATATTTTAACCTATTAAGAGTGCTAAAAAGGAAACCGCAGTTTATATAAAGAAAAACTTTGGCGGTTCCCTCCTAGCCCAGTTTCCACTGACAACTATTTGCAACTCTTGGAGTCAGTTACTCTTTTATTGACATTATTATTCTTAAAAATGACTATGCTATTTCTTAACATTTCAGTTTTAGATTTTTTCTTCTTATTCCTACTATTTAGGAATTAGAATTTAGAATTTGGAATTTAACTGTCTTTTATCATCTATTACATCCAAACATATATCCCTCCTTCTATCCTTGAAATATTGTTGTAACTCACTTTTGGTTAATTCCATGTAGACAAGTTTTCAGATTTTCACCATCAAAAAGATACAGTTTTTGTTTTGTTTTGCTTTTATTGCTGAGCCAAACAGTATACTCTGAATTTCTTTCTTTCTTAAAGAGCGTTGTATTTTTTCTCCAATTAATTGTCTCTTTGATTTCCTTTGCTTGGCACTCCTCTTATGCTAGTTTTCCACAAGCCAAACCTAAAAATCTTTCGGTCTCAATTTTCCTTTTTCCTGGCGATACCACAGAAACTCTTCTTCACTTATCTGGCCCAGCATTGTCTAGTCTGCAACCATGCTCTCATCCTGGATCTTCCTTTTGTGTTCTTAGTGATTCTCTTTATCTCCCTCCTGTGTTTTTGGTCCTTAGTTCTTGGACCCCATGTATTCCTCATTCTTGATTTATTCTGCCTCCTCTTGCTAAACGCACTGTCAGTGTTCTGTTTCTATATGTCTGCATCCCATCCTTCAGAACAATAAGTCATGTGTTTGTAACAACTAGTGCATGCACCAGTTGGATCCTTTGCATGCAAAGTGGGAAGCGGAACTAGACATGCCCATTATAGATACAATGTTTCTTGCAATAGAGTATTGATCTGATAATGATAATGACTGAAGTATTCATTTGGGTCTTCAGATTATACCTAAATCACTCAGTGGAGCAGACCCCATGTCAAAGTTGTGTAACTTAAATTTATTATAATTTTCCTTTTTCAATTGATAGCTGCTAAGTTCCAGGTTATTTGTAATTCTTGTTGGTTATTTAAAAGGACCTCTTGAACTTTTGTGTGATTATATGCTGTAGATATAGCTACAAAGAAAACATCTAATAAATAAAATCTAACAAGCAAAAATAAGATAGAAAAACCTATTTTTGTGAATGCCCTTGATACTATAGAACTCCAAATTTAAAATGACAGTTCTTTTAATAGTTAGAAAAAGAAAGGTTTTGATAAACAGCAATAACAAGCCTACCTATGATTTAAAAGTTAAATTTTGGCAAAAAGTTAAAATAATGAATGTTGTTATTGCTTTTAGGTTATAAATTTGGGACATTTAGAAAATATGAGAAGTTAAGAAGAATGAGTGCATAAGCAGTTAATAGTTTGGGATTACTTCTTAAATATGATAGAAAAAACTTGTGAAATTTGATTGAAGGATATTGCTATAGTGGGATGTAAAAGTGGTCCTTCAAGAACCTACTGGATATTTACCTTCCAGAGATTTTTTCTTAGAGTCCTTGTCTGAGTTTTTCTTAGACAACTCAGAAGAGACAGATACAGGGAAAGGAATGGATTCAGAATGTTTTATGTCAATGATACTATTCTGTCCACCAGGCAAAGGAACAAAGAAATTCGGCTGATATTCTCAGATACCATAATAAAACGTGGAGAGTCCTGCAGTCTCATAGCCTGAGGCCTTCGTTAATACAGTTTAATAAGTGTTTGTTGAGGATCTCCTGTATATAAGGCCCTGTGCTGAACACCAAGGATCCCCAAGATGATAAGGAAAAAGTACCTACTCTCAAAATGCTTAAAACCTAATGGTACACAAATAGCTCTAACACAAAAGAGAAGGTGAAGTTCCAGAGTAGAGAACTTGGCCTAGTTCTACGAGTGCATAAAGAAGAGCCAGTATGGTTCTGATCAGGGAATTTCGGAAGAGCTTCAAAGAAGAGATGGATTCTGCGTTTTGAATCATAGTAGGGTAATTCACAAGAGAAAGAAATTGAGGATATATGACATATTTATATTGATTCACAGCCAAGAGAATTCTTACAAAGATCTTTTATTTTATGGATGCTATTATTATTATTATTGTTCATTTTACAAATGAGAAATGTTAAATGCTTAAAAGTCTAAGTGACTTTCTTAAATTCAAAATGTTTGCAAGTGGTCAGGGGTGGCACAGTTGAAAAATGCCTCCAAAATCTCCAATCTGATGACAGTTTTAAGTATAATCCACTCTTATGATGTTATGGTTGGTAGAGACCTAGAAATGTCAGTCTCACCAGATGGGATTTTGTGGACAGGAACAGAGTGTTTCTTTGATTCTAAATTACCCCTGCAATGATTCTAAAAACTATTTGCCACAGTGAATATAGATGGTCCATGAGAGTGCTTCCAAGCCTTCCCCATCATCCGAGTGACCCAGAAAGATATTTTAAGGACACATATTCCAGCCCCCATCACCACTAAACATCTCTATCTATTTCATCAGAAAAACTGGGACTAGTGCTAACAGATCAGTATTTTTAATTGCTCCTCAGGTAAATGGAGTTATCAGTTAAAAATGAAACACAGAGTTCAAAAGAAAATGAGAAATGTAATTATTTTCTTCAAATCACCAACCTTTTCCAATATAAAATTTTGTATTACATTACCCCTATATATAACTAATGGATTTTTTTGGGGTAACAAGGGACACTGATGTAAAACCATAGATGACAATGCTATATGATTAAAAATTGGACATATCTGATTACCTAGTAATTTCAGCTAAGAATGAGCACACATTTCTCCCAAGATATTTACTGAAGAACCTTATCGAGCCCAGAGTTTCTTCACTGAGCTGTCTCTAGGTATAAGTGATGTAGTTACTATTATAATTCTCATGAAAACTCTTTATTTGTATACATATGACTTCTGTGACATAAGAAGGAAAAACAATTACAATGAAGTTTATGTGATGCACAGGTTTTATAATTTTATTTATTTATTTTTTTCCCCCAAAGCCCCAGTAGATAGTTGTATGTCATAGCTGCACATCCTTCTAGTTGCTGTATGTGGGACGTGGCCTCAGCATGGCCGGAGAAGCGGTGCGTTGGTGCGCGCCCGGGCTCCAAACCCGAGCCACCAGCAGCGGAATGCATGCACTCAACCACCAAGCCATGGGGCCGGCCCTGCATATGTTTTAAAAGCAAATTCTCTTTGTGGTGAGTAGTTCGAGTGGTTTGCTCACTTCCATAGACTATGGAACTTGTCATCAGAAGAACCATTGAGATCATTTGGAATAAGAGGAATATAGAATGAAAGATTCTAGAATAGATTATAAGATGCAGTAGTAAACAACTCACCAATAACAACAAGATTTCCCTCTGCTTTGAAATGTATCAGGCTTGGAGTCAGTCCTGAGTTGAACTGGCTCTGCCATTCGTAACCCTTGTGTGAAATGATATAAGTCATTTTCTTTCTCTGATTCTCAGTTTTCCATCAGAGTTGTTAGGTAGTTCAAAAGAGGAAACATAGATTACATAACTTCACAAACTGTAATGTGTGATTCAAATTTGATAATGCTGAAAGGGTGATGATTCAGCTTCAAGATGATGCAGAGTGCCTTAACAAAAGAAAAAAAAAAACATATACCAGAACTATACCTTTTTTATGGACAGGCACAAAAGACATCCATATACAGAAATAGTTTACAAAACAATGTTTTATATGGACAATTGCTTTAATTCTATATTTTACTTATGATTTCTAAGACAAATCTTATTGGTTGATATTTATTCATATTGAATGATTAATTTATTTATTTGAAAAAAATAATTTGAAAGTACCTGATCACACTTTGCAGCTATTGGAGAGACAGGGCTGAAGCCGTGCCAAACTATGATGAAAAATAGATATTTGCTCAAATTCCCATCTTTGTCACTAATCTTTATGATTTTGAAAAATTATTTTAAATCCTAAAACCTTGAATTTATCATAAATAACTAAGGTGACAGGTTTATTAGGATTACTAACCAACAGATGAAGGAAAATAGCTCCTCATAGTACCTGGCTCATAATAGGTACTCAAACAGGCATTCAATTATGTCTTTCCTTCTGCTTCCTTGATTCTCAAATTTATTTTTATTAAATATCACTTGGAGTATAGGATTTTTTTTTTTATGTTGATGTACAGTTCCATGAGAAGGTTATTCTCCTTATTTATTGTTATGGGCTGAATTGTGTCCCCACAAAAATACATGTGTTGAAGTCTTAACCTCAGAATAAGATCTTATTGGAGACAGGATCTTTATAGAGGTAATTAAGTTAAAATGAGGTCATTAGGATGGGCCCTAAACTGATGTGACTGATGTCCTTATGAAAAGAAGAAATTTGGACACAGGCAAGTACAGAGGGAAGATAATGTGAAGACACAGGGAGGAGATAGCCATCTGCGAGCCAAGGAGAGAGGCCTGAAACAGATCTTTTCCTCACAGTCCTTGGAAGAAACCAACCCTGATGGCACCTTGATCTCAGACTTTTATCCTCTAAAACTGTGAGAAAATAAATTTCTGTTGTTTAAGCCATACAGTCTATGGTACTTTGTTATGGCAGCCCTGGCATATGAATACACTCACATATGGGTACATTTAAAGAAAATGTTGGCAATGTTAGTTTTGTAAGGCCTAGCCTAAAGATTGTCACAAACTCTGCATTCATCCCTTCCTTTGCCCTGTAATGCTGCAGCCTTACAATTAAGGTCCTTAAGGTTCACACACAGAAGGGAAGTGCCAGTCATTCACTAGGACAAAGCACGTGTAATGGACACAAGTGGAGACGGTCTTCTGCTCACAGAGATGCTCCAGGGAACCAGGTCTGTTGGCGCAACCTGGGTATACGGAGGCCCAAAACTCAATTCAGGACAATCATTTTGCCTCATTCCCTCTTACAGTGATCAGTCAAAGGCATGGGCACATCACCCAAGCTGACAAGACATTTTCAAATTGGTGCTGGGTATGAAGAGCTTTTACTTCTCTGGTTATGGAGTTGTGAGAATTTGACAAAGGCCAGAATACCCAGTTGACATTTCCACGGGTGCTGGCCAGTCTCAAATATAGAAGCAACAATGGGAGATGAGAAGACAAAGAGACCTGACAGTATATATCCCTGGTTTCGGTCTTCCATAAAATAAGCTCTAATCCTACCCTTCTTGAGTCACTTATTTTAACCAAGACGTTCTTCATTGCAACCAAGTAAGTCTTGACTAATACAGGATGTAAACAAAATTTTTGAAAAAAGAGGAGAAATACTACTAATAAACAGGTAATTTTTTTCCAAAAAAAATATGGAGATGCTTATTTTCTCCTGTTTATGAATGGTAGTTAACATTTACTTTTTCTTTTTGCATCTACTGTTATTTTCTGATAAGTAACATATATTTGTTGTAACACAAATTTAAACAAGAACGGCATAAAGTAAAAGAAAAAAAGTGGTGGTCCTTTTCTCATACCTTCTCTCATTCCCTAGAATAAGCGTGATTACCCATGTGTGTGTAACCTGCAATAAATTTTTAATATATGTCCACATTTGTGTATATTATTGTATAAATGTGAAACTGTGTAAGATTTTAATTATATATTTTCCATACCATATTTTTCCTCACAAAAGTGGGAAATTGGGGGATCATACAGTTGAAGTAGGATGCTCTCAGCCATGAGAAATAAAATATACAATTTAAAATGCCTTTGACATTAAGGAAAATATGCTAGCTCACAAAACAAAAGTCTGGATGTGGCATTTTCCAGTAGTCTGGTGGTTAAGTGAGTGGCACAATGATGCCCATAATGCTATGCTTTCTTTAGCATGTTTCAATGTCCCCCTTCAAGGCTACAGGATGATTAAAGTAGTTCCAAGTGTCACAAACAGACATCACATTACTCAGCAAGGAAGAGAGAGACAATCTTCTCACGTGTCTTTTTTTGCTAGTGAGGGTAGACTTTCCCAGAAGCCTGCAAGCAGACTTGCCTTTCCAATCACTGCTAAGGGGAATGTCCATAACTGAATTATATCAGTCGTGACCCCCTTCTCCTCTCCTGGACTCAGGAGGAGACCGTCATAACTGAACACTCCAGAAGTTAGAAGGTAAACCCTAACAAAACTTCCAGTCAGGAAAGAACTGAAGAGTGTGAGGGTTAGTATTTGCTAGTTGGGAGGATAATCCCAAGTTGTCTACACGTAAGAGAAATACATATGACATATACAGCCCTAAAACTTTTTTTTTAAACCCAACAATGTATATTATATCTATATAAAGCTACCTCATTGTTCCAAATGGAAATAATAATATTTACTTTATTCTATGCACTTTTAAAAATTGAGGCTAAATTTCCTTAGAATAAAATTAACCATTTTATAGTGAACAATTCAGTGAAACTAATACATCACAATGTTGTGCAACCACTGCCCATAGCTATTTCCAAAGAATTCTATGTACTAATGATGGCCCAATTTCCCAAATAAAATCTCACTGATTAATTTTATAACTAGGAAAAAAGTCATCTATTTTAATATTGCAAAGAAAAATGCTGCCCCTTTTTTTCCTCAGAAATTATTTTTATTTATGAAGATAGTAAGCTCAACTAAAAACCTTGCTCTCAGAAGTCAAGGAATCATCCTGGCATGTTCCCATCATTACAAGATCATTTACATTCCAGTTCTCTATTCCAATTTTTAGAAATTTTACAAGTATGTTTTATTCTTCAATTTGAATTGACTTCTTATAATTCTAGTTGGAATTTGTTTGAATTTAGATGCTAAACACTAAAGGAATTACCCTGAATTATAAAGTTGATAGATATGAAGACTTTTTTACTTCTATTTTGTTTAGCAGAACACAATTTGGTAGTTGGGTGGAGGGCCAGGTAGGAAAAATATGCTCCATATCCTATTTTAAAAAGGCAACCAGATGTAATTCATCTGGTTATTTAGGTTGACTATGTCTTCAGAATTTGATCATTATCATTTAAGATCATATTGGGGTGTTTTCAAATCTGCTGCGCCGGGCACAGATTGTTCTCTTTGAACTTGATGTATGTCACAAAAACTTTGTAGTTAAATATAGACTTGGGATTTCATGGCTAAAATATGTCTGGTAGAAAAAAATAAAAGTTTTCAGAGACAAATCATTTTCCTTCTACAGTTTGGAAATACTAATCTATTATTAGCATGAACTTCTGTCTCTGTCTCTCTATTTTTGTTCTTTTTGATTTTATAACACATTATCTAATTAGCTTTTTGCACTGCATACATCGCAATCACATTATGGAACTTGAGAAATTAATTGAGTCAATATCTCTGAAACTTGCTGTTTAAATGTGTAGGGAAATTCATTATGGGAAAGATAAAACTGAAATTATAGAAAGTAGGTATTAGGATTGCCTGTGGTAAAGCACATTCCAACTTAGGGGATGCTTTCTGGTAACAGCTGTCATTAAAGGATGCCAATCTTTCAATACCATTGTGATTTATTATAAAACAGGGCAAGTGACTAAAACTATTCGACAGTTTAGAAAAATCACGTGTGGAGTGTGGAAGCAATCTGAATTCTAATTAATTAGAAGAGATTTAAAGTAAGGAGAAGAAATCAGTGAGCTGGTATTTCCATGTGCTGATTTAAACGAATATTGAACCCTAGTCTGACCAAATCTTTGAGTCAAATTGACAAACGTGTCCTAGGATGGGAAGCACTCTGAGGCAACTGAAAGAGGGTCAACTTTGATGCTAAGCACATCTGGGTCCTAATTCTTGTTCTGATGTTTACTAAGTGTGTAAACTTAAACTGTTCTAATTCTCTAAGATTCCCTTTTGTCACCTGATGAAGAGGTTTTGTCCTACTGTCTCCTTTCTTCTAGAGAGTATTAAATAAGATATCTGTAAATAAGAGATAAGTACATTACTTAATGCAATGCCAGGCTAAGAGTAGGTGCTTACAGAATTCCCGCTATTTTATTATTTTTAGCTTTATAGTATTCTGGGAGAGTCATTTAGATGCTATTGCCATAGACGTGTATCATGCTATCTTTTAAACCAAAAGATATTTTGGAAGGGTAATCTGGACTATGATTCTCAATACATCTTTTACTTTGACATACTGGAGGAATAGGTAACTGTTTACTATGGCAGTGATTCCTAAAGTTTCCAGGATACCTGTGTGTACGTCTGTGCACACACACAATCCCCAAGTGACTCCAACATCCTTATTCTCTTTCTCCCTCTTCTCCACTAGTTGCAATTAATCACTATTTCCAAGCATGTAAATAAGGGCATTTCAATTTTGCCCTCATTTTAGTCTGCATAGAATTTATTTATTTGTTTTTTTCCTTTAAGTTTTTTTTTTTTCCCCTGGGAAAGATTTGTCAGGACATTCAAATTCAGTACCATCTATGAATTTGACAAATTTTGACCAACTTGACCTAAAAAGGCACAGAGAAGAAGAAACAGATTGCTGTTGAAACTATGCCGGAGTCCTTGAATGCAACCAAAGGACTCTCAGAATTAAGGCTCCCACAATGTTTAAAAATTTGTCTAACAATCTTTTCATTCTCTTCATATATCCACAATTATTAGCATTCCAACTGCTTCTATGTCAGAAAAAATATAGACAAAACACAGCTTTCAGTATAGGAAAATACAGCACTTGGGGAACAACTGTTTATAGGGAGATTTTATGAGTAAAACATTGTCAATGTTATCTCCCACTTTCATATTTTTGTTTATTAAAGGATTTTATTTTTGCCAGATTTAGGCATCAACAAAAGCTTCACCCTGAGCTAACATCTGTTACCAATCTTCCTCTCTTTTTTTTTTTTTCCTCCCCAAAGCCCCAGTACATAGTTATATATTCTAGTTGTAAGTCCTTCTACTTCTTCTGTGAGCACCATCACAGCATGGCAACTGACAGACAAGTGGTAAGGTTCCACGTGTGGGAACCAAACCTGGGCCGCCAAAGCAGAGCACACCAAAATTTAACCACTAGGCTATCAGAGCTGGCTCTATATAGAATTTCTTTTAAGATTCAAGCTTCAAAAGGTGAAGAAGGCATCATTTCAACAAAAGCTTATTGTAGGGTAACTACACGATGGAAGCATTTTCAATAACATTCTGTACTTTTAATCTACATTTTTTCCTTTCATTTTGTTTATGTGTTGCTAAGAAATGTTTTAAGACACATATATTGAAAATTTTCCTGGATAGAACAGAGTAGCCCAATTGAAGCTAAAGCTTTGTTTGGATAATTTGTAAAATAATATCTATTTCCACATTCTATGTACCTTAGTTTAAATTATGGAATAATGTTGACACAGGTTTCATTTAAAAAGGTCCATTGTGGAGAAGAATGGAACACAGTATCTTACTGTCTAGTTCTGACATTCAGGCATGGTGGGATTGCAGTAACATAGAAGCTTAGATCCAAAAAGGACGTCACACGTCTTCTTGTCCAACAATCTATAGATCAAGAAACCTTTATAGAGAAGGGGAATGACTTTCCCACTACAGAAAAAAAAGCTCAAGATTAGACGAAGATAATATTTATTGCAGAAGTATTAAATGCCAGGAACTATACTTGTACTGCATTTTGACCCTACTGCAATTTTGTGAAGTTAGTAATTTTTATCCCTATTTTACAGATAAGGGAGATTTTAAGACATGAGGTGGTTTCCTGTATATCACTTAGCATGTGGTTAAATAGGCTTAAAACTAATTATCTTTTCAGTATATATAATGGAAAGTCAATCACTATTTTTGAGTGACCGAATGAATACGTGAATAGATTTACAAGAACGATTTCAGTGTATCACTGTCCTGCAACACATCATTGGAGCTCCAGTATAGAATTATTTGTTTTAGTTTATCCCATTCACAAAAGCTTAATTGACTTCTACAACCTTAGCTTAGCACTTTCCACTAAGAGTAATACAATTATAATGGCATGTGTCTTTACCGATAAAGAAATGACCTACAATTATTCATTATTAAATATATATGTGCAAATTCCAGACCTATCAAAAAATGATGCCTTGGCCTAATTAACTTTGATTTATGATCTATCTAGGAAATGACCATGAGTGGGCAAATATTTAAGGCATTATGTTCTTCCACATTATCCTGAAATGGCAATAAGTGAGTATTTAATTGCTCACAAATGTGGCTTCTCATCTGTTGTAAAAATTAGAATATTGGGACATGATTTAAACAATTTTGAATAATTTGCAAGCTAAAGCACTGGTAGACAAACACAATCAAATATATTTTTGATTACATAATTTTAAAAGTTTGACCAATTACTAAAATGAATGATCGCAATTTCTATAATATGAATTGCAGATATTTTATAAAATCAGAGTATTTTAAGTGTCTTAATTATGTTGAAAATATTACCAGTTCTACTTAGTGGTTAAATCTCCGTACCTACAGAAATATTTAGTTCTGCTTGTAGATGTATATGCAGTAATCAAAAATCTGTTAACAATCACTTTTCATTCATTTATAGAGTAGACGTGGAAACCCACTAGATCTTCCTGGTAGCTGGTATTTCTAATAGGAGAAATGGTAGCAAAATGCAAAGAGATAGTATAATATACTCACAAAGACGGTAAATAGCTGTTAGGTGACAAATCCTTTATGTCATTGAAATGTAAATCAGTTTTGTTTGTCCATTTGTTTTTTTGAAAATAGCCCATGATTTTTTTCATAACACAAGTTAAATCTTGGCTAAACTATTGTCCAAGACACTTTTACAAGTAAGACCACAACTTTTTCCTTTGCATTTTGTTTAAATTTTATAAGATAGATATAATTCAAGATAGAGTAGCTTGGGTGGACTTGATTCTGTAGCAATACAGAATCTTGTGTACATAATACAAGAAGAAGGCAAATGTTCTTGGTTTTAATGCCAGCATCACTATTTACTAGCTGCAGTTTTCTCTCTGAACCTCAATTTTTCTATCTGTAAAGTGGGGATATAGGTAATGTTTATATTACAGACTTATTGTAAGAAGCAAAAAGGAAACTAACATTTACTTAGCATTTACTACATGGTTAGTAAGCATTTTCACATAAATCAACATCCTTTTAGTCCTTAAAACAACAATGTGCACTAAGAATTACAATCCATATCATTTTCGAGATAAAAAATATAACTTTTCCATGTTTACATGGTTCAATGCAATAGGGAAGACAAACTCCCTTGATTCAAATTCAGGGCTACTTGGTTTAAAAATCCGTGCTCTTTGCACCATACAAAATGTTAACGCTGCATGAAAAAATGCCTGGTGCATAGTTAGCACTCACCAATAGTCGAATATAAGTGGATGCAGAAGTTTACTTATACCTAGTGCAAAATTCACCCTCTTTTTTAATCCCTTGTTTTTCCTTTAGCTTCAATTCAAAAGTGAAACCAGAGGGATATGATCTGGGTGCATGTACATATGTGTGTGTGTGTGTGTGTGTGCGCGCGTCCGTGTGTGTGAGTGTGTGTGTATGTAAGTATTTTTTAGTTATGACCTAAACTAGATTCAAGTGAAAGCACTGAATATATTTTTCTCTGGGCACAAGATGACTAAACTTCAATTTGATTCTCAAGTAACTAACCAATAGGGGGCATGAGAGCACTGCTGTCTTGGTGCTTGTCTGATTTAACCACAATTCTTATCCGACATTCCTATGACGCTTCAACTATCATTATGGCTGCCCTTAGTATTTGCAATTGCTGTACTAGAACTAGTTGCTGAAATTTAGTGTATTAATAAAGTGCTGTAACTCTTAGCAATGTTAATGAATCAAGCATTTTGATTAGCAAGGCATGTGCAAGGGAAAAAGTTAAGATTGGATATTCAAATGAAAGTCATTAAAATGAACACAGAGCTGAAAATGAAAATGTGATGCACATAAACGACCCTATTATCACAAGATATGGAATGCTGTTCAGGCAACTTTCCTGTAACCGACAAACCACTAGTTAATTGTCTCTCCCTTCCTTCTCACACTTCCCACTGGAAAGACTTTTGTCTCTACTATTGTAATAGGAAAAGTTTAAAGGGGAAAATCCGAAATAGTTTGGGAATGAGTCCTTAGTGTAAATGCCATTCAAAGACATCTAATAGTATACTACTTGTTTTTATTCATATAATGTCAAGTAGAGAATTATATGTCCTGTAATTTTTCATCAAATGTTGCTGATCTATGCGAGTATCCCAGGGAATGAGGAGGGAGGCAGTATTTGGCCGGTTTCTTGCCTCCCACAAAGACCTTGGAGAGTCCTCAGAACCTTCTGGCAAGCTGTAGAGCTATGTGAGTATAAGATAGGTTGTATTTTGGTTTTTTTTTTTTTTTTTGCAAAACCTGCCAGAAAGGCCTTGTTTTCCTTAAGAACGGAAAGACAAGAGATGTGAATTTCTTCCCTTGTGAGTGAAGCAGCATGAGTTGAGATGAGGAGCCAGATTGCGGTTAAAGGAGAAACAGTGAATTGCAAACTGTGCCGTGTACTTGGTTTTTCTTCTTAAAGAATCCATTCCTCCCCACAAAGGTGACTTGTTCACTGGTCAAACTCCAGATTTCGTTATCAGCTGTGGCATTATGATGAGGATTTGCCAAGCATGCTAATTTAACTCCATCTCTTTCTCTCATATTTCCCTGGGAGTATCATAAAACGGAGTTCCAGACATGTTGCTCTGGTATAACAGAATGGCTATTGCATGTTACATACGTGTTGAGTATTACAAGACTCAGTTGTAGGGTGTGTGTGTGTGGTCTTAAGATCCAGGGATCAAGAGGAATTGCAATTATGTGGATGCCTTTGGAATCTTCTGTAATTGGTTTAAGCCAGGGTTTGTGTATGACTTTACCTTCATTTGACTTAAAATGGGTCACAACACTAACAGGAATTAGAAGCCAATCATAAGATTGAGTGGGTCTGTCTCAACACTCCCTCTGCTTCAGATTGCACAGATGCAATCTGCATGCTTTAGGTTGCAGCAATTATCTGTCCTTTCTCTGCTGTGGTTCCATTACTAGCCTTTATTTTCCTTGTTTCTTCTTCCCTTGCCTGAGCCCTAAAGACAATCTCTCTCTCCTGCATTTCTCTCTCATCTCATATATTTGATCTGCTTCAGCTGATATCCATGTTCCCAGCCATAGTAGAACTTAGATGTCTGAGAACTCAGTTCAAGAACAAGTCTAATAGGGTTATCAGGCATACTTCTGATTTGGTAAAGGACACTAATTATAGTGTTCAGAAAGTTTAAATTTTTGGTCTCAATTTTCACTTCTCAGAATTTTGTAAATATTTTCTCAGTTTTAAATAATTAAAATGAAGTCCACACTGCAACCCTGCCCTTGACAGTAGTGTTTTGAGTTTGACAGTCGTGGTAATGGATTTTCTCTAACCCATCCCCTCTTGTCTAGTTCCTCTTGTGACCAATAGAACTCATTTTGTCAGTAGCCATGGAATTGAGTGAAGCTAACTGGCCCATATGGCAATTGAACTTGCAATCTTGACTTCATTAACACCACGCTCCAACCAGCTGAGCTAACAAGCCAGAAAATCAAATTAGACACTATACAGAGCTCCCGGTTAATTGCATTTTCCTCTTTTGGGTTCTTCATTATGGCCACTTTCACCAATTACCAGCTTCTAAGGGGCGAGGATTGAGTCTACGTGGCTCTTGTTCATTTTGTCCCTTACGTTGAAATTGTTGAGTAGAATGTACTATTTAAGTTCAGGCAGCAAAGTCATGAGCATATATCAGCAAAACTGTGGTACCTAACGTTCTTTGTCAGAGGCTGAAGTAACACATTTCAAACATCCCAGGAGGAAAGTTGCTGCATTTGTGGACAAAAGGGGCAATGAGAAAGGTTTTGGCAGATCTCTGATCTATTTTCTGTGCATCTCCTTTCCAGTCTCTGAATCTTATTTCTGGTTTCAGTTCCTGCCTTACTTTGTGCAAGAATTTATATTTGTGCTTCCACGCGAACTCTGGAATGCAGATGAAACATGACTTCTAATCATACTAATGACCTGGCACCCCAGCATTATATCTTGAAGCTCAAACGTATTGTCCCTGGAGATCTGACTTTCTAAGTAGCATATCCAAATAACAACAACAGGTCTGTGATTCTTGGTAATTAATCCAGTGTTCTAGTCATTAGGCAGCATGTGAATAGGACCTAATTCTTTCTTTGCCCAAATTGCCAAGCATGGAAAATAATAGTTTTGGTAAATTTAATTCATTTTAATTAATTAACATTTTGACACGTATGCATTTGTAAACTCCCAAGACATTTACTAGATTAATATTTTATGATACACCATCATGTCAACAAATATTGCGGCTGAAATGTTTAAATAGGCTCAATCTTTGTATTGTTGGCAGTACTTCATAACATATTATTTAAGATGTTGGGTTTTGAGGTTGAGAGGAGTTGATGATTATAGGCTCATTGAGTGTCTCTTAATATAACCTTTAAGTTTTATTCCTCTGTGGGTTAAGAGAATTTAGTAGATAGTTTAGTGGAATAAAATAAACACTGAATATTATAGCTGATCGTTATAAACCATCTTAGTATTCAAGTTGTAGAAGGGGAAATTTTTTGCTTCATTTATTAATTGAAACATTAATTAAATTTATTTTCTTAGAGGACAAAGCCAAGTATTTTTTTTTTGAAGATACATAGAGATCATCCACTTCAACTTCATTTTACACATGGCAAAACAAAAAGAAGAAAGAAAAAACAAGTGACACAGAGAGAGAAGTATATGCCCAAATATCAAGGCCAAAGGTAGAACCCAGGTCTCCAGATGTCATGGACTGAATTTTGTTCCCTTCAGATTCATATGTTGAAGCCCTAATCCCCAATGTGGCCTTATTTGTAGCTTTGAGAAGGTAATTAAAGTTAAATGAGGTCAGAAGTGTGGAGTCTAATCCAATAGGACTGTGTCCTTAGAAGAAGAAGAGACACCAGAGATCTTTCTCTCTCTCTGCATATGTACAGAGGAAATGCCATGTGGAGACAGTGAGAAGGTGGCCATCTACAAGCAAGGAAGAGAGGCTTCACCAGAAACCAACCCGGCTGGCACCTTGATCTTGGATTTTTAGCCTCCCACAGAGTGAGAAAATAAATTTCTGTTGTGTAAGCCACCCAGTCCCATATACTTTGTTATAGCAGGCAGAGCTGACTAGCACACCAACTTTCTGCTCAAAGTCTTCTACTATCCCCGTAGCACTCTACCTACCTCTGTGGTTAACAAAAAACACATATTTGAGCTATAATGTGCATTATTCAATAGTTGTCACAAGAGCTGACCTCCTCTTAGCATAGTAAAATTGACTTTAAAATCAGATGGTAGTAGTGATGGAAATGTTTGGCAGGTGTTGGATCCCTCCTTAGTCTTTAGAGCCTGGCACAGGCACTGGCACAGAGCTGGTGCTGAACTGCCTTGGCTCCCCCTCCTTTTCTCCCTTTCTTCGTTTAAAAGGCACTCTCAAAAATAATTGTCACTTTATAACTTTATCTGATGAATCCTTCTATATTATATCACTGGAAAAGGTAGAATTGTATCACTTTCTCTTGTCCATTTTACATGCAAAAGTCTTATTAGGTTCCTAACCAATGGCTAATAAGATCTGGAGTCCAAGACTAACATGTGATTTAAAAGTGAGGAAAAAATAGCTTAATAAATTAAGAAAATTCTTTAAGCACAATACAGATGAAAACATTATTTTGCTTTAGAAGAACTAGCTGTATACATTCCATGTTTTTCTGTTCTTTGCTAATTGTGAATACCACCTAAGGCATGAGAAAGATACAGACTTGAGCAATGAAATTTTATCAATATTTGCTGAATTACTTATCACATTTGGTGAATGAAATTCCCTTCCTCTCATTACTTGTATAAAATCAACCCTTAGTTTAAGATCTTATTTAGGAATAAGGTGTCAAAAACTACAGTAAAACCAGAAATCCTTATCTCATATCCCACATTCTCTGCTGCTCCCCAGGTTTGCTTTTGATACAAAACAATGGGTATGGGTTGGGTACAAAATTCCTAACCTAGGTTAGAGTGTGATTCCATTCAAGTTACATTAGGAAAGTCACGAAAATGTGATTAATTTTATTTGATGTCATTCAAGTATTTGGGTCACAGAGACTGCCTGACCTTTTCAGATTCCTTTCAGTCGTGAAGAAATAAAATATTTTTATGTGAACTTTTTCTTTGATTCCACTTGAAATTTCAGTTGGAGTTATCCACGAGTCCATTTTCTGTAATAGGGACACTGTCATACTGAAGGATATTGGAACTACTGAAGCAAAACACCCCAGGGGATCTATTGGCAAAGATACATGTGGTATTTATTAGTAAGTTAGTGGTGCTTAATTAATTACATTTTTAATCTCATAAGAACTCTCAACAAGATTAATTATTATAAGAGGGAAAATGAGTTATATAGTCTTTTATTGGTACAATTAAGGAGCTCTCATTTCTACCCCTTTTCTAGCATCTGTGTATAGTATTAGATCCTGCACAGGCAATGTAACTATAGAATGTAGGGTATGGAAGATTGGTTCTTTCCTTTTTATTTGGCCTGGGTCTTCATAGTGTACAGACAGCACACTTCTGCCTGGTAAGTCAGTCGTTAAGGAGTATAAAGAAACAATCAGTTCAAATTCCTTACCTTGGTTTACAAGACTGTGCCTAATGGACCCTCCTTCTACCACAGTTCCTCTAGTTTAGTACACTCTAATCATACTGGTCTTTTAGTTCCTGAAAGACACTAAACTTATTTCTAACCCTGGCATTTTGACTTTTTCTCTGCCTGAAATGCTGTTCCATCAGAACTTGACATGGCTATTTCTTTATCTTTCAGGCCTTAGCTCAAATGGTACCTCCTCCATAAGGTCTTTCCTCACTACCCTACATCTAAAGAACGCCTCTTCCTCTCACAATCATGGTTTATCTTCATTTCCCCATTTTATTCAAAGCGTTTATTACTATTTGTAGTTATCATGCTTATATATTTAGAGGAAATTTGTCATGTTATTGTTGTATTCCGAGTGACTAGAGTAGAGCACTATATTTATTAGATAGTTGATCAATTAGTGTTACACTAATTGAACAGTAATATGGCCATACACAGGAGAGATTACAGATGACATATTGTATATTTCACTTTTGGCGTCTATATTCGTGTCATGTGCCTTCACCTCCATCACCCTGACTGACGTTTACAGTGGACGTCTATGGAAGGATTAGCTTTGCGCTCTCTATAGACATCTTCTGATACTTTTTCCCATGTGATAAGAATTCAAGTTGCATGTCTTCACTTGTGATTGTAATTGTTGCTTAAAACAGGATTGGGTATCTTCTGTGATTCTAAAGTTCTTTTCAATTTGTTTTAAGAGTTGATGACATTCCTGAAAAAAACAAGGACTATATGAACTCACGAATTGAAATATTTTTAGATGAACAGATACTCTGTTCCTGTAGCCAAAAAATACAGCTTCCAATGGATGGTGTTCTCTAATTTGGAGTTGGTGCTTGTGAGTTTTATTTATGGTTTTATTCATTTAATTTATTCACTAACCAGATATTTATTGTATGCTTAATACGTACCAGATACTTAGCTTGGAACCAGAAATGTTAAAGGTAATAAATACACAGTTTCTGCTCTCAATGAGATCACAGATAGTAGTAATACAGAAAATAACAAGTAAGCAAAAATAAATGTATAATTACAAAGTGTCTGATTCCATCAACAATTGAACTGGCTTGAATACTATGGAGTGAAGCTGGAAGGCATTCAAGGGTGTCAGGAAGAGCTCTCTGATGAGATGAATTTTAATCCAGAGTCAGAAGAATGAGAAGAAATAGGTAGCAAATGTTCAGTAATATTGTGGCGTGAGACAAATACTGTTTCTTACTCCAGTCCCTTGTTCCCAATGTATACCACACTAAAAACCACTTTTGAAACCAACCACTGGAATTGTAATGCTCTTGCCACAGCTGACGCGTGTTCTTCTTAAGGCTTTTCTTCAGAATCAAATGCCAAGTGAAGGGAGTATCCGTTTTCCAGCAGTCTGTCAGGATAAGTCGCACACTGGAAACTGGAATCAATTGTAAATCTGACAGCATAGTGGAATGTTCAGTTAACTTTAAAATGCTTTTTAGAGAACACAAGGGAGTTGTGAATAGTCTAATCACTTTTTCCAGAAGGCACCTGTGATTTTGCTAATTTGCCTGTAAATAAGTCCATGAAGAGGGAAAGGGGAACATACGGCTCTCAGTAGCTGAAGTAGGTGGACTGCTGTTTTGCACTTGTTTTCTCTTTATTCATCATTTTGTGAGAGAAGCTATAAATTGGTTAGTATAAAGGATGCTTGAAATGTTTTATTCTGTTTTTTTTCTGGGAATCTGTGGGATCTTGGTTCATATATCTGTATGTGCAAAGATTATTTGGAGACTTAGTGATGCTCCAGAATGAAGCATCAATATTTAACATATTAAAAGAATTTAAAGGCTAAAAAGGCTTTATGCTACAAGCCCTTGCTGTTTCCACAGGATTCTGTGATACTTGGTACACTTGTCAGGGGTGTGCTAGAGTAACCACTGGTGATAGTGCTCAGAGTGCTCCTCAAGCAGAAACTAAAATTCCAGTTCTGGTGATAAGGTCAAACAAAACAAAACACGGTAATGTGTACACTCACATATATACGTGTGTGTATAAAACAGCTTCTAAAAAGCGTTTTGGACAAATAACTTTCTATGTTCGTATGACTGAATAAACTTAGCTTCCTTCTAGGAATATATATTCTGAGAAAGTAATTCAAAGAAAAAGTTACATTCATCTAGATATTCACTGCATCCTTATCTATAATAACAAAATCTTGGAACTATTCAAGTGTTCAACAATTTAGAAAGGTAAATTTTGTTGAATTTGCTCAGTATAATATTTTGTTGGCCATAAGATAAAATTGTGGAAAATATGAAACAAAATTGAAAAATATTTAAGCTAAAATGTTAAGTGATGAGAAAGAAGAGATAATTATAAGGTTTTCCTTTTCCTCACAAGTCACTGTTCACTGGTTGTTTCACAAAAGCCTCAAATATGACATATGTAGGGCCAAATTTCCCCCTCAAGATTGCTCTCCTTTCTGTGTTCCTTGTCTTGTTGAACTTTATCACTATAAACACCAAACTGAGAACCTAGAAACCTTGGGATTGTCTTTAATGTTTCCCTCTCTGACAAAATCTACCATCTCTATTCTCCATTTCACAGCCTATACTCTGCTTGGTCTGGCCCTCACCTTACCGTGACTTGCCACCTAAAGGAACTACCTCGATGCCCTATCTTGCACCTCCAGGTTCTCCCTTCTGTAATAAATATATTCCCTAAACACAGAAGTGATCATGTCAGTGTCTGCTTAGAAGTATTAATAACCCTCCAGCATATAGGGGACACTATCTCAACTCTTTTTCATGTAATAACTGGCGACAAATATGAATTTGTATATTTTCCCTCCAGATGTCTAGTGAGGAATTTAAGATTTGCAGAAGAGTTTGGGACTTTTGGTAATGAGAATAAAGGGTTTATTAAATTAGGATCAGCTGTGATATTGAAGATTTGGAATGAATTGCTCACATAGAAAGCTTCGACAGCCTAGTCCATGTAACCCCATTTTGGAAAAAGAAGATTATAGAATCTTATACATGTGTGCATATACTTGAATAGGCTTAGGGAAAGATTAGAAAGGATACCTACCAGGTTATTAACATAGAATGTAGAAAAAGATTAATTGTTTTTAATTTATGCATGTATTTATTGAGTCAATGGTTATGGTAACCATGTGGTGATTTATTATGATGATGATGATGATGATTACTTTTATTTACCAAAACATTTTTAAGAAGCAGATCCTAGAATGCAAGAAAAAAATGCAACAACACTGGTGACAATTTTATATTATTGGATTAAGGGTGAGTGGCAAGAGAAGTTTTTACTTACCTTCTAGATTGTCCAATTCAATTCACTGGGACAGGAGAGAATAAAAAGATCTAGAGAATGTAACTTTGGTTGTACTATAATTTCAATTATAGCCATTATGTGTTCTTCAGCACCTAGTAGATGCTTAGCAGAGTAGGAAGGTTAAAAACTTTTTAAAAAAATTATAATTGTTTGGAATTCATCTGTGATTCATGTTAAAGGAGAGAATAATTTGGAGCAGGTTGTATTTCTTTATCCTTAACATAAGAGGCAAAGTGTTGAGAGATTTTGCCTGCTCAGCATTGGACAGAGGGAGCTGGGTGTAAATGACTGTGAGTTGAGACAAATCACAATAACCTTCAGTCCTCCTTGAAAGTGACAGAAGAAGTAAAACACTCTTTAGGTTGTTCCTAAACTCAGATAAACGGAGCTCAAACATCTGCTCCTAGGGAGGCTACAAGCAGGAATTGATTGGGTGCACAGTTATCATTTGAATCTGCATAGGGATTAAAGCATTTAATCAATAGGTATTGAATAAGTAATTCGTCCATAGTCAGCTAAAGGAGAAATATGTTGCTGGCATATTCTTTTAGAAAGGTTAAGTATTGTCTTTCTCAATCACTTTCAAGAACAATTAAAATTTTAATTAACAGAATCCTACTTTATTTGGCCAGAATTTTAAGCATCCATTTAGGAAAGCTGCTTCATTTACCAGTTATTGCTGGGTCTGTTTGGCAAGCATCATGGAGACAAGAAGCAGAAAGTCAAATTGCTTTCAGAAAGATGCATCATTCAACTTTTCTTGATTCTTTACACTATAACTTTTCTTTTGCTTTCAATGATTTTTGCTCTTTTGATGGCCTAAAATATATAGTATACTGTGCTGAGTATAAAATGTATAATTAATATGAAATAAATTTCAATTATGATTCTCATTCCACGGTTGATATAATTCTATGTTTTGCACCAGTCCTGCACATTATATTATGGTTTATTTCTTCAACCCTTTGATATTTTTTAACTAGACTATTAGGAATGGACTAAAGTATAAAACTAGTAAGCAGAGAATAATTTTATAGAGCTGGAAAAATGCATAGTTAAATTTGGTGACTCCATAATAGGTAATTTATAAATTGAAATGTTTCCCATCTAAAGGTTTCTCAATTAACACCAACCAGTCATATAATTTCTTTTGTCTTTCTCCTTTACTCTCTGTTATATAAAGCAGCTGAGATTCAGCCCAGGATCTCTTCCTCAGGGAAGGCTTTTCCCTATTTGACACCCCCAAGTAGGCTGGTAGCTCTCCTCTTGTCTCCCATGTTATGAGCTGTGGACCTTCACTCTGCCTGTCATGCAACGTGTGATAATATTGGTTTACTTGCTATTTTTCTTGCAAAGAAGAATTCACAATTTTTCTGATAGCTTTTATGAAATACTTATGAAGAGACAATTAGATAATTAAGCATACTTTATTTACCACTTGTTTACACTTTTCATTGCTCTTTATTACTTTTTGCATTTCTGGTATCATTTTCCTTCTGTCCAAAGACATCCTTTTGCCATAATGTGTCTTTAGTGTGGGTCAAGCTGCCAATTTCCTCAATTTATGTTTGCATAGGAATTTCTTCAATTTGCTTTCACTTTCAAAGAAGCTTTTTTCTGGGTATAGAATGTGAGGCAGGTAGTTTCGTTTTGATTTTTTCCCACAGCACATTCAAGACACCAGTTTATTATCTTCTGGCTTTCATCATTTTTCTTGAAAAGTCAGCTTTCAGTCTTGTTGCTGCTCCTTTGGCAGTGATGTGTCTTGTTTCTTTGACTAATTTTAAGATTTAAAAAATTTTTTTAAAGATTTTTTTTCTTTCTTCTTGGTCTTTTTAGCCAGTTGTACTATGATGTAGCTAAGTGATCTCTCTTTATAGTTAGACGGCTTGTGGTTCTCAAACTTCCTATATCTCTACATTGGTGTCAATCATTGAGTATAGAATTTGGGGGCCATTATCTCTTCAAAAATTGCTTTTTCCTTATTCTCTGTCTCTTTGTCTTCTGTAACTGAAGTTGCTTTTATGGTAGACCTTACAATGTTTGTGTATTGCTCATCCTTTTTGTTCTCTTCGTGCTTAAACTTGGATGTATTCTACAAATTTATATAGTCCAACTAACTAATCTTTCATCTTTCTTTAACTTCTTATTTAATTCTTAATCTTCATTCCTATATTTTTTTAAGTGCTAGAATTTCCATTTTATTCTTTTCTATTGATTCCAGTCCTCTGGTGAAAATTTAAATTTTGTCATCCATTTTCTATATCATCTTAATTATAGTTATTTTAAAGTTCATGACTGGGGCCGGCTTGGTGGTGCAAGTGGTTAAGTGCGGGCGCCCCACTGCAGCAGCCCAGGGTTTGCCAGTTCGGATCCCAGGCGTGCACCAATGCACTGCGTGGCAAGCCATGCTGTGGCGGCGTCCCATATAAAGTGGACGAAGATGGGCACAGATGTTAGCCCAGGGTCAGTCTTCCTCAGCAAAAAAACAGGAGGATTGGCAGATGTTAGCACAGGGCTGATCTTCCTCACAAAATAAATAAATAAATAAATAAAGTTCATGACTGATAACTTAACATCTTTGTCATCTATGTTTTTTTTCTGTTTTCTTTTCTCTTAGTCTTATGCCTAGGTATATTTGTCAACTTTTGCTTAAATTCAAGACATTTTGTATGAAAAAATTAGAGACACTGTGGATGATGTTATCTTCCCGCAAAGACGATTCACCCAGTTCACCCGCAGGAGCAGAGGAGCAGAGCTCCTCAAACTAATCAGGGGCTAAATTTAGTGTACACTGGGTTGCAGCCTTTGTAATGATTGTTTTCTCTCTGATTCCCCACTCCTAGTGTGTAGCCCTACAGAGTTCCCATCTGAGTGTCTGAGAGTTTCCTAAGACATCCCTCCATTGCTGGGGCCTGACATATAATTTTCACTCCCAACCAAAGTGGCATGACAGTCCTGCTTTGTCCCTCAGTTGCTTTCTCTCAGTGTTTTTATACTCTTGTCTTATGCATCTTATTCCCAGATGTCTTGTGGGGAAAATTAATGCTAAATGTTGGGCTTATTTCTCTGTCATCTCTCTGGGATTTTGTTGCTTCAAATCCAGGCTGCCACAGTGCCACAGTCTTAATTTTTGTCTTTCTGGGTCTGTGAGTTGCCTAAAGCTCTGAAATCTACTCTGCATGTTAGTGGAAACTCTTTGCCTGGCTCTTGACCTCGTGCTCTCTTCCAATAATTGACACATGTCCTGAGGGGGAGGAAGCAGGCGGAAAAGTGAGATCATCTCAGTTAGCTTCGTCTTAAGCCATAGTTGCTTGGGCAATTTTCGACACATTCAAACAAGTTTTTAAAATTTTATATGGCTTTCCTGCTTTTTTGTTGTTATTGTTAGGAATGTTAATTGAGCACCAACTATTCCACCATAGCCAGAGTAGAAGTCAATATTCTGTGTTTTATTAATGGAGAATGTAACCATTTCTATATTTCGGATTATTTCACCAGTCTTGTTTGTTTGTTTAAGAAATTGATAAACTGTATTCATCTTTAGTCATCAATCTCTTGCTCAATGTCCTGCAAAACTGAGCAATTGACCCCATAAGACTGTCTGACCACCTGGCCACTCCTGTAAGCTGTCTGCACTAACTTTAGTCGTCATCTCTTTGTTTTGTATATTTGAATTGTTTTGTTTTCAGCTGTGGTTATTTATTTTTAATAAAGTTTCTGTTTAAGACATTGATCCTTTCTGTGTTTTGTTACATTTACTTTCCTTTTGATACTTAAAGCTTTGATTATTTCGATATATAGATCATGCACTTACCTGGAGTTTATTTGGTGTATAGTGAGAGACCTAAACTAATTTTCTAAAAGTCTAATTTTCCACCATTTACCCCACCATCATTAATTTAATATTTTTCCCTACCCATTGATTTGTGATGCCACCTTTATTATTTATAAGTACATATTAAAGGTTATATTTTGGTGATATCTACTTCTTCCCATTAATCTGTCCTTTCTTCGTTAGAATACTGTTATATATGCATATAGTATACATATTTGGAAGAACTGATTGTTCTCTTTATTTTTAAGGAGTTTCTGAGGGGGGCGGAGTCAAGATGGCGGCGTAGGCAGACTCTGAACTCACCTCCTCCCGTGGACACAGCCAATTTACAACTACTCGTGGAAAAATTACCCCTGAGACAGTACTGAAAACTGGATAAGAGGAACTCCTGCAACAACGGACAATCCTAACTGGGGTAGAAGAGGCAGAGACTCCCTTCTGGAGAGGAAAAACGCTGCCTTCACAAGCCGCCAGCTTCACGGCCGCCGGGAGCAGCTCACAGGTACGCAGCCTCCCTGGAGGCGCGGGGCCCTGAGCCGGGGAGCGCCCCCGCTGTGGGCATTTTGTGGACCCAGCACAATTGAGACCAGCAGCATAATATCTGACTTTGCCTGCTACTAAAGCATTGGGTAGCACCCCCAGCAAACCCGGTTCACAAAGAAACTAAAACTGGCTCTTAAAGGGCCCACGCACAAACTCACCCGTTCCAGAAAGCATCCTAAAATCACCAGAAAGAAAGGTGCACAGTGCTTCGGTGACAAGAGACTCACCTAATAGGCCCTGAGTGCATCTCGGTGAGGGGTGAGACCTCTCCAGGGACTGGGACATTGGCGGCGGCCATTGTTGTGGCCTGGTGTGAGCGTGCTGACACAGACGCCATTGGAGTTCTCCCTGAGACCTGCTAGCCCAGGGTCTGCTCCACCCGCTAGAGCACCTATTTAATCCAGCTCAGCCAGGGCAGGCAGCCCACCCTAGAGACTAGCCCCACCCAACAACAAGCCCTCAGGCAACGTGTGGGCCTGCATAGATTGGTGACTGGATTCTCTGCAGCCTGGCAACTGAGCTGACTTGAGCGGGGCAGGGTGTGCACAAGGAGCAGGTGGAGAGTGTGGGGCGGTGGCAGAGTGTGTGGGGCTCCCGCCTTGGAGAGACTGGGTCCACTTGGGGAGGTCGGGGCGCTCACACGGGGCAGGACTGTGTTGACTGTGTGTGTGGACCTGTGGGCGGCAGGGCTTCTCAGCCACAGAAGACTTGTGCTTCTCAAAGACCCACATAGGAGGTTTGCTCCACCTTCCAAACCTGAAACAATTGGGTGCTCCTGTGCCTGAGGGCAGCCCCACCCAGCTGCAATCCTCAGAGAGCTGACAAGAGACCTAATAGGCTAGAGGCTTACAGCAATTGTAAGGCCCTGAGCCTAACAACCTGCCACGGTGGGGGCCTACTCACTTAAAAGCAATACTGCAACACAAATGTGGTATTAGAACTTGCAGTCAACTGTGCGGGGGCTCACCACAGCTGATAAAGAGACTGAAGGGCCCACAACAACTACAAGCAGCTGAGCATTACAACAGCTGGCCAGGAGCATAACTCAGCCTCCCTGGGTGCCTACAGGGAGAGCAAACAGGCCACAGCAGAAGGATACACGTAGCCCACATAGGGGTCACCCCTGGAACATTGAGAACTGAGGGAAGCACACTGGAAGCCTCCTAAGCCATCACTTACATAAGGTCACCTATCCAAGAGCAGGAGACGTAGCTGACCTACCTAATACGTAGACACAAGCACAGGGAAAGAGGCAAAATGAAGAGGCAAAAGAATACATTCCAAGTAAGGGAACAGGACAAAACCCCAGAAAAGGAACTTAGTGAAACAGAAATGAGCAACCTACCTGACAGAGAGTTCAAACTAAGAGTGTTAAGGATGCTCACTGATCTGGGGAGAAGAATAGATGGACTCAGTGAGAATGTCAACAAAGAAATGGAAGATATAAAAAGAACCAATCAGAAATGAAGAATACAATACTGGAAATGAAAAACTCATTAGAGGGACTCAAAAGCAGAGTAGAGGATACAGAAGAACGGATCTGTGAGCTGGAAGAAAGACTAGAAGAAATTACCCGAGGTGAACAGGTAAAAGAGAAAAGAATTAAAAAGAGTGAGGACAGTCTAAGGGACCTCTGGGACAACATCAAGCGCACTAACATCCGTGTTATAGGTGTCCCGGAAGGAGAAGAGCGAGACAAGGGGGCAGAGAATCTATTTCAAGAAATAATAGATGAAAACTTCCCTAACCTAAGGAAGGAAACAGACATCCAGGCACAGAGGCACAGAGGCACAGAGAGCCCCAAACAAGATAAACCCAAAGAGGCCCACACCAAGACACATCATAATCAAAATGTCCAGAATTAAAGATAAAGAGAGAATCCTAAAAGCCGCAAGAGAATGTCAAGTTACATACAAAGGAAACCCCATAAGGCTATCAGCTGACTTCTCAGCAGAAACCTTACAGGCTAGAAGAGAATGGCATGATATATTTAAAGTGCTAAAAGGAAAAAACTTACAGCCAAGAATACTCTACCCAGCAAGGTTATCGTTCAAAATGGAAGGAGAGATCAAAATTTTCCCAGATAAGCAAAAATTAAAGGAGTTTGTCACCAAGAAACCAGTGTTACAAGAAATGTTAAAGGGACTGATTTAAGGGGAAAAGAGAAGACCACAAAGAGGAAAAATTATCTATTTCCACGATTAGAACGTAATGGATACAAATGCACAAAAAAGAGGTTGGATATGATATCAAAAACATAAAAGGAGGGAGGAGGGTAGTTAAAGAGTACAGCTTTCAGACAGAGGTCAAACTAAAGTGACCATCAATTCTGTATAGAAGAAGTAAGGAACAGAGAAGGACTACTAAAACACTGAGGAAAAAAAAAAAAAAAGTTAAAAAATGACAGTAAGTACATACTTATCAATAGCTACTTTAAACGTCAATGGACTAAATGCTCCAATTAAAAGGCATAGGGTGGCTGACTGGATAAAAAAACAAGACCCATATATATGCTGCATACAAGAGACACACTTCAGACCTAAAGACACTCACAAACTGAAAGTGAAGGGATGGAAAAAGATACTCCACGCAAATGGCAATGAAAAGAAAGCTGGGGTAGCAGTACTCATATCAGACAAAATAGACTTTAAAACAAAAACTGTAAAACGAGACAAAGAAGGGTATTACATAATGATCAAGGGAACAATCCAACAAGAGGATATAACACTTGTAAATATCTACGCACCCAATGTAGGTGCACCTAAATATATAAAGCACTTATTAACAGACATAAAAACAGAAATAGACAGTAACACAATAATAGTAGGGGACTTTAACACTCCACTTACACCAACGGATAGATCATCCAAACAGAAGATCAATAAGGAAACATTGGCCTTAAACGACACACTAGAACAGATGGACCTAGTAGATATATACAGAGCATTCCATCCAAAAACCGAAGAATACACGTTCTTTTCAAATGCACATGGAACGTTCTCCAGGATTGATCACATATTAGGCCACAAAACAAGTCTCCATAAATTTAAGAAGATTGAAATAATACCAAGCATCTTTTCTGACCACAACGGTATGAAACTAGAAATCAACTATAGGAAGAAAATCAGAAAAGCCACAAATACATGGAGATTAAACAAAATGCTACTGAACAACGACTGGGTTAATGAAGAAATCAAAGAAGAAATCAAAAAATACCTGGAGACAAATGAAAATGAAAATACGACATGCCAGAATTTATGGGATACAGCAAAGCGGTTCTAAGAGGGAAGTTTATAGCGATACAGGCCTATCTCAACAAACAAGAAAAATCTCAAATAAACAATCTAACAATGCACCTAAAGGAACTGGAAAAAGAAGAACAAACAAAGCCCAAAATCAGTAGAAGAAGGGAAATAATAAAAATCAGAGCAGAAATAAATGAAATAGAGACCAAAAAAACAATAGAAAAATTAATAAAACCAAGAGCTGGTTCTTTGAAAAGATCAACAAAATAGACAAACCTTTAGCTAGACTCACCAAGAAAAAAAGAGAGAAGGCACAAATAAGTAAAATCAGAAATGAAAGAGGAGTGGTTACAACAGACACCTCAGAAATACAAAAGATTATAAGAGAATACTATGAAAAACTATATGCCAACCAATTCGACAATCTGGAAGAAATGGATAAATTCTTAGAATCATACAACCTTCCAAAACTGGATCAAGAAGAAGTAGAGAATTTGAATAGACCAATCACCAGTAAGGAGATCGAAACAGTAATCAAAAACCTCCCCAAAAATAAAAGTCCAGGACCAGACGGCTTCCCTGGTGAATTCTACCAAACATTCAAAGAAGACTTAATACCTATCCTTCTCAAACTCTTCCAAAAATTGAGGAGGGGGAAGCTCCTAACTCATTCTACGAAGCTGACATTACCCTGATACCAAAACCAGACAAGGACAACACAAAAAAGAAAATTACAGGCCAATATCACTGATGAACATCGATGCGAAAATCCTCAACAAAATACTAGCAAATCGCATACAACAATACGTTAAAAGATTATACACCATGATCAAGTGGGATTTATTCCAGGTATGCAGGGATGGTTTAACATTCGCAAATCAATCAACGTAATACACCACATTAATAAAATGAAGAACAAAAATCACATGATCATCTCAATAGATGCAGAGAAAGCATTTGACAAGATCCAGCATCCATTTATGATAAAAACTCTGAATAAAATGGGTATAGAAGGAAAGTACCTCAACATAATAAAGACCATATATGAGAAACCCACAGCTAATATCATCCTCAATGGTGAAAAGCTGAAAGCTATCCCTCTAAGAACAGGAACCAGACAAGGATGCCCACTGTCACCACTCCTATTTAACATAGTATTGGAAGTCCTAGCCAGAGCAATCAGGCAAGAGAAAGAAATAAAAGGGATCCAAATTGGAAAGGAAGAAGTGAAACTGTCACTATTTGCAGATGACATGATTTTATATATAGAAAACCCTAAAGAATCCACCAGAAAACTTTTAGAAGTAATAAACGAATATGGGAAAGTTGCAGGATACAGAATCAACATACAAAAATCAGTTGCATTTCTGTACACTAACAACGAAGTAGCAGAAAGGGAAATTAAGAATACCATCCCATTTACAATTGCAACAAAAAGAATAAAATACCTAGGAATAAACTTAACCAAAGAGGTGAAAGATCTGTACACGAAAACTATGAAACATTTCTGAAAGAAATTGAAGAAGACACAAAGAAATGGAAAGATTTTCCGTGCTCTTGGATTGGAAGAATTAACATAGTTAAGATGTCCATACTTCCTAAAGCCATCTATAGATTCAATGCAATCCCTATCAAAGTTCCAACAACATTTTTCACAGAAATAGAACAAAGAATCCTAAAATTTATATGGAACAACAAAAGACCCGAATAGCTAAAGGAATCCTGAGAAAAAGAACAAAGCTGGAGGTATCACACTCCCTGATTTCAAAATATACTACAAAGCTATAGTAACCAAAACAGCATGGTACTGGCACAAAAACAGACACACAGATCAATGGAATAGAATCGAAAGCCCAGAAATAAACCCACACATCTATGGACAGCTAATCTTTGACAAAGGAGCCAAGAACATACAATGGGGAAAAGAAAGTCTCTTCAACAAACGGTGTTGGGAAAACTGGATAGCCATATTCAAAAATGAAAGTAGACTCTTACCTTACACCATACACAAAAATTAACTCCAAATGGATTAAAGACTTGAATGTAAGACCTGAAACTGTGAAAGTTCTAGAAGAAAACATAGGCAGTACGCTCTTCGACATCAGTCTTAGCAACATCTTTTCAAACACCACATCTGACCGGGCAAGAGAAACAATAGAAAAAATAAACAAATGGGACTACATCAAACTAAAAAGCTTCTGCACAGCAAAGGAAACTATCAACAAAACGAAAAGACAACCTAACAATTGGGAGAAGATATTTGCAAACCATACATCTGATAAGGGCTTAATCTCCAAAATATATAAAGAACTCATGCATCTCAACAACAAAAACTACCAACCCAATTAAAAATGGGCAAAAGACCTGAACAGACATTTCTCCAAAGAAGATAGACAGATGGCCAACAGACACATGAAAAGATGTTCAAAATCACTAACTATCAGGGAAATGCAAATCAAAACTACAATGAGATATCACCTCACGCCCGTCAGAATGGCTATAATTAACAAGACAGGAAACAACATGTGTTGGAGAGGTTGTGGAGAGAAGGGAACTCTCATACACTGCTGGTGGGAGTGCAAACTGGTGCAGCCACTATGGAAAACAGTATGGAGATTCCTCAAAAAATCAACGATAGAACTACCATATGATCCAGCTATTCCACTGTTGGGTATTTATCCAAAGAACTTGAAAACACCAATTTGCAAAGGTACATGCACCCCTGTGTTCATTGCAGCCTTATTCACGATAGCCAAGACTTGGAAGCAACCTAAGTGCCCATCAAGGGATGAATGGATAAAAAAGCTGTGGTATATATATACAATGGAATACTACTCAGCCATAAGAAACTATGAAATCCAGCCATTTGTGACAACATGGATGGACATTGAGGGCATGATGCAAAGTGAAATAAGTCAGAGGGAGAAGGTCAAATACCGTATGATTTCCTTCATTAAGTAGTAGATAATAACAACAATAAACAAACACATAGGGACAGAGATTGGATTGGTGGTTACCAGAGGGGAAGGGGGGAGGGGGGAGGGTGAAAGGGATAATTGGGTACATGTGTGTGGTGATGGGTTGTAATTAGTATTTTGGTGGTGAACATGATGTAATCTATGCAGAAATAGAAGTACAATGATGTACACCTGAAATTTTTACAATGTTATAAACCAATGTTACTGCAATAAACAAAACATTTAAAAAAAAAAAAAAAAAAAAAAAAGGAGTTTCTTTCATATTTTTAGAAGTATAATTTTCTTTGTATTTTAAAATAGGTTTCCATCTTTCCTAAAAAAATTTTGAAGGGATTTTTTTTATTAGAACTATAATGAATAAAAATATGCAATTACAAATTCCTAAAATTGGTATGTTTATAGTACCAAACATTCCTTTTCAGGAATATGGTATTGATTTCATTTACTGAAACTACTTTTAGATCTCAAAATAATTTGGCATTGGATTTTCCGTTAGTTATACCTATTTGTTTTTATTCTTAGATATTTTATGTTTTTTGCAATTTTTGTTTTATTTGGCATTTCTCTGGCATTGCATTTTATGAATAAGAGTAAGATTTTCTACTGAATGGTTAAAAATATCCGTACTTTATCTGGCCATTTTGCATTCTATTTTGTTTTTAATCCACACCATATTTTTAATGAAGTTTTTTTTAATTAAGCTATAGAATCATGCTATTTGTCAATAATAGTATCCTAAGGATGCTCAATCAGATTATGAGAAAATCATAACAATTTTACCTCTTCCTATTTAATAACTTTATTTTATATTTCTTTTTATATCCTAGTTTTTAAGCCAAAATGTCTTCCAAATAACTTCAACATTAAGCATAATGGTTGATCACATTTTGTCATAAATATTTTTTATATGATTACAGATGTACTCTTCAAATTCTAACTAAAATATTAATTTTCTCAGCAATAAATATTGAATTTAATTAAATAATCTCTTATTGTCTTTCAGCTAATCTTCTTTTTATTATTAATAACTTTATTAAGCTACTTGATGTGATAATCTAAGCTACTTGATGTGATAATCTATATTATTAAATATTCTAACATTTTATTTAAGCTTTTATTTATCACATAAAAGCTATATGGTAATGACTTTAAAAATACACTACTGAATGTTGTTTTATAATTTTTGTTTGACTTTCACATTTTGTGCCTAAAAATATTTTGTCTATAACTTACTTTTTCATGCTACCACTGATAGTTCTTAGAATCTATTATGTTTGCTATATGGACAGAATTGGATAGCATTTGAGCTATTCCTATACTCTTGAAAAGCTTATACACTATCTGTAACTTGTCATTTAAGAATATTTATAGAGGGGCCGGCCCCATGGCGTAGCAGTTAAGTGTGCGCGATCTGCTGCTGGCGGCCTGGGGTTCGGATCCTGGGAGTGCACTGACACATTGCTTGTCAGGCCATGCTGTGGCAGCATCCCACATAAAGTGGAGGAAGATCGGCACAGATGTTAGCTCAGGGCCAGTCTTCCTCAGCAAAAAAAAAAAAAAAAAAATGAGGAGGATTGGCATGAATTTTAGCTCAGGGCTGATCTTCCTCATAAAAGCAAAAACAAAAGAATATTTATAGATAAAACCATCTGAACAGCACATTTTGTAAAATAATCCCTTGACAATTTTCTCATTTTCTTTCTTTGTCATTAGGTCTTATTCGAATTTTCTGCTTTTTCTTGAGGCAATTTTGGTAATTTCTAGTTCACGGAAACTATTCATTTCATTGAAAATTGTATCTTATTGACATATGGAACAATATTTGCTAAAATTTTCCATTACAAAGAAATCTTTCATCTTAGTTGTCATCATTCTGTCCAATCTTGTTGTTTGTCACATTTTTCCCTTTGGGCATTACGTTGACTAAACAAAACAGTCCAAACTAAAACAGAACAAAACAAGATGTATCCTTAACCTTGACCAAGGAACTTTACTAGAGTTGATGTAAAGACAGAGAGCGCAGATTATCCTCAGCAGCCTCAGTGAACCCTGATGTTGATAGATTCTTCTTTTCTGATATGGAGCTGGAAGTTAGATTTTTGTGTTTAGCATCTCATGCTCGTCTTGATTCCCAATAGGTACAATATTTGGAGAAGAAAAAATTCATTGTGCTAGGGCCCTAACTTGGGCAATATGAAGAAAGAGCGATAGAACTAAGGCTGATTCATGCAACCCTTGGAGTTGTATACCACCAGTACACAATTGCTAAAAAGCACTTCAGAGGCCTTGCTCTGGATCCTCTTTCTACCATCAACAATGCATTCCTTGGTATTATAAAATTGTGCATCCGAAGTGGTGCTCTGTCCTGTCCCTACTGCTAATCTCTCTTATTGCTTGTCATCCAATATGGCATCTCTACTCTACCTCACTTGTTTTGGCCCATCTTCATCCCTCTCTGCCCTCTGTCTATCTCTCTGGTCAACTCTGTTTTGCTGGCTCCATGCCTTGAATTTCTCTCAAATTAGGGCTACGAGTACAGTTAACCAAGACCTCTCATTGAGACTACATGGTTTAGGTTGAAGGGATACCCTTAGTTTGAGCATTCATGCTTTCTTAATCTTGTCTACTCAATGTGGGGGTTATTGAAACCACTCCAAATAGCTGATGTATATTATTCTTTTGATCTGTTTCTAGAAATTTTTCATGTAAAATGAGGAATGGGGAGAGCGGTAGTGTCTAGAATTCTCACTATAGAGTTTAAACTTCATCAGGAAATATGCTCTTCATCCTGTCAGTATTCTAAAGCCCTTCCTCTCTCAATGTCAAAAGGTATACATTCAGTGGAGAGGTGGAGACATAGAAATGGGGGACTGTTTTAGTCTAGTAGCAGATATTTTGGTCTAAGCTTAAATGAACAGAAGGAATAGGGAAAGTTCTTGAGGCTGTTTTATGTTAGAAAACAAAAAATATTTATCAAAGAATAGTGGGAAAAGAGCATTGGGGACAGAAATACTGTGGTATTAACTGCATTTGTGACCAGAGTATGGAAGGCAGACAATCAGGTGTGTAAAGGAGAGTTTAAGATAATAGAAGACAAGAGATCAGAAAGAAGAGATTGCAGAAGAACATTATAAGCTTACTTTATTAGTCGCAGAAAAATATTGAGTTGAGACCACAACCCCTGCAAAATGTCATCAATTAAATAAATAAATAAATGAAAATATACTACAGAGCATAAACATAATACTCACCCTTAATAAACACTGCTAGACCCTACCCACTTAAGTCTAACTCTAGAGATATTGGCTATCATTAAGCAAAGCTTGAACATTACAATTATTTCAGCAGCCTCCTCATTTCCAAGAATGCTGTAATAAACTGTACAGGATTTTTCAGGCAATGATGTACAGAAAGAATCCAGAGAGCCCATGAGAAATGAGAAAATTCAGGGGCCGGCCCCATGGCTTAGCGGTTAAGTGCGTGCGCTCCGCTACTGGCGGCCTGGGTTCGGATCCCGGGTGGGCACTGACGCACCGCTTGTCCGGCCATGCTGAGGCCGCGTCCCACATACAGCAACTAGAAGTATGTGCAACTATGACATACAACTATCTACTGGGGCTTTGGGGAGGAAAAGGGACAAAAAAGGAGGAGGATTGGCAATAGATGTTAGCTCAGGGCCAGTCTTCCCCAGCAAAAAGAGGAGGATTGCCATGGATGTTAGCTCAGGGCTGATCTTCTTCAAATAAAAAAAAAAAAAACCAGAAGAACGATTCCACAAAAAAAAAAAAACAAAGAAAGAAATGAGAAAATTCATAAATGGATGACTTGAGGCTGATAAGAAGTTATGGCAAAGATCTAAAACTTTAGAAGTTGTCACTTCAAGTGAGAATAATATGTAATATAGAAATGAAAAAAATGCCTAAGTTTCTAACATGACACCTTATTTTCTCTAAATATTTATCTAATTTATTTAAAATGTGAATTTCCTTTGTTCTCCAATATATTTATGTTGGATTACAAAATTAAATATAATGTAGAATAAAAGAATTAGTGACACAACCAGAACAGAGACCAACTACAGCTGTGTTTCTTAATGTTGGGTAATCAAGTATCCCTTTGAGAATCTGATGAAAGTTTTGGACCCTATTCTGAGAATAAAATGTATACACAATCTCAGGGATTTCACCAATTTCGTGAAGCCCAATCATGTCTAACCAAAATAATAACGTCTGTTAAAAGGTAGCAAAAAGAATGTATTTGTGAGATCTTAACTTCATAAATTTGCTATTTGAGACAATTAAAGTTGGTTCTTGACAACGGAATTAAAAAGGGAGATGCATTTAATCCATTTTCAGTGCTATTTGAGGGTTCCTATTCATACAAATAGATTAATTTAAAGATATCTAGTCTAGTTTATGTTAAAAAAAAAAGTGTGATTCCCATGCCTTCTGAATAGGGAACAGAGGAAGGGCTAGGAAGTCATGTGGTCTCTTGTTCCTCACTCATTTAGCAACCAGTCCTTAGTCTCTACATGAGGGTTCAGAGATACCAGCCTAAGTGCCATAGCTGAGAGATCAAACACAGTCTGCTTTTTGATTTAACTTGTGGCTGGGCTTCTCGTCTCAGTCAGGAGACTGAGCTCTGCTGCTGAACCCCTACCTCAAATGTAAGGGTTGATTTCTCTCCTCTGGGGCTTCTTGAAATGAAAGTTCCCATTCAACTCCCTAAAAATAAGGATATGATGTAATAACAAGAAGAAAAACAGTATTTATGATCATGTCTGCTTTCATTAGTCCAATGAGAGGCTAGTCTCCAGATCTTGGTCATTCACTCAAAGTAGAAAGAGGAACATATGCTGAATTGACCTTGTCTATTCTGACCAATCTGTTTCTTAAATCATAAGTTAGCAATTGCGTGCAAGGATATTTGAGGCATAAATATAGTGTATACCAATACTTCCCGTGTTACAACTCCAAGGATAATAGCTCTCCAGTGTAGGTTGAATAAAATCACAGGCTCTAGTTGAGTTTTTAAAATGTTACTATTTATACATTGTTTGAGTGGGTTGATTACTGGAGTCAATCCTCTGCTTTCCTTTAAGTGGAGATTTTCTCATTGACCTCTACCATAGGGGAATGTCACAAAGGAAGTATATCTGCTATGAGCAGTGGATGAAAGTACAGCAAATCCAGAAGTGTTGTTAGAAGTAGCAAGAAATATAAACACTAATAGAGCTTCCTATTGGTGAAGAAATCTCTGGTGAGCAGAGGAGATACCAATAATTCCAGAAAGCAAGTCATGACTCAAGCTCACTTATGGGAAAGCTCTCTAACGCATAGTAGATTTTCTTATTACAGCCAGCTTTCTTGATGATGAAGGTTCCTCACTCAGAGGGGCTGAATTGTTATAGCACGTGGTCACCGAAACATCAAACCATCCTTTACCAATGGAGCATTGTGTTATATCATTTTAGTTATCTGATTAAAAAAATCTAAATAAATCAGTACAGAAGAGAACTAACAATTTTACAGTTTGCACTATGTAATAGGAACCCATCATATATGATCTTCTTTATTACGATAAAACTATAAGAGGTAGGTCAATTTTTATTTATAGATGCAAAAGCTACAGCTTAGAAGCTAGCCTAAAGTCACATATTGTCGAACTTGGATTTGTAAAGACAAAGTTTCCTGCACAAAACCTTAATTAAGAATATGCTCTATATTTTCCAAGAAAGGAGAAACTATTTACAGAAGACGACAAGCACAACTTAGGCAGAGCATAGGCCTGGCTGGACAGTGCTTGAGAACCGCGACAAGATATGGAGACATACAGTATATAATTATGGAGCCAATAAGAAAATATTGACAATTACATTTAACAGTGACTCAAAGTAGATATTTTGCAATCTGATTGCCTATCCAAGAGGGATCTATAATTTATAGCATTGAGGCAGAATCAGTGAAGGAATCAGCAAAAGAACTAATGAATGATGCTACTGAAGCAGATGAGCAAGAAGAGAGCACGAAGGAGGAGTTCCTAAGGTGTCATTACATGCCCCATAGTGGCTTTATGTCCTAGACAATTATGCCTGGGTGAGGCAGATGCTCTTCAAGGCTGTCTCAAAAGCTGTCTGCTGAGCAGAGTTTCTGAAAAGAAAAGATGGATCAGTCAGTTTTAGAAATTTCTGTAAACAGATGATATAAACTATAGAGAGCCTTATTTTTTCTGGAGAGGACATTTAACACAAATTGACATGTACAAAATTTATTTTTTAATTAGCACCATTTCAAAGCTATTTGCTTTAAAAGCAAAACAGTCATCCTTGATTGGTCATGACAGCTATCACAGATACATACACACCAGGGTTAAGAGTTATTCATATAAAAATATAAAATGAAGGAAAATGGATATTGCAATATAAGAGAATATGTTTTCAAGATGAAATTACATATAAAAACAATGTTTGGCAAATGTTAAAGCAATGCCCCCAGAGAAATATCTCACCTGAAAATCTGACAACTTTCAGAGCTCCTAGTATAATGCCTGATATGAGATATACTCAATGAATGTTAGTTGGGTAAATAAGTGAATTGAGGAAGAGGATGCCAATTTTCTCTAAAGAGAACCTTAATAAATCAAAAGCACTAAGCAAATAAACCATCTTTATTGAATCAGAATAATAAACTAAACTTGAGTAATAAACTAAAATTTGAAACTTGCTCAATGAAATATGATTAAACAAAAAACAAAGCAAAATAAACAGTACAAGAGATCTCTAGTAGTCTATATATCATGTAGACATACAATTGGCATGTTTCAATTTCCCAGTTTACTGGCATGAAATTAGTGTCACTCAGAACACATTGTATTCAATTTTCTTTTCAACCTGTTATGATCAAAGGAAAGAAGCCTTTCTTTGAAATATTACGCAGATGAAGAGGAGGCAAAGTTTTCTCCCTCATCTCTGCCCACTTAGATTATTGGCATTTACTTCTCTGAATTTTATAATAGACTTTCTAAATATTGGAATCAATAAAATACCCTTGCTTTGATTCTTTAACGTAGCTGACAGCTGATTTTTTCAAAGAAAATTGAGTAAACTTAGTGGTGGTACATCATTTTAGGAGGGCACTTTGCTGTAAGCATTTGTGTGCTCTTGATTCAGAAATTGCCTCCTAAGAATTTATTCAAAGACTGCCACAATGAGAACAAATATTAATTATTAAAATATCAATTATAACGGTTGATAAAAGTTAAAATGGGTAAATCCAACATGCCTCAAAAATATGTGGTCTGGTAAAAATTAAGTAGAGTATGCATATAGATATGTAGATAGATGGAAAAGTTATTATATATATTATGCATATGTATATATATTCCATGGAATATTGAGCAATCATTAAAAATGATATGGCACAATCGTGGCTTTTATGGTGGTATTCATGAATAAATATCATTAGGCATGAAGCCCTCTTTAAATTATAATTTTTTTTGTGCCTTAATGTATATGCTTTTTTGTAAAGAGAATAGTATACATCATATTTTTAATCAAATTATCAAAGGATAATATGACAAAATATAAAAAACTAATCACAATTGAAACATATGTACAATATGTCATTAAGTTAAAAAAATTACAAGTTTACAAAGTTTGCAAAATAAGATAGCTTGTTTGTAAAAAAATCACATATGTACACATATAAAAACATGGAAGGTAATATATGCTGTGAAGTGTTAACAGTGGCTTTCCCTGGTTGATTTTTACCTTTTTCTTTATGGTTACTTGTGTTTTTCAATATATTATAGGACTAAACATACATATGTGTAACAAAAACCAAAACAATGAAAACTTTTAGATGTGTAAGGATTCATGAGAGAGAAATTACCAAAAAAAAATGATAGTAAATTAAATGTAGCAAATACAGGTTTCTGACCTCATATAGTTAACTTGAAAGCTCTATTCCACTCCTTCTTATCGAACTATTTGTCCTTCTCCAAACTTGCCATGTTCTCTCATGCTTTCATGGTTTGGCATTTACTAGTTCTTTCTCTTTATCGTGCTTAACTACCAAGAAAACTCCTTACCCTTCAAGTCTTCTCAGTGCCTGGAATACAGTGAGTGCTTAATATGCACTGTTTGCTTCAAGGGAGAAATGAATGAGTCATTTTAACGAATTTGTCTGTTTACGAATTGAATATGGAAAGATGGAGATTTGAGTTGATACAATAAAGTGGGGAGGACATTTCAGAACAAGAGAAGACTTGAGTCAGTCAGGATTCTCTATACAAGTCACAATAAAGTGAAGGAGATTCCTATAAGAAATTTTGTGTTGAAAAATCATAAGAAAACATAGTTGGGCAGAGGTGATGGGGGGACCTATAAAAAAGCTTAAAATACTGGAGAAATTTGAACATACCTGAAGGAAAAAAAAACCATCTGCCATCAGTAAACATCACCGAGGTGAGAAAAATGTAAGCAGCTTTCCTTTGAAAGAGTTTAGTAGGATATGAATCACTTTCTCACAGTCAAACTTTATATTCCGTGTGCTTATTTTGTTAAATTTCAGGATTTTTAATGATTCTTTTTATCTCTGGCAGTGTCTTTAATGTTTCTTAAATATTACAACCAACTGATCTCCATATATCCATACAGACACCCACACCCATTCACACGTACACCCATAACCATACACATCCTCCCCTTTTCATGTGGCAGAAGGCAATTTCGTTTAATGACGGCAATGACTGATAGTTACACATTCACAATCGATTGCTTCAATACCTGCTCATAATCCTACAATATTAAAAAGAATCCGTTAACATTTACTCTTGACGCTCTTTAGAAAGCAAATATATTTCTGTTCCTGAATAAAACACTGAGTATTAAAGATTTAGATAAATTACACTGACTGCTGCCAGTGGTGTCCCCTGCAGTGAATTAAAAAATACATTTAGCATGAAAACAAGGAACAGATGTTATTTTTACAGTCGTTGTTCAAATGGCTCCAGTGAGCTGCATTTTCCCTAGTGCTCCTTTGACTTCTCATTGAGAGATGACTTATGGGTTTTTCATGTCTATGAAAGGATAGAGAGAGTGGCAATGGGGATGATAATTTAACTCATAATCATATCTTAAACTATCTTTCTGAAGTTGAATAACAGTTCAACAAAATACAGAGCCAGCTTAGACTTGAGAGCCCTAGATTAGCAAAATTCTTCCCCTAAAACTGTGGAACAGAGCCACTAGCATTTACATGCTGTATTAGCAAAGAGAGAATCATTCCATTACACTCCATTTAGGATAAGTGATGAGAGAGAGGAGTCCTGGGGAAACCCACTCCATCTCTTCAGGGTTAATCTAGGATGTGTTAAAAAGCCGTTGTCCTGGGTAAAGAGTGTGTTTCGATAGACCAGACTTGAGGACATGATGGGTGATTTTCTCATAACAGCAAAATAGCACAGACCAATGTTATTGCAGCTTTCTCACTCACTTGTATGGTGTGATCTAAACAGTGACACCTTTACCAGATATGTATCCTGGTTGTTTTCAAGGAACATCAATATATAAGGAGAGAAAGTCTTTTAATTAGTTTAATACTTAATAGGTAAAGGATTATACATGGATATGATTAATAAGGATTTGTTTCCTGAATAGAACTTCTCTCCTATTAGATATAAAATAGGCTGTTAAATGAAAAATAAAAAGACAATATGATTTAATGAAAAGAACACAGAAAATCCTTTTTAGATCTAGATATACTGGGATTTGAATTATAATTTGCCATGTACCTGCTGGATGATTACAGGAACTTCCAAGGCTTATTTTCTCATCTGTAAATTTTGCGTAAAAATACATACCTTCCAGTGCTGATATAAAGACAGAATTAGGGAAATTCAAACATAACTTAAACAAAAGAGAGAGTGTTTCCCCTGCTTTTGCCTTTTTATTGCCTTCCTAGTGACAGCCTCTCCATTTTTCTTCAAACGTTTTCCTTTGGCTGGAATATCTTTTCTCTACCCTCTTCTTCTAGTCTCCATTTCTTCTAAGTAGCCATTTCCAGTTGCTCCAGAAAGAAAAAGCTCACTTTTTCCTCTGAACTGCTAACATCCTGGAACCTTGCTGGATTTTGCAGTCTTGGAGATCAGGAGCTGTGGGATGTTCACCCTTTTCCCCAGAACCTAACCCAATGCCTTCCTCGTGGTGGATGCTTCACACATATTGCACACTGACTGACTGATGACTGATTAAATGTATGATGATTGAATGAATGAATGAATGAATGAAGCGTTAATGTAAAGTATCTGTACCTCAAGTGCTTTCATATACATTCTTTCAAGGAGGGAGAGAATATACTATTTTTATCTAAAGCAAGAAGAACAGCTACTAATTTTTGAGCACCTAATATGTAATATGTACTGAGTAGCATATATACATATACACCCAGATGAGGAATGCATGCTCAGAGCAGTTAAATAACAATTCCAGTGACACACAGCTAATAAGCACTAACGCCAAAATTTGAACCAGGTACATATCTCAAAACTAAATTCTATATTTCACATTACTAACCGAAATGAAAACCCCCCAAACTTTTGTGATTTGACTTAGGATACTGATTCAGGGATGGAGCCAAAACTAGAACCCAAGTCTCCTGGGGGAAAAAAATCAATATGAGGATAAGAGACCAGAGTGGGAGATCTGCATTTTAACTCTAACCTAGATGGACAACTTGAGGCTACATAAAAAGGAAGGTTAACGACTTTCCATAAGAACATGTTCCCAGAGATCTATATCCCTGCCCATGAATGTGGCTCAAGATACACAATGCTTTGCCTTGTTCACACTCTGAAGAGTAAAGTTCTCCGAACTAAACACGGGGATATAGAAAAACATCCTTAAATTCCTCATCGCTCAAGACACAGTTGGAGGAAGAGGTAAGAGATTTTCAGAAGACTTTCCAGAGTCTAATTAGTTTTGCATTTACTCTGCGGTGCTGTGGGCCAAGAAAGAGCTTGCATTTGTATAAAGACATAAAAAAGAATAAAGCCCTGAAGAGAGGAAAACCACGTGATCTCTTGCTTGGATTACTCCAATAGCCTCGGAAGATGTTTTACTGCCTGCACTCTTGCCATTTTATAATCATTTTTCCACACAACAGCCAGAGTGTTAATTTTTTTTTTTTAAAGATTTTATTTATTTATTTTTTTCCCTCCAAAGCCCCAGTAGATTGTTGTACGTCATAGTTGCACATCCTTCTAGTTGCTGTATGTGGGATGCGGCCTCAGCATGGCCGGAGAAGCGGTGCGTCGGTGCGCGCCCGGGATCCGAACCCAGGCCGCCAGCAGTGGAGCGCGCGCACTTAACCGCTAAGCCACGGGGCCGGCCCAGAGTGTTAATTTTTTAATTTAAATAATTATATAATATCACTTTTTCTACATAAAATTCTCCATGGCTTCCCATTACACTTATTATCCTATTTAACATCTTGCATGCCTTTTGCTGGGACCCTCTCTTCAACCTCTTTCCTTGCCACACTCCTGACTCCATAGTCTTCTCAAAGCTTATCAAAGATCTCAAGATCTTTCCCACAGTGGGGACTTTGCCTTGCTTTGTTCTAGAATGTTCTCCCCACTCTTCTTCCTTCCTAAATAGCAGTTATTCTGAAAGACGTCTTCCTGAACTCTCTCTATAAACGTGGATCTTCTCGTTTTACTCTCACAGAGAACTGTACAATTTATTTTCTAACACTTATAACAATTGGTAATTATATATATTCATTTGTTTATTTATATACCATTCCTCTTTCCTATCTAACTGAAGCTCCATGAGATCAAGGATATATCTGTATATTATTTATATTTTATTATAATAAACATATATTATTTATATATTTTTATTGTGTATATTATTTATATATAACCATAGTTTTATAAATATAAAACCTATCTATATCTACATTTGTATCTATATCTATGTCTATCTATATATTTAAACCATAGTTCTTGGAACAAAACCAAAGACTTAGTAACCATTTATAAGATGAATTAATAATTCAGAAAAGAAATATCCTGAACTTTGAAAGATTTGTTGCTTAAATGAGGTACTCTTCTTTTCTAAATTTTCTATGGAACTACTAAATTCACCAAAAACCAGCATTAATTGGCATCAATATACATCTCTCCATCTCCTGTCCAACTAACTATCCAATGTCACAGCAATAAGGCTAAAGGATATGGGAAGCCTTTCTAAGAAGAAGGTGATTACTGCCACATTAAGATTGCAACTTATCTTGTCAACAAAATGATGTCCCAACAGGCATTATTTAGCAGTTGTAAAATGAATTAAGTGTAATGGCAACACCCTTAGTAAACACACTAGGAGTTTCTCCACCAAAGTGATATAAGCACCATGCTAGAACAGAAGAAAGAAACAGAAGACAACAGCAGTATTGACAATTTATGGTGCAGGATTTCACTTTATTGAGTCATCTTTCATGAAGCTGTAAACCAAACTTTCATTTTATCCCATTTTCTATATGTCTATTAAGTATTTTTAGCACTATTTCTTCCATGACTACCATTTACTGAGTACTAAATATATTGTGTATTAAACATCTATTATATAATAGATCTTCAATAACATATCAAACTATGAAGTATTTTCTCATGAAGGAAACTGACCTCAGAGAGGCTAGGTCTTTGATAGAGTTAGCATTTGAACCCTGGTCCATGGGTCTTCAAACCCCAGGATTTGTCATTTAACTTTTTTAATTATTCTCATGCTGAAATATAAACTAAATATAAATTTATATTTTTGTTTTAAACTCATTTAAATAATCATTAGTGCTTATCGTATGTGGCTATGTGGTTATTTCCTTGCAATATTGATATGATTTCAATTCTAACTTCAAAATTTCATAAAATTGAAAAGTTGTGATTTACCTGTTATATTGTTTTTAATCTAAAACAATAATCATTTAAATAAAATTCCATATAGACTCTTTCATCTGGGATATTTTTACAAAAATAATTGAGTATTTAAAATAAACCTTCATTTAAAAATTTCATTTACATTAATTAATTTAAAAAGAAAAGTTAATTTAAGAAGGTAGAATTGCACCATTATGTCACTCCAGTTATTGAAGGATTTGGGATATTGACAACTTTATTTTTGCAATACTTATTCATGTAAATATAAAATATATTTTTTCCTACATTATTATTCACCACTGCAACTCTCTTTAGTATATTTTTTTAACCTATGAAAAGTATGACTTTTTTATTCTTTAATAAATTTCCATCAAAATTAGAGATGAGGTGAAATTTCAGAACTAGCTAAAGTTCTATTCTAAAGCGAATAATGATAGTTAAGAACGCAAAATGCTGGGTTAAGTATGGATTAATTTATCTCTGAGTTGGTGTTGATGGGGCCTACACAAGGTTATAGCAAAAGTAATCTCTGAGTGCATAGTGACCCTTCCCCTTTAGAATGGGTGGATCTAATTTTTCTTTTACATAAAGTTTTATATTTTATAAACTACAAAATCAATAGATATTTATAATAAAAAATTAAAATTATACAGAAATATATTACATATAACCTCAAAGTTCTCTCATTTCTTGCCCCATCCTCTAAGTAAAATTAGTGTGAACAGTTTTCTTTGATATATACACACACACACACACACACACAAGTATATGTATACATATATATATCAAAGTGTGTGTATAGATATACCAAAGTTATAGATAATAATTTATATATTTTATGTATAATTTATATACATATATATATATAAAACACATATTTATTAGAAGTAGGAAACAAATGTAAACCAAAGGAAGAGTATTGCCTCAAATTTGTGCTAGGGGAAAAGAAGGCACAAAGTAAAAGGGATGTCAAAAATGGAGAAAGAATATAGATTTGGTGACTGAGTGGACTAAGGTTGTGAGGGAGAGGAAGGAATCAAGAATGATCTCATGGTTATATTAACATTCATCAAAACAGGAATTACAAGAATGAGTTCAGGGAAAAGATAAGGGATGCAATTTAGAGTGTGATACCTTTGGGATACTTGGCATTACAGGTGGAAATTTTTATCTACCAGAAGTAGGGAAGAAAAACAGGGGTAAATATATCACAGAAGGTATTAATTAGGTTTGGTTTTGACTGCAAGTAACAGAAAACTCAACCTCAAAAATGTATTAAACAATTAGAAACTGAATGGCTTCCTTATAATGGATGTCCATAAATAGTGAGTGGGTGAGATTTGGTTGGTCCAGTAGCTTGATGATGAAATCACCAGCTGTCATTCTTTCCACTCTGCTCTCTGTATTGTTAGCTTTATCCTAAGGCTGGTCACTGCCCATAGCAATCAAGGCTATACTCTTCCTTTTTTATATTAACTAGACAGAAATAAAATAACTCAGCTATCATCAAAAGAGCTAACTTCAGTTTGATTGAGTCGACTTAGATCGTGTGCCAATTCCTGAATCATAATGGGGACTAGTGAATGCTTTGTGGTTATTTCTGGGTAAAGCAGGGGAGGGGTTACTACTTGGTTGGCTCAGAGGTAATGGGGCCTATTTGTGGAGATGGGGTCAATTTCCCAACGAAGCAGTTCTTGTGTAATGAATGTGTGGGTGAAATAGATTGTGGGGCATATAGCACAAGATGCATTACAGAAAGTAGGCAATGTATAGATTTTCAAGGATTATGTGATCAAGACCATTAAAGAAATGGTCATCAATGCATTTAATAAATAGGAATTTACTACCTTTCAAGAAAGAAGCTGAAATTAGTGTGTACTAGGCTAAAGAATTAACAGAAAAGCATGTGAAGAAGTGACTACAGTAATTTGGGGTCACTCTTTCAAGAATTGTGGCTTTGAAATAAGGAGAAAAGAAGGTGGTAGCTAGAGAGGTACCGTTATAGATTAACATGGGATGATTAATTCAAACAATAGAGAAAAAAGAAAATGTCTGCTATATTTGAACTAAAAATATATTTTGTCAATTTTTAGAAGTTATTTCATAACACGGTAAGATCTCAATTTAAGGATTATTTATACTCATAAAAGTGTGATTAATTCTGATGTTAATATTAGTAGTAAAATCTTGCTTCATTTTGACATCAATATGTGTATTGAAACGATGTGTCCTTTGTTTCTCCTATGAGAATGTGATCTCTGTCCTTCAGGAATGATGGGATGACTAAATACAATAATGTATATGAAATCCATAGCACAATCTTTGGCACATAGTAGCGCTCAGTAAATATTTTCCTTTAGTCCATCTTCATTTTCTGAGTTTCACTAATAAAATAAAAAAACTAAACTAGATTATCTCTAAAATCTTAAAAGTCATTTAGTCTATGACGACTTTAAAAATATGTTTAAGAGCAAAAGAAGATACAGCAGATGAGAGGAGCAACTTGAAATCATCCCACTCTACAAGCTGGAGAGTTTCCTGCCGCACCTGCTGGTCTGAGGTTTACAAATACCTTGGTTATAGGACTCCTTATATCTGTGTTCTGTTTCTACAAGGTCCAAGCATCTGTGAGTTAATGAATAGGAAAAAATGTTGGTTGTCTTTAAAATAGTTTTTTTTGTCCACTTATAATGTGCCCTACTTTTGATCTTTGGTTATCATTATTGCATAATATGTTTGTCAAGTAACAGATATGTTTGCATATATTCATAAGAAATTAAAATATACGTTTCTTCAAGAAATTTACAAACAGTAGTCTACTATTCTATAAGTAAAATAGCCAGTAATCTCCTATTCTATGAGTATATCTGTGGTCCTAAATTAATACACCAATACACTGTATACTTTTGTTTTTGAACCATCCTTTTCCCCATATATTATCATAAGCATATTGCATATCAGATCAGTAATGGTCACTGTATATTATTATAAAGTTAATGCATCTTAGGATCATTCTGGTTTGTGCTGTACATCATCCTAGGCAGAATTGTCAGCTTCGTGCTTGCAGCTGCTCTCAATCTGTCATCATAAATGATAAATGAGCATTAGAGTCTTATTTTCTATTGTACATTATCGTCACCGCAAGAATGCAAGACCAGCATATCTTGGCTTGTTCACAAGACATTTTCTGAAGATAAGAACCTTACTACAAAAGCAAGGAAACTTTACATTTCTAGGCAAATAAATAAAATTGTAAATCTGCTCAAGTTTTGGCTCAATATCATTGGAACTTTAACTTTCCATTCTTATACATGGATCTCAACTTATTTCAATTATTTTTAATTTCCATGATTCTTGATCCCTGAAGTAGAACTAGTGCAATTTCTCAAATGGATAATTTTGAACACTTGTCAGCAAATGTGAAATAAATAATATTGGATGACAATATAGATCTCTCACATTTCTGCATGCCATGTGAGCGAGGCATTAACTTCCGCTTTTTTTCTGGACTATTTTTTCCAAGAGTGTTTGTATAGTGGACAGTCTTGGAAGATAAAGATTGTATCTCCTTTGGAGCAAATGACAGGTTTGCTTACAGTTTGGGAAAGCAAAGATAGTGTCTCTTTCCAAAGCAAATGTCAGAAATGCTTACTGAATAGTACAAGAAAAACATCTCCTTCTGCAGCATAGGCCAGGCATGTAACTGTCTACTATAAAAATTTGGAGTTTCCTATGCTCAGGATTCCTCTCTTGTACGGCAACCAGCTGAGTGTACAGGCAACTATCTGCCTTCATCTGTGTTGTTCCTGAGAACTTGAGCGAAAAAGATGGAAATAATTTGCAGCTTACAATATTTATTGTGACATAAGAAAGAAAACTCTTTGTTTCTGACCCTGGACTCCTATTTCTTCTGCCAGTTTCTTCTATGAAACTTTGTCAGGTTATCTCATTAGGTTACAAGTAGAGCAGAATCAAGACTTTTCACAATTCTTGACAATATGTGTAAGAAAACAAAGAAAGTTCTGAAGATTTCAATGGAGAATTTATGTTAAGAAACCGAATGCAGCCAAAACAAACAATGACAAAACACATGCTTATTTATGTTTATTTCTATCCCATTCTTGATTTTTAAAAACCTATTTGCCAATAAGTTTTGTGTAATATCAAATATATTTTATTGCTGAGAGAGGAGCAGCATCAATATTGTCATGAGGGGAATAAAATCTTTGGAACAAATATGAAGATATTTCTTTTGAAATCAGAATTACTGTGTGTGTTTATGGGTATATAAAATTTATTATTCTAAGTGACTGCTTATTTCAAAGAATTAAGTAATACTTAAAATAGATGTTAATAATAGAAATGTCTTTAAGTTTATGTCAGAAAAATATATTCTAGGGCTTCTTGAATGGATTCGGCTAGACTAGGTATTAGACTAGAGATCTATGATTCTATATCCTAATTTTATTTTAATGGGCTATTAGTACTTTCCTGGAAGAAGGTTATAATGACTTAAATTTTACTTTTATATTTGTGTAACAGACTACAGTTTTTGTCTACATAATATTTATAGGTAACGTCCTCCAGTCTAGCTTTTTTTAATTTTTAGTAGAACTCTAATTTTATTCCAATAATCCACAGTTCTCACATGATCATACACTTCACTTGGCCATGGCAATTCCATTTCCCTTGCCAATGCGTTTTCTAGAAATGGGTATTTGATACTATAGACTAAGGTGGTATGAGCAGAAGTCTGTGGGAACACTTTTGAATATGCTTCTTTTACTCTGAAAAAGAAGTATGGAAGGAGATGCTCTCCTTTCCTTCCAATGTGATATGGTGCCTGGATAGCCATCTGTGATCATGGGGACTATTAATCTGAGGTCCTCATTTGCGTGATAATAATCTAGTGAAGAGTGGAAAGAATTTGGGTTATTAGTGATGTTGAGTCACTGGATTAACAAACTCTAGGGCTGATTATCTGGACATGGGGTGATGTGAGATGAATTTCTTTACCTTTAAAGCTACATTAATAAAACTTTATAGATCTCTTAAATGAAATTGTGTGTGTGTGGTTGTGTGTGAGGTGTGGATCTAGAAAAGAGGGAAGAGGCCAAATGTCATAGATAGTTAAAATGTGACTAGTCCCAGACAAAGGTGAAATTAATAAGGTCATTTTTGAGGTCTATGATAGCCTTATCACATAAGGAGCTTCGTTAGATCTGCAAACTAGTAAAGATCATTTCTTGTTAATCATCCTAATTAGCTTCTGCAAAATAGCAATAATAATAGTATTCAAATTCTGTCCTTTTTTTATACTGTTGAATTATTTGGTCATGAAGAGTCTTACCTGAATCTTAATATTTCAAACAAATTAAAGAAAATCTGTATTGTCTTAAGCATAGCATAGGCAATGGAATGGAATTTTGCTTCTCAGACCACCGCTTTTCTCCATTCCGTGCAGTCATGCCTAGAGGTGGAACCCCTAGAGCTCAGTATGAAATCACTGCAAAGTGGAGATTTGTGCCTGGGATTCTGGCTGCTACCTTAAGACAAAATTAAATCTTACATATGTGACAATGGGTTTATGTTAGCATTATGTGCCCTGCATGTCCTCACTAAATGTGCTTAAATGATGGTGATAATTTCAGTAGCATAACTAATAATTCATTTCTCATGTGGAAATAGAAATTATATATTTTATGTTATATTGATTTTAAAGTGTGTCTTTAATATGATGGCTTACTCATAAAACCAATCCAGCCATAACAGATTTCAAGAATAGCTATTAATAAGACTTTCTATATTATAGTGAAGTCTCAAAATAACCATCTTTGGATACAGCATAATTTCAGGTGAGAAAAAGACAAAGAGGGTAAGTGGTAAACAAAAACAAAACAGTCAAACAAACAAAAAACATGCTTCTTTTCTTTTTTTTTTCGAGGAAGACTGGCCCTGAGTTAACATCTGTGCCCATCTTCCACCATTTTGTACATGGGACGCTGCCACAGCATGACTTGATGAGTGCTGCATCTGTCCACACCCAGGATTCGAACTTGAGAACCCCGGCTGCCAAAACAGAGCATGCGAACTTAACCACTGTGCCACCAGACCAGCCCAAATAAACATGATTCTTTTTATTGGATAAAATTTCCCTTTTATAAACTATCAAGAAGGAAGCTTTAGGAATTGGCCCCTACCATAAGCAATCAGACTTGCTTCTAAACAAAACGAATTCTACTAGATATGAAGGAGGAAATTAAAAATGCCTAGCACTTGATATTTATTTTTGCACTGGTTAAGGTAAGCAAAGCGATATTCTATTGAATGTGAACAGATGCTGCATAAGTAAACATGGGCGATTTAGAACCATTTGTCTCTAGGATTTTATTCAATTTACAATCTTGCAAAAAAATCAATAGGCCTAGTTCTCTTCTTGTCTCCCTCCTTTCTGCTAGCCTCATGCCATTAATCTGAGTTTAATGGGCACAGTAGCTTTAATGGGTGTTGTCTTTCAGGTAATGTAGCAATTCATTCCTGGAATCACTAATCTCTCTACTTGGGCAATAGGGTAAGCTTTTCTTTCCTCAGATCCTCTGGAGACTAGCTAATGCCCTAGTTTCTTATAGCCCAAATTCTCCCTATTGTCCGCTGAAAACTTTCCAATCAACTCTGCTTTCAGCCTTAGACATATAATAAATTTGTAGAAGTGAAGAGGGCATAGGCAGAATCCATGGTACAACTGTCAGAGAGGACATGACAAGTGAAGATAAGACACTTAAGAAGTAAATTGATTGTTTGTCTATCAGCTTCTGCTTCCCAAGCAGCTAAATATAATTAAAAATAATAATAGTCATCAATTAGCGCTTATTCTATGCCAAAATTTGGGTTAAGCAATTACGCATTATCTCTTTTATTCAGCCACTGGATAATCTTTTTTTTTTTCTTTTAAAGGATCTCATCACTCCTGCCTGAAACCCTCTAACGGCTTCCCATTGAGCTTAGCTTTAAATCAAAGCTACTTATCACAGCTATAAAGCCTTCCATGCCTGGCCTGTGCCTCACATTCTGATCTCAACCACTCTCTTTCTTACTCACTAGACCACCCTCACTGCCCGGGCCCCTTCTACCTTGGGGATTTTATACTTGCTTCTTCTTCTGGAAATCTCTTTCCCCAAACCTGTACAGGATTGAATTCTCATCATCCAGGTCTCTGCTCAGTTACCATCTCCTCAGGGAAGTCTTCCCAGTCACTCTATTGAAAAGGGCTTCTCTTCTTCTAGACATTTCTTATCCCCCAAATCATACCGTTCCTTTGTTGATGTCTATTTCCAAAATAAAACATTATCAAAAAAATGTTAGCTCCATGAGGCAAGATACTTTTATCTCTTGTTTATTAATGTATTTCTAGTGCCTAAAAGTGTCAGGAAAGTATGACTCTTTAAGAAGTATTTGCTGAATGAATGTTTGATCAGATGCATAAATAAAGCATGCCTATATAGCGATGATATTATTATTGCCCCCATTTTACAGATGAGAAAACTTAGGGTACTTGAACTATGTTATTTTCTCAAGGCCATATGACTAGTAAGGGGTAAAATTAGGTATCAACTCACCTCTGGCTGGCATGCACTTATCTATTCTACTGTTACTGTTACTTGTTGTTTCCACGTTTTGCTAATATGAAGAAATGTGGCTCCGAACATTCCTATATATTTATTTTGATGAACATGTTCAAGGATTCTCTAAAGTTTGCATCTAGGTTATGGATAGCTGGGTCATAACGCACTCACATTTTTAACATTACTAGAGAATGCTAGTTTTCCAAAACAGTGACACCAGATTTTTCTCCTACCAAATGTGCATGAACTTTCATCTTGCACTTCAGAAATACTTTAATGTTCTTTTTTAGAACTGCAATGTGTTTTTGGCAGTCTCCTGTACTTTTACTGTATTTTTAAAAATTTTATTTCATTAAACATTTGGAATAATTTATTTCTTGTGCTGTGTGTGGTATTTTCAATATGTGAAATCCTTATTGGTTGCTATTTGCGACCCATCTTTGTTTTCATGACGTGCTTCCTTTTCTTTTAAACTGTGGATGTAAAACAATGCTCATCTGGGCTCTGTATTTGCGAATTCTAAGAGGCTGGGTTTGAGAGTATATCTCCACAGTGAAGATTTGCTTTTGCCTTCTCGAGGCTTCTGTATAATGTAATAATGTAAATTCAAACTCCAAATCTGCTTAAGGCCAGTTCTTTGGTTACAGATACTAAAGGGAGACTTTCACACCAACTTAGGTCCCAGGTCACAAACAACAATTTTCTTTCTGTATACATTTGTGGACAGCATCTGGTCTACATTTTTACTGAAGTTGTAACTCTTTGTAAGTCTCCCAATTTTGCAGAATCTCAATTTTATCTCCTCACACTGTGCAGCGCCCAGCCCTTTTCTCTTCTTAGAACTTCTTGTTAAAATTCCTTCATTTAGATCACAGATTTTTGCAGTTTTTCTGATGGTATTTGCAGTTTCAAAGTCATCTTATGACTCTAGCTGGCAGTTCCCTCCTATGCTTTGGTTTGAGTAGATTTTTTTCCTTTTTTCTGAGTTCAGCTCTGCATGGTTCAGGATTTTTTTAATCCAGTATTTCTATGTATTTTTAATAGGAGGGTTTCTTAGGACATGTAACCTTCTGTAGATCCCCATACTACATTTCGTTGGTAAACCTAATTATGTTTTCCCTCCTTTCTTTATTTACTTTTGAAATTTAATACTCATGAATAAAGCTTGAACAATATATTGGAAGTATAAATATTAACCTTAGAAATGTTTTTTGATTGAGCTCATATGAAGACATATATACATCTAAGCTTATATATCTAACATGAATACATTCAAAATCTCATTATCAATAATTTCTTCTTTTCTTTCCTTCAAACATTCAAAATCCTGCTATGTTAGGCTGTTTTATGTTTGGACTATGACTATTATAGTTTTCTTTTTAAAAAAATTTTCTCTTTGAGAAGATAAACAAAATTGACAAACCCTTAGCCAGTCTCACTAACAAAAAACGAGAGAAGTCTCAAATAAATAAAATTGGAAATGAAAGAGGAATAATTACAACGGATACCACAGAAATACAAAGGATTATAAAAGAATAATATGAAAAACTATATGCCAAGTAATTGGGCAATCTAGTAGAAAAGGATAAACTCTTAGACTCATTCAACCTCCCAAAACTGAACCAAGAAGAAATATAGAATCTGAATAGACTGATTATAAGAGATTGAAACAGTAATCAAAAACCTCCCAAAAAATAAAAGTCTGGGACCAGATGGCTTCTCTGGAGAATTCTACCAAACATTCAAAGAAGATTTAATACCTATCCTTCTCAAACTATTTCAAAAAGTTGAAGATGGCAGAACACCTCCTAACTCATTCTATGAGACCAACATCACCCTGATCCCAAAGCCAGACAAAGACAACAAAAAGAAGGAAAATTACAGGCCAATATCATTGATGAACATAGATGCAAAAACCCTCAATAAAATACTGGCAAACAGACTACAGCATTACATTAAAAGGATCATACACCACGATCAAGTGGGATTTATACCAAGGATGGTTCAACATGTGCAAATCAATCAATGTGATACACCACATTAACAAAATGAGGAGTAAAAACCACATGATCATCTCAATAGATGCAGAGAAAGCATTCAACAAGATCCAACATCCATTTATGATTAAAACTCTCAATAAAACAGATATAGAAGGAAAGTACCTCAGCATAATAAAGGCCATATATGACAAACCCACAGCCAACATCATACTCGACAGGGAAAAAGTAATAGCCATCCCTCTGAGAACAGGAACAAGACAAGGGTGCCCACTCTCACCACTCTTATTCAACATAGTACTGGAGGTTTTGACCAGAGCAATTAGGCAAGAAAAAGAAATAAAAAGTATCCAAGTTGGAAATGAAGAAGTGAAACTCTCGCTCTTTGCAGATGACATGATTTTATGTATAGAAAACCCTAGAGAATCCGTTGGAAAACTATTAGATATAATCAACAACTACAGCAAAGTTGCAGGCTACAAAATCAACTCACAAAAACCAGTTGCATTTCTATACTCTAATAATGAACTAACAGAAAGAGAACTCAAGAATACAATCCCATTTATAATCACAACAAAAAGAATAAAATATCTAAGAATAAATTTAACCAAGGAGGTGAAAGACCTATACAATGAAAACTATAAGATATTATTAAAAGAAATTGATGATGACATAAAGAAATGGAAAGATATTCCATGCACATGGACTGGAAGAATAAACATAGTTAAAATGTCCATGTTACCTAAAGCAATCTACAGATTCAATGCAATCCCAATCAGAATCCCAATGACATTCTTCACAGAAATAGAACAAAGAATCCTAAAATTCATATGGGAGCAACAAAGGACCCCAAATAGCTAAAGCAATCCTGAGAAAAAAGAACAAAGCTGGAGGCATCACAATCTCTGGATTCAAAATATACTACAAAGATATAGTAATCAAAATAGCATGGTACTGGTACAAAAACAGACACACAGATCAATGGAACAGAATTGAAAGCCCAGAAATAAAACAACACATCTATAGACAGCTAATCTTCAATAAAGGAGCTAAGAACATACAGTGGAGAAAGGAAAGTCTCTTCAATAAATGGTGTTGGGAAAAGTGGACAGCTACATGCAAAAGAATGAAAGTAGAGCATTATCTTTTGCCATACACAAAAATTAACTCAAAATGGATTAAAGACTTGAATGTAAGACCTGAAACCATGAAATTTCTAGAAGAAAACATAAACAGTACATTCTTTGACATTGGTCTCAGAAGGATCTTTTTGTATACCATGTCTACTTGGGCAAGGGAAACAAAAGTAAAAAAATAAATAAATGGGACTTCATCAGACTAAAGAGCTTTGGCAAAGCAAAGGAAACAAGGAATAAAATGAAAAGACAACCCACCAACTGGGAGAAAATATTTGCAAATCATATATCTGGCAAGGGATTAATACAACTCAACAACAAAAAAACAAATAACCCAATCAAAAAATGGGCAGAGGATATGAACAGACATTTTTCCAAAGAAGATACACAGCTGGCAACAGCCACATGAAAAGGTGTTCAACTTGTCACTAATCATTAGGGAAATACAAATCAAAACTACAATGAGTTGTCACCTTACACCTGTTAGAATGGCTATAATTACCTAGACAAAAAACAACAAATTTTGGAGAGGATGTGGGGAAAAGAGAACTCTCATACACTGCTGGTGGGAATGCAAACTGGTGCAGCCACTATGGAAAACAGTATGGAGATTTCTTAAAAAATTAAAAATAGAAATACCATACAACCCAGCTATGCCACTACTAGGTATTTATCCAAAGAACTTGAAATCAACTATTCAAAGAGACTTATGTACCCCTTGTAGCTTTTTTCACAATAGCCAAGATGTGGAAACAACCCAAGTGCCCGTTGACTGATGAATGGATAAAGAAGATGTGGTATATATGTACAATGGAATACTACTCAGCCATAAAAAAAGACAGAATCATCCCATTTGCAACAACATGGATGGACCATGAACGTATTATGTTAAGCGAAATAAGCCAGACAGAGAAAGACAAACACCATATGATTTCACTTATATGTGGAAGATAAACAAATACATGGACAAAGAGAACAGATTAGTGGTTACCAGAGGGGAACGGGCTTGGGGTGGGAATAAGGGGTAAAGGGGCACATATATATGATGACTGACAAATAATAATGTACAACTGAAATTTCACAATGTTATAAACTATTATGGCATTACTAAAATTTTTAAAAATTTCTTGAGTTTTTACTTTATTCTTTGGGAAGGAAGAAATAAGTGCATTCCTTACCATTTCATTAGAATAATTCAACTTTTTTATTTATATTTTAGCTAGTTAATTTTTAGGACAGCTGTGCAATGATACCCCTCAGAATTACTGCTTTTTTATTTTGTATTGTGGAGTTAATTAGCCTGTCTTTGGGATCCAGTAGCTTCCTCTGGGGTTTATTCTTTTTCTTACCAAAGTTTATTCACAGAGATATTTTTCAAAAACACATGCATAGGGGAAAAACTTCCTGAATACTGTTATGACTAGAAATTCTTTATTTCTTTCTCTTACTTGAATCCGAGAGAATACGAATTTCTAGAGACAAATTATTGTCTTTGCTTGGGGACTTCTAGTATTCAACATTACTGAGAAACTTTGTACACGGTGATATTTTTTTCTCTGGATATTTTTGGGATTTTTCTTTATTCCTGATAGTTTAAAATACAATGGGATAGTTCTGGCTGTGTATCTCTTTCTTATCACCTAATAAGCCTTTTTAAAGTGATTTGTCTTTTCTCTTGACTTTGCAAAAAATTTCTTCTAATACTTACTTGTTGATTTCTTCCATTTATTTTCTGTCTTCTCATTCTAGAAGTCATTTTTGATTGATATCAGCCATTCTGAATTGATCTTCAGTCTCATACCTTTCCTTTGTTATTTCTCTGCTTTTGTGTATTTTCTTTAGTTTCCGAGAGAGTTCTTCAATTTTATCACAGCTTTTCTATTTGACTTTTAAAACTTTAGCTATCATGTTTTTGATTGGCTAGTATTCTTCTCCTTTGGATTTTTTCTCCTTTCTAAAACCAGCCAATTCTTATTTTATAGGTGCATCGTCTTTTTTAAAAAACTTCTTTTGGGGCCGGCCCCGTGGCTTGGCAGTTGGGTGCGCACACTCTGCTACTGGCGGCCCAGGTTCGGATCCCGGGCGCGCACCGACGCACCACTTCTCTGGCCATGCTGAGGCGGTGTCCCACATACAGCAACTAGAAGGATGTGCAACTATGACGTACAACTATCTACTGGGGCTTTGGGGGCAAAAAAGGAGGAGGACTGGCAATAGATGTTAGCTCAGAGCCGGTCTTCCTCAGCAAAAAGAGGAGGATTGGCATGGATGTTAGCTCAGGGCTGATCTTCCTCACAAAAATAAATAAATAAATAAGAAATCTCTTTGAAGATACTAATCAGAATCTTTTCAAGTACTTCTTTTTCCCAGGACGTTTTATTTCCTTCAGGTTTACATTAGTTCTTATTTTGTAAGTTTATTTTCTTTGCAGGGTAAGAATTGCTGTGAGCTAACATCTGTTGCCAATCTTCCTCTTTTTTTTCCCCACCCCAAAGCCCCAGTGTGTAGTTGTATATCCTAGATGTAAGTCCTTCTAGTTCTTCTGTGTGAGCCACCACCACAGCATGGCAACTGACAGATGGGTGGTGGGGTTCCGTGACCGGGAAATGAACCCTGGCCAACAAAGCAGTGACAGCACGGAACTTTAACCACTAGGCCATCTGGACTGGCTCTTTTGCTTTTAATTCCCTTCAATTTCCTATTTATGATGAATAATCAGTTTTATTAACATAGTGTCTTGGCAGATTTCATCTACCTTTGCCGATCTTTTCTTTTAATACATGTGTGTGCCTCTGGGTGGATCCATCACAAATCACCTTTCCCTCCCAGGCAGGCAGGTGCTCAATTCTCCTCTCCTCCCAGTTCTCTCTCCTGCCAAAATTAGGAGGAGTCTGTGTCTGCAAATCCAGGACTTCAAGGAAAATTGCTCTAATTTGTTAGGGAGTATTTCTCTGGCTTAAGCCCAGGAACAAACATCACCATTGAGTGTGAGGTGTACAGAAAGGGCTTTGGGAGGCTATCGGACCAATTTTTTCAACAAGTCACTGTGTTTTGTCCCCTCTTTTTTTCACTTTGGCTGTCGTACTTGCAGACTCTTGGGGAAAGTCCACCAGTGAAAACTTTCCTCCCTTGACCACGCCTTACCATTGCAGGGCTCTGAGGTGTGGTTCATCCTGTTCTAGTATTTCAGTCAACTTGACGCCATCAGTGTCCTATCTTCCAGAAACTCTTCAACATCTTTGATGTTCTTATGTGTGTCCTCCTCACTCTTAGCACTTTCTTAGCTAACTGTATTTAGTTGCATTTAGAGCTGTAATTAGAACTATACGTCCTCAAATACAATTTTGTTATCAAGCAGTCAGTGGAATATGGGAGTCTAATGCCACAACATCAAATACTAACCTTCAAAGGAACTTCAATTAACTATATTTTAAAGGCAAACATTTTACAAATATTGCACAAAACAATACACAATGTAATACAATCACAAATTAATAAAAACTTTGAATCTATAGCAAGAAATGAAAGTTACTCTTTATATTTAAATGTAAGGCAATCTAATTAAAGTATTTGGGCATAACTAATTTCTACGTAGCATCAAAAGCTAATCAAATTAAAATGGAAATTATTTTCATCTCAAATGTAAAAATATAATTGTAATATGTAGAGGTAGTCTAATTCAGAGATATAAAAGGAAATATAAAATGTTTTTAAGTTACACCAAGGGGAACAATTAGTGGAGGAAGATCTCACATTCCCGAATCAGAAAAAGAAATACCATTAAGAAGTCAGAAGTTTACAAATTAATGTGTATATTTCATACAATTTCAAAGAAATTTACAATGGCATTTATTTACCTTGATCAAAAGATTTAACTTTATTCTGAGAATAAAGGTGGGACCATAGAAGTAAATTCTAACCAAAGATAAGTAGTGAGAGAATTACTCTTTCTTATATACATTATACAATTATAATCACCTAAATGTGGTATTTTCATTGCAATAGACAGATAATTGAAATAGCCCAAAAATAAACTTTATTTTACTTGAGATGCTATATTCATTGATAGATAAAAGCCACAAGTAACTAGAAATCAGAAAAAAAAAACCTAATAAAATTTCTTTTAATTGCTGATATTATTCTCATCTGATGAACATGCCTCAATTTTTTTTAATCCACTCACCTGTTGATAGCCATTCTGGTTATTTTGTTTACTATTATGAGTAAACTTGCTCTGTACATTCATGCACTTTCATTCCTCTTAAGTAGATACCTAGGAGTGGAATTTCTGAGTTGCTTGTTGGTATGTGTTTAACTCTATAGCACTGCCAAACTACACAGTGAGACTTTTTGTTGTTTTTGATTGGTATCTGACATTTTTATTATTGATTTGTAGGAGCTCTCATATAATCTAGATACAAATTCTTTGTCAGACAGATATTGATGGTATTTGATGCCAGTTTATAGATTACTTTTTCTTTTCTTTAAGTGTTTTTCGAAGAAAAGATGAGTTGTATTTTAAAAAGTTGAATTTATCAAGTTTTTCTTTTATATTTAGTGCTTTTTGAGTTCTAAAAAACATATCTACCCCAAGTTTGCAAAGAGATTCTCTTATGTTTTCTTCTAGAAGCTTTATAGTTTTAGTTTATACATTTGGGTCTATAACCTATATTGAATTAGTTGTTCTAAGCGTTATAAAGTAGGGGTTGAGATAATGTTTTTTTTTTTTCTATGTGGATAACAAGTCATTTCAGCACTGTTATTGAAATGACTATATTTTACCCATTCAATTACTTTGGCACCATTTGTCAAAAATCAGTTGAACATATTTGTGTGGATGTCGTTCTGTACTCTCTAGGTGTTCTTTTGATCTATTCATCTATCCTTATGCCAATACCACACTGATGTAATTAACGTAGTTTAAAGTAAACCCTGAAATCCCACATAGTGTTCTTCTCTTTGAAGCTTATTACAGCTATTCTAAGCTTAAAAGATAAACTTTTTAAATAGTTTCAAATTTACAGAAAAGTTACACAGATTAAAAGAGAGATTTCCCATATACTCCATTCATGAATTTTTTAATTGTTAACATTTTACATTGGTATGGTACATTTTTCACGACAATGAACAATATTGATACATTATTATTAATTAAGTTCATACTTTCTTCAAATTTCCTTATATTTACCAAATTCCTTTTTATGTTCCAGGATAACGTCCAGGATGCCACGTTACATTTAATTGTTATGTCTCTTTAGGCTCTCCTAGACTGTGACGATTTTTCTGGCCTCCCTTGTCCTTGTTGCAGATGATTTTCACAATTTTTAGGAGTACCAGTCAGTTATTTGGTAGAACGTCCCTCAGTTGGGTTGTCTGATGCTTTTCTCATGATTAGAATAGGGTTCTGTTTCTTGATTTTTTTTTTTTTTGAGGCAGACCAGAGAGGTTAAGTGCCATTCTCATTACATTATATCAAGGGCACCTGCTATCATATGACTTATCGTTGATGTTAACTTTGATCACCTGGAGGAGGTAGTGATTGTCAGATTTCTCCATTGTCAAGTTACTCTTTCTTTCCCTTTCCATACAGTGTTCTTTGGAAGGAAGTTACTAAGTGCAGCCCACATTAAGAGTTGGGGAGTTTTGCTCCATCTCCTTAAGAGCTGATATTCTAGGCCATGTCTGCTTTCAAATAAATACGAGAATAAAATTGAAAATGTCTACCCCCCAAAAAAAAAACACCTGTGATTTCAACTGTGATGCCTTTGAATCTGTAGATGAATTTAGAGAATCGACATCTTAATTATACTGAATCTTCCACTTAATGACATCTATATCTTTCCATTTACTTTGATCTTTTAAAATTCCTCTTATCGGTGTTTTATAATCTAAAGTATAGAGAACTTACATATCTTTCTTTAAATTTACTTCTAAATATCTTCTTTTTTATGCTTCCTTTAATGTATTTTTCTTGTCTTTTCCACTTGCTGGGATCTATAGTACAACCCTGGTGAGACGTTTTAAGAGTAGGTGTCCTCACCTTTTTCCTGATATTAGGGAACAGTCATTCATTATATTAAGATTTAATATATTACCAGTAAGGAGATGCTCTTCAGCAGGTTGAGGAAATTTCTTTCTATTCACAGAAATTTTGAATTTCTTTTTCTTGAAAGGGTATAGAATTTTGACAAATGCCTTTTCTGTAACTATTGAGGTAGACCATATGATGTTTCTCTTTTATTCTCTTGATATCTGACTTACATTGATTTTTGAATATTGAATCAAACTGTCATTCCTGGAATAAAACCTACTGGTACTTAATGTCTTAATATTTTTATTTGTATAATATATAGATATTTGATTTGCTAATATTTTTAAGATTTTTATTTTTTTGTATCTACGTTTATGAATTGTACTGCTTTGTAATCTTATTTTATTGTAATATTCTTCGTCATCATTATTATGATGGCCTCAAAAAATCAACTGAGGGGGTCGGCACCGTGGCATAGCAGTTAAGTGTGCGTCCTTCACTGCTGGCGGCCCAAGTTCGTATCCTGGGCCTGCACGAATGCACCGCTTGTCAGGCCATGCTGTGGCGGCATCCCATATAAAATAGAGGTAGATGGGCACGATGTTGGCCCAGGGCTCGTCTTCCTCAGCAAAAAGAGAAGGATTGGCATGGATGTTATCTCAGGGCTGATCTTCCTCACAAAAAAAAAAAAAATCAACTGAGGACTATTCCCTTCCTCCATTAGGTAATTGATTTTAACCCTTTCTTTTTTCTAGTATAAGCATTTAAGCTATTCTTTTTTCTTTAGTACTTTTATAGCAGCGTCTCACAAATTTTGCTACATTTTGTTTTCATTATCATTTCACTTAAATGATTTTTAAAATTTCCCTTGTGATTTCTTCTTTGACTTATGAGTATTATTTTTTAAGTATATTACTACTTATATAACAAATATTTAAGTGTTTGGGCTTTATTTCTATTTGTTTCATTTCTAATGTAATATTTTTGTGGTTAAAAAATATGCTGTATATGATTTCAATCCTATGAAATTTATTGTTTTATGCCCCAGCATGTGGTCTATCTTTGTGAACGTTCCATATGAACTTGAGAAGAATGTGTATTCGCCAGTTGTTGGAGGGTTTTACAACTATTAATTAGTCAAACTTGATCCATAGTGTTATTAAAATCTTCTAAATACTGAATTGAAGGTTCTTGTCCTATCAATTACTGAGAATGAGGTGCTAAAATTTTCAAATATGGTTATCTATTTGTCTATTTTTCCCTTTATTTCTGTCACTTTTTGTTTTATACATTCTGAAGCTCTATTACTAGGTGTATAAAAATTTTGGATGGTTAGGTTTTCTTGATGAATTGTCCTTTTTATCATAACGAAATGATCTTCTTTAACTCTGGTAACACAACTCATCTTGAGCTCTACCTTCCTGATGTTAATGTAGCCACCTCAGCTTTGTTAGACTTGGTATCTACATGGTATCTTTCCTTCCTTTATATCTAGATTCCTGTGAGATATCTTTTCACTTCAGCCTGAACAACATCCCTGAGCGTTTTTCTGTGAGCTACATTTATTCTCTGTTTTCATTTATCAGAAAATCTCTTCATGATTCCTTCATTTTTGAAAAAGACAATTTCTACAGATATAGAATTCTAGATTTTTACTTTCTTTCTTTTTTACTTCAACAATGTTCCATGTCTTCCAGTTCTACTTTTGATGGTTGTTTTCCTGTGTGTTATGGGTCCTTCTTTTTCTTCTGGCTACTTTTAATATTGTGTCTTTATCTTCGTGTTTTAGCAGTTTGACTTTGCTATTCTCCTAGGCATGGTTCCCTTGGTATTTGTCTTGCTTGCAAGACAGATCCTTCAAAACTGTTTGTTTACAGTTTGGAAAAACTTTGACTAAGTTATTTTCTATCTTTTGTTTGCCCCTTTCTTGCTCTTATTTCTTTCTAGGACTCCAATTATATGGAAATCAAACTGATTGACACAGTTCCATAGGTCATTTAAGATATTATTTTTCAATATTTTTTCTCTTTTTACTTCCGTTTGAATGATATCTAGCTTGACTAACATTCAAGCTCGCTGATACTTTGTTTTATTTTATCCAATCTACTCTTAATTATACCTAACAAATTTTTATTCTAGTAATTGATTTTTTCAGTTCCATAATTATTACTATTTTATAGCTACCATATCTCTCTTGAAGTGTCAGTCTTTCTTCTCATTATAGAAATGTTTCCTCGTGGATTTTTAAAAATATTTTTTTCCATAATTATTTTAAAACTCTTATTTGCCAAGCCTGACATTTGTGTATCTCTGAATATGTTTCTATTTAGTGATTTCTTTATCATGATTGTGTCATATTTTCTAGTTTTTTGCATGTACAGTAATTCTTGTATTGTATACCACTATTGTAAATTCTGGATTTTGTTACTTTCCTCTGAAAAGTGATGAGTTTTGTTGAAACAGACAATTAATGTAACTAATAACCTTGATCTTGTGGATCCTTAGTGTTAAGCTTTGTTAGTATTGCCAGGGTGTACCACTTAGTTCTGGAATGTGGTATTAATCTTTCTAGCTTTTCATGTAACTGGCAAGAATCAAAGTACAAACCTTGTCTCGCTTACAGTAGTCAGCTGTTAAAAGCTCTGCTAAGCTCTTTCAGCTGTCCAGCTCTTGTTTTCATTCACAGCTCCTTGGAGACTTGCCCAACAAACGTATATCTCAGTGTCAGGATTTGAGGAGAGTCTATATGCACAAGGTGCATTTTTCTCTGACTTCCTCCCAACTGGGATTTGCACCCCTAATTTCTAGCTGCTCTGGCGGTTGTTAGTTCCAGGCTCTGACTCCTCAAGCCAGCAAGTTTATGGTGTCCTGCTGCACGTGATCCTAGGTAATATTCTCAGGGAAAAAAAATCTACATAAATATTGATCTCACCTATGCAGTTCCTTTTTTTTGAGAATCAAATTCCCTTTAGTTTCTTCCTTTTTCTGGTAGCTATCCAGTGGCTTAAACAGGACCCCCCTCTCAATACCCCCTACCAAGGGTTAGAATTATTATTGGCAAAACAGTTAATCTGAGAGAATCTGCTCTGACACTTCTAGTAGCTGGAATTTCCAAAGTCCTGTATTTGTCAATTAATTTATTATTTTTCAACCACTTACTCATTCTCTACAAAGGATTAATGCCCACTGCTGTTCTAGTAGAAATGATAATACAGATTATTACTGATGAGTCCCTTTTGAAAAGCTAGCGTTCAGATATTTTGATGTAGTATTTCATTTCTGGGCATCTATTTTAAGGAAACTTCCTCCAAATGGAAAAATAATATTCTGCACAGAGGTATACATTAGCATTATTAACAATGTAAAGATCAGAAAAAACTAGTCCCCATCAATATAAATATATTTAAGTAAAATATTATCCATCCACTCAATAAAATACTATGCGGCCATTGAAATAATTGTTTTGAAGCTAATGAAATAACATAAAATGTCATTATATTAAAAATTAAAAAGGATTTCTAATTTTGTATGTGTGAGTGCATGTGTGTGCATGTGTGTGTGCATTTGTAAGTGTGTGTAAGGATTCTTAATTATAAAATGCCTATAAATCCTTTGGATAAAATATGTAAACCTTACCACAGAAAAACATCTCTGATAGAAATGACCAACTTTCTGTCACAGACTACTATGGAGCTAACATTATTTAGCTCTATGCTTTTTTCCCTTTTCCCTCTATTTTCCAAATTCTTTGCATCATGATTATATTATTGCTCTTAGCAAAATCTAAAATCTAAAATAAATAGCTATAGGGGAAACCTAGGTTTTATGCTGATTTTTATAAATTCTCTACTTCTATTTATGACCAAAACATATTTAATTCCCATACTCGATTCTCAAAAGTCAAGTTTTTCCTCTCCACAATTTGTCAATGGCTCCACTTGAGTAAACAAATGGGTTATACCTAAGTTTGATCTAGTGGAATGGTGGCCCATCAATAAGGGTAAAATGCTTTCACTACAAAACTTCAATTCTGACAATTCTATCTCGACATTTTTTATTGAACATGTATGTATTAGTTTTCTACTGCTGTGCAACAAATTACAACAAGCTTAATGGCTTACAACCACACATTATCTCACAGTTCTTCTTTGGCATGCTATTACTAGTTGTCAGCTCAGGGTATCACAAAGCTAAAATGAAGGTGTCAGCCAGATGTATTCTCATCAGTAGCTTAGGGTCTTTCGCCAAGCTCACCTGGTTGTGATAATTCAGTTCCTTATGACTTTCATCCAGAGTTACTTTCAGCTCCTAGAGGCTGCCACCATTTCTTTCCATGTGGCTCCATTTCAAAGCCAACAACACAGAATTTCTCTTGCATCAAATCCCTTTCACACTTTGAGTTCATCTCTGACCTCTAGACTCAGATTTAAAGATCTCATGTGATTAAATTCAACTGTGCATGTACCATAACCTAATCACAGGAACAAAATCCATCATATAGAAGGTGTGTACATCAGAGAGTGGGGATTCCAGGCGCCATCTTGGAATTTTGCTTACAACAATAGGGTTATCAATGACAATATTTTAACCATTAAAAGATCAAAATATATATCAAAATGGTCCAGGTTGTATTATCTGTATTATTCTCTTGATGTTTATGGGTTGTCCCCTCTCTCATTCCCTTCATACATGACTCCCTTCCCCATTTCTCACTGCTCTGGCAGCCACAACTTTAGGGTCTGACTTCCTTTTTGTTTGTTTTTTTTTTTTTGGTGAGGAAGATTAGTCCTGAGCTAGCATCTGTGCGGATCTTCCTCTGTTTTATGTAGGATGCCTGCTACAGCAAGGCTTGATGAGCGGTGCATATGTCCACACCAGGGATCTGAACCTGCGAACCATGGGCCACCAAAGCAGAGCTGACAAACTTAACCACTAGACCACTGGACCAGCTCTAGGGTCTGACATCTTAATCCAGCAAGTTTTTGGCTGCCTGCTTTAGCTCTGCCTTCACTACCAGCTGGGATATACTCCCAGGGGAAAAAACTGTATGCATGTGGATCTCATCCAGTATGTTTGCCATCTTTCAAAGGTTAAATCCCACCAGTTTCTGCCAGCTTTTGGTAACTCTCCATTGCTTTAAGCCAATTTAAAAGACATATCTTCCCAATGTTTCCCAATAGACTTATTTATGGCAGGACAGTTAGTAGAATACAGGCTACTCTGCTATATCAACAGCCGGAATTTCCAGAATGGCATTTTTATTAAGTATTCCTCTACCTCCTTGTACCCTTAAAAAGTAGTGCCCACATTTTTTAAATAAAAAATATTGTCTGCTTGCCTCTTAAAAATTCACTTTATAGGTGCCAGCCCAGTGGCGCAAACGGTTAAGTGCCCGCGCTCCCCTGCGGTGTCCCGGGGTTCCCCAGTTCGGATCCTGGGCGTGCACCAATGCACCACTTGTTAAGCTATGCTGTGGCAGAGTCCCATATAAAGTAGAGGAAGATGGGCATGGATGTTAGCCCAGGGCCAGTCTTCCTGAGCAAAAAAAGTGGAGGATTGGCACTGGATGTTAGCTAAGGGCTTGTCTTCCTCACACACACACACAAAAAAATTCACTTTATAATAGAAACTATAGCTGGGATACTTTGCCCCAAATGCAAGGACCACCAAAATGACAATTGTTGGCTTGTTGTGCTGTGGTTCTGATCACTGCGGAGTCACTGCTGGTCAAATAATCATGGGTTGCATCAAGAGATACAAGGAATGGACCCCTTTTCACATCTCTGACAAGCAGGAGACAATTTCTATGTTTTAAGTCTCGTTCCACAGAATCATTGATTTCCGCACAAGATCTTCAGGAGCTCCACATCTATTCAATCAAATTCATTTGAGATGTATATAACTCTTTTGAAAATGGCAATAACTGTAACACAAATATATTACATATCTAATTTTAACACATGCAGACCAAGAACACATTAAATCCTTCTCATAGATAAATTTAGTTTTTTTAGAATTCAGAATAGAGATTATCCTATCATTACAGCTTAGCTGAACTTATGCAAGGTGAGATTTTAGCAATAATGTTACCAAGGGCCGGGCCTGTGGCTTGGTGGTTAAGTGCGCGCGCTGCGATGCTGGTGGCCCGGGTTCGGATCCCGGGTGCGCATCGAGGCACCACTTCTCCGTTCATCCTGAGGCCGAGTCCCACATACAGCAACTAGAAGGATGTGCAGCTACGACACACAACTATCCACTGGGGCTTTGGGGGGAAAAATAAAATAAATAAAATCTTTAAAAAAAAAAAAATAATGTTACCAAATAAAACTCTTTATTTAAGTGAATTAATTTTTTTCAATACTATGAAACCAAAACAAAACATAGAAACTAATTTGATATTATAATCGATCTTACATAGCAACTCTTATGCATAACTTCCAATTTGGCAATTTGTTTTAATCAAAAATTTTAAGTCCTTACATGATTTTATTTTCAGCAATATGAATGCATATAAGAAACTTTTGCTAATAAAATACTTGGATCATCCATTTTATTCATTAGGTTTTACCTGAAAAAAGGATTCTATTAACAAAAAGTAGAAACAGAAAACTGTAAATCTCTCTCAATCCATCAAGAATCTACCCTTCTTATGTTTTGGAGGCATTTATGCCACCCCGTTTTTGGTAGTTTGAAGAACGTATGTCATTCTGTGACAATCTTTGTTATGAGCACTGAGAAATCAATGTTCTTTACCCATCTTTGATGAGGCAACAAGCACCGTCCTGTATACTTCTGGAATGCTTCTCAAATCGGAGGCTCTTATCCAATTCTATCTGCTATTGACTTATTTTATCTTTTAAATAAAAAGATTACAATAGTCCAATTACTTTATTTTTATTTTTTGTTTATTGCTATAACATTGGTTTATAACATTGTATAAATTTCAGGTGTACATCATTATACTTCTATTTCTGCATGGATTACATGTTCACCACCCAAAGACTAATTACAATCATCACCACACACATGTGCCTAATTATCCCTTTCGACCTCCTCCCTCCCCCCTTCCCTCTGGTAACCACCAATCCAATCTCTGTCTCTATGTGTTTGTTTGTTGTTGTTGTTATCTGCTACTTAATGAGGAGATCATACGGTGTTTGACCTTCTCCCTCTGACTTATTTAACTTTGCATAATACCCTCAGTTACTTTTATCTGATGTCAGTCTTACTCTCTCAAGCCTACAACTCTTGTTAAAGCATTTTTCAAGTAGTTCCCGGATAAATCTTCTACGAGTTAAAAATAAAGTCATTCTTCTTCTTAACTCTTAGGCCTATGTCTGTTGTACATTTACTCTAGTAAAATTCCTGACCCATAATAGGCCCTCAGTGAGCATAATACGCTGAAACACCTTAGCACTTGCTCATTGCATAGGTAAACGTCCCTTCATCAACTGCCCACCTCTCTAGCCTTACCACTACCCCCATTTCCCACACCCTTTGATCCAGGACTACTTATAATTTCCAACACATAATATAACAAATTTAGGAATATTTCTCATTATTAATTTTATCACTGTGAATAATAATAATAGCATTGTTTTAGACACACTTAGACCACTTATGTTAAATACAATTTAAATTGGTTCATTAAATCATTTTGGTTACCTAGTTAGAAAAACACTCTGTCAAAAGAAAATAATTGCATAAAGTGATTATTAATAGCTTTTTAATAAATAGATTAATTAAAATTTTCTAAGCTGTGAGGTTTAACTTTTTTTCATTTTAATTAGAAAGTCAATGTTTAAGGATTTAGTTGAAAAATACACTGTATTTTGGGTAATGCACTTTCAAACTTTAATTATTGACATTCATGTCATTTTTCTAGGTTTTCTAATAGATGTTTAGACATTGATATAAAGAAAAAAATATATGGATTTGGTTCACATTTGTGTTATTGGTCAACAAAATTTATTGAATGCCTACTGAATATATAAAACCAGGCATCGTAAGTTAATAGACAAGACACTTAAATTTTTTTTCTCTACCTTCAGAGCAGTTAAAATCAAACTAGGGATAAGACATCGATATGTACTGTCTAAGAAAGTATACTAAAAAATGGGTAATCTTTATTTTTCTACAAAGATCTAGGTTTAAAAACAGACCAAATAAAGGATTACTTGAGTGAGGTGAGTTTTGAATGTTTGTGAGGGATAGTAGGCATAAAATTGGTCAAGAAGAGAAAATGTCAATCTCTTTCTCAGGGTGTCATTTTATCTTGTGGGGCTTGGCATGAGACTGATCTCATATAGGCTCTGACTGACTACCTCTTATCCCCATCCCCCAAATCTACCTTATCAAATAAGTTGAAAGTAATTCTTAACAGGCAGTTTACAGCAGTCCAAGAATATCCTCTCATCAGATGGACTCAAATGGAAACAGTATGTGTTCTGGGCTATGAATAGGCCCCATCTGTCTGTTTTTCAGTCATGCCTCAAATCATATTGAACTAACATGTACTGATTGAGGTTTTCTTAGGCAATAATACTTTTTTTATATACCTAAGTTAGAGTCTACGGCTCCCTGAGGCAGCCTACAAAGATTTCTTAGCTTTGATTTTTGTGAAATCACCACCAACTTCCTTCTCAAACAATACCTAAGTAACAGTTTTATTTATCTAAATTTATCCTGACACCCTCTAGCCTGTTTACCTCAGTCCATGGTGGTAACTTATACTTCACTGAATTCTTTCTACTGCTTGTCGATTTTATGACTTTTATTTTACAGGGACTACGAAATAGAAATATGGACAGAAATATCTGGGAGAATAGCCTATACACACCTCTACTAAAATAAAGAGCTAAATAGTTTTACCCTTTCATAATTCTTCAGAGACTTCCTTGACCATCCCAATTTAAATGTCTACTCCAGAATTAAACAACACTTTCACCTCTCAGGGCTACATTCTGAAGTATGACTGAAATAGTTTTCAGCCAGAAATCCTGATGATGAAAAAAAGAGTTTCAAGTCACATTTTCCTTAAAAAGAAATATTAGCTAGTATCTTTTTCAATATGGCTGACTAGATATCCTGAATGATCTTGCTTGTGAAAAGAAATAAATATTGGGTATAACATAAGAAAGCATTGCTGAGCTAGTATGGTGGTAAGGAATCTGAAGAGACTCATTGTATGGGAGAGTAGGTAAGTGAATGAAAATGAGGAAAGTGAGCTCTAAAACCTCTCTCTCTCCTGAAGGCTTCTTTCAATTTCTAAGATTGTATTTCTGTACTTGGAGATCCACTTCCGGTCCTGAGATCCACTTTGATGGCTACACGGATAATAGATGATAAAGTCTGGGACTCACCCAAGGGGAAGTATATTATAAGACCCCTGCATAAAGCTGTGGCACTCACCCTTTACAAATTTGATGTAAGGCAGAAGGTGCTGAATAAATATCACTCATGATGATTTAAAACTACAAACTTGCCTACCTAGAGATTTTTGTTCTGAATTCCTACTACTTATAGAGTTTAAAAAACTCCACTGAGAGAATTTATTTATTCACTTCAGAAGTGAACAAAGAGTACTGAAAGTACCTCTAGGCAAACAGTAAAAGCAAATAAAAGTCTTTTCTGGAGAAATTCACCTTTAATGAAGGCCTCCTATGATTTCCATAGCTAAAGATTCAAGGAACAATAGCCAAAAATTAAGGTTATGCCAAAGAGGAAAGAATTCTTTCAAGCCAGAAGAAACAATAGAAAATGGACTCAAATTTTAGAATTATTAGACACAGGATATAAGATAGTTTAAGGATATAACATAGACATTAAGTTTAAAGAAATAAAAAGAGAAGCTTGAAATGTTATGAAAAAACAAAAGACCATACATGATGATGAAGTAGATCTAAGAAATAATTGAATAGCAATTTTAGGAATAAAAACATAATAATTAAAATTCAAAAATAAAATGGAAAGATTAAGTAGCAAATTATATACAATGGAACAGAAATACAGTGATCTGGAATATCTATGTATCTATATATATAAAGAATACTCAAAATTATTAAAGAATTATTCAAAAATAATTCAAATTATTTTGAATAAAGCACAGAACTGTTAAAAAAGAGAAAATATAAAAAATAAGTTAGGAGAAGATCTATCAAACTTTCTAGTAGGAGAAAATAAAAAGACTTGGAAGGATTTAGGACTTGAGGAGATAATGGCCATAAATTTCCCAGAATTGGAGAAAGTCATCAATCCCTAGACTTTGGAAACTCAGTGGATTCCAAGCAGAGTAAAGAAACATAATCCAGACCTAGATACATGGCACTGAAACCTCAAAATACCAAAAAACAAAACCAAACAAACAGAAGTAAAGAAAGAAAAGGAGAACGTATGTGTGAAAGACAGAGAGAGAGAGAAAAGATCTCCAAAGAAGAAGAATTAGATTGACAACAAACTTTTTAACAGTAAAAATTGAAGGTCTGAGACCTTAGAATAATATCATTCATGTTTTCAGAGAATATAAACTATAATTCTGTATACAGAAGCATGATGTATAAGGAAAGAGGGTGAAATGACATTTTTAGCAAACAAAAACAGAGAGTTTACCCCTAGTGTACCCTATCTAAAGATCTAAAAGTCTTAAGGGAAATTGTTCCAAATTGAAGATCATAAATGCAAGAAGGTAGAGTCTGAAAGATATTTTTCAAAATAGTTAACTGAAACAAACACCGACTGTAAAATGCAATGACAATATTGAATTTACATATCTAATACTTCTGTGGCAATAGGCCAGGCATGGTTTTGAGCTCTTTATAAACATTAGTAAAATTGAATCATCCCATCAATCTTTCAAGGAATGTACTATTACTATTCATGTTACAAATAAGAAATGCAGAAATAGAGATGTTAATGAATGGCACAATGTCCCACAGCAAATATGCAGCAGGGCCGGAGTTTGAACATAGCCATCTGTCTGCAGCATCTGCACTCTTGAGCACTAGAAGTTTCTCTAATTTGTGGAGGCAAAAAACAAATAATAATTAAACTCTTGACAACAATAGCCATGATTGAGATAATACCCTTATATTCAGATCTATGCAATCTCATTGGAATTCTTTAAAGAAGCAAAGACATTACTGTTTAATTTACATAATCTCTGTAAATTAAAAACCACCACACCATAACCATAGCATGACTCATAATGTAATTCTTGTCAAATATCGTCAGCAGTGGTCCTTGAATCTCTCTAGAAGCTTATTCCAGATGAAAAACAATAGGCCATGGTCATTTAACATTTTTTTAAAAATTACTTTTATAATATCTGACTTAAAATCAAGCCAGGGGTTTGTAGGGATGCCTCAACTGATTATATAGTTTCAAAAGCCATTTGCTGAGTCCCTGATTATTTACAGATATTATGCCTTCCTATAAAATTAAAACAAACGACTATCGTTCCTTTTTCAAAGACAAAGAGATAGAACCTGCTGTAGTTGATTTAGTTGGCTTGAGAGCACACGGTTTACCAGTGGGAGGAGAAAAATTTGTTCCTAGCTCTTTAGACACCAAGACGAAACAGTGCTGTGTATTTGCTTTTATACCATGAGTTGAGTTGGTGTCTAGCTTACTTCAAGACAAACTTCACGGTAGAGGATACTGTCCCTGGAGGGTTATTCCACTTTTCAAATGAAAAGTTGAAACTTATTGTGGCATTTACAAAACAAAGTGGGCATTCATCAATCACTGAAAAAATAGAAGGAAAATACCAAAGACTAATGAAGCTGTTTTCATTTTTTGTGAAAAAGTTCCTTAATTCACCAGTGCCTAGTTGGAGAGAATTTTTTTATAACCCTTTCTCTTTTCTTAAATTAAACTGATTTCCACATGTATGCTGGACTTTTTTTTTTTTTTTTAATTTTTTGTTTATTGCAGTAACATTGGTTTATAACATTGTAAAAATTTCAGGTGTACATCATTGTACTTCTATTTTTGCATAGATTACATCATGTTCACCACCAAAATACTAATTACAACCCATCACCACACACATGTACCGAATTATCCCTTTCACCCTCCTCCCTATGCTGAACTTTTTAACAAGCAAATGACTGCTATACATGACCTAGATCTTTTCTTTGTCTTCCTTTACTAAGATCTCATTACTGTTATTTAAATTATTAAAAGATTTTAATAGATTGTCAGTCAGGCAATTCCCTCTGATCTCCATTACTACAAAAATGGAGATCTCTAATCAGCTTTTTTTTTTTTTTTTTTTTTTTTTTGGTTCAATGTGCGTGTGTGTGCGTGCGCGCATTTGGTTCAAATCTGATGTTTTTGTGGTGAACTATAGGAATCACAGGCCTTCATATTTTGGAGCACTCTGCATTGATTACCCTAGTCTACAGTTTCTTTGTTGAATGACATGAACTTTAGGCTTTGTAAAAGCTATCAGCTACGCTGAACAAAAAGATAGATGTGAGATCTATCTTTCAGAGAAGATAGTTTCAGAGAAGAAAGGTTGTAGTTGAAGGGACAAGACAAGAGATACTGAAAAGAAGAGGAAACCTAATAGACTGTGGTACAGGAAAGATAAATGGTGTTAGATTGCAGTTGAGATAATTAGAGACATTCCAGTGCCAGGTTTGAGAGGCAGGGGCACCTGTCACATGCAAAGAGGATGTAGCCATGCTAAGGGAAGTAAGATTTCAGGGAGGAGTGACAGATTCAAATAATTATGTTCCTGAATCCCAGATATAACTGGTGTGGATTCTATGTTGTCCAAGAAACCATAATAAAGGCTTTGAACTCCAGTGTTCTTGTTCTAAAGTCTCTTGGTTTTCAGGACGTTTCTTCCTGAGGAGGGGGCGGGATTTCTCCAGGAGGAAAGTTTTCCATACATTAGTGACATGTAGTTACAAAATCAAAAGTCTAAAGTGGCAAAAAGGAGTATTTTCTTGAGTTCTGAGAGTATTCTTGGTTACAAGGCAGAGGAAATCTACGGGAATGTATCAAGGAAAGAAGTCAAGTGTAAAGATCCAGAGATACTTACTGACAAATTTTCCTTTTGGAACTTGTGAGTTTGTGATTCTATGATTACATTGTCATTAATCTCGTCAAGTTTAATTGACTTTAAGATGCCATTTTCTGAGCATGTTTATTCTCAAACAGAGTGATTACTGAGTTATTTCCACATGCCTAGAATCTACACTGTTACTTAATATCTATGCGCATTGTTTCAAAAGATATAAATATTACACTATAAAGACTTGAAAAATTAAATCAGAGTTTGAAGTGACCTAACATTTATCAATGGATTACTTAAAGAGACTGATATTTGAGAGACTAGGAGAGAGGATGTGCGGCCTTTTCATTTTCCTAGATTTGAATTCTATTATCGTATCAAGTTGGATCATCACAAAGCAAAGTAAATGGACTGTGTTATCTCTGCCCCCCACAGATATGCCTTTGCTGAATTATGATTTAATGTTATGCCCTCGGCTTGGATAACTTGGCTGAAGCTGCCTCAGCCTGATTAGATTGTGCTCCCCCACATGTACTCAAATAGCAGATGGGGCGTGAGGTATGTTCTCGTGGAGAGAAAGTGCTGAGGCTGGGTGCTTGGTCGATTTTTTTGCATACTAAGGAATGCAGCAGAAATCTGATCTGGATTCTATAAACAACATTGTGAATGTCAGTTTTGTGTGTGTGTATATACGTGTGTGTATGCTTGAAAACACAGTTAAAAATATTGTCTCTTACTTTACCCTGTGATATTTAGCTATTAATACTAATGCCATTGGCGATAATAATGAAATATTATTACGTTAGTGATAGTATGACTTATTAGTGTTTACCTAATTATTTTTTAAGTAGGGGCAATAATCACAATAATAATTATGATTCTAATGGCTTTGTGATATAAAATCTATTTTAGACTAAGTCAGTGGCTAAACAAGAAAAGATCATTTGTGACTGGCACTCATGTCTGAGGAAAAGAGAGAAGGCATAGATATGAACATTTCAGAAATCAACATAAGTATACTGGAGGAAGAATTGCAGCTGAACTATTTGTTCATAAACATTAAAAAGCAGAGTAGAGAGAGAAGGAAAAAAAGGGAAAGTGTAAAGAAAGAAAAAAGAAAAATAGACATTACTCTCATAATAGCAAGAAACAAATAGACAAATCACCATAAAGCCAAAGCCAAAATGTTGGTGACCTGATAACTTCTGATGCTGTGGGATTGGAATATCTCAACATAGAGATATAGAACCTGACAAAACCAGAAGTGTTGTTATGGCACACAGGTCTTGCTGAATTTTGTGTAAAAGACACATGGCAGTGGCATTTTTTTGAGGCTCTCTGTTCATTTACAAAGAGTGTGTCTCAAAATTTGGCATTCATGAGAGTCATCTGGAGAAACATTTTGAGAAGTTCATACACTCCTTCATTCCTCCTCCTCACCCTACTCCCACTCAAGAAATAGAGAAATAGATTTAGTACCTCTGGAGTAGAACCCTGGTACCTGCACTTGAAATACTACACTCAGATCGCTCTGTTGTGAATGGCTCATGGACTTGGTTTGAGAAATGCTAATTTTCATTTTATATTAGTCAGGGAAAATACATGTATTTTAAAATTTCAAATGATACTAAAAGAAAATACAAATGCTATGTTGTATGTGAAGAGATCTGAAACACCTTTTTTGATGGTTTCTGAGGCAGCATAATGCAGTGTTTCAGGGAGCAGGGATTGGAATTAAGGGACCTATGCATGGGCCTTGTTTCCAGACTGTTCTGGCTGCGTGATCTTGAGTGCATCGCTTACATTCCTCGAGCCATGGTTTCCATTTCTTAAAATGGGGAGACTAATGCTCAATGCACAGTATAGTTGTGAGAATCAAAGGAGAAAAGAAACGGAAAACACTCAGCACAGTCCTTGGCAAATTGTTAGTCTTACTTTCTTCTGTATATTTACCCTAATTATTCTATTTGGCATTATCTCTAACTTGTAAATCACTTCAAATATTTTTAGGTAGGTTAAAAATTACCAGAAGTATTTAAGAGAGTTATACAATTTTTTTCATAATTATTCAATGAGAACACAGGAAAATTCAATTTTAAAGATTAAAAAAATCTGTGATGCAGTTGAAATTATTCAAAACATAAGATAATGCAGAAATAACTTTATATCATCTATTATAAAATCATAAAATAATTTATCATAAAATCAAGCAAATTAAAATACCTATAAAATAATTAGATCTTGAAAATATTCCTGGCAGTATAGGGTATTGAAACAGTTGGATTTTCCTGGAAGAAAATATAATGGAATGTAAAACATGGTCCTAGTGGAAATAGGCTGTTAAGAGGAAAAAATAAAATTACTGTGCACGGACAGAGATAAGCATGGTCATGAAGATGTAACATATTTGTAGAAATTATGCTCAAACATCACTATAACTACCACTTTGAAAAACTGCAAAAGGAACACACAAATAAAGATGTCGCTACATTTGGACATCATTAAGACTTCAACCCACATTGACAGGACTCCACCAAGAAATTCATGTGTATTGGAATAGATTCCAAACATTTTGCCACACAAGCTGATTGCTCTAAGGTAGCAATAAGAGTTTTGTTAATTTGGCATTGTGTGACATTTTATCAGAATCCTGATAACTTTTTCACTCTTTATTAGACTAATGTACCCGTGGGCGTTAGAGTATTAGCAGAAAGTCAAGAATATTGCTGCACAGAATGGAAAATTTGATTAGGGTAAAACCTTAGAATACTGTTACTGCTTTTAGCTCAAATTTAACATTAGTTTACTTTTAACATCCAAGGAAAGTTTGACTTCAACTTCTTGTCTCTTTGACAAGGACGCTATGAAGAAGAGGGAGATTGTCTTCCTCTCATCTGGCTATCTTGAAGAGACTAAGAGGGTGCCCTTCTCCATTAAGGACCATCATTAACCCATATGGTACCTTTGTGAAGATTAGAAAAAGATGACCCTTCTTCTAAACTGATAGTGCCTCATATGCCAGCACACAAGGTTTAGCAAGTGAGGTACTGGCTAGAATTCATTCTCATCTTTTCCCTTTGGTGGAGTACCCTTGCACAGAGTACAGACTGGACCTCTGTAGCTTGGGAGAACCTGTGCAGACGGTCACTGACCTGATTCTCCTGCTACAGAGTAACCTGAATGGGTCTGGGCACTGGTATTTCCTCAGGGCTTAGGGTAACTCAGGTGCATGCTGGGCAGAGCAAGGTCACTGTTGGACCTGGCTTTCCACAAGCTTCCCACTGCACAGCTGCCAGTGCCCACAGCTGCCTTGGCTGTGCGTCTGGTACATTTCTGTGTTGGGAGATCAAAGCTATGGATCCGTGACAGCTGGAGGGCCATTTTTTGAGGATAAAAATGTCTGAAGCTCATTAGTAGAGGCAGCTTTTAGGCAGGCAAAACAGCCTAGGTTTATGACTAGAAATTTTACGTTCAATTTCTTCCCAACTGTAACCTTTACTAGTTGCAGTCACTTAACTTTTTGTGTTTGTCTACATCTAGTGTTAATTTGCTGGTTAATGCTGACAATTTGCACACAAATGTTAAATTATGAGGGATCTCAATGAATTCTAGATAAATGTTTCTGTATTAAGATTGAAATACAAGTAAAAGTTTGCCATCTGTGCAGACCAAGGACCAAAGCGGGGGCTTGTGTAGTAAAGAGTTAACTCAGTACGTCTGGGATATTCGAACCCTGTACATTTCAAAGAGAGGGCTGGCGCTGGTCAGCTCCTGGGAGATAATCTGTCAACTTTTGGAATATCCTGCTTGATAAAAGTGTATTTGTAATCCAGGGTCCTTGGGCCATTTCAGAGAGTTTATGCTAACAATGTGATTTATTAGGGGGGGCCTCAGGCCATGCTGTATCAGTTTGGCCTCTAGAGGGCTGAAGGAAGAGTAACTGAAGGCAGAAAAGTGAGTGCTCCATGCCTACATGGCCACCCCTGGATAAAAACGCTGATGATCGAGGCCCAGATGAGCTTCCCTGGCTGGTAACGCTGTAGGTGTGGTCACACATCATTGCTGGGAGAATTAAGTGCTGTCCACACAACTCCACTGGGAGAGGACAACTGGGAGCGTGTGCCTAGTCTCTCCCAGACTCTGCCCTATGCTCCTGTTACCTTTGCTGATTTTAATTTGTATGCTTTTTCTGTGACAAACCATAAGCACAGGTATAACAGCATTCCTGAGCTCTGTGAGTCCTTCTAAAGAGTCAGTGAACCTGAGATTGGTCTTAGGGACCCCAGACCCAGTAATAAGGAACTTTCTATTTAACTTGTATTTGAGTAAATACAAATTCAAGCAAAGAAAATGCCATTTTGCCTGGCAAAACATAGAAATATTGAATGTAGTCAGTGTTGTAATATATGGGCAAATATGCAGTCTGATAATTCTTAGCGGGGATGTAAATATATTTTTCTTATTTTTAAGACTTTATTTATTTTTCATATTTAAAGATTTTATTTTTTTTTAGAGCACTTTTAGGTACACAGAAAAATTGAGTGGAAGGTACAGAGTTCCCATATACCCCTTGCACCGACACATGCATAGCTTCCCCCATTATCAACATCCCCCTCCAGAATGATACATTTGGTACAGTTGATGAACCTACACTGACACATCCTATTTACCCATAGTCTATAGTTTACATTATGATTCATTCTTACTGTTGGACATTCTATGGTTTTGGACAAATGTATAAAGACATATGTCCAACATTATAGTAGCATACAGAATATTTTCACTGCCCTAAAAATCCTCTGTGCTCCACCTATTAATCCCTCCCCTCTCCAAACCCCTGGCAACCACTGATTATTTTACTCCCTTCATAGTTTTGCCTTTTCCAGAATATCATATAGTTGGAATCATGCAACATGTAGCCTTTTCAGATTGGCTTTTTTCACTCAGTAATATGCATCAAGATTCTTCCGTACCTTTTCATGGCTTAATAGCTCATTTCTTTTTATTGCTGAGATTAAATTAGAGGATCTTACGGAAACCTTCTAGTTTCAATTTTCCAGGATTCTGTAATCCTTTCTACTGGAAGAGTACATGACCTCAGCACTGAAACCAAGTATATATACGTGCAACTAGCTGATCAAAGTTGGACTCCACATTCAAGAGGCAACTATAATTCTCCCGCAACAGAGTTGGGCCTTGAGACAGAAGCAGAGTCATGCAGTCTCTGTGGAGGCTGAAGCTGTATAAGCTGGTTGTATAAGAGGTAAAGCTAGGTGATCTCTGCTGTCAACTTTTCTGCATGTGAACCACGTGACTCGTCTTCAGAGAGAGAATAATAAAGCAAATGACTAGAGAATTGCAGAGGTGGAAGGTGGCAAAATAGTCTTGTCATCGAATCCCTGGCTTGAGTTCTTCCCAAGGCTTAGTCATACTGTTGCCCCGTGGTCTGTGAGACACCTCATTGCCTTTATAATTCATTTCATTTTTTGCTTAAGCTACTTCTATTTTGATTTTTGTCACATGCCATGAAAAGAATCTTATCTACTGCATGTATTCTCTTTCCTTCCCATTTCCACTTCCCTGTCTGGGCCCTAGGCAACTTCCTATTGATCCAAGTCACTTGTCCAAGAGAACAGCGTAATACGTTAAGTTATGTCAAAATGCTAGTGACAATATAGTATGCATTTCAGGAGCATCTGTCTTTTGTGAAAGAGATGATTTTTCTTTTTTCAAAGGAATGCTTTTCTAATGGCATAATTTTAGGTACTGTGACACCTGGGACAGGACCTTACACTGGTGGGGAGAGAGGTTTAGCCTCTCCCTGAAATTGGGTAGACACCTGATTTTGTGACCACGTACAAGGCTAAATTTGAGGGTTGGTCAAATGAGACTGAAGATTGCTCATTTTCCATCAGAGTTGTTGGGCTTGGCCTCTCTTACCATCGCTCCAGTAATCTTGCTTTGTCTACAGGGAAAGAAGCAGGCACTCTAGATTTGAATGCTTTCGTATTGGGAAGCACAATGATTGAAATTTTACTAGCATTAAGAAAATGATAGCTGTATTTCTTTAAATTGAGATCATTAAAATAAAATTACACTGCTAGCCTTGATATTCCATTTAAGTTTCTATAATTAAAATAATGTTCTCATTTAAAACATAGACTCGTAATTCACAAGGAGACATTACTGCCTATCCAAATATTGCAAAATGTAAACAAATTTCCACTAGAATGCCCACACAATAAAAAAGAAATTGCCTTTATTATTTTGTGTACTGATAAGTAGTTAATAATATGATTTAATTAGATAATTTAAAGTTGTTAACATAACAGATGACACAAACACTCTAGATCAAATAAAAGAGTACTTTTACATGTTCCAAACTATTTCAGGTCCATTGATTGTAATTTTAGATGTGACTATATTATAAAATTTATATCTTTAGAATGTATATATTTGCACTCATTAAAAAAATATACCTGGGTAATGGACCTGATCTAATGTATGCATCTGAGTATATGTCTATATCTATACTGATATATATATTATTATATATATAAAATGACTACACATATGTATTGCATATAATGTATATATTATATATAAAATGATGTGTGTAAGCATCATTATCACATACACAAACAATCATACTTTGGCTCTGGTAGCGAGAGACTAGATTTGCTACAAATGAAACTTCCTTGGGCCTCAATTTCCTCATTTCTATACTGGGGCAATAACAATTTAATTTTAATTAATTTTGGTGCTGCAAAGCTACATTTTTTTATATTTTTTCTTTTCTTTTTCACACTGTAATTTCCTCAGACTATCTAAAAAAAAGAATTGAACTACTACTTTGGCAGTCGAGGTAAGTTGTGTGATTTATGTCATAAATCATGTATGTAGTCTATGCAGCTAGCATTATCTCATGTGATCTCAGAGCTACTGAACCAAGTGTTGGGGATGAAGATCCTTGCTAGATCTCCTGATGGCAGAAAAGCAGAAGGAGCAACCAGAGCCAGCTCATGAGAATGTTACTATGGGTGAGTAGGGTAGGTGTCTAGTTCTCCTTGGTTCCTAGCAGTCATTGAAGCTCAGAAAAAGAGATCTTGCCTCATTAAACTGATCTTTTGGAAATTAAAAATGGATTTCACCTTCTAGCCTGACTTCATCCTAGGAAAGATCTGTTATCAACCATTTTACACATTATATGAATTTAGTTAAATATGAATTTTTAGTTTATCTATACCCAGGGGATTTGCATGTGGATTTTTCTTGCTAATTATATGATAAAATAACATTTTTCCACTGAATAAATTTCAAGCATCAGTGAGCTGTTGGTGAGATGTTTAAACAAATGATGTTTTCTTCACAGTGCTTATCAAGTCAATCCATGTTAGTTATCACTTTGCAAGTTCAATGTTGCTAGTACTTAAAAACATACTTTTTGCTAAAATTTTTTTCTAAAAGGGTGATTGCAGGAAAGATCTTCCTCAAGATATAGGTAAGAACTATTTACTACTTTTTCATGTATGTTAAAATATTATCTCCAAAGGATATGGAATCTATTCCTCTCATCTCAAGTTCTTCTGTGTATAACACTGGACTTGATACATATCTAGCCCTACAGCCTAGCCCACATCCCATGAATAAATTTTAGTTTCTTGGAAATTTAATCGTTTGGTTGTACGTATGTAAATGTAAATATCTAGATCAAAATATAATCACTAATGGTTTACAGTTAACTAACAATAATATGTTCCTGACTTTCAGAAACTTAATCATCTGGAACATATTCACCAAGTCAGAAGTAAGTGTGAAAAGCCCCTGGTAGTATTAAGAGCTGGTGCATTTTACTGTGGAAAGTTTGAAAATATCCTCAAAGACTCAAATGGTATTTGATAATTAACAATTAAGTGTAGAAGAATTACTAATTAATAAGCTTACTTAAAAATTTGGAACATAAGGTAATACTGCTCAAACAGACGTGCTGCCATAAAAGGAAGAGGCAGAAGAGCCACATAAGGAAGTCAGGAAACTCCAAATGTGTAGCTATTTGACACCTTTTAATTTAGAGAATAATTTAATTTTCAGTTGGAAATCAGTTTTCATTGCAAAATAAATGTTCCCAGCCCTCACAATCCTGACTTATAAATGGTTCATAAACATCTAGATCTGGGTTTTAGTAGCTCTATACCACCTACACACACACAGGCGTAGACAACACCTCCCTGACCCGCTTTCCTAATTTCTCTCATTTAGGATATTTCTAGGAACTCCAAGTGGGATGACTTATCTGATTTGAGGTTGCTCTGAGGCCACTCACTGCTCACACAAATGTTCTGCTGTCCTCCGGGTCCCCATTTGCTGCTCCTCTTCGGTTCTAGTCTGACCACCGTGAGAAAGGGCCGCTTCTCAGTGCTCCCCTCCTCGTGTGCTCCCCCCGCTGCTGCTCTTCTACAGACCACAGCTCAATACCTCATTCGAGCCGCCATTCAGGCCCCCACGTGCCCTCCACCTGCTGCTGCACTGTGGAGCGCTAGTCCTTACTTCCCACTGCTTCCACGCTTCCCCAGAACGCTGCTGCTCATCTTTCTTCTCGAAAGTGGGTGAAGAAAGGAAACACCTGTTTCTGTGGTCTCTAATAGGAATGCGCAGTAGTGTCATTTGGGTTCTGAGTTGTATCAGGGAGCATTCTTTCAGCTTGTGTATACTGCTTTCTTCCCCAGAGCTCACAGAAAACCCCCGTCCTGTAACTGGAGCCTTATTTACTCCCCTCTATCCCTCAGTGTTATTGCTCACTTGAACTCATCATGCTTGACTTCCAGTTTTACAATAGTCTCTTTCTTGGTCACAGAGAGTACAAACAACCCACTTCACTCCTCAATTTGATTTCCGTTTTTGCCCTCATCATCACCATCCAGCTGAAGTTTACCAAGCATTCTCCTGTATTCCTGAGACCTATGCGTTCATAAATGATGGGATATTCTCTACTCAGAGAGTTTCTAACCCCCCAAAATCAGATATTTATTGTGTTTGGTGTTTGGGGCGAGGGAGGAAGTGTACATAACTGATATTTCATATACTCAAACCCCAGTTCTGGACCTAATGAGGGCCTTAATTGACCATTTCATAAAAGGTGTACCTTGGAATAATAGATCCACAGAAAATTAAAAGTTAATATAAGAAAGTAAAGTTGTTGGGTTTAATAATTAAAAAGTTAAAAAAAAAAGAACAACAACAACAAAAGCTGTCCATTCTGTAGAAATTCTCAGGGCCTCTAATGTACAAATGTGCAATTTGATTCCTAAGAGGTGGTTGTAATATGCTATGTTTCTTGGTCTCCAAATTGGAACTGCTTTTCTTTGTTTTATCTTTATTGTATTAATTTCTTTACTAAACTTTAAATTTTAGAACAGTTTTAGATTTATAAAATTATTGCAAAGATCATACAAAGAGTTCCCACATATCCTACGCCCAATTTCTTCTAATAATATCTTACATTATTATGATACTTTTGTTAAAATTAATGAACAAATATTGATACATTATTATTAACTTTATTCGGATTTCCTCAGTTTCACCAAATATCGTTTTTCTGTTCTAGGAAGAATCTCATCCAGGATGTCATACTACATTCAGTTATCATATCTAGGCATGTATCTCTTGGTTGTAACAGTTTCTGAGACTTTCCTTATTTTTCATGATCTTGGTAGTTTTGAGTATTATTGGTCAGATATTTAGTAGACTGTCCCTAAATTGAGATTTGTTTGAGATTTTCCTCAAGATTAGAATGGAGTTATGGGTTATTAGGAGGAAGACCACAGAAACAAAGTGCCATTCTTACCATACGTCAAGGGTACACACCATCACTGTGACTTAACACTATTGATGATCATGTTGATTACCTGGCTTGATGCAGTGTTTGTGAAGTTTCTTCACTGTAAGTTTATTCTTTTTTTCCTCACTTTCCATACTGTACTTTTTGGAAGAAGGTCATTCTGCACAGCCCACACTTAAGAATTGTGGAGTTATGCTGCTCATTCTTAAGGGTAGATTAAGTAAATTATTTGGTATTCTTCTGCATAGGAGATTGGGTTTTTTTCTCTCCCATTTCTTTATTTATCCAGTAATTTATTAATATAAAAATAGAATCCTGGATACTTATTTTATATTTTAAGTTATAATTCAATATTGCTTTATTTATTTTGTTACTCAAGTTGTTCCAGTTTTTGCCATTGAGAGAGCTCTTTCAGTTGGCTCCTATATTTCTTTGATAACCATCATTGTGTGTATTTTTTTCCTGCACCTTCTTACTTTCTGTCACTACAGAACACTACAGGCTTATATATTATTTTTCCTTCCCCAGTCCTAAAATCAGCCATTTCTTCAAGGATCCCTGATCCTTTTTGCTGGAGATTGCTATCAAAACCAAGATCTGGGCATTAGGTGAGCTTGTTGCTGCTGTGGGGCGGTTGCTTCTAGGCCCAGTTAGCTGACAGAGCATCAAGAGACATACATATATATATATATATACACACACGCGCGCTAATTTGTGTATACACACACACACACGTGCATGCACACACACACATATATATATAAAACCATCTGTATCTATATTAAGCTAAATCAATGAGTTCATACTGAAGTCTCTAACCCTAATCCATCACCACATGGACAGTTTTGGCCTCTGTAACTCTCCGTAAACTCCCACTTTAACAGTGATAAACCTGGCTCCCAATTCACCAACCATTTACTTAATTATGGAGTTACAGTATGCAAGTATAGCAGTATTAGAACTGTTAACTCATACCTCTGTGGTGACAAACTTGATTAATTCAAGTACAGTGATTATATACAGTTCCACCTGTCTTTAGTCTTACGGACTCCACTAATTTCTCAAGTTACTTAGGTCAGCACCCATTCCCTTCACCTCTATAAGTGAGATTTAGATTCTCTTGTCACATTCTGCATTCTATCCTGGGGTCTGTGGCCTCCTAAATGAAATTTTTTTTAAATGTTCATACCTTAACTTTACTTTTTGTGTTGTAAAGTTCTGTGGATTTTTGATAAATTCTTATCTTGTGTTCACTATTACAGTATCTTACATAATAGTTTCATTGCCCTAAAATGCCCTCTGTGCTTCACTGATTCAATCCTCTGTCCCTTCTCCCTCCCGAACCCTGACAATCACTGGTCTGGTTACTATCTCTAGTTTTTCCTTTTCCAGAATGTCATATAATTGGAATCATACAGTATGTAGGTTTTTGAGATTGACTTCTTTCCCATAGCAAGATGTATTTAAGCTTTACCCATGTCTTTCCTTAGCTTGAGAGCTCATTTCTTTGTATTGTTGAATAACACTCCACTGTATGGTTGTACCACAGTTTATTCATCGATCAAAGGACATCTTGGTTGCTTCCAGTTTTCAGTGATTATGAAAAAAGCCATTATAAACATAACGTCTAGGTTTTTATGTGGTCATACTTTTCCAGTTCATTTGGGTAAATACCTAGTAGTGTGATTGCTGGATTGTATGTTAAGACTCTATTTATTTTTATATGAAATTGCCAAATAGTCTTCCAAAGTGGCTGTGTCATTTGGATTCTTACCAGCATGAATGAGAATTCCTGTTGCTCTGCGCATTTGCCAGCAGTTGGAATTGTCAGTTTTTTGGATGTTATCTATTGTAATGAGTGTGTAGTGGTATCTCATGATTTTTTTAATTTGCAATTCCCTAATGACATATGATATTGAACATCTTTTCATATGTTTATTTTTCACCTATGTATCATAAACTCATTTTTGGAAAAAGAACATTTATAGAGACTAGTATTTTCTTGAACACTCTTTGGAAAATGCTGCCCTAGTTCATTATGAAAATCTAGAAATAATCTTAGTATACCTTGTTACTAAAGTGGGAGATCACATAATGCTTCAAAAAATAGTTGCATAAAATATCGAAAATATAAATATTTCAGTGACTATTATTTTATATAATTTGCTTAATTTTTTTGATGATGATTTATAGTAGATCTTTAAAAAATAATGTATTTGAAATCAATAACTTGTAATAATGCCATATATATAAGACATTGTCATGTAGATAACCTATCATGAGTGTGAGTATGTATGTTTATTTTTGTGGTCTTCAAATAAAACTGTAATGTTTTTTAGATTTTTACTAGCTTTTGGAAATATTCTCATTTCTGATCATAGTCCTTGTGTTTATATATGTTTAGATATGTAATACAAAATAACATATGTGCCATATGAATAAATGTAAAACAATGATTGCATATATATTAATAGCCAAAATATTTTAAATTGTTAAAATAATTTTTAAAAAGTCTATTAAAATATTTGTGTAGAAATGAGTTTTCACATTTGTTCAATGATGGATAATGATGCTTATGAGAAGCATTGAGGAGGGCAGAAATATAAACAAGTATTATCATACAATTAAATAAGTGTTTTAAGAATTTTTTAAAAGGCAGAGGGAGCAGAGTGTGATGAATGAAACAAAGGAAAGTGCCTGAAACAGGCCGAGGGAGTTTCACAGTGTGTTTAGTTTTCATTCTATGAAATTAAAGAGACAGGACCTCTGCTAAGGAATGTAAGACCTGTGCATTTCCCCAATGTTGGTGAAATGCTAGAGCACGAGTTTCATAGTGTGTTTAGTTTTCATTCTATAAAATTAAAGAGACAGGACCTCTGCTAAGAAATGTAAGACCTGTGCATTTTTCCAATGTTGGTGAAATGCTAGAGCACTCTCTCTTACCGACAGTCGTTAATGACTTTAATAAATAGAAGACCTTGGTTCAAACAAACTCATTATTCCAAATGACAGAAGTGTAAGCATGACTAATTAATGAATTTGCTAATATTTGTTCCCTATTTATGAGAACATTGCCCTGAGTTAGGACTAATTACCTGTATATATACCTCAGAAAATATACCCCTAACTCTAAAGCCAGGTATTTCATACTGTAGTTAATATAATTATGTCTTTTCTGTTTATTTTAAACCTCTAATACACAAATACCAGTTCAGAATAATGGAATAAATCACAAACATATTAATTTAAAAATTACATTGCAAGGAGGGCTTTTTCTTTCAAATTTGAAATCAGAATTCAAAGAGCTCTTCTAATTTATGTACCTGCTACAATCCTTTAGAAAATGAAATGCAATCTGAGAAATAGATGACTTGGCACTTACAATCTTGACACAAAACCAAAGCCCAGGCCCAGGCATTCTGTGATCATGGCAGCCCTAAAGGCTGGTGAGCTTTTTGTTCCATAACACTTCACGCTTCAAATTTGTTTGCAATGGAACACTAGAACACGACCAGATTATTTCACATCACCACTTTAAACTGTTATTGGAAAACAGGATTGACATTAACAAAATCAGCAGCAAAAAACACACTGCAAGGTATCAGATAGAAAGGGAAAATGTAAATCTTACCGAAGTTCAGTATAATAATACAAATAAAAAATTATTCAACTCCTTTTATATCTTCTTTTTTCTATTCTCTTTTTCCTAAGAAATCACCACCATCATCATCATCATCATCACCACCACCATGATTATCCTCCTCCTCCTCCTCCTCATCATCACCACAACTCCCTACACTGGGTGCCTACTATGTACCAAGCATAGTGTTAAATATTCCCTCTGTGTTACCTCTATTCTTCCCAACAACCTGCTATGAAGGTGGTATTATTTCCATTTACAAATGATGAAACTCTGGCTTAGTGAATAGAGGTTAAATAATTGGCCCAAATTTACACAGCTGGTAAAAGGAAGAGTCAGAATTTCAACTTGGGTGTTAACATCATAGCATTTGCTGTAGCCTGCTGTCAACTATTTCACCACAACACACAAATATGTCTTTGAATCATAAGATAATGTTATAAAAGCGTTTCCATATTCTGTAGTCCAATTTATTTTATTTCAGAGATATGGAAGCTGAAGTCCACAGAAGTTCAAGTCTTTCCTCAATGTTCTACGGCTGATTTTTGAGAATCTCTGCTTGGGAAGTAGCTCTTATGAGTATGAAATGGTCGGACTACTTCCCCTCGAAAACCAATGCAGGTGCAGTTAGAGGGACAAGCGACCGTGAAGCATAAAACCTTCTCTACCGGAGTACTGATGTCTTTGCGGCTTTTCATCTTAGCTTGTCCTCGGCTCAGCTTTCTCTTTTCCCTTGGGAGGATTTGGTGACTTTTTCAAGTATCTAATTTAAGTCTATTCTCAGTTTGTCTCTTTGTTCTCTACCCATCAGCTCACAGTTTAGTTTTCCTTTTCTGCTACAACCATTCCAAGAAACTGATTCCACTCCGATTTGTCAAAATTGACACTGGCATCTTCAGTATTATTGCAGAATGCTAAGGGAGTTGTCTCTTACTTTTTACTTTTTGTCTTTTCTTTTTATTTATTTATTTATTTTTTTGTGAGGAAGGTCAGCCCTTAGCTAACATCCATGCCAATCCTCCTCTTTTTGCTGAGGAAGACTGGCCCTGAGCTAACATCCGTGCAGATCTTCCTCCACTTTATGTGGGACACTGCCACAGCATGGCTTGACAAGCAGTGCGTCGGTGCCTGCCGGGGATCCGAACCCGGGCCGCCAGCAGCGGAGCACACGCACCTAACTGCTACGCCACAGGGCTGGCCCCTGTCTTTTATTTTATTCAGTACTATTATTCATTATGTGTAGTATTAGTCTTTATTCATTTTTAGAAAAGATAAAAAGACAATTTTCCTTTTTACTCCCCCAATAAATTACCATTCCCCAAAATTATAGCAAGTGTGAAAGGATATTTGCTTTATTCTGTTAAATATTTGGTTACCTGTTTTAAGATACAATGTAATTTTGCATCTTCAATGATATTCTTTATCTGTGCTGTGGAACTGCTTAGTGTGCTCTTGGTATATGTTTACAAACATATGCATTTATGTGTCATCCCAAAGTAGCCTTTGAGGATGTGAGTAGTTTGAACAATTTAATAAGAAAATTGATATAGTTAACAAGAGTTGATGGGTGTTTTATTCTGTCTCATGGCAAATGTAGAAAACATGACAGCATTCTTGTCATTCAAACTGGGTGTAGGGAGAAAAATAAGTAATATCTGTCAAAATTCAGGAATGCTAATAAAGCTTACAACAGTAGAGAAGCTATAATGTGGATCTTTTTAGGAATCCAGAAGAAGCGGCACATGTACATATGTAATTCTTGTTAACAAAAATAATTTATTCACATTCTTATACTGTCCCTCTATTTCTCCTTTTCCCTAAACACACACACACAAATCATACTGGAAGAAAATCTAGCACCTGAGGTGTCCCTGAAAACTGAGGAAGGTGATTGGCTTGCTCCAATTGCCAGTTATAGTAACAAGAAGAGCAAAAATCAAAGTGAGATTGGATGGGATCAGTTAATACTGGACAGTAGCTAAGTTAGAAAATTTCCGTTGTGTGTTGCTTTGCAATGCAGAGTAGTGTCACTTTCTGAGCTCAGAATCTCTTTAAATTTTACAATATGCTTTAATTTATTTTATTTCATACGATCTAATTTGAACCCCACAATGCCTCTGCTAGGTATGTAATATTGTTCTGCCTTTGTGTTGTGCTCCAAGATCTGCAGGTGAGATCTTGATCCCATCCACACTGTGGGTGTTTAGGGAGAAACTTGTCCAAAGTTGCAGAGCCTGTGATGAAGTGTGGATTCATCCACATCCAAAGGGTCAAAATCAAACATATCATTTTACTAAGTCAAAGGTTCTCAAACTTGGTGCAGCAAAGTCACCTGCAGGGCTTGTAAAAACAGATTGTGGGGTCCCATCCCCTGGAGTGTGTGAATCAGTAGGTTTGGGAAGGGACCAGAGTATTGGCATTCTAGCAAGTTCCCAGGTGATGCTGAAGTACTGGCCCAGGGATCACACTTGGAGAACTCCTGAACTAAGCCTTTTAGGGCTGCCCAATCCATGCTAGAGTGGAAGTTTCTAGATATTCTAGTCAAGACAGAGGAAGCACTCTTCTGGGTATATGATAGCTATATTTTCCTCCACACTTTCTATTACCCAATGAGGTTTTTATCCTTTTTTTGTTCTTTAATGCACGGTTTTTATTTTTTCCCCTTTGAAGTGAATACAATTTGTTCCATATTTTTGTCTTTTTGAGAGGAGAGAGAGAACGTGACATGTTTCATTCACTGTTGGAATCCTGACCTGGATATTTTGAACCAAATCAGCTGCACTTGCTTTGCCAAGTATCATGTAAAGAGTGTGGATTTATTCTAGTATTTTTTTAAATTAATAGACTTTATTTTTTAGAGAAGTTTTAGGTTTATAGAAAAATTGAGCAGAAAGTAGAGTTCCCACATACTCCCTTTCTCTCCACCCACAGTGTCCCCTATTAGTAATTTCTTGCATTGGTGTGATATATTTGTTACAATTAATGACCCAATGTTGATACATTAAGGAATGTGGATTTTAGAGTTACACATGCAACTTACTACTTGATAAACTTGATCCAGTCAGTTACTTATCCTATCTAAGACTTATTGGTAAAAATGGACATAACACTGGACTCATAAGGCTGTTGTGAGTATAAAATGAAATATACAAAATTAATTCACGCATGAAATACTTTACAAATATATGCTAAGACAGAATTGTATATACAAAATCATGTCTATTTGGGGGCAACTTGTAGGATTTTTAATGATAATTTTGTTATGCATAACGTTAGAACTTGTAGATTTGATTCTGTGTATTACTTAAGTATTTTTAAGTAATTTTTCAGTTAATATTTTTATCATCTTTGTAGGTTTCATGTTAGGGAAAGTTTTACCAAAATAAGTGGAAATGTCCTTCTTCTGTCCAGGCCACAAAGTACTTAATACATTAATTTTAGGTCAATAAATAAAATATATGGGATTTTAATGGATGGGCATCAATCAAAGAGAATAGTCTACAAATTTTTTCAATTTTTCTGAACATAATATTTGTCAAGAAATATGACTGCTTTCTCAGTTCTATCTTTGAACTATTTCAAAGGTCTCAGCGAATCCCGAGACTCCTGCCTTACATGCGGCAGACAAGATTGTCCAGTAATCTAGTTTCATGGACAAAAACTTGTCGATGCTTCTTGCTCTTAGGTTGAGCTGCCTCCCTTCTTAGTACCCAAAAAGATTGTCAGTGAAGAAATCATAACTTTTCCTTTTCCATCTGAGACACTGAAAAGCAGAACTTCTTCTATTTTCTGAAATGACTATTACAGAACAGTGGACAAAAGAAATTCTTCTATAATATCGTACAAGATATAAAGACTGAAAAATATGTTGTATTTGTTTATTTTTTTATAATAAATCATCTTGTGGCAATGAAATAGTTTAAGCCTTGCCATTTTGCTTTCCTAATGAGGGTAACCACGTCCATATGTTCATAGATGAAAGAAACATCAATACATGATTAATGGCCAGGTAAGTCCCTTGGCCTCCCTCCACCGACTGTTGCAGTTTCCCTGGAAGAGTACACAGGGATGATGATTGCTAAGCATCCCAGGTCTAATAAATAGCAGAGAAATGATCCTAAGATGGGCAAGTAAGTCCAGATAAGGGTTCTTGTCTCTCTGCTTTCTGTCCCTCACGTTTATTTTTTCTAGTGACAGAATTGTAAAATAACTCATTGGCAGGAATCCTGACAGAGGCTAAAAAAGAAAGAAAATTGTTAATCCTAAATGTGTATGATTCTGTAGACCTATGCCAACTGTAGTTTATTTAAATATTATATCATTTGTTTTTTAGTTTAATTTTGTAATGTAATTACTAAACGTGAAGTGAAATTTATTCTATCTTAAGAATTGTCACTCTGTATAAAAATAATTTAAAACACCTACAAAGCAATATTTGTGTAAATTTTCATGATAGAGATATAAATCATGAGATACCTAATGATGACTTTTTAAATAGGCAAATATACCGTGTCAGGCAATATTTAACATTTCATACATTCTGTATTTCTTTTAGGCACCACAATATTCCCATGAAATAGATACACTTGTTTCTACTTTTTGGATTGGAGATTGAAAAACAGAGAGGTTAAAAAATTTGTCTAAAGTCATTTAGCAAAGAAATTTTAAGCTGAATTTCAAATTGCGTTCTTGAAAAATATAAAGTCACTGCTTTTCTCACTACAGAATATAGTATAATATATGACATAAGATAAAATTAAGATATAAAATAAAATTAAGATATTGAATCTTAAATATTGAAGATTTTCTTACAGTGAAAGGATTTGTATATTATAAATGCAAAAGTCAAGTTTCAAAATTGCACAAAGTATCAACTATGGTCAAAATAATCAAAGTATGCAATTTTATGCCTTTATAAATGTCACCCGAGTACATGTTGTCTTTTTATCTTTAACACATTGCATTTTAGTTAGGACTAAAGAAGAGTGGTAACATTAGTACTGTACTCGGCAGTTTACAAGTGAATCCCAGGTATATTTCTGTTTGGTGATCCATGGACCTTGACAGTTAAGCCATGTTTGGTATGATCATTTGTGGCCCAATGTCTATCTTCCATCCCCATCTGCCACGACCCCCCATAAGAGTTTTCTGTACTCCATTCAGAATTCGAACTACTTAAAGAAAGACAGTAGCACAATATTAGGGATTCTGGTTAAATTTAAATCTTACTTAAGCAATATCCTCAAAGTAGCCGTGGAAAATTGTATTTGGAGGCATTTCACAAAAGCATAAACGTATCCATTGGATAAAACCGATATTGTTTTCAGTAGAGAAGCAAAGTTTAATCTTCCTAATATTTATTAGTTGATAGTTTTTAGGTATAATCAATAAAATTGTAAGTAAATTAGAAAAGTATTGCAAACATTCTCCCTTACTTCAAATAGTTGCCCCAGATCAAAAAGAAATATATTCCTTAAAACTAAAATTCGGGCCTGGCCCTGTGGCCAAGTGGTTCAAGTTCCACGCACTCCACTGCAGGGGCCTGGGTCTGTGGGTTCGCATCCTGGGCGCAGACCTACTCCACTCACCAGCCATGCTGCAGCCGTGTCCCACATGAAAAAAAAAAAGTAGAAGAAGATCGGCACAGATGTTGGCTCAGGGCAAATATTCCTCAGCAAAATAAAACAAACAAAAATACCTAAAATTCACTGCTTTCCATCAGGACCTGTAAATTGAAATTGCCATTGAATTGAGAAAGGTTGCTGGATTTCTTTTGTCCTTCATACCCTTGTTCCGCTTTGCCCCTGCCCGAACTTCCTTTTTCTTACCGCTCTTTTTCTTCTGAGTCCTACTGAAGAGACTGTTCAGGCTGGCGAGCTGGAGAAAGGGGTACCTGCCTTCCTATGCACTTATTCTGTTTCAGTCTCATTGACCAAGGATGAGGAAATGTTGACATTTTCCCAAGGTTTTCCATCTGGAATGAAAACTGCACTAACTTTCCAGAGTGTTGGAAGTAGCAAAAATTCTTGAAAACCTATTATCTATAGAATATCCTTTTTGTTTTCATAGGACTCTCTACATTGTTTAGAAACAATGAGTTTATGTGCGTGCATTTCACAGTAGACTGTGAATGACTTACGAGGAGGTCATGGTCATATGCATATTTGTATTCTCAATATTTAGCAAAGGGTTTAATATGTACCAGATTCTTAGAAAAACACATGGGGAACTATATCTTGTTCCTTCCCCAATTTCCTGAGGGAGGAATGATTGGACCTTAGCACCTATAGGTAGATAAAGTGGCCTGAACAGAGTAATCTATAACCACCATGTCTGTAGCGTGGCTGTCCCTCAAGTTACCCTGCATAGACTAGCGCCAGGATGGGGTTGATCAAAGCACCAGGTGAGGAAAAGGAAAGCACTGCCTTCTAAATTACAGCAGAATGGAGGAGATTAATGACTACTATTCAAAGACTAAATCAAAAGATTGCAATAAAGGCAATGTATCCATTTCAGTATTAATTGAAAACATTTGCTTATTACAGAATGGAATGGCAGTTCCTCAAGTCTTAGTGAAAATTTAATTCAACAATTTAAGTAACATGTGGTGCATTCACAAATGATAAAACGTTTTGGTTTTGGTCAATATAGAACATTATAGTTTACAAATTACTTTATTCTTTACAAAAACACTGAACTATAGATATTGGGTTATTTCTTTATTTTCTGAGGAAGAAAATCAGAGAAGTTATGTTGCACTTAGGTGGTGCCTCACCTGGTTCTCTCACACTCTCACACTTAAAAGTATGTATTTACCTCAAAAAATTAAGAGAACTACCACATGATCCAGCTATTCCACTGCTAAGTATTTATCCAAAGAACAAGAAAACACGAATGCTTAAGGATACATGCACCCCTGTGTTCACTGCAGCATTATTCACAGTAGCCAAGACTTGGAAACAACCTAGGTTCCCATCAAGGGAAGAAGGGATAAAGAAGATGTGGTATATATACACAATGGGATACTATTCAACCATAGGAAACATGAAATCCAGCCATTTGTGATGACATGGATGGACCTTGAGGGTATTAAGCTAAGTGAAATAAGTCACAGGGAGAAAGTCTAATGTCATATGATCTCACACATAAGTAGAAGATAAAAACAACAGCAAACAATCACATAGAGACAGAGACTGGATTGGTGGTTACCGGAGGGAAGGTGGGAGGGAGGAGGGTGAAAGGGGTGATTAGGCACATATGTGTGGTGATGGATTGAAATTAGTCTTTGGGTGGTGAACATGATGTAATCTATACAGAAATCAAAATATAATGATGTACACCTGAAATTTATATAATGTTAGAAACCAATGTTACCACAATGAAAAAAAAGAGAAAAATCCGTGGCGTAAAGGGAAAAGTTACATTGTGAGCCTTCTCTTGCTCATATATTTGATTTGTATAAGGAATAAACATAGAGAGGATTGTGGTTCTTCTGTTTGAAAAATAAAGCAACTCTTGTTTTCTCGGAACTCTGCTTATGCAATGTGGCAGCTCTCAGAGCTCTGGGTCAACCAAAACCAAAAAAAAAAAAAAAAGTATGTGTTTACTGTCTCTATGTCTCTATTGTCCAAAATCCACAAAGGTAGGGAGCACCTCTGCCTGGCTCAGTGCTCTATCTTTACCACCTTACGTAATCACCACCCCAGAGTAGGTACAAAAAAAGAAAATAATAACTTAAAATGAATTAGTGATTGATATTTCCATTATATTCCATCTCAAGACATTGTAATAGGTACTAGGGATATACAAAATTAAGACAAATTTTTGCATTCATATTCTTCACAGTCTATTAGAAAGTTGCAGTGGAAAAATAATACCAAAAGATGGAAGGAAGGAAGGAAGGAAGGAAGGAAGGAAGGAAGGAAGGAAGGGAGGGAGGGAGGGAGGGAGGGAGGGAGGGAGGGAAGGAAGGAAGGAAGGAAGGAAGGAAAGGAGGGAGGGAGGAAAGGAGGGAGGGAGGAAAGGAGGGAGGGAGGGAGGATAGTAGGAAGTAAGAAATTATACTCTTCTGTGCTAGGCAGAACAATGGCTCCCTAAAGATGTCCATTCCTTCGGACCTATAAATATGTTACCTTCCATGGCCCAAGGGACTTTGCAAATATGATCGACATCCTGGATCTTGAGGGGAGATTATTTTGGATTATTATCATGGGCTCAATATAATCACATGAGTCCTTAAAAGCAGAGAAACTTTCCCAGCTGTGGAGAGAGAGAGACGAGAAGAAGGAAGAAGGGTCAGAGTGATGGGATGTGAAAACAAGTCCATCGGCTTGTTACTCCGTTAACATTAAATCTCTAAGTCTGTCTTGTACTTTGAATGTATCTTTTACCTGTGCATGATTTTGTAATGTCATGTATTGGTATTTGGAAATACTGATGAACATGGTTTCAGTGAGCACAGAAGCACAGAGCATTTAATATGTGAATGAACCAAGCCCATTCTCTCTTAGTTTTTCTGCATGTGGCCGTGTCTTGACTCCTGGATTAAGACACTGGCTGTCTTTGAAGATGAAGCAAAAGAAGGGTCAAGAACCAGGAAATGAGGGGAGACTCTAGCAGCTGGAAAAGGCAGAAAAACACATTCTCCCCTAGAGCTTCTAGAAAGGAACACAGTTCTGCTGACACCTTGATTTTAGCCCAGTGAGATTCATGTTGACCTTCTGACCTACAGAACTGTAAAATAATAAATTCGTATCATTTAAACAACTAAATCTGTGGCAATTTGTTACAGGTGCAATAGAAAACTAATACACCTTCTTTCCACATGAATGGCACAGGAAATATAAAACAGAGAAAACTCTGTATTAGAACTGAAAGCCAGGCAAAAGTGCCATCTTAATTCAGGATTCTAAGTTTGCTACTACATAAAGCACAGGTAGATTGAAATTAAAGAACAACCCACAATTCTAAATCTCAAATATCTCCTTTGAAAGAAGAACGTGTCTTTTCTCCAAAATAAACTAGAAGAGATTCTGTACCCCACGAATTCCTCCAGGCTTGACAGGGAAATGGCTGAGATGAGGGCAGGCTGTGAGATCCCCAAGAGCTATCTCGACTAAAGCGCCTTTTGCTGCCGCAGGTCAGCAGACTACGGCAACGGTAGTGCCATGGCCCAACAGCTCCCGACAGAAAGCCTGAAGTAGCGGCACCTGTGATCTTGCAGGGAGCAGTTTTTAAGATTCTTCTTTGTTGCAAGAGATGTTTCATTATCAGAACTGGACCTGAAAACTCAGATGACTGCCAAGTTATAATTAACACGGGCAGCTTTCGGTAGCGGTAGTAGCAGCCCAAGAGAAAGTTTTTCATTTAGCAGTAAAGTGCTTTGTTGTTTCAATAATTATTTAGGTAGACAAAACAGCCTTAAGAATCAAGTCTAGGGCCAGCCCCGGTGGCCTAGTGGTTCAGTTCAGTGTGTTCTGCTTCAGTGGCCTAGATTCAGTTCCTGGGTGCAGACTTATACCACTGTCTGTTAGCAGCCATGCTATGGCAGAAGCTCACGTAAAAGAAAAAAAGAGGAAGATTGGCAATGGATGTTAGCTCAGGGTGAATCTTCCTCAGCAAAAAAAAAAAAAAAAAAAAAAGAATCAAGTCTCTTCCTGCTCTGGAGAGGCACAGTAACACTGGGTTTAGAAGTTAATTCTGTACCTTTGTCCCAAATAGCATGCTCTCCGCAAAGATGAATTTCTCCTCCCTGGATTACCCATGGTGCTAGATGATGCAGACTCTCCCATGCTAATATTTATTGATTAATTTTTGTCTCTCAGTTCCTATCCTGCTATTCCATGCTTTCCTCTGTATTGCTAGAGGACTGAAAGCCTGCAAATATTTTTGTGAATTCTCGGGGAGAGACTTTCAGGTCAGTGCCCCAGGAGACAGCTCCCATCATGGTGGCACTGGCAAGAGGAAGACAAAACCGTTTTCTCTGCTTCTTGTGTTGCCTACATAGTGAATGTAACAGTGGCTTCAGCAGTACCAGTGGTGGTGTCAACAATATCAGTGGGAGGGAGGACACCTGAGTTTCCATGAAGCAGCAATGACAACAGAAGAAGAGGCAGTGGCAACACCCTCAGGAGGCTGAGGCACATGTGAACTTCTGGGCTCCAACATCTGACTATAACACCCTCTGACTGCTGCTTACCACCCTTCGTCATCTTCAGTTTCCTTCTCCAACACTCCCCCCTTTACCTCTCTGGCCCTTCCATTGTCTTCATCATCAATTCCTTGCTTTATATTCCTGCTGTTTGATATCACTAGAGTGGTTTCTGTTTCCCAAGTAGACTTTCACTCATTCAGTATTTGTAAAAGATGTGGACTTAGAAATAGGCTTTCAAGGATTGGAATCTGGGTGCGTTAATCCAGTCGTCATCTGAAAGTTGTGACCTCAGTGCCAGTGAATAATGGGCTATTTCTATTCCATGTCAACAAATGAAAAACTGTACATAAATTGGATGAAATTAAAGGCAAGTGTGTGAGGCAGAAAATGGCTCTTTCACTTGATCGTTGCTGTGGGAATGATTATTACATGGACTGTAGGCTGGTTGGGCTATCCTGATTATGCTAGAGAGCACCATCAGTGACCAGTCAGGAAAGATGAAACCATCTGAGATATTTCAGTCTCCTGAATATCTGCCCTGTCCAGAGGCACCACACGCAGAGAAAAAGGGCTTCTTCCCTACTCCCACCTTTCAGTTCTTCATTATCTTTCCCTCTGGCCTAAATAGTCAAGACAGCAAAAGATTAATGGAAATTAAGTTTGCAGGCTTCCAACTCTCTGCAATGCAGGGGATATCACAGAAGGTTGAGAGCAAGAGCCAAGAGACAAATAACCAGCTCGGTGACCAAATTGTTAACGTGTTCTATAGATGGTTCTAAAGATGGTCAGTAAACACATCCCGGTTCAAAATGAGGGAATTCTAAAAAAGAAATAAAACCAATTATCTTATTCTGAGTGAAATGTCAGACACAAAAGTGTCTTTAAAGTTAAAGCTTTAAACTTTAAAGTTAAAAAGCAAAATATAGAAGCAAAGAAATAGAAGAACAAAAGAACCAGGAAATTTTTCATAGCACAGGGAAAGGAAAACATACACGCAAAAGGTGAGAAATATCACATGTCTAAACAATACGTACTCTAGAAAACAGAAGTATAATCCAGATAGTATCTATAAAATTCAAAGAAACAGAAGTAAATTTCAAGCAGTGTCTATAAAAGTCAAGGAAACATGGCTCTAATACAAAGGCAAAATAATAGATTTAAGATGAGACGAAAGGGCAAGAAAAGGACATCAAAAGGTAGCAGGCTAGAAGGCAGTCCAAAATAAAAGTGCAACTTGGGGGGATTACTAGGAACTGTTTAGATACAATAGGTGATAAAACAATTTTTTAATGTTTTAATAACAAAGAATAACAGAAGCTACCCTGTTGAGTGCTAAGTTAATGTTGTGATGGACAGGTTTGAAAAAATAACAGAAAACAGAGGAAAAGTACAGAGATTAAAAGGATTAAAATAGAAAAAGTAAGCAATACACAGTAGGAATAGCAGAATTAAATAAAAATAATAATTTGCAATTATGTAAAAACTACTCTGCAAAATACTTCTTAACACTCAGCAAATAAAAAAAGTCAGGCGATAAGATGACATCATCTGTCTTCCTTTCATGATTATATAAGGCAAAAATATGTATGTTGATATTTTCTAGGTAATGGTTAAGATAAAAACCACATTATAGATACAAGTATATTTTCTATATTTAAAGTGAAAATGTCATTAAAATGTATCATGACAAATTTTAGATGGGTTTTCAAATTTCTGAAAACAAAAACTTGACAACAGCTGCATTACACTAACTTTTCCTAAAGTACGGGATGAAACCACACAAACTTACTTGAATCTGTAATATTTATGGTTATTTTTCAGGACAAATATATTTCTGAAGACAGAGTATCAGAAAATATAATAACAATAGTAATAAAGAAAATTTAAATGGAACTCCTTATGTGCTGATTTGTCTTCTATTATTTTACATATACCAATTTATTACGTGTACTACTTATTACTTATAATAATGCTCTAAAATAAGAGGTTTTATTATCTTCTTTTTTACAGAGGAGGAAACTAAAATGCAGAAAGACTAAGTAACTTTACCAAAGACACAGCACAAGCTGTTGAGCTGGGATTTGATTACCGACAACCTGTATCAAGAGTCTGCATACTCAACTACAATGCAGGACTGAGCCTCACATTTTGATCCTTGTACACTGACTATAATTTCTTAAGTTTTCTATACTATAGATTTATTACTGAAGATATTTGCATTATTTCATAATGTGGTTATTTACTTCAGTTCAAAATTTAATACTTAACAGGTTAAGTATTCTGATTGCTTTTAGAAGAAAAATGAATTCAAAAAACATTTATTGGATGATTACTCTATTCTAGACTAAATGCTCAATGTTCATGATAAAAGTACAAGGAAAACAGCAGTTTTTAGTCCCTAGGGGTTTACAGTCTGAAAGTGGGAATCTGGCAAATGAACAAATGTTTGTTTACAGTTACAGGTGCTAAAACAGAATTACTGTAGATCAAGTACAGTGGGAGAAATTAAATAGGGCCTCTCTCACTATGGTAGTGACAATGAGAACAGGGTGACTGATATGAGAGATTTTAAGAACATAAAGAATACAGTAATAATAGTAACTGACATTTATTGAATATTTTTAATGTACTAGTTACTGTCATAAGTGTTTCACATGGATTTTATTATTTAATTCTGATTGTAAAAGCTATTATAGCAGGCTACGTTAATTTTATAGCTAAGGGGAACTAAGTGTTTGAGAGGCTACATGAGTAACCAATGGACTGTGACAAAAGTGACGTTTTGTGACTTCTTAAGACAGATGGTAACTTCTGCTTCTGTCCTCTTGGAGTGTTGCACTGAAACTGTCCAATAAGGAAGTCAGGTTAGCCTCTGGAGCATGAGAGGTCATGTGGACCAAAGCCAAGGTATCTCAGCCAGTAGCCAGCACCAACTGCCAGACATTGAGTGAAGCCATCTTCAACCTTCCAATGAGCCAACTCTCCAACAGGTGATATGCTGGTAAATATTTAACAGCCACCTCTAGGGGAAGGAAAAAGCCTGATTTGTAACATTTGGCACTTTCTGTGTAAAAACACCCACCATGGTCCATTTCAAACCGTCAATATGATGCTACCTGATTCGCAGAATTCCCACAACCATCAGATCTCATAAGCTGCTAGGAACCAGCTCCAGCACACCACCGTCTTCTGTTAAATGCCGTGGCATGAGTGAGCCCAGCTGAAACCAGCAGAAGAACTGCTGTAGCAATCCACAGAATCCCGAAAAAAAAGATATCGTTGTTTTAAGCTACTAAGTTTTGGAGTAGTCTGATACGCAGCAAGGACTGAATAAAGCAACAAACAACAACAAGATGGAAATGTAAGTATGATATTTAAGACAGCATAAATGTTCAGAGTCTCAACCACTGGACTAATGAAAATACTAAGAAAAAATGGACAATATGTCTTCATGTATAATTTTTCTCAATAATAGATAAATTAAACGTTAAGAATTTACTTACATTCTTTTAAATGTTAATCTCTGTACAAAAGGTTACAAAGTTTGTACATTTTAGTTGATTAACCAATGGCATAAAAAGAAAAACAACTGGGAGACATCTACATATTTTTCACAGGTAGCAGAAAAGTATGATTTTATCTAAATGTATAGAATGAATACAGTATCTCTTCACTATAGTTTTTAGACAGACATATTTCTGTATGAGAGAGAAATGTATGACATTCATGGGTTTCTGGAGCTTATATGGTCATGCAAGATTAAAGAAAAAATCCATAGGAAGATCTACAAATCTATTATCTCATTTAGTACCCACAACATTCAGTATCCGCCAGATAAACATTGGTATTTTGTACTCACAACATTTGATGCCTGCCAGATAAACATTGGTGTTTCCTTTTTATAAGAGAAATAACAGGCTCAGAATGTGTATGTAATTTTCTTATTTAGGTATGTAAGTGTGGAAAACAGAATTTAAACTTTATTCTGACTCCTGATCCCATATTCTTTCGATTCTAGCATGCTACCTACTAATTAGTTTAAAACATTTTAACCAGACACATAAATGTGGGTTTAAAACAAAATTTTATTTTGATTTAGAACTTATTTGCATTTTAACTACTAACATGAGGGGTCCTCTATGCTTTTGTTCACGTGAAGTGTGAGATCAGTCCATAGAAGCTACTGCCAAAATTTTTAATTATTATTTTATTTATTATTAATGAGGAGAGGTATACTACACAGTTCACAATTGGTCACAGCCTGTGGGAGTTTATCAGGCAGTACATCTATCAGCTATTCATTTTGGAAAGCTCTGCGTATTGATAATGACTGTCATAGGCATTTTCCAGCAGTAGAGAATCGAGCTCAGCTGATAATGATTGCTAGTAAGAATATTCCCAGGGAAAGAAGACGGAATACAGTGATTTTTCTCTACTGGAGCTGCTGTTGTGATTAAATCTCTTTAGCAACATGAGAAGTCTGTTTGGATAATGTTAACTACTCCTATATCATGAACTTCTTTTCCTAATGAAGATGACAAGCTTTTAAAAACGATATGCAGAAAATATCTAGTGCCAGTACAAACTTCGGTTAATAAATGCATTTGTCTGTCACATCAAGTTAACTAGATTAACTAGCTAACAATTAGAGATAGTGCAGGAACTGAGAAACCACTTGATAGGGATGTGGTAGAAAGAACCCTAGCACAGTGGGTGGATGTGTTAAATTACCTCTAATATCTTTTCCAATCTGGATATTTTTTGCTTCTTTGATTCAGTGATGACACAGAGTACATATGTCCTGCCTTGGAAAAATTATTCCTAACAGTACTTTTGGTCTCCAGTTTTGAGTTCTTATGCTGGAAGCATGGTGTGAAAGGTGAATAAGACAATTCAAAGTCCTGCTGAACCTTAGAAGAAGAAAGAGCTAACTGTGCAGGCAGTGTCCACAGTGGTGGTGGGCTGTGTCGGAACAGAAGTGATATTTCAGCAAGATCTTGAAATATTGGTAGTTCTTTCTCAGGCAGGACTTATACAGAAGGGGAGGTTTGTGGGGAAAGGTTCAGGCTTGGAAAAGAGCATGGGAAAAGGCACGGAAAATGAAAGAACATACTGAGGTATGAAAATGACTAATACTGAGGAGTTTCTAGAACATAGCAGGAATGAGTATGTGTCTGGATGATGGATGCTAAGGTGGCAAATGGACGGGCACTTGTGGGACAGATCCTTACTTTTATGAATGAAACTAGAAGTCATAAATATGAAATCTTATGCCATCTCTGTACATTTAATAAAAAGATTGACATATAATTAAATTAAATCATGTGTTATTCTCAGCAATGGAGTTATATTGGAAGACAAGGGTTAATTCTGAGGTCAATATTGAATAAATTAATGTGTTTGCATGCACATTACAATATGCACTGGTAAATGGTACTGAGGAAAAATGTGAACATCTGCCAAGTACAAAATTCATGCTCAGAGAGACAAATATATATTAAACACAATCTTGATATCACATTCTCTATATAATTGGAAATTTGTGCTATGTGACTTTATAAATATCAAAAACTTCAATATTATCAAGGTAAAGTCCAGGTATATGCCTGAAGATTTCTAGTAGGAAATACCAGATAGATTTACTTTATTAGAGAGTAAAGAACATCATTTCCGAAAGGCATTGGAATTGTCATTTGTGTTGAAAGGTGACCATTTGAATTAGATGATCTCCAAATAAGCGATGTGGTATCAACTTCTTACCTTCAATATTTCACAAACTTCTTGAAAGGTCCTTGAGGAAGTTTTGAAGAAGAAGTACATTTTTTTCTTAACTATTGAAATACAGTTATTTTTCTCTTATGCAAGAAAGAAAAACCAACGTTGGAGCTCTTTAATTAAAAGTAAAATAAAGCACTATAAACTTTGAGGAGCTTATTCTATAATTTCCACAACCTTGTACAAAATTATATCTGGCAATATTTGTATTAGTAAAATTATTATGAGAAATTATAAGAAGTAAATTAGGCTAGACAGTAAGATAAAATGAAGAGAGCTGATCTTTCTGAAATGCACTGACATGCAGACTGGGATGCTTAGAGTTTTGCTGTTCAAAATGTAATAAAACATATATATGTGTATATTACATATATCATTTATTATATGTTATCTGTATAGTAATATATGTAATAGATATAGTATAGATAATACATATAATAAATAAAAAATAAAATTAGTAGACATTTTCTCAAGAAGATATGCTAATGGCCAACAAGCATGCAAAATGACTCTTGGCATCATTAGTCATTAGAGGAATGCAAATCAAAACCACAATGACACACCACTTTATCCTCACTAGGATGGCTATAATCAAAAAAAAAAAGGAAAATAAAAGTGTTGGTGAGGATGTAGAGAAATTGAAACCCTCATACATTGTTAACGGGAATATAAAATGGTTCAGCAGATGTGGAAAACAGTTCAGTGCTTCCCCACAAAGTTAAACATAGAATTAACATATTACCCTATAGTTTCACTCCTAGGTATATATCCAAAACAACTGAAAACAAGTACTCAAACAAGTACATGTATAGGAATACTTATCGTAGCACTATTCACAATATTCAAAAGGTGGAAACAGACCAATGTCCATCAAAAGATAAATGGACAAATACATTGTGGTGTATACATACAATGGAATAATATTCAGCTATAAAAGGAATATTATTCATCCATAAGAAGCAATGAAAGTCTGATACATGCGAATATATAATAAGAAATATTTGATCCTTGTTCCTGGTTCCTAAGTAGAGTTAGAAAGCCTGCAATTTCTTGAGTGATAGGAGCATCTTTTGTTATTCATAACGAGCTCCTTTTATTCACACATGAGTTGATGCTAATGAGGTGACTTAGGGTGGGGCCCTTAGATAGCCTCAGTATGAGGCTGGTCACCAAAAGATCAAGTGATTAGAGGGTGGGAACTTTCAGCCCCATCCAACCACCCTCCCACCACAAGAAGTAGGACTGGAGATTGGGCTGTACAAAAACATGACTTCCACACTTCTTATAGCAAGGGGATGCTAGTAATTGCCGGTGTATCTCGCAGGTTGTGACATGATGGAAACTATGGGAAAGAACATTGCAAAGTGGAAAGCAAAAACTGCTATTAAAAGAGCGACATGCCAGTTTTACGAAAAAAAAAAAAGCCCAAGCAACTCAAATATTTTCTGTAACAAGAGGAAAACAAAGTCCTAAAAGCCAAAGGATAATTCAGATAATCCACGTGGAAAATTTTTTTTTTCTCTTTTAAAATTCACATACAATAAATTCACTCTTTGTATCAAAAAAACACCCACTTTTCAATAGAGATTTGGAGAGCTTCTGGGTTGATGAGCACATTGAGGTGCTGGGAAGGTGTTGCGCCCTGATAGAGCATGGAACTGTGTGACACCACCCCCCTTCCCTATACCTTGCCCTCTACTTCTCTTTCCTTTGGCTGTTCCTGAGTCGTAGCCTTTATAATAAACATAAGTAAAGTGGTTCCTGAGTTCTGTGAGCCCTTTTGGCAAATTACCACTGAGGAGGGGGTTGTGGGAACCCCTAATGTATAGATAGTGTCAATGCAAAATAACCAATAACCGTTCTATAGATAAGAGAAATAAAGTGAGTTTACTTGAGCCAGAGTGAGGATTATAACCCGGGAAGGCCTTAGATAGCGTTCGGAGAAGCACGGTTTTCAGTACAGTCTTATAGAACAAAGAACATACATTAAACACACCCAGGATACATGAATACGTGAGGTATTCAATTGCAAATTAGCAGGTCAACATGACCCAGATGTCAGGAAAATGACTAATCCGGGCATTACCAATAGGGCGTTGGGTGTTACCAATAGGGCGTAGGAGGGGAAGTATGCATTCTTATCTTAAGAGAATGTATTCTTTGCTTTAATGGTTAAGCAGATGTACAATATATGTTTGATAGGCTGTAAGTCAGGCTTTTTAGTTCAAGCCAAATCAGATTTGAACCTGAATAGTTACCCCATATGCCTCAATATATGAAATCTATTGTCACTGGTCAGTCAGAAGCATGGGTGTTCCAGGACTTGCACCTGGTGTCTGAAGTGGGTGCAGTCTTGTGGGACTGAGTCCTTAACATATGGGATCTGATGCTAAACTCATGTAGCCAGCGCCAGAATTGAATTGAAGTGTCAGACACACTGTTGGCTTTGGAGAATTGGAGAATTTGTCATTGGTGTTGGAAATGCTGAAATAAATTTCTAGGCCCAAGATGGAGCTCCTTCTGCCCGGGGTGCCACGTCAGCAAACCGAAACTTAGATAACTTTCATGTCCCTATAAATGTTCTGCTTGACCAGAAATGCAGTAAATTCAGTCAGCCAATCCCCAGACCCCAAGCCAACTCGGGGCCTTCTCACTCCAAACAAGGTTGACAATGTGGCCCTAGCCAATCAGATATTTTCTATTTGTCTCTTTCTTGTTCTTTATTCCTTATCCTACAAGTTTCTTGCCTTCTGCCCCATTTTGCAGTTCTCTGAAAAGAAAGGAGACTCTTTACTTCCTGAAGTGTTAAAGTTTGTTTGTATCTCCTGAATTATCTTCTTGAATCATTTCTTAGTGGAAAACACCCACACATGCAACATTGTGGATGAACTTCCAAAACATTATGGTAAGTGATAGAAGCCACACACAAAAGATTGAATATGGTATGATTCTATTTTTTTTTGAAATGTCCAGGATGGATAAATCTATAGAGACAGAACACTGACTGGGGATTGCCAAGGGCTGAAGAGACAGGGAAATAGGAGAAATTGCTTAATGGCTAAGGGATTTTACTCTGTGAGTGACAGAAATATTTTGGAACTAGGCAGAGGTGTGGTTGCACAACATTGTGAATGAACTAAATGTCAGTGAATTATTCACTTTAAAATGGGTTTTATGTTACGTGCATTTTACCTCAATAAATTATATTTTTAAAAAGCATGGTGGTGGGGCTGGATGTGTGGCATAGCGGTTAAGTGTGCACCCTCTGCTGCTGGTGGCCCGAGTTCAGATCCTGGGCGCGCACCGATGCACCACTTGTCAGGCCATGCTGTGGCGGCATCCCATATAAAGTGGAGGAAGATAGGCGTAGATGTTAGCCCAGGGCCAGTCTTCCTCAGCAAAAAAAGAGGAGGATTGGCATGGATGTTAGCTCAGGGCTGATCTTCCTCAGAAAAATAAATAAATAAATAAAAAAGATGGTGGTTGTAACTGGTCTCACTGCCATGAATATTGTCCACAAAATGTTTTCAAATTAAAATGATTTTGGAAGAAAAAAACATAGTCCTTGCATTTATTTGTCATAATTTAGATACATTTTGCGCATTGGAAAAGAATATGGTGTCAAAAAATGGATTCCTTTTGAACTCAGACCCAACTTTACTGTTGTCTGATAACTAGAAAATTTGCAACTGCCAATAAATTCAACATTACTGTTCTTATAACCCACAGGTAAAAGAAGAAATCATGGAAGATATTAAAAAATATTTTATTTAAATTATAAGAAAGAAACGACATACCCAAATTTGAAGAAGCATCTAAAATAGTGTTCAGTCAGAGGGGAAAATTATAATATTAAATTATAATGTTAGAAAAGGATAAAGACTAAAATGTCAATGGCCTAAGTTTCCACCATAGGATGGTAGGAAAAAGTCAGCAAATTAAAACCAACAATTTTTAGGTCAATCAATCAACCAATTGATCTTTTAGGAGAAAAATCAAATTACAAGTATGAAAGGAGAAAATAATAATATAGAAAAAAAGTTATTCTAGAGAAAGTCAAAATATCACCAGTGCATTCCCTAAGCAGCTCAAAGGAAGTTTAAAGGTGCTTAATGCTCCCTCAAGGTTGTTTTTCAGAGCTATGTTGGGAAGAGTTACCCGCGTCAACTGGCCTGAACCAGATCCAGCCCCACGGCAAGGGCAGCGCCTGCACAGATGACCTGAAGATGACCAGCAAATGCTCTTATCCTCATCTCAATACTATAATCTCTGCCTTAGGAGGAGCCTGGGCCTTATGAGCACAATATGTGATGTACGCGAGAGCGTGTTTTCAGACTGCGCCTGCGCCAGCTAATACCCGCCTTTACGTGTGATGACAAAACTTCCCTTTTAAATATTCCTTCCCCACCCGAAATAAAGGACCCATTTCCTTTTGTTTGGGGAGCACCATGACTTTGGAAATGACTCTGTGTTGTCTCCTATTTGCTGCAAGTATACTTTGCTTTGTGTGACGACTACTTCTGGTGGAGAGTCTGATTTTAACTCACCAGGGAGCAAACTCCTTTTTGTTCAGTAGCAAAAACACCCAAAAATGGTTTCTTCAAGTTTATTAAATTGACAAACAATTAGAAAGACTGAAAAAGAAATAAACAGGAGAGGAAATATAAATTACCAATATAAGAAAGGAAAACAAAAGTAGATATTGCTATATATTTCACAGACAATAAAAACACCAGAGGGTGTCATGAACACCTTTATGTCAAAAATTTGAAAATGTAGAGGAAATGAACAAATGCTTTGAGAAAAATAACTTAGAAGATACATAAGGAGAAATAGAACATGAAACTGTCCTAAATCTAGTTAAGCAATTGAATATGTTCTTAAAATTTTTTTTTTTTTTGTAAGGAAGATCAGCCCTGAGCTAACATCTGATGCCAATCCTCCCCTTTCTTTGCTGAGGAAGACTGGCCTCGGGCTAATATCTATGCCCATTTTCCTCTACTTTATATGGGACCCCGCCACAGCATGGCTTGGCAAGCGGTGCATCTGTGCGCACCCAGGATCTGAACCTGCGAACCCTCAGGCCATCGAAGCTGAGTGCATGCACTTAACTGTTACACCACCGGGCTGGCCCCCTGAAAAACTTTTTGACAAAAACAAACAAAATGAGAACTGACTGATTTTAAGAGTGAATTCATTAGGATAATTAAGAAAAATATAACACCAATCCATACAATCTCTTTCAGAGAAAAACAAAAGACAAAATGAACCCCAACTCATTCATGAAGCCATAATACAACAGCATTACAGTAAAGGGCAATTATAAACCAAAGGTAATTAATGTATAAAATAATAGTGAATTTACTCCTGTAATATATGGAAAGTGATAATATATTATGAATAAACGGTGTGTGTTCCAGGAATTAAAAGATGTTTTAACATTCAAAAATTAAACTATGCAAAAAAAAAATAGAGAAAAAACATTGGATAGAATTTAACAAATATTCATAGTAATAGCTTTTAGCAAACTTGATAGAGAACTTCTTTATTAAGTATGAACAACCGAATATTTACGTGTTATCATACTTATTGGTTAAATTTAAAGTTTTCTCCTGATAATGAGAATATGTCAATATAAGAAACTTGCTGGATACAAGGTAAATATACAAAAGTTGATTTCATTTCTTTATAACAGCAGTGAACAAATAGAAAATAAAAATTAAAAAATGTACCATGCTCGGTATCATCAAAAAATTTCAAATGTCTATGAATAAATCTACTAAAAGGTATACGTGCTTTATGCTGAAAACAACAAAAAATAAAAGAAATTAAAATAAATGAAGAAATGTAAAAAGTTTATGGATAAGAACACTCAAGATTATAATGTTGATTCATTTCAGGATGTTGAACTATCCTTTTATCTCTGGGATAAATCCCACCTGAGTATGGTGTATGATCCTTTTAAAGTATTGTTGTATTCCATTTGCTAATATTTTGTTGAGGATTTTTGCATCTATGTTCACCAGTGATATTAGTCTGCAATTTTCTTTTTGTGTGTTGTCCTTGTCTGGTTTTGGTATCAGGGTAATGTTGGCCTTGTAAAATGAGTTAGGAAGTGTCCCCTCCTCTTCAATTTTTTGGAAGAGTTTGAGATTGATAGATATAACACCTTCTTTGAATGTTTTGTAGACTTCACGAGGGAAGCCATCTGGTCCTAGACTTTTGTTTTGGGGAGGTTTTTGTTTACAGTTGTCGTCTCCTTACTAGTGATCAGTCTATTCAGATACTCTATTTCTTCCTGACTCAGTTTGGAAGGTTGTATAATTCTAAGTGATGAATAAATGAAAAGCAATAGGATATATTGGAGTATATGAGAAAGCCATTTGGTTTAAAAATAATTCGGCTTGACATTGTTTTTCCGGAAAGGACTGATATGGCCTGTTGAGCATGCATTTTAGATCTGCTTTAAACATTTACAATCTCCCAAAGACTAGAATCATGCCTTTAAAGACAGGAAGGTAGCTTCCTCCCATCTCAGCATTTCTTTAAGGTTAAGCTTCACTTCCTAGAAGGTAAGGATTAATTACTGACCTACAGTGCTCACCTTGTAACTATTGACCTGCTGTGCCAGCAAAGCAATCTCATAATTGTTGTAAAAGAGATCTGTTATATGTGATGCATGGTCTTTATTCCAAGACGGTATATAACCACTCTGTACACTATATTTCTTTGGTGCTCTTCCTTCCTTGAGGAAGAAATCCCCTGGGCTGTAGTCCTCAGATCTGACTCATAATAAACTCACCCAAATTTTGATTTATAGATTGATTAGGGATTATTTGTGTGGATATAAGAATTTGTCCATTTCTTCTAAGGTTATCCAATTTGTTGGCATATAGCTTCTCATAGTATTCTCTTATAATTCTTTGTATTTCCATGGTATTGTTGAAATTTCTCCTCTTAGTTTCTGAGTTTATTTGTGCCTTCTATCTTTTTTCCTTCTGAGTCTAGCTAAAGGATTGTCAATTTTGTTTATCTTTTCAAAGAACCAGCACTTAGTTTTGTTGATTTTTCTATTGTCTTTTTAGTCTCTATTTCACTTATTTCTGCTCTGATTTTTATTATTTCCTTCCTTCTGATTTTGGGCTTCTTTTGTTCTTCTTTTTCTAGTTTCTTTAGGTGTAATGTTAGATTGTTTATCTGAGATTTTTCTTGTTTCTTGAGGTAGGCCTGTACTGTTATAAACTTTCCTCTTAGCACCACTTTTGCTGTATCCCATAAATTTTGGCATGTCACGTTTTCATTTTCATTTGTCTTCAGGTAGTTTTTGATTTCTCCTTTGATTTCTTCATTGACCCAATAGTTGCTCAGTAGCATTTTATTTAATCTCCACATATTTGTGACTTTTCCAGTTTTCCTCTTGTCACTGATTTCAAGTTTCATATCGTTGTGGTCAGAAAAGATGTTTTTATTTCTTAAATAAATAAATCTTCTTAAGGTTATTGAGACATGTTTTGCAGCCTAATATGTCAACTATCCTGGAGTGTGCTTCATGTGAATTCAAAAAGAAGGTGTATCCTGCAGTTTTTGGATGGAATGTTCTGTATATATCTATTAAGTCCATCTAGTCTAATGTATCACATAAGGCCAATGTTTCCCTATTGATTTTCTGTCTGGATGATCTCTCCATTGATGTAAGTGGAGTCTTAAATTTCCCTACTATTATTGTGTTACTATCAATTTCTCCTTTTATGTCTGTTAATATTTGTTTTATGTATTTAGGTGCTCCTATGTTAAACACATAGATATTTACCAGTGTTATATTCTCTTGTTGGATTGTTCCCTTTATCCTTATGTAATGCCCTTCTTTGTTTCTTGTTACACTTTTGTTTTAAAGTCTATTTTGTCTAAGTATTGCTACATCAGCTTTCTTTTCATTTCCATTTGCATGGAACATCTTTTTCCATCCTTTTTCTTTCAGTCCATGAGTGTCTTTAGATCTGAAGTGCATTTTTTGTATGCAGCATATATATGGGTCTTGTTTTTTCATTCATTCAGCTACCCTATGTCTTTTGATTAGAGCAGTTAGCCCATTTATATTTAAAATAGTTAAGATAGGTATATACTTATTCCCATTTTGTTACTTTTTTCTGGATGTTTTTTCAGTTCTTCTCTGTTTCCTTCTTCTTCTCTTGCTCTCTTCCCTTATGATTTGATAACTTTATTTACACCACATTAACAGAATGAAGAATTAAAACATGATCATCTCAATAGATGCAGAGAAAGCATTCGACAAGATTCAGCATCCATTTATGATAAAAACCCTGAATAAAATGGGTATAGAAGTAAAATACCTCAACTTAATGAAGGCCATATACAACAAATCCACAGCTAAAATCACACTCAATGGTGAAAAACTGAAAGCTATTGCTGTAAGAACAGGAACAAGACGAGGATGCCTACTTTTGCCACTCCTATTCAACAAGGTATTGGAAGTCCTAGCCAGAGCAATTACACAAGAAAAAGAAATAAAAGAGATTCAGATTGGAAAGGAAGAAGTAAAACTGTCACTATTTGCAAATGACATAATTTTATATGTTAAACAATCCTACAGAATCCACCAAAAAACTATTAGAAATAATAAAAAAAAATGCAGTGACCTTGCAGAGTATGAAATCAACATACAAAAATCAGCTGCATTTCTATATACTAACAATGAAATAGCAAAAAGAGAAATCAAGAATACAATCCCATTTACAATCTCAACAAAAAAAATAAAATACCTAGGAATAAATTTAACAAAAGAGGTGAAAGATCTGTACACCAAAAACCATAAAACATTGCTGAAAGAAATGGAAGAAGACACAAAGAAATTTAAAGATATTCCATGCTCTTAGATTAGAATAATTAACATGGTTGAAAAGTCCATACTTCCTAAAGCAATCTACAGATTCAATGCAATCCCTATCAAAGTTCCAATGACATTTTTCACAGAAATAGAACAAAGAATCCTAAAATTTATATGGAACAACAAGAGACCCTGAATATCCAAAAGAATCCTGAGAAAAAAGAACAAAGCTGGAGACATAACACTCCCTGATTTCAAAATATACAAAAAGCTATAGTAATCAAAACAACATGGTACTGGCACAAAAAAAGACATACAGATGAATAGGACAGAATCGAGACCCCAGAAATAAACCCATCTATGGACATCTATAACGTCTAAAAACACCTATTGACAGCTAATTTTCAACAAGGGAGCCAAGAACATACAATGGAGAAAGGAAAGTCCCCTCAATAAATGGTGTTGGGAAAACTGGACAGCCACAGGCAAAAGAATGAAAGTTGACCACTATTTTACACCAAATACAAAAATTAACTCAGAATGGAATGAAAACTTGAATTAGGAATTCAGGAGTGAAACCCTGAATGTAAGACCTGAAACTCTTAGAGGAAAGCATAAACAGTGTGCTCTTTGACATCGATCTTAGCAGTAACTTTTGGAATATATCTCCTCAGGTGAGGGAAAAAAAATAAAAAATAAACAAATGGGACTACATCAAGCTAAAAAACTTCTGCATGGCAAAGGAAGCCATTGACAAAATGAAAAGACAACCTACCAACTGGGAGAAGATATTTGCAAATCATATATCCAATAAGGGATTAATATCCAACATATATAAAGAACTCATACCACTCAACAACAAAAATACGACCAACCTGATTAAAAAATAGACAGAGAATCTGAACAGACATTTTTTCAAATAAGATATACAGATGGCCAACAGACATATGAAAAGATATTCAACATCACGAATTATTAGGGAGATGCAAACCAAAACCACAATGAAATATCACCTTACACCCGTCAGAATGGTTATAATTAACAAGACAAGAAATAATAAGTGTTGGAGAGGATGTGGAGAAAAAGGAACTGTCATACACTGCTGGTGGGAAGGTAAACTGGGGCACCCACCGTGAAAAACAGAATGGAGATTCCTCAAAAAATTAAAAACGGAACTACCACATGATCCAGCTATTCCACTTCTGGATATTTATCCAAAGAACATGAAAACACTAATTTGAAAAGATATATGCACCCCTATATTCATTGCAGCATTATTTACAATAGCCAAGACTTAGAAAAAACCCAAGTGCCCATCAATGGATGAATGGATAAAGAACATGTGGTATATATATAAAATGTAATACTACTCAGCCATAAAAATGATGAAATCTTGCCATCTGTAACAACATGTACCTTGAGGGTATTCTGCTTAGAAAAATAAGTCATACAGAGAAAGCCAAATACTGTATGATTTCACTCATATGTGGAAGATAAAACAACAACAATAACAACAAACAAACACACAGATACAGAGATTAGATTGGTGGTTACTAGAGTGGGAAGGGTAAGAGTGGTAAAGGGGCACATTTGTACAGTGATGGATGGCAACTAGACTTTTGGTGGTGAACATGATGTAGTCTATACAGAAGTCAAAGTATAATGATGTACATCTGAAATTCACATAATGTTATAAACCAATGCTGCCTCAATAAAAAAGAAAGCAAATAAGTGATAATAATGATATAAACTCTTCCCAAATTATTCCACAGATTCAATGCCATTTCAAAAGAAACTGCAAGTTTTCATATAGAAATTGACAAGTTTATTTACATTTCTTATGGAGATGCAAAAGACCATTAACAACCAAGCTGATGTTGAAGAACAATAAAGTTCTAGGACTTTCACAACCAGTTATTTATCAAGACTTATTACAAATATGTGGTAATTAAGATGCTGTGTTATCAGGACCAGTTAAAGATAAATTGACCAGTGGAACAGAATAAAGAACTCAAAACAGATCAACACATATAAAGTCGTGGTTTTACTAAAAAGATGAATAGTAGGAAAAGGATGGTCTTTTCAATACATGAGGTAGGCTCAATTTTATGTCAATATGTTAAAAAAAAAAAACTCTTGATCCCTAGGTTACACAATGAAAAAAATTTATTCCAAAATATTTTTTGAGAAATATTAAAGGTAAAATAATAAGTTTTAAAAGAAAATACATGAGATCATCTTGATGATTATAGGGTAGACAGAGATTTCTTAAAATGAATACTAAAGACACTAACCATAAAGGGAATAAAAACATAAATTGGGTTATATATAACACACACCATTAAGAGAGTGAAAAACAAGTCATGACGTGAGAGAAGATATTTGTAATACATATATTCAACAAATGGCTCATATCCAGAATATAGAAGGAAATCCTACTGATAAATTTGAGAAAGACAGACAACTCCATAGAAATAGTGATACTTCATTAAACAGGATATCCAAATGGCAAATAAATATAAGAAAAGTTACTCAGCTTAATTAGTCATTAGGAAATTTAAATCTATAATCTGAGACCACTATACACCCACAAGAATGGCAAAACTTCAAAAAAGGCAAACATACCAAGTGTTGATAAGGAGACAGAGTAACTGGAACTCTTATGTGCTATTGGTAGGAATGTAAGTTGGTATCAACACTTTGCTAATTATTTGTCAGGATCTAGTAAAGCTGAATATATTCATATTCCATGACCCTGCAATTTTACTCCTAAGTATATATTCATCATATGCCTACATATGTGCATCATAAATCCTGTACAGAAACATTCATAGCAACACTAATCAAAATAACCCCCCAAAATGGCACAAACCAAAGGTCTATCATTCACAGTATAGATAAATATAATTTATAGCATACATTTAACAGAATGCTATATGGCAATGAGAAAGAAGTCATGAATGACTCTAAGGTTTCTGGTTTGAATGACTGGATGATAAATAGTATCATTCCCTGAGATGGAAAAATTAAAAAGTGAAGAGGATGTAACAGAAAAGAGGGTTTGTTTAATTTTGAGCATTTGTAACTTTAAGGAGCCTGTGAGATAGCTAAGGAAAAATACAGTAGTCTGTCTAGCAAGAGAAAATTCTTCATAAGCATGAGAATTAGAAGAATGTTGAGAAGGACATCTTAATTGTAATGGGAAGTTTGGGAAAAGTATGTGCTGGCAAAGAAAATAATTTATGTGGTTTTAAAATTTTACATTTCAGGGGCTGGCCTGGTGGTGTAGTGGTTAAGATCGTGCACTTTGCTGCTGGCGGCCCAGGATTCGCAGGTTTGGATCCCGGGTGCAAACCTACGCACCACTCATCAAGTCATGCTGTGGTGGCATCCCACATAAAGTAGAGGAAGATGGGCACAGATGTTAGCCCAGGGCCAATCTTCCTCAGCAAAAAGAGGAGGATTGGCAATGGATGTTAGCTCAGGGCTAATCTTCCTTACAAAAAAAAAAGAAATTTTACATTTCAGGTGTCAGCAAGTTAGTTAAGTGGAGATATTTTAGACAACAGAAGAGAATGTGGAAAGTCAATGTTAGGGTGGTAGGTGAGAGTGTCTTTTGCTTGTGTTACATTAAATAATTGTTTTTTGAGTGGTGAGAATACACTCTAGAGAAGATGGTTCAGCAGACTAAAACTGGTCTTGGTTCTTCGTTCTTTGGAGTTAACTATGACTAATGATACACGAAAAAGAAGATACCAGAGGAAAATGGTGAACCATGAGGAAAATACAGCATAAACATTTTTGGGAGTAATTAATAAGCATCACGATCCCAAACACTACTTCCTTAGTGATTAAGCATGAAAAGTGACAGAAGACTGCAGGATTTGGTACAGAAGAACCCCATATTAAATTAATGTTATTATCTTTGTATAAACATAACAGAAATAAAGCAAATCACTTAATATACTTAATAATTTAACAGTATTAATAACAATAATAAAATTAAATAATTTTAATAACAACACAAATAGTAAAATATTGAATTTAAGTAAATGAGAATGGCAAATAAGGGAATGATATTAAAAAGGGAAAAGCTATATTTATAATAATGTTCATTGTATAGTTATAATACTATTTGGAATAACTTAAATTATCAATAAAAATGCATAAGAAATAAGTTATACTGTGTCCACTAGATGGAGTATGATGCAACCATTTTAAAAAGTAGTTATGAATACATATGGAAATTGTTTAGGGTGTAATAATAGATGAAAAAAGTTGTGTAATTTAGATTAAAAATGCACATATGCAAGGAATGAAATGTGCCAAAATTCTAGTGTTGGAATTATGGATAAATATTTGACTGCCCTGAATTTTTCTCTATTTTTTCAAGGTTTTTAGTGTGAAAAAATAATTTGTATTCCAAGCATAATTATATATAACTAAAGACCAATTTATTTTTTTTCACAAAAAAACTTTGTTCATAAATAAAATGCTTCTGAAACTAGACATTAGCTGAACAAAGGCCAAAAATTGTATTAATGGTATTATTGTTGACACATTAAGTAGTATAGACTAACTTCTGTAAAAAATAATAAATAAAGAACTCAAAATGTATAATGACTAAAATACACCTGAAGTTTCTCTCTTGCTCAAGCATCTGCACTTGCTGGGAGAATATGTCAGCCGCCAGTTGTTCAGGAACCAGGCTCAGAATGGCTTTGCCATCTTTGATACAGGGCTTCCAAGGTCTTGTTAGGAATCAGCTCCACTCTAGCTACTGAGAAAAGGAAATGAACATGGAATAATGCTCATAGGATGCTTTCATGTCACAGGCCTATAAGTGGTACAAACACTTCTGTGAGTATTACTTCCTGTGATCTGTTATCTATTTCTGTGTAAAAAAATCACCCTGAAACTCCATGTCCTAAAATAACGATTTATTTTTTTCTCACAATTCTATAGGTTGACTAAGCAGCTCTTCTGCTGGTCTTATTTCGGCTTAGTCACGTGGCTACGTTCAGCTGATGGATCAGTTGGGAGCTGGGCTCAGCCGGGTCAGCTGGACATCTATCTCCAGATGGTCTTTCATCCCAGGATATTTAAAACATGGACATGTCAGGGTAGTATTTCACGATGATGGAAACAGAAGTTGCAAGATCCCTAAAATCTACCTCAGAGGTCACATGACATTACTTCTGCCACATTCTATTGGTCAAAAACCTCACAAGGCCAGTCCAAATTCAGAAAGGTCAGAAATGAACTCTGCCTCTTGATTGGAAGAATAGCAGAGTCACATTGCAAAAGAATGGAGACCTAGAGAGGCACGCGCCACTAGAGGCATTATTATAACAATCTACCACGTATCAGTTAGAACTTAGATACATGGCTATACCTATAAGGAAGTGAGATTGGGAAACAAGGACAAATTCTGTGCCCAGGAAGAGAAGAAATTATTCATTTTAATGAGCCACAGACATTCTCTGCCACAGTAGGTAGCATTGTTTTTCCTTGTGAACTGTGTTAAGACTTTAGTGGAAGCTCATGAATAACACTGAAGGTTACCGTTAAGTTCTATTATTGAGTTCAAGCTTTTACTTGTAGCAAAGCTTCTTGTCGTAATTCTGTTCGAGAGAATATGTTATGCTTGCCATTTTGTTTGCTGACCTAGTTTTGAGCTTCATAGCTTTCAGTTCCAGCTGCATCTGTTGTGCCATGGTAGTAGCCAGAAATTCTAGCTTAAAACACCAATGAGATATAGGACGCTAAAAACTGACTGATAGTAATGACACTACATGCTTTGTATGGGTGAAGAAATAGAAGTCAAAGAGAGTGCAGTTAGCCTAAAGTCACAGTTTGTGTTAGTACTTCAGAATAACTTTTTCCATGCCATGCTAAGGGATTTGCAGCTTATCCTCTACAAAGTGTGGACTCTCGGCACATTTTTAAGGAAAGGAGAAACACAGGCAGAGTTATATTTTAGAAAGGTAAATACGGTTGCAATAAAAAAATTCTTTTCTGGGGTAAGTGGTTGAGGTAAGGTGACTGATCAGAGTACGGGTCATTAATGTGTTAATGTGTGAATGAGTGTGGCTGGAGAGAGGAAATGGGTTAAAGATAATATCTGAATTAGAACCCACCTGGCCTGATAACAGATGGTGAGCAGGAGGCTGGAGAAGGTATGGACTGCACTTATGCTATTTGTGCCATTTAAAGGCACTTGGCCACAGGGAGAGTGGGGGTGGAAATGCAGCTCTTGCTCAATTTGCCAATCCTTGAATCTTGTTAGAACTATACATTCCCACGGAGGCTGTGTTGTCTCCTAAAATATCTGTTCAAGTGGGGTATCTATTCTAATTCATCCACCCATGGGTGGGTGGGTTGCCTTTTTCAAGTTCCAATATCTAAAGAGAGTGTCATTTTTTCTAAAATGCAGAAAAATGCTGCTTAGGCTGCAAGCAGTCCTGGATGGAGGAGTTGAGAATAATATCACTTGAGTCATTGGGTCAAGTTTTAGAGCTTTGCTTTTCAAAATGTGGTCCTCGGAACAAAAGCATGGACATTGCCAGGGAGCAATTAGAAACATAGAATATTCAATCTGAATACTCAATCAGACTCTACATTTTAACAGGATCATCAGGTGATTCATATACACAGTAAAGTTTGAGAAGCACTGCTTTCCAGTACAGACAGTGAATGAATGCCTGTCTGATTTGATTATTAGGGACTATTTTTCCATGTGACTGGCCAGAAAGTTCCCCAATTATAGATGAAGGCCATGGACCACCTCATCCAATAGCTTCTTGCTACATCTGTAGAAACAGGACTCAGAAGAAGCAGGCACATTTCCAAAGCTGTGAAGCAGGTAAGGTAAGAGGAAGAAGCAGAAGATGGGAATAAGACGGAAGAAGATTGAAAAATTTGCATTTGTCTATTTTTATGTTGGCATGGCTCGGTGAGGAGGAGAAAAAATGCAAGACATAAAAAGTCGTATTAGTTTCCTGGGGCTGCTGTAACAAAGTACCAAAACAGGGTGGCTTAAAACAACAGAAATTTATTCTCTTACATTTCTGGAAGCTAGATGTCCGAAATCAAGGTGTCTGCAGTGCCACACTCTTTCTCTGAAGGCTCTAGGGGAGGAACTTTCCTTGATTCATACAGCTTCTGGTGATTGCCAGCAATTCTTGGCCTTCCTTGGCTTATAGATAGATCACCATGGTCACATGGCTGTTTTCTCCCTGTGTGTCTTCACATTGTCTTCCCTGTGTGTGTGTTATCTCTGTGTCCAAATTTACCCTTTTAATAAAGACAACAGTGATTGAAGTTGAGAAACAATATCACAATGTGGTAATGCATGAAGTCAAGAAAGGATCCGTGACAGAAGGAAATCTGAGGTAGGAGAACAAAGAAAAAAGTTTAAGAAATTAAGTCATCACAGAAATTAAGGTAAGTTGTAAGGGATGCAAAGAGAAAAATGACCCAAATATCATACAGGTATTTACTGGGAAGCATAATGGGACAAGGTGAGAAAAAAAAATTCAGCTGAGAAGGGAATCTACACTCCAAACTTGGATGAGTGCCAGGCATCCCCACTAATGTCTGAAGATTTGGGAGCAATTGGTCTTCATGGACACTGAAAATTAACCAGATGATCCTCGAAAGAGCCTCACTCTGAACAGAAAGTCCTGGGACCTTTATTCTAATTAAGCAGGATAGGTACAATACAGGCAAAGAAAGAAATTGACCTAAGAGTGGGGATAGGGAACAGAGCCAGGACAGAAAACAAGAGGCTGTGTTTTTTGTCACTTCATAAAAGCAACAGAAGAGGGATTTCTAGAGAAGTGAAACAGTTTAGGAAGATAAATCTAACCTAGCAATAAGCAATAGAAAATCATGGTGATCGAGAATTCTATTCAGAAATATTTTAAGGAAAAAAGAGAGTTAGAAGCAGGATAATATCCTTGCAGACAATGAGATGGTGTCAGAAAGGCATGCCCACAGATTAGACTAAAATTATACTCAATCAAGACTAAAAGAAAATGATAGAAGATATAAAAACACAACAAAGGAGAGGAGTCAAGATGGCGGCGTAAGCAGACTCTGAACTCACCTCCTCCCATGGACACAGCCAATTTACAACTACTCGTGGAAAAATTACCCCTGAGACAGAACTGAAAACTGGATGAGAGGAACTCCTGCAACAACAGACAATCCTAACTGAGGTGGAAGAGGCAGAGACTCCCTTCTGGAGAGGAGAAACACGGCCTTCACAAGCCGCCAGTGTCATGGCCGCCGGGAGCAGCTCACAGGTACGCACCCTCCCTGGAGGCGAGGGGTCCTGAGCCGGGGAGCGCCCCCGCTGTGGGCATATTGTGGACCCAGCACAATCGAAATCAGCGGCATAATATCTGACTTTGCCTGCTACTAAAACACTGGGGAGCACCCCCAAAAACCCGGTTCACAAAGAAACTAAAACTGGCTCTTAAAGGGCCCACGCGCAAACTCCCCCGTTTCAGGAAGCACCCTAAAATCACCAGAAAGAAAGGTGTACAGTGCTTTGGTGACAAGAGACTCACCTAATAGGCCCTGAGTGCATCTCGGTGAGGGGTGAGACCTCTCCAGGGACTGGGACATTGGCAGCGGCCATTGTTGTGGCCTGGTGTGAGCGTGCTGACACAGACGCCATTGGAGTTCTCCCTGAGGCCAGCTAGCCCAGGGTCTGCTCCACCCACTAGAGCACCTATTTAATCCAGCTCAGCCAGGGTGGGCAGCCCACCCTAGAGACTGGCCCCACCCAACAACAAGCCCTCAGGCAAGTTGTGGGCCTGCATAAATTGGTGACTGGATTCTCTGCAGCCTGGCAACTGAGCCGACTTGAGCGGGCAGGGTGTGCACAAGGAGCGGGTGGGGAGTGTGGGGCAGTGGCGGAGTGTGTGGGGCTACCGCCGTGGAGAGACTGGGTCCGCTTGGGGAGGTCGGGGCGCTCACACGGGGCAGGACTGTGTTGACTATGTGTGTGGACCTGTGGGCGGCAGGCAGGGCTTCTCAGCCGCAGAAGACTTGTACTTCTCAAAGACCCACATAGGAGGTTTGCTCCACCTTCCAAAGCCTGAAACAATTGGGTGCTCCTGTGCCTGAGGCCAGCCCCACCCAGCTGCAATCCTCAGAGAGCTGACAAGAGACCTAATAGGCTAGAGGCTTACAGCAATTGTAAGGCCCTGAGCCTAACAACCTGCCACGGTGGGGGCCTACTCACTTAAAAGCAATACTGCAACACAAATGTGGTATTAGAACTTGCAGTCAACTGTGCTGGGGATCCCCACACCTGATAAAGAGACTGAAGGGCCCACAACAACTACAAGCAGCTGAGCATTACAACAGCTGGCCAGGAGCATAACTCAGCCTCCCTGGGCGCCTACAGGGAGAGCAAACAGGCCACAGCAGAAGGATACACGTAGCCCACATAGGGGTCACCCCTGGAACATTGAGAACTGAGGGAAGCACACTGGAAGCCTCCTAAGCCATCACTTACATAAGGTCACCTATCCAAGAGCAGGAGACGTAGCTGACCTACCTAATATGTAGACGCAAGCACAGGGAAAGAGGCAAAATGAAGAGGCAAAAGAATACATTCAAAGTAAGGGAACAGGACAAAACCCCAGAAAAGGAACTAAGTGAAACAGAAATGAGCAACCTACCTGACAGAGAGTTCAAACTAAGAGTGTTAAGGATGCTCACTGATCTGGGGAGAAGAATAGATGAACTCAGTGAGAATGTCAACAAAGAAATGGAAGATATAAAAAAGAACGAATCAGAAATGATGAATACAATACTGGAAATGAAAAATTCATTAGAGGGACTCAAAAGCAGAGTACAGGATACAGAAGAATGGATCTGTGAGCTGGACGAAAGACTAGAAGAAATTACCCGAGGTGAACAGGTAAAAGAGAAAAGAATTAAAAAGACTGAGGACAGTCTAAGGGACCTCTGGGACAACATCAAGCGCACTAACATCCGTGTTATAGGTGTCCCGGAAGGAGAAGAGCGAGACAAGGGGACAGAGAATCTATTTCAAGAAATAATAGATGAAAACTTCCCTAACCTAAGGAAGGAAACAGACATCCAGGTACAGGAAGCACAGAGAGCCCCAAACAAGATAAACCCAAAGAGGCCCACACCAAGACACATCATAATCAAAATGTCCAGAATTAAAGATAAAGAGAGAATCCTAAAAGCTGCAAGAGAATGTCAAGTTATGTACAAAGGAAACCCCATAAGGCTATCAGCTGACTTCTCTGCAGAAACCTTACAGGCTAGAAGAGAATGGCATGATATATATAAAGTGCTAAAAGGAAAAAACTTACAGCCAAGGATACTCTACCCAGCAAGGTTATCATTCAAAATGGAAGGAGAGATCAAAATTTTCCCAGATAAGCAAAAATTAAAGGAGTTTGTCAGCAAGAAACCAGTGCTACAAGAAATGTTAAAGGGACTGATTTAAGGGGAAAAGAAAAGACCACAAATAGGAAAAATTATCTATTTCCATGATTAGAACATAATGGATACAAATGCACAACAAAGAGGTTAGATATGATATCAAAAACATGAGGGAGGAGGGGAGTTAAAGAGTACAGCTTTCAGACAGATGTCAAACTAAAGTGACCATCAATTCTGTACAGAAGAAGAAAGGAACAGAGAAGGACTACTAAAACACTGAGGAAAAAAAAAAGTTAAAAAACGGCAGTAAGTACATACTTATCAATAGCTACTTTAAACGTCAATGGACTAAATGCTCCAATTAAAAGGCATAGGATGGCTGACTGGATAAAAAAACAAGACCCATATATATGCTGCATACAAGAGACACACTTCAGACCTAAAAACACTCACAAACTGAAAGTGAAGGGATGGAAAAAGATACTCCACGCAAATGGCAATGAAAAGAAAGCTGGGGTAGCAGTACTCATATCAGACAAAATAGACTTTAAAACAAAAACTGTAAAAAGAGACAAAGAAGGGCATTACATAATGATCAAGGGAACAATCCAACAAGAGGATATAACACTTGTAAATATCTACGCACCCAATGTAGGTGCACCTAAATATATAAAGCAATTATTAACAGACATAAAAACAGAAATAGACAGTAACACAATAATAGTAGGGGACTTGAACACTCCACTTACACCAACAGATAGATCATCCAAACAGAAGATCAATAAGGAAACATTGGCCTTAAACGACACACTACAACAGATGGACCTAGTAGATATATACAGAGCATTCCATCCAAAAACCGAAGAATACACGTTCTTTTCAAAGGCACATGGAACATTCTCCAGGATTGATCACATATTAGGCCACAAAACAAGTCTCCATAAATTTAAGAAGATTGAAATAATACCAAGCATCTTTTCAGACCACAACGGTATGAAACTAGAAATCAACTATAGGAAGAAAATCAGAAAAGCCACAAATACGTGGAGATTAAACAAAATGCTACTGAACAACGACTGGGTTAACGAAGAAATCAAAGAAGAAATCAAAAAATACCTGGAGACAAATGAAAATGAAAATACGACATGCCAGAATTTATGGGATACAGCAAAAGCGGTTCTAAGAGGGAAGTTTATAGCGATACAGGCCTATCTCAACAAACAAGAAAAATCTCAAATAAACAATCTAACAATGCACCCAAAGGAACTGGAAAAAGAAGAACAAACCAAGCCCAAAATCAGTAGAAGAAGGGAAATAATAAAAATCAGAGCAGAAATAAATGAAATAGAGACCAAAAAAATAGAAAAAATTAATAAAACCAAGAGCTGGTTCTTTGAAAAGATCAACAAAATAGACAAACCTTTAGCTAGACTCACCAAGAAAAAAAGAGAGAAGGCACAAATAAGTAAAATCAGAAATGAAAGAGGAGAGGTTACAACAGACACCTCAGAAATACAAAAGATTATAAGAGAATACTATGAAAAGCTATATGCCAACCAATTCGACAATCTGGAAGAAATGGATAAATTCTTAGAATCATACAACCTTCCAAAACTGGATCAAGAAGAAGTAGAGGATTTGAATAGACCAATCACCAGTAAGGAGATCGAAACAGTAATCAAAAACCTCCCCAAAAATAAAAGTCCAGGACCAGACGGCTTCCCTGGTGAATTCTACCAAACATTCAAAGAAGACTTAATACCTATCCTTCTCAAACTCTTCCAAAAAATTGAGGAGGGGGGGAAGCTCCCTAACTCATTCTACGAAGCTGACATTACCCTGATACCAAAACCAGACAAGGACAACACAAAAAAAGAAAATTACAGGCCAATATCAATGATGAACATCGATGCAAAAATCCTCAATATAATACTAGCAAATCGCATACAACAATACGTTAAAAAGATTATACACCATGATCAAGTGGGATTTATTCCAGGGCTGCAGGGATGGTTTAACATTCGCAAATCAATCAACGTAATACACCACATTAATAAAATGAAGAACAAAAATCACATGATCATCTCAATAGATGCAGAGAAAGCATTTGACAAGATCCAGCATCCTTTTATGATAAAAACTCTGAATAAAATGGGGATAGAAGGAAAGTAGCTCAACATAATAAAGACCATATATGACAAACCCACAGCTAATATCATCCTCAATGGTGAAAAACTGAAAGCTATCCCTCTAAGAACAGGAACCAGACAAGGATGCCCACTGTCACCACACCTATTTAACATAGTACTGGAAGTCCTAGCCAGAGCAATCAGGCAAGAGAAAGAAATAAAAGGGATCCAAATTGGAAAGGAAGAAGTGAAACTGTCACTATTTGCAGATGACATGATTTTATACATAGAAAACCCTAAAGAATCCACCAGAAAACTTTTAGAAGTAATAAACGAATATGGTAAAGTTGCAGGATACAAAATCTACATACAAAAATCAGTTGCATTTCTGTACACTAACAACGAAGTAGCAGAAAGAGAAATTAAGAATACCATCCCATTTACAATTGCAACAAAAAGAATAAAATACCTAGGAATAAACTTAACCAAAGAGGTGAAAGATCTGTACACCAAAAACTATAAAACATTGCTGAAAGAAATTGAAGAAGATACAAAGAAATCGAAAGATATTCCGTGCTCTTGGATTGGAAGAATTAACATAGTTAAGATGTCCATACTTCCTAAAGCCATCTATAGATTCAATGCAATCCCTATCAAAGTTCCAACAACATTTTTCACAGAAATAGAACAAAGAATCCTAAAATTTATATGGAACAACAAAAGACCCCGAATAGCTAAAGGAATCCTGAGAAAAAAGAACAAAGCTGGAGGTATCACACTCCCTGATTTCAAAATATACTACAAAGCTATAGTAACCAAAACAGCATGGTACTGGCACAAAAACAGACACACAGATCAATGGAATAGAATCGAAAGCCCAGAAATAAACCCACACATCTATGGACAGCTAATCTTTGACAAAGGAGCCAAGAACATACAACGAGGAAAAGAAAGTCTCTTCAACAAATGGTGTTGGGAAAACTGGATAGCCATATGCAAAAAAATGAAAGTAGACCCTTACCTTACACCATACACAAAAATTAACTCCAAATGGATTAAAGACTTGAATGTAAGACCTGAAACTGTGAAACTTCTAGAAGAAAACATAGGCAGTACGCTCTTCGACATCAGTCTTAGCAACATCTTCTCAAACACCACATCTGACCGGGCAAGAGAAACAATAGAAAAAATAAACAAATGGGATTACATCAAACTAAAAAGCTTCTGCACAGCAAAGGAAACCATCAACAAAACGAAAAGACAACCTAACAATTGGGAGAAGATATTTGCAAACCATACTTCTGATAAGGGCTTAATCTCCAAAATATATAAAGAACTCATGCATCTTACCAACAAAAAAACTACCAACCCAATTAAAAAATGGGCAAAGGACCTGAACAGACATTTCTCCAAAGAAGATATACAGATGGCCAGCAGACACATGAAAAGATGTTCAAAATCATTAACTATCAGGGAAATGCAAATCAAAACTACAATGAGATATCACCTGACGCCCGTCAGAATGGCTATCATTAACAAGACAGGAAACAACATGTGTTGGAGAGGATGTGGAGAGAAGGGAACTCTCATACACTGCTGGTGGGAGTGCAAACTGGTGCAGCCACTATGGAAAACAGTATGGAGATTCCTCAAAAAATCAACGATAGAACTACCATATGATCCAGCCATCCCACTGCTGGGTATTTATCCAAAGAACTTGAAAACACCAATTTGTAAAGGTACATGCACCCCTGTGTTCATTGCAGCATTATTCACAATAGCCAAGACTTGGAAGCAACCTAAGTGCCCATCAAGGAACGAATGGATAAAGAAGCTGTGGTATATATACACAATGGAATACTACTCAGCCATAAGAAACGATGAAATCCAGGCATTTGTGACAACATGGATGGACATTGAGGGTATAATGCAAAGTGAATAAGTCAGAGGGAGAAGGTCAAATACCGTATGATTTCCTTCATTAAGTAGTAGATAATAACAACAATAAACAAACACATAGGGACAGAGATTGGATTGGTGCTTACCAGAGGGGAAGCGGGGAGGGAGGAGGGTGAAAGGGATAATTCGGTACATGTGTGTGGTGATGGGTTGTAATTAGTATTTTGGTGGTGAACATGATGTAATCCATGCAGAAATAGAAGTACAATGATGTACACCTGAAATGTTTACAATGTTATAAACCAATGTTACTGCAATAAACAAAAAATTAAAAAAAAAAAAAAGATTTTTAAAGAGAAGTGAGGAACATGAAAAAAAATAAATAAATAAAGGTATCAAAGACCCCCCCCCAAAAAAAAAAATAAATAAAAAAAAATAAAAACACAACAAAATTAGACACATAAAAACACAGAAAATAGACAATTAGAGAAATATTTGGAAAAAATGAAAAGAAAAATTTTAGAAATGAATAATAAATGAGAAACAATAAAAGATTTAAAAAAAATGACAAAAAAATAAAAGATGAAAGAAACTTTTAAAATAAAAAAGATATTTAAAAGAAAAAATATTGTAAAAAAAATGTGACAAATAGAAGTTAGGGAAGGAAGATCCAATACCTATATACTAAGAATCCCTTAATAAGAAAACAACAGAAAGCTCATATACTAAAACCTATATTTCAAAAGACAGATTCTTAATTTTTAAAAAAGAATTAAAAACATTTGAAAGTTTGTGTTGAAAGGGCATTGTACATACTGGGAAAGTCAAGTTGGAACAAACAGAATTGAGATATATTCTAGTAAAATTGCTAGAAATTAAAAAAATTTTGAGCAAGCAAACCAAAAAGGCCAAATAATTCATGAGGAAAAAATAGTATATAAAAAAAGTGATGAATATGATATGCTTATATACTTATATATATGATAGTGTAATATGCACTCAATATTGATTATAGAAATTTTAACTATGAAATATGTTATTTATTAAAACATGCATGTTACAGAATTATATATATTATATTCCCTGAAGTATTTAAATTTATGTACCTAGGGAACTATCTCCATTTCACTTAGGTTAACCACTCTGATGGTGCTATGAATTTACCATCACCTGAAATTTATCAATTTCAGAAATGTCTTTGAAAAGGGCAATTTACCCATCCATAACCCTTGTTCATTTACTTCAGTGATTTATTCATAATATCTTGGATTATTTTTTTACTCACTCTCTTTATTTCTTAAATCCTAAATTTCCAAATTTAGAGTAAAATCTCCTTGCCTCATTGTCCTTTTATGGTTAGAGGGTAAAATCCCACCCTCTTTAAATCAAGCCATTCTCTATGCCCAGAGCCTAAAACAATCCTCCCCTCTCTTTCTCTCTTTGACTCTCTCTTTCTCTCCTTCTATACATATGAAATTATATTTATGAATTAATAAATTATTGTTAAAACTTCCTTTTACTGTAGAAACTTTTAGTTATCATATTACAGAAACAAAAAAAAAAGGCTGAATAAGATTCATTAGCTTGCTCAACAGAATGTAGTTACTTAGTGGAATCCAGGTCAGCCCTACCCTAAAAACCACGCTCTTTCTCTATGCCTACATTGGTTCTGCATTATCAACTACCACCAGACGCAGGAGGAAATGTATGATGCTGCGGGGCGGATGCACTGGAAGAGCGTCTAACGTAGTGTCACATGGAAAAGAATGATATTTCAGAAATGATGATGACTAAGATAAGTTTTGAAGGATGGCTAGGAGTTAGCCGGATATAGAAGCTGCGAAATGCTTTCTAGGAAGATGAAGAAAGGCAGAGAAGAGAAAACATAACCTTCTAAGGAACAGACACACCGGAGTGGCTTGTATTCAGGGCTTCTTTAGCGGAGTAGCTAAAGATAAGTTTGGAAAATTGAACCAATAACTTGTCATAAAGGCCCTTAAATGATGAGCTAAGAATTGTTAATTTTGTCTTGAATAAGGACCCCTAGCAATGTTTAGGACCCCTAAACATTCTTGGTGCAAACAATGGTTGGGGTAAAAGTGGAAGACTGGTCTAAATAGTTGTCTGCTATAATTTTTCCAATTCCAGGAAAACCCAACCAAGAAACCAGAAAGAGTTTCCATCTTTTCCTGTCCTGGGCTCTTGAGACTTTCTTCCAAGAAAGAATGCCACAGGAAGACTAGGTCAGACAAAGTGGATATGTGCCTACATGCTTATCGGTGACACTGCTCTAATCAGATTCCGTTGAAGTAGTAACAAGACCACAGCACTCTTAAAACTCTTACCTGTGGACTCTGGCGACGTAATTTGGACCTGTTTACCTGTTCAATGCCGGGCCAACAGTCCGCGTGAATTTATGAAGTGTCTTTATTATCATGAAGACAGCCATCTTTCCTGAATATCTCTGTAAATCTTACTGCTTAGTCTACCCAAATATAAAAACTGTTTAATGAATAGTCACTCCTATTTTGGATGATGTGGTACAAAACATGCTCTCAGTCTAAGTAAAGTGAAGGTCACAACATTCTAAATACTTATTTTATGTCATTTTTTGAAATGCAGCAATAAAGCTTGAGGCAAAATCTGAAATTTCAATTAAATTCATTGTTAGTGTTCCTAAGTCAAAATAAATAAGAATTATGAATGAGTTTTGGGCTTATCATGAAAACTTCATATTTTTTTAGGAAACAAAGACTTGACAGGAAAAATCATAATTTCACAATAGACACGGTGTCATTTCAAATCTATTTTCAATATCATCTGTCACCATTTTGTCTATTCTTTTCACTCTGGATTATACTTTCTCTTTGAAGATCTCAGTGTTAGGAATTCTGTTACAGAGGTCACATGGAGGTTAAATAAGCCTCCAATGATAGAAACTCTATAAAGGAATTTGTTCTCACAAACTGTCAGTTGGTGATTTTTTGTTGGCACTAATTTGACAGGTTGAAAATTAAAAGAAAATAGGAGAGGATTAAAACTTTAGCCACATATATCATTTTTAACTGTGATTTGCTGCAAATAAAAGTTTACTCTTTAGTTACACATACTGAAAGGAGTGAAAATAAAATGTTAATTGCTTTTCATATATACTGGGGTATGTACAATTTGCATATTAATATGATATATACTATATATATTTACATATATACACATATAATATAGATATTTGAGGTATTTAAGTGAAAATATTTTTCAGAAAATAATCTAATACATTTACTAGCAGCATATAACATTCTAAACAATTGAAGAGTCTGGGCTTCAGTAACTTGAATAAGAAGGAGTCCTCTGAGAAAGGATTAATTTTCTCCAGTCGAAAAAATTGATTTATTAAACACAATTAATATCATTTTGCCTATTTTTTAACTTTGTATTCAGTCACATGTACAATCATCTACATTTAAGAATTAGGCAGAATGTTTAGGGTTTATTCCTCAGGATAGAATTCTTCAGGACTTTCTGCATTTTACCCATCAGCCCACTACATTACTTTCTACTCTCATTCCATAGTTCACTTTTTTTTCTTTAGCATTTATTGTGGACTTTTTTACTATGCATTTTACTCTATCTTGTTTATTGTCTCATACAGGAACGTATGTCCTGTGCAAGCAGAGTCCTTCCTGTTGTTTCTGTTTGTCCACTACTGTAACCTTACCACTAGAAAAGGCAGGGAACATAAAGGACATTCAATCGATATTTGTTGAATAAATATCTGCTGCAATTTACATTTTGTAGGAAGAAACTGTGATCCAGAGGAATAGAGACATCCAAGGTTCAATGGCTAGTCTGTGGAAGTTTCAGAAACAAAACCAGGTTTTGTAACAATACAATTCCTATATCTTGAATCCTTCTATATGGAATCCTTGGACCATACACAAACACACACACACACACACACACACACACACAATGCATTACACTTACGTAAAAATTTATTGAACAAAAACTTTTTTCCCGAATATACGTAATTTCAAATATTTTTAAAGAAATGTTTCCTAATGGCACCAACATCTAAGAGTTCTGAAAAGAATTTGATATAACAAAATGTAAAATGCAATTGTTTAAAATACTTATAATGAATCAAAGCTGCCATCATATATTATGAATATATTAGAAGTCTAGCAGAATATTAAGTAAAAAATGGTCATAATAATCACCTAATTTTGTGTCTGTTCATCTATCTAGATGTATAGACACACAACATAGATATATGCACTATATGTTTATATATGGATACACACTATATATACACATGCTATTATACACACATACCATAGTGTTTATACATATATAGACACACATATATAATACATACATAATGTAACACACACCACCCACACATGGTACCAAAATCATTTTAATGTTAATTTAAATAGGAAATAGTTTTTTTAACTATAAAAAGATTCATTTTTCTTAGTAACTTTTTAGAATGTGTTTTTCTTTTTCATTTCTGGTTAGCTTTTGTTGTGACTAAGAAAAAGTAAAACCAATATACAAATGAAAACCTTAATATCCAAATCGAGTATTCATTAAATTTATGTTTTTTGCCTAGAATGTACGTTTTGTTCTTTTCCTTAGTTCAAGTTAATCAAGATGAGAGGAAAAAAATCATCCTTTTTGGAGATAAGGTGCAAACCACGTCACTGTCTTTTGCTTGAGTAGTCAATCCACATAGACGTGAGTCGGCAGTCGAAATCATTCTGCTTGCCTCCAGCAAGTTTTTGATTCTTATTTGGAGATTCAGCCATCTTATACTCTCAGTCTAGGTTGTGCTATTGAATTTCCACCCCCATGGCCATAGAAGCTGTGCATCATATCATTCAGGACATCCTTTTTCTTTGCAGTAGACAACTGATCTCAGTCATCTCATCAAAAAATATGTCCGACCTGTGAAGTGACTGGAAAAGAAGCTTCTTATATTCTGTTGGATTGGGATGTGGAAAGAAAAATCTCTAGGAACATCTGGCAGCCATCTTTCAACCAGGAGGGTACAAGGTATCCAACAGGAGAAGAGAGCTAAGTGGAGCAAGGATATACAGCAAATCCAGATCTTGTTTATATCTTTTGTATCCTTGTATTTACAATCCAGATCTATTCCTGACTTTGTCAATAAACTGAATAATTATAATTCCATTTTGTTTAACTTACTTTGGATGGCATTTCCTGTGACTTACAATTAAAAGAATCCTGATAGAATCCAATATTCTTGATATTAAATTTAAGTTACATGTGCAGTTACAGAAAAAGTACTGCATGTAGCTTTGGAATAACTTTAATTAAATACATTTTTTTAGATGATGTGCTCTTTTCCTTTGACCCAGAGTGGCCATTGTTTTCAAACTGGTGTTCATTATGAGTGGATTTGGAAATTCTCTCTTGCAATGCTAAACACGTGTCTAAGAAAGCTGGTGGTGGAGGCGGTGGTAGCTCTGTTGCCCACCCCTGCCACTGACCACTTGAGCCATTACTTCTCCATGAGCAAACAGAGGTCCCAGAAAGCATTTAAATCAACTATTTGGCCCATGTTTCTGGGGATAAACTGTGAGGAAATGAGGATGTGCTTGAGTAGCTACGGAAGCAGGCATTGTGCCTCCATTTTAACTAACTCGAGCCATCTTGTCACATAATTAAGAGCACTAGTATCTCACTGACATGACCTTCTAGGTGTTCACTCAAAGATGTTCACCAAATTGACAAAGAGTGTTCCATGAGTGGTCTCTGTCTACTAAACTGGCATATTCTCTATGTGCTCGTGGTCCCTCTGGGTCTGGCAACCCAAATTCTCCTCCTAAAGTCCAGCATTTGAGAAGTCTCTAGATAGGTTTTATATTTGCAGATTTTCCTGGACTTCAGCATGGGCTGTCATAGTCATCCCATCCTCCATCTGTTTCAGTAGACACAGGGAGCAAGGGAGAACTTCCTATGCAAAACAGGTATGCGTGGGTGGGAGAGGGAGAGTGGGAGGATTGAGAGCAATGTGGTGGCTAGAAAGGATCACAATACAATTATCTGCTTAGGGCAGTGGTTTGTTTACTTCTTCTGGTTGGGCTAAATATCAGAAGAAAAAGAAAAACACTGAGTTGATTAATTTCCTCACAAGGTCCCTGTTGAGCCTCCAGAAAATATTCATACAATCCCTTTTACTTGTGCCCTTACTATGATAAAAGACTATTAGTCACCATTGTATTCTTTCTACCTAATCCAGAAAACGTGACCAAATTCGCTTTTATATTCTTTGGGTTTTCTGAGAGCCACAGTGGATATAAAAAATGTTCACAACTAAATTTGTAGGGCATTCCAGTATATATATTTAAAAAAGAAAATATTTGAAGAATATTTCTTCTTTCATCTCAGATAAAATGGGGTAATAGACACAAGTTGAACAGATGAACTTATTTTTTTATATCTAAAAACAAACAAAAACACACTTATGATGGCAGGTCAGTTGAGATTTTGCTTGCACATAATTACAATGCTGATGTGATTGCTTAGCTACAATATAGAATAATATAATTTATTACTTTGAAGCCATGTCTCTCAGACCAATCTATAAAACCTTAGAAAGTCAAAAGCCAAAAAGTTGGTGATAATTATAGTGCCCCCACAGTTTTATAAGATTTTTAGCCAAATATATCAACTAGATTGTTTTCATTAGACAATAAGGTAATCAAAACTTTGGGCTAAATTTTCCATCCTCTGACCCATTTACTCAGTTTTGAAGCAAGAACCAACTAATAGCCCAACAAATCGTGAGCCTCTATTCATCGTACTTCCGTAACTTTTACCAATCCAGTCAGTGGATTTGTGAACTCTCTACTTAAGCTCTGCAATGATCTACATGAGCTGCTTAATTACCTAGTTCTAAGGACTCTATAATACTTGCAAGGCTTAAAAACTTACTTTGCACCCAGAGGCGATAATTACTAAACCATATATTATCAATATTTAGGGACATAAAATCAAAAATACATATTCATTTGCTTCCAAAAATGTTATTGCCCTCGTGTGTAGAGACAGTTAAATCATTTTAACATCGTAACAAGATTAGCATGATAGATGAGCCAGAACAATTTCTTTTGGTACCAGATAACTGCCCCAGGACAGAAAGGGAGGGGAGCTTTTGCTAATGAAGGGAGTAATGGACCTTTTGAAAACTATTGCTGAAAGTTGGAGTAGAAAATGCTATGACTGATTTCTTAAATTTAAGTACATTTTATAACCTTTTTTACCTTCCAAAAAACTTAAAATGGGTAATAGGAGTACTTTCTTTCGTTAAAAATGGTAAAGATAGAGATAGTGATAGAGATAAAGACAAGAGATCTGTACATATGTTCTCATGGCAAATGGAAAGCTAGAGTTTCAGACCGCATGAGCGCTACCTGATTTCTATACTTATAAAATGTCATAGAACAGCAGCTCTGAAAAACTCAAGGTTTTCTTTCTTTCTTTTTTTTTTTAATCACTGGGAATAGGATTAAGAATGTTAAATTTGTGTCTATTGCCAAGACTAAGATTCTTGATTCTTCTATATAATTTTCCCAGGGCAAATTTAAAAATATATCTGCTATGCTATATCCTCAAAAGTCTCAAAGCCAGAAACCAAAACATACTCAGAATATTCTGAGTTGAATTGAATATAATTGCTTAGGCTAACAAGATGACACTTTGAATTTGGAGCTTCCTTATTCTAAGGAAATGATGCTGAGAAAAAGCTGAGGGAATAATATCCAATATTAGGAGATAGCTTCAGTAAATTATGCTATAGTTATATAATTAAAGAAATTGTAGGCATTGAAACTTATGCTTTCAGAAAGAAGAGTGACACTGAAAAATTCTTATAAATTCTGTGAACCACAAGAAAATAATATAAACAGAAAAATTAGGAAAAACATACTCCATAATATTAAGACTAACTATCTGTTAGGTTGCTGAATTGTGATCATTTGTGAGTATTATCTATACTTGTGAGTTTCCAAGTATTCTATACTTAAAGAATTTAGGTTTTTATTAACATAAAAATCTTCCAACAACAATAAAAGAAATAACACTTGCTAAAGGTAGGACAGAATCCACGGGAAAGCAAAGGTTAGAGAGAGAGTTCATGGGAGACACGTGCTGTGCCTGAGGATCATGGCTGACTTCACATGGCCAAAGATGTTGTCAGTCAGAACCATCCTTGAGGTCACAGGGACACACAGTGCCTGGACTCTCACTGCCATTGGCAAATCTGAGGAGACAGACTGAGGCAAACTCTCTTGACAAAATCTGTTTGTCTTATTCACCTGTATACATGGTGTTGTGAATAACCCAGAGAGAAACTGTCTCTTTGAGGCATAATTTGTAAGAGTTGGTGATTTCATGGCTTCTCCAGTTGGGCTTAGTACGGTGAAGGTTTGGAAAAGATATTCTTGAGCATGGAGAGAGGACTGAGTGTAAGTGTTGCTGAGAGTTCAGTGCAGCTTGCAGATCATATGAAATGGCATTAATAAACTTGGCTGTGTGATGTATTTTCCAGCTGAGCCCAGTCACCTAGGAGAGAGATTGCAGTAGTGATCCAAGGCTGGGGTCATGAGTGGCTTAATAGAGGTAGCGTGTGTGGGGTGCTTATAACAATGATGGCAAGAAAAACAAGAACCCAGATGCTTGGTCCAGGTGTAGGGCTTGTCCAGGGCAGTTCTTTAACCTACTAAAGCAATTATACTAGAGTGTCAGGGTGATGTGATTGGAAATTAAACAGCTGTGGCAAGCTCCACCACATTCTTTCTGTAATCTGACAAGACCTCAGCCAGCACTGACAGATTACCATCACCATCACTCTATTTGAGGTCTCCTGTGAGGACTAAATAGAATTGAGAAGCTATACTCAATAGCCCCCATTGATCATCCCCAGTAAATGTTGCCCAGATGTTTCTTGGTAGAAGTTATTGAGACTATATTCCTATAAAATAAAGATATAACTTGTAAGATTTGTATATCAGAGTGTCCATTTTGCTAGCCTTTAAACGCAGCTCTCTTGTGGGACTACCTTACTCAGGAGTGTCTCTGGAATCTAGAGTGAGGGAGGTCACCATGTTATGGAATTATGACTTAAGTTCCATTAAAATGAAACGCCTTGCTTATGATTCGGTTTCCTTTTTCCCAGTGTGCTTGTGTTAATGTAATGCTGTTGATATCTGTTGATATTATTGACATCTGTTCCTCCAAAGAAAATATAACATGCTAATGGGTCCACATTACCAAAGAGCAGATTTCCATTTATAAGCTATAGCAAGGCCATTGCTATCAAATTAAATAATTAATCAATCAAATTAATCTGAGGTCATTAAGGTGGGTCCTAATCCAATATGACTGGTGTCCTTATAAAGAAAGGACAGAGACACAGGGAGAAGGTCATGTCATGACAGAGTCCCAGACAAAAGTGGTGCAGCTGCTGAATCAAGGAATGCTAAGTGTCAATGGCCACCAACAGTCCCCAGGAAGAGGAAAGGAAGGATTCTACCCAGAGGGAACATGGCCCTGTTGACACCTTGATTTCGGACTTGTAGCCTCTAGAACTGCAGGAGAATAAATTTGTGTTGTTTTAAGCCACCCAGTTTGTGGTACTTTGTTACCTTAGCCCTAGCAAACTAACTTCAGTGTTGGGCAGATAAGAATGCCGGTGAGGCTATGTATTTTCCCAAGACTGCACACTTCAGGACCGGTCCTTTTCTCCTTTTCTTTTTATGGTCAGACGCATGAAGACGTTTTATTTCTTATTTGTTTTTACCATAGACTTTTTCTCCCTGCTATTGTCAATTCAAATAAGATTATTATCATTTTTGCCGGGGGACCAGGGAAAGGAAAGGGTTTATTTGCTAGCTATGCTATGGAGAACCAGAGGATATTGCCTGAATACCCTCACGAATCCAACAAACAACAAAAGAAAAGAAACAAACGGGAATAATATGACAGCTCCTCAAAGATTAAAAAAAGTATAATTTTGGTTTTTTTTGTATCTGGCTTTGTCGTTATAGCTAATGCCATTTAAACCTATTCCTTCCTTTTCTGGAAAGTAGCTAATTGAAGATAAACAATTTTAAAATCAATACTTATAATTTGTTTTGATTCAAGGGACATTGTTTCCCATGCCTGAACGATTTTTCCTTTGCTTATTAGAAAACTAGGGCTCATATATCAGTGATGTAAATCATTCTTTTTGTTCTGCTTTGTCACAATTTGCCATTCTTCACACTTGGCTAAATATGACCATTTACATCATCTCATCTGATGGCAGTTGCTAAGGTGTTACTCCTGGCTTTCCAAGTCTTCCTGTTCTCAAAATTAACATGAAGGAAATTCACAGTGAACTTGCAAAGTTAGGGGTTTATGTTGGTGGGGCTTCTGCCTTCCAAAACTTTAACCAAACACCTCCACTTCCTTAAAAAATTAAAAAGAGTTAAACAAATAATGGTGGTATACAGTAACTATTTGATCTCAGAAATTCATTAGAATCTGTCTAAGCTTTGGATAACAAATAGATTTATTCATAGAATGTTAATAATCAGTGAAACACAAACAAAGATATCAACCACGACTCACAGCAGAATTGTCAGCTATCCCTTGACCTTTGAATATATTCCAACTAACATTTAGTAGCATACTAGTTCAACTTTTAATTGCATATGTTCTTGAAGCTTTTTTATATGGACATTATCAAATTTTTACAGTGATAAAACAATTTCCTCTCCTAGAATAAATGTTGTAATCTCACATGCACCAGTACTCCAAGAAATCCAATTTGGAAAACTATTCATTGTTGCTAAGCTCAATGCAAAGGACATTTTCTGAGGGCCTACACAGGGCAGGCACTAATTTACTCTAAGAGGAGAAAAACAAAGCATAGGTATGAGCATGTTGTACTTGGAAGGTATTGAAAGGTCTAGCTTCATTGGAATGGAGAGGAGTTTTATCTTGAACTTCAGTGGGAAAGAAGGTAATTTACTCAATCACAGCCAGATAATGGAGGACTTGACATGCCAAGCTAAGATATTTTGAGCTTCACCCTCTAAGCAATAAAATTCGTTGTCATGACCATGTTTTATGAAATATTCTAGGAAAGGAGATAAAAAATGAGGTGAAGAGAGTCTAAGTTAGGATTATGGAAAGAGAAACTGAAATGAAGGAATGAATGAATCTTGAGTCAATAGAGTTTTGTAAGAGGATGGTCATAGAAATGAAGGTGATGATAAAGCAACGCACATGTATCACAAAGAATGAAGGAATAAAAGTAATGAAGCACCTAATATATATCCGAAATTGTTCATAAACTGTTCCATTTATTATTTCAATTAAACCTCATAGTATAATGTATAAACCTCATATAACGTATAAACTTATAAGGAAGTTTTTATTATCTACATTTTCTTAGACATGTAACTGAGAGTCACAAAAGTCAAAAGTAAGAAGTTGATAGAGAAGATATTTGAACCCAGATATTTTGACTCTAAATCCAATAAATATTTCTTGATGCAATGCAGCTATTTTTATATTATACTGGAATAAATGATCAAATCAGGCATAGTATTTCTGAATTTGGTGGGAAGTATAGATTTTAAGATTAAAAATAAAATCATTTCTTGTTTTTTCCTTCAATTTGCATTTCTTCTGTTATTGTAGAGAGAAAACATGGTTTTGATGCATTTTTAATCTGCTTTCACGGGATCTTTTTCTTTTTCTTTTGCATTTGATTGTCTGTATATACCTGTATATGTGCAATTAATATATCTATTACGTTTACCAATTTTGTTAGTTGAAAGTATTTTTATTCATTTATACAGAAGACACACAATTTAAAAATATAAACTCTTTGAATGTCTAATTTACTGCAAATATTTCCTGCTCTTAATTTACTTCCAGTTTATACTATTTGGGAAGATTATAAGCACAAATTTTTCTTTCTTTCAAAATATTGATTTTTTGGTAAATTCTCCATGCTTTTATGTATTCAAAGACATAATATAGAGTAGTTTTTTTTTTTTATTTTAATGGGTCATGAATACCTTATAAAATGAGAGATGTTGCTTGTACACACAAGGTTTTTTGAACATGGCCTGCCCATTTTGGTATCCCTCCTCATTGTGAATCTTCTTCTTCCCAGGCTGAAGCTCAAAGCTACATTCTCCAGCATCCCTTGGAACGGGGTCGTATAGAGAATTTTAAGCCATTACACCTTCTCAGAATTAAGAAAGATGATGTGAAGGCTAAGTGAGGCTGAATGGCTCTTCTGGCAAAGACAGTCATTTGATTTTCTCTGCAGCACCTTGGCAAAGGTTCTAGTGTCTGTGGCTGTGGGGGTGTCGAGAGGGATTTCTGCTGGAAGAGCGTTATGTGGTGATTGGACATTTCCTCTGGCTACATCTCTTTTTGTTGATTACCTGGCTCACTATGCATTAAGAAATTATGTAAGCCAACGAATACTTTGGACTAAGTCTGTTTCTGCTTTAATTATCTAAATTAAATCTATCTGCAAATAAATTCCAACCAATACAAAGAAAATTTTATAGAGTATGATTTTCTTCTCAGAAAAGATGCAAATATGCATTTTGTAGCAAAGACTATTGTTTTTCTTCTAATATTCATTATTCCCATTTTCTTAAGTAATAGAAGACCTAGTTTTTAACTCAATAAAGGTCTTTCTAGAATAAAATACAAGAATAAAATTTCCCAGTTTCCCTTGCAGTTAAGAATGGCTATATGTACATAAGTGGAAATCCCATCAGAAACTTTTAGTAACTGTAGTTAAAAGGAGGATGCACGCTTGTCTTTATCCCTTTTTCCTCCCGCTGGCCTTCCTGGACCACAAGAAGGAAATCAGGTGTTGAGGTCAATCTTGGTCACTGATGATTGTAGATTTGCCTTAATGGCCGTGAATTGCTTCCTTGTGGGTATCATGCATGTTGAAGAGAAATAAACCTCACCTAGGAAAGACTAAAAATCATTTCAATTCTTTGAAACTCCATCGAAAGGGAGGATTTATCTTCCCTTTCCTTGTTTCTGAGAAGGCTCTGTGACTGATTCGACTGAGAGAATATGATGGAAGTGACTGTGTGCCAGTTTACAGAACTAGGCCTGAGGGACAGGCAGGGTCCACTCCCTGTCTTTTGGTAAACTTACTCTTGAAACACAGCTTCCATGCTGCGAGGAAGCTCAAACAGCTGCATGGAATGATCCACACTGAAAGAACCCCAGACTCCTGAAGGACCTAGCTGAGTTGCCAACTCACAGTCAGTTCTCGTGTGTCTGCTATAGAAGAAAACCTTGGAAGGAGATCCTGCGGCCCCACTGAGTTGCCCCTTGATGATCCTGCTTGGAGCCTAGACAGGGTGTGACTGGTGTTCCCTGCTCCAATTGAGGAAGAAGGCAGCAACCACAGGAAAACATCACTTGTTTTAGGCAAAATGTCAGTAAAATATCAACATTGACCTGCCTGACGATCCCACAAAAGTGCCCAATGTCCACCAGTCCCAAATATCATGCCACCATGAAAGGCTTCTAGTTATGTTAGAAATTGCCTGCACCCCCAGCTGCTCTTCCCCATTTTGAGCCTGAGTGGAGGTGAGATGTCATATTATGTCAGGAAACAGAAGTGCTTTGTGGGGAAGAAAGGAGGTTAACCTTGCCTACTTCCCCAAATACAGGCTTTCTTTCCAACTAGGAAAGGGAGAAGCATGAATATTATTAAAACATGCTCAAAACTTTTATTATTACTTTTATTTAGAATTCATAAGTGAAATAAAGTATATTAAGAAATTTACTTCTAATTTAACTCCTAATTCTTAGGATAAAACTTATTTTGCCAAGATGGAATTATTTTTGAAATTTTAACGTAGATTTAGAATAGATTTTCTAAAAATGATCTCATTTATTTGTTTTTTATATCCTCTTGCATTTTTAAATCTTAAATATAAAATTTTCTTTCTTTTTTATGAATGAACTATACAAATGATTCTCTGTTTAAATAAATGTTTCAAAAAAGCAAATTATTTAATGAACTTTGAAACATTAAAATTCATTTGAAAAACCTTAAAACATACCTATTATCTAATATTAACATAAATTAAATAATGCATTGTTTGATTTTGCTTATTGTTCTTTATCTAATTTTATAACCTGGAAAACTATTTAGTCTCTTTGTTTAGACCTAATTCAGAAGAAGAAAAAAACATTGAGTTTCCCTCTGATAAGTTTAAATACATTCTATAAGTTATGTCTTTTAAGTGACTAGTTATTATTTTCCACACAGTTGACAAATAAACATTTAATTTTCTATTTATTCTAATGGTGATTAAAACAGCTCTTTTTCATTCCAAATTATTATTGATTTTAGCATAAAAAATGTTACTGCTCCATTATATTGCACCTATATGATTACTACTTTACGGAGGTTTTTTGGTGTTTTTGTTTCCCCATTTTCCATTTAAATAACCACATTTTGTTACTGCTCTAGTGTTTATTTGGCATACTGGATTTTTCCTTATTGATTTAGTGATACTGAGCATGGGCCTCTCTAAGTCTCATTTGCTTGGATCCTGGGTGGTCACCAACCATGACAGTCAATCTAAGGACGACTCCAGGGACGTTGCAAAGAGAAGGCATTGGAGCTTAGGGTTTAAGGCCCTTTACTATTCCAGACCTCTTCTATGGCCCCTAGAGGTGTATTTACATGGAGACACATTTTTGTAAAATTTGCAAAAAAAAATTATTCTTATTTCCAGAAGCAAGTTTCGAATATTTCAATAAAATAAGTAAAAAATTGAGTCCTTATTATATTTGTTCATTTGATAAATAACCGAAAGAAATTCAGATATATAATTAATGTAACATAAAACAAGGTGGTAAAGACAAATCAATAGAGATTATTTTATTATTGCAAAGCTGATTGTAACAATTAAAGAAAAACAGAAATTCATAAAAAGGAAGAAGTAAATGTTGAATAGAAAATTCATTAACGTATTAATTCATTGGATAGAGAATTTACTTAAAAGATACTTTTTTTTTTTTTAAAGATTTATTTATTTATTTTCCCCCCAAAGCCCCAATAGATAGTTGCACATCCTTCTAGTTGCTGTATGTGGGACGCGGCCTCAGCATGGCCAGAGAAGTGGTGCATCGGTGCGCGCCCGAGCTCTGAACCTGGGCCGCCAGCATCAGGGAGCGCGCACTTAACCGCTAAGCCACTGGGCCGGCCCCTTAAAAGATACTTTTTGAAAAATTATAATTAATTCAAGAGAATCACTTTTGAATATATAACTGTTTAAAAATTCTTATTAAGGAAAAGGAATGAACTATATGAAGACTATGGAAAAAATTTATTTTTTGCTAATTTGACAGCAAATACTGTCATTAACAAAGATAGCATAATTCACATAATAATAAGCCAAGACAGTCAGGACTTGAACAGCAAACTGGTTGATGATTGTTGCCAACTCAAAGAGTATTTCGGATTACTCACTGCACCAGTAAACTTTAAACACCCTAAAATGTAACAGCAGATACATGAAATAAACTAATAATTGCACTTCAAATTTGATCCTAAAACTTTACATACATCACCAATAACAAGTTATCAAGCTGACATGAACTTTTTATATTAGTAATGATATAAAAAATTTGATCAACCATAGTAGAAGGTTGAATTATCTTTCTTTTCAGTGTATAGAAACTTAATATTATCAAACCATCCTCACATGAAGAAGCTATTAAAAAGATTATGGCCAAAAATGTAGAGGTTCAATAGCTGTGTCAATAGTTAATTAACAAAAAAAATTATGTTATGTTTCTGGATAATGAGGTGTTTTGGTACTTGTCAACATTTTACAATTAGCACTGTAATTTGTTGTGATTTTTTTCTCACTCTACATGGTAATAAATCATTTTTATCTAATATTGTGTTTTAAATTTTGTATTATCTTATTAAGATGCCCTTGAATTAGCTATTTATTGCTTCATAACAGATTACCACAACTGTAGTGGCTTAAAACACACACCTTTATTATCTCACATTTTCTTGATCAGGATTCAGGGCATGGCTTAGCTGGGTCCTCTGCTCAGAGTCTGACAAGGCGACAATCACGATGTCACTCGGACTGTGTTCTCATCTAGAGGTTCAAATGGGGAAGAAGCTCCTTCCAAGTCAACGCAGGTTCTCAAGAATTTGATGTAAAAAGCACGAAAAAAAAATCTATTTACAGTCAACTTGAAGGTAAATAGACATACTTTTGCATCATAAGGAATTTCCTTCATCTCTGATATCTGTCAACTTAGGTTTTGGCAAATCTCCTATTCTGTATGGCAGATCATGTGCACAGACCCTCACTCATTTTTTATTGTTGAGAGGATCTTTGTGTAGTCTCTTCTACTACCTCAATCTGTTTTTTTTTAATCTCGGAACTGATGTAGTACATAAAAATTATTAATAGAGTATGTACTTTTACTAGCATCTTTCTGGGTCTACTGCAAGTTTTATAAGATTGATTTTGAGCATTACAGCAACAGGATGAAATATCATCTCCTATCAGCCCTATTTCCAGACCAGTAGTTTTTCAGAAATAGCTAGGATGTATCAAAACGGATGTAGATAATAGGCGCTAAGAGCCAGTCAGATGTAATGTTTGTGCAGGGGTGGTTAATGAGAGGCTGGTGGGCACTGGGTAGTAGAAAATTGCCTGTGGTCATGGTTGTTCAAGCCAGTGATACCCAGTAAGAGTGGGAAAGATGCATCTTCTAGTATCTTATTGGCCTAATAGTGTGTTCTATTTCTGGGATTATAGTGTTTTGGAATGACTAGTAGTTTTTCTTGACAGTTTTATTAGCTTTATGGGTAGTGGAAATGTCACTCACATAAGTATCCAAATACACCCGTACTTTTGGCTTGAACTTCTGAATAGCTTGGTTTAATTTAGACCCTGCTGTGACCAAGGCTACATCTGCAACTATTCAATCAGTTCCAGAACAATGTTGGAATCATTCTGATTATAATTTTCTTTGAACTGAATAGCTATAATTGTATCCAAGTTGGGGAGTAGGTGAAGAGATTAAGAATATTAGTCATTCTCTGGGTAAACAATGAAAGTGCTAGTTGGAAAGTAATAAACACAAAATAATCAAAAGTCTAGAAGTCATTACATGGGAAATCTCCTTATTTTGCCACCAAGTAGTGTTTGTCATATCTGACCATTAATATTCCTCTTTGTAGAGAGCTAGCAAAATCTCATGTTCTGTAAAACGTATCCTATTTGCCTATCATCAATAATAAAGCTGTTTTAGATTTGTCTCTTAATTGTTGCTCTTTTCTTTTCTCAATTGTCTTTCATCTGTACACTCTAAAGGGCACATTTCTTTAACCCTTGGATTCTCAAAATAATTAGCAACTTCTTGTCATTATTTAAAGGCATATTCTTCATCCCCCCCAAATAATTAGAAATTCTTGAAAAGCCCTTAAAAATACACTTAAATATAAAAATAGTGTATGCAACTTGAGCAAACTTAGAAATTGTAAATATTGTTTACAAATTTCTCTCTGAAAATAACAAGTCTAACTGTAAAGTCAATGTACATAGAATTTATAATTTAATTGGGAAAAGTCATAAAGATCAATAAAATAATATTTTCAATATAATCTATGCTAGTGATTAATTTCAAAATAGTTTCATCATCTTTTCCAGGCTTGAGAAATAGCAGCAGTTTATATTTTAGCCTATTTTTAAAAATTAAACATAAAAGTACAAGTGTTGATAAGCTAACTGTATATATGTTTGGAATTAAATATTAACCTAAGACAAAAATATGGTTATTTTTATTTCAATAGAGTGAAAATTATGGAGTAATTACTTTGGGGACTTCTGTCTATAATTAATATCACAGATTGCATCCATTACACCACTAAAGTACACTTAAGAAATTAATACTTCAGAAATCAAAACAAAGATAAAACATTCATGGGACTCGGAAGAATTTGTGCTTGTGCCAGCATTTCTGCTCTTGATGGTTAAGAATATATTTCGACTCATATATTTCTGTAATATAATATGTTTCTATAGTTAGTGCACCTTAGGGTAAGTGCTTGGGCTCTGGTTCCAGACAAATCACAGATACAAATCTAAACCCTTCTGCTACTTAGGACTAGGACTCAGCCAAGACACTTACTATTTCAGGTCCTCAGTATTTTAATCCATAAAACAGGATAAAGGTATCTATTTCATAATGTTATCATAAGGGTTAAATCATGAGAGATAATAACTATGGAGTGCTTAGTGGGTAGTAAGAGAGAACATTGACCTTAGTAGTTATTGCCATTACTGTTATTTATGTTGTTTCACCATATCCATTTCTTACCAACTCAAAGAGATCTTTCCAAAGTGAAATGCTGCAAAAATAGAATTAGAGGAATGATCATTTGGCCATCAAGAAAAAGATTTAGCAATTTATCTGAATCATTAGTTAATTGACTTAAGAGGCCACATAATTCATAGCCATGTATAAACAGTAGGTAATCTTGTATGAGTTTAGTCTGTAATCTGTAACCATTAATAAGGCTAACTTAAGTAATTGAGAAAAGTACTGTAAGAGAGTGCAGTAGAGTCAGATAATAATAGAAAAGAATGGAAAGGATGTTGGGACATTAAGAGAAAAGAGAAGAAATAAGGAAGAGTCAAGAGAAGAATAGAGGTGCATGTGGGGGACAACACAAAAAATAATTGCTTTTCAAAAATACATGTTTCAATGGTTATTACAGGTTTGTTTGTGGTCTTATGATGTAAAAATGTAATCTTTTTTTGGTAGCAAAGATAATTTGTACTTGGTAGTCAAGGAATATTGGTATAGTTTAAAATGTCACCAGATAACTGAATGCGTGGTGACACCTGGAATTGATTAAATTATTGAGGATTGTTTGTCTGTATTTGCTAACAGAGCTACTAGTGAATAATTCCAGCCATATTGTTTCATTAAATATATGTGACCTGGCTTACTTTTATACAAGCTACTAAATTAATCACAAGGGAAATACTTTTTATAATATTCCTCCAGCTACATGTACAGATTTAGTCTGAAGTAATTAATACTACTGCCCTCCTCTTTCTTTTCTTCCTGTCTAAATCTTTTAAGAGACAATGGTACATCAATGAAAATAGCCTTGACCTTGAAATATAATAATAACAGCAATAATGAAAACAATAACAATAATAATGGAGAACTCTAACATTTATTGAGCTCTTACTATATGACAGATACCACATTAAGCATCATTCATACACTTTATGGATTAAGTATAATAATCTTCTTTTACCAACAAGAATATTTTATGAAATAAATCTGAGAAAGAATAGTTCAACATAACACCAAAAATAGTATTTACTCTTCTGTTCTACAAAATCTCAGGAGTATTTAGTGCTTGCGGTTTCCTCTGCCCAGAACATTTCTCCCTCCAGTTTTCAAGGTCTGACTTCCTTGCCACATTTCATTCAAATACCATCTTGAATTTCAACACCTCTCTTTATATCATTAATTATTACCTAATTTGATATTACATCTTTGTTAATTTGTTCAGTGGTTTTATCTCCAGCAGAGTGTAGTTTCAGGTACATGGTCTGTCCTGTTTACCCCTATATCTCCAATGAGCAGAAGAGTACCAGGCACATTGTTGGCATTCAATATATAACTGTTGAATGAAAAGACTGTCTATTCTGTGATACACGTAAGGTTGTGATATGAAATTAGATACATTGGCTGGTTATTTTTTGTTGCCTTTGCAGATCCACTGTCTGCCCTGCTCTGTGCCTCGGGAGACTATTTAAAATGGCTTCCCTTACCTTTTCAGTTCTGTTGTGGTTCCTAAAATGGGACATACTTTCAGGAAATCAGCAAATTGGTGGAGAATGATGTTGAAGTGTTTATTTTTCTGGTTCACTCTGTGTCATGCCGTAGGTTCCTCTGATGAAGACCACAGCTCTTTTCTAGTAGACGTCCTAAAGCTCTGGCTCTCTTAAGTCAGTTTTTATCAACACTCCGCCCTTTTGGGTCAAGGATGATAGCTGATTCCAGTATTTTTTTAGCCTCTGCATGCTTCAACATGCATCGGGGGTTCCTGTTAACCCTGTCTATATTTTTAAAGTTAGTGAAGCCAAGTGAGAGATGAGGATTGATAGATGGACAATTGGTCACAGTATAAGTAGGGTAAATTGGCAGGTATTTGAATTTGTTTTGAAGGTAGAATGTGAAAGACTTGTTGATGGAATAGATGTGGAGTGTGAAATAAAGAGAATTATAAAGGGTGATTTCTAAAAGTTTGATCTGAATTACAGCAGAAGCAGATATGCTATTTATCATTATGGCAAAACTTGTGCTTGGTATTGGGAGGAAAATCAAGACTTCTGTCTAGGACATACTAATTTTTAGAAACCTATAAAATATATAGGCCTATAAAATACATATTGGCCATGGGAAGGGATTTTTAATTATTAAGCTTGAAATAGGAAATATGCACTTGACAAAAACGGGATTTACATACCTAGAACTAGATGAGAGCATGTAGAGAGGAGGAGGTGGCTAAGGATGGAATTGTTTGCTCCAAGAGTAGTGAAAATGAGGATTATTCTCTCACTATGAACAAATTGATGACCAGGAAGCCCTCTGTGCAGAACACTTAACATTTTTAGTTAAAAATTGTTTAAAAATGTACAGCTGATTTGGAAGGAAAACTGTCTAAACCCTCAGGGACAAAAGAAGACAGAACTAGGAATCCAGAGTGGAAATGGCTGTTAAACCATTTTTGCTCTGAGAGTTTATACTGATAGTGGTGGTCTATTCTGCTAGCTTGAATTTTAGTAGATTTTCTATGATGACTAGAAGGCAAAGCCTGGTTCTACTGTACTGAGGGAGATCAAATTGCTGACTCCTGCCTAACATCAAAAAATCTAAGGGAGAAAATATTTAAAAGGTATACGAGAATGAAATTTGCATGATCAAAGGAAATGGTAGATACACTTGCCTGACTCAGCTTCTGCACTAGGGTGGGAAAATTTCTTCAGAAAAATTTTTACTATGAGCATTTTCTCAAGTAAGTTGGAGATTAGAAGTCAAGCCAACTATATGACTCTAAAAGCTGCCAGATGAAACTCCTGTGTAGCTAGAAAATACAGATGATGCCAGCTAGATGTACTTGGAAGTTTTACCCTCCCTGGGGAAGCACATTTCAAAAAAAGAGTCAAATAATTTTCTCGGATAAAAGCTCCAAGAAATAAAAGTTCATAAACGAACATTACAAATGTGAGTAAATAAGACATCATGAATCAGAGTACAGGGAAATAAGAAATACAATAATCAAACTCCTTAATGCAGCAGGTATGAAATTATCAAATCAAAATATAAAATAAATATATGTAAACATTTTAAAGTATAAAACAAGGAATCAGAAAAGAATGATGAGGAAAAATGACACTATCAAAATGAAAAGATAGAATTGGAAAAGAACCAAATGGAATGTCTATAAGTGAAAATTAAAATAATTGAAGTTAGATACATAATAAAAGTTAAAAAAAAAGTTAAAAAAAAGATGAAAAATTAGACAAAGTAAAAAGAGAATTAGAGAACTAGAAGGCAGACCTACAAAAATTACCCAGGATTCAGCACAAATAAACAAAAAAGTGAGAGATATGCAGGATAGGTCGAAACTGTGGATAGAATGATAAGATTTAACATGCTTATCTGGAACCTTGGGGAGTTAAAAAAAAAAAAAGAAGACATAAAGAACAAATGAGTGGCAATATTCTAATAAATAATAAATGAAAAATTCTCAAAGTTATGAAAGATATCAATTCTCTGATTCAGGAAACTCAGTGAATTCCAAGAAATGTTCTCACTTAGATACATTGACTTGAAATTGTATCACACACACACACACACACACACAGATGATATTTGAAAAGCTTTGAGAAAAAAAAGACAGTGTACATACCAAAAATAAATAAAACAAGGCAAAAAATGACAATTAGACCAACAGTTGAGTTCCAAAGAGCGGAATGGGAAAGCAGAAAACTATCGAGTAACAATTTTTAGTCTAGGAAACAATAAATATGAACCTGGTATCCATACTGGAATAGTCATCAAAAAGGATTATTTGGTTTACTTAAAATTTCTTTTTAATTGAGGAAAATGACATGATGTAAAAATTTAATTATACAGCTCAAAAAATTATGTATGGTATAACCAGTTTTCTAAATTTTGTTGCCATACATTAGTTTTGCCTGTTGTTGAGCATCATAAGAATGTAAGGAGAGTCTATATGCTTCATTTCTGGTTTCCATCTGTGAGAAAGATCCACCTTGCACCTTGTTGTAATTATGGTGTTCTTATTGCTGTATAGAATTCCATTATAAGAATATACCACAATTTGTTTTTTCTACTGTTGATGAACCTACATGTTATTTCTATTTGGACTAATAATATTAAAGCTGCTCTGATTATTTCTGCACTCGTCCTTTGGTGGCCACATGTGGTCATTTCTTCTGTGGTCATATACATCAGAGTAGAATTCTTGGGTCATGGGGAAAACATTTTTATGGTTTATTCGATACTGCCAAAGTTTTCCATAAAAGCTGTATCAATTCACCCCTCCATAGCAATGTATGAGGGGAGGACCAGTTGTTCTATATCCTCACCTAGACTTGGTTTTATTAACATTTTAATTTGAACCATTCTTGAGTGTGCCTACTGGTATTTTATTGTGATTTTAATTTGCTTTTCCTTCATGGCCAGCAATGTTGACCACATTTTCATATGTGTAATAGCTTTTTTGATAGCCTTTTCTGTGAAGTGTCCATTTTACGTTTTTACCCATTCTTTTGTTCATTTTTTTTCTCCCTATTGGTTAATAGGCATTCTTTTTATATTCTGGGTTTGAGAAATCTGCCAGATATGTGTGCTACAAATATTTTCATCCAGTCTATGGCTTGTCTTTCAATCTCTTATTGGCATCTTTTCATGTACCCAATATCCTAATTTTAGAGAAATTCAATTTCCAAATTATTTTATGGTTACTGTTTTGTTCACTGTATAAGAAATCTTTGTGTATTACCATATCATGGAGTATTTCTATATTTTTATCTATATTTCTATTTCTTTCTACAATTTTTCTAGATTCTTTATTGCTTACTTTTCAACCCATCTGGGATTATTTATATGCAGTTTAAATATAGTTTGAGTTAGTGCTTAAAGTTCATTTTTTCCCACATATAGATAGATATCTGATTTAATTATCTAAAAGACAATTCGTTTCTTCAATATACTGTAGCAGTATTTTTATCTGTGCTGTAACTAATGACTATGTGTGTGGGGGTCTCTATCTAAACTTTCTATTTTTTCTTTTCATCTATTTTTCTTTCCTTACACCAACACCCCACTTTATTCATTGTAACTTTACAATATGTCTTTATAACTTTTAGTATACATTTATTAGCTGTGTTCTTTTCTTGCAAGATTATTTTGGCTATATTTGTCCTATAGCATTTCTATTTAAACTTGAGTGTGAGCATATTATTTATTTTGCAAATTATTGAAGGAATTTGTAAATGAAGTCAAATGGAACAATTTTAATAATGCATTTAATTTTTAATAGAAATAAGACTATTCAGATTTTCTATTTTTATGTCAATTTTGGTAAAATGTATTCTTTTAAATTGACTAGTTTTTTAGAGCAGTTTTAGATTCACAGCAAAATAAAGCAGAAAGTGCAGAGTTCCCATATACCTCCTGACTTGCCCTCCAGACGTACAGCCCCTCCCACTGTTTCCTGCACTAGAAGACTACATTTGTTACAATTGATGAACTTACATTGACACATCATTATCACCCCAAGTCTACCAATTACATTAGGGTTCATATTTGGTGTATACATTCTATGGATTTGGACAAATGTATCCACTATTATAGTATCATTCAGAGTAGTTCCTAAAAATCCTCTGTGCTCCTCCTATTCGTCTTCGCCTCCCCACAACCCCTAGCAACCACTGGTCTTTTTACTGCCTCCACAGCTTCGCCTTTTCCACAATATCAGTCAGTTGGAATTATACAGTAAGCAGTCTTTTTAGACTGACTTCTTTGACTAAGTAATATGCATTTAAGGTTCTTCTATGTCTTTTCATGGCTTGATGGCTCATTTCTTTTTATTGCTGAATAATATTCCATTGTCTAGATGTAGCACAGTTTTTCCATCTATTCATCTACTGAAGGGCGTCTTGGTTGGTTCCAAGTTTTGGCAATTATGAATAAAGCTGCTATAAATAACCATGTCCAAGTGTTTGTATGGACATAAGTTTTCAACTCATTTGGATGAATACTAAGGAATGTGAGTGCTAAATTGTATGGGAAGAGCACATTTAATTTTTGTGTGTGTGTGTGAGGAAGATCAGCCCTGAGCTAACATTCATGCTAATCCTCCTCTTTTTGCTGAGAAAGACTGGCTCTGAGCTAACATCTATTGCCAGTCCTTTTTTCCCCAAAAAAGCCCCAGTAGATAGTTGTATGTCATAGTTGCATATCCTTCTAGTTGCTGTATGTGGGACGCGGCCTCAGCATGGCCGGAGAAGCGGTGTGTTGGTATGCGCCCGGGAGCCGAACCTGAGCCGCCAGTAGAGGAGCACATGCACTTAACTGCTAAGCCACAGGGCTGGCCCAAGCACATTTAATTTTGTAATAAACCACTAAACTTCCTTCTAAAGTTGTTGTATCATTTTGCATTTCCACCAGCAATGAATAAAAGTTCCTGTTGCTCCATATCTCGTCAGCATTTGGTGTTGTCAGTTCCAGATTTTGGCCATTCCAATAAGAGTATAGTGATATCTCTTTGCTGTTTTAATTTTTAGTTCCCTAGTGCCATAAGATATGGAGCATCTTCTCATATGCTTATTTGCCACCTGTATATCTTCTTCGGTGAGGTGTCTATTCAGATTTTCTACTCACTTTTTAATCAAGTTGTTTGTTTTCCTATTGTTGAGTTTTAAGAGTTCTTTAAATATTTTGGATAATAGTTCTTTGTCAGTTGTGTCTTTTGCAAACTTTTTTCTACTCTGTGGCTTACCTTCTCATTCTCTCGACAGTGTCTTTCAGAAAACAGAAGTTTTCAATTTTAATGAAGTTCAGCTTATCAATTATTTCTTTCATGAATGGTGCTTTTGGTGTTGTATCTAAAAAGTCATTGCCATACCCAAGGTCATCTAGATTTTCTTCTATGTTATCTTCTAGGAGTTTCATAGTTTTGCATTTTACATTTATATCTAAGATCCATTTTAAGTTAATTATTGTGAAGGGTTTAAGATCTGTGTTTAGATTCATTTTTTTACATGTGGATGTCCAGGTTTTCCAGCACCATTTGTTGAAAAGACCATGTTTCTCAATTGTGCTGCCTTTGCTCCACTGTCAAAGATCAGCTGACCATATTTATGTGTGTCTATTTCTGGTAAAATGTATTTTTCTTGGAATTTGATAATTTTATTTAAATAGTCAAATTCATTGTCATAAAATTTTTGATGACATCCTGTCATTATCTTTCTAATAACAGAAAGTTCTATCATCATATCTCTTTGTGGTTTCTCTTTTATTTCATTGATCAGTATTACTAGAGATATAACAACTTGATTAATCTTTTCAAAGAACCAATTTTTGAATTTATTGATTTTCTGTACTGAAGGACATATAGTTTGATTTTTGCTCTTATTCATTTCTTTACTTCAACTTAATTTATTATTCTTTCAATGGCTTATATAAATTCTTTATTGTTATTTAAGTGATTGTTATTATAATTCCATTTTTGACCGCTACTAGATTATTAATGTCTTATTTTTTTTCCTTCTAGTGGCTACTTGACAGATGGCATACCATTTCTTTGACTTATTACAGTCCAACTGCATTTAAACATTTTAATTTTCTGAACAATGCAATAACTTTACACCATTCACACTTTTCCTGCATTTTGTACTATATTTGTCATATGTTTCATGTCTACATATATTTTCTTCTCCTCAAGGCATTCATATTATGGTTTTAATCTGTAAATATTAGTTAATGTTTACCATACAGTTTTAGCTGGAATTCTTCCTGCATTTCTTTTTCCATTTGGGATCATTTTCTTTCTGCCAGAAAAAAGTTTCTGGTATTCCCAAACACTAAAGATTAAAGACTAAAGGGTAAAGACTCTATACTGGTGGTGATTAATTATATCAGCTTCTATTTGTCTGAAAACATCTTTCTTTTACCTCTTGTTTTGAAAGACATTATCATCTGGACATAGAAATTTATGCTGACAGTTTTCTTATTTTCGGTGCATTCAATGTCATTCCATTGTTTTCTGCTTTCAAAATTTTTCTTAAAAAATCAGGCATTATTCTTCTTGTTGTTTCCATGAACATATTTATGGAGAAATTAATTAAAAATGTTGAATGATAAGAAGACATAAATAAATATACAGGATTAATATGTATAAAAGTAAATTCTCCTCAGTTGATCTCTCTATATAAGGAAATCCAAAGCAAATTCCTAATATTCTGTGAAAATTGATAAGTTAATTGTAGAAAAACTACTCACTTCACCAGTTATCAAAGCTTATTATAAAATTCTAATGATGGGGTAGTGTGGTCTTGGTGCAAGAATAGAAAAATAGACCAATACCAGCAAATATTCAGCCCAGCAGACACACATTTATTTTGCCACTTGATAATTTCATATCAATTTGGAAAAGATATCTTTTAAATAAATGATGCTGACCTATATTGCATATTCATATGGGAAAATAAAACTGAACAACTCCTTCCCATGATTCACACAATTTTTTTACCCTTTGGATTAAAGACCTAAATATGAAAGGCCAAAGAAAAATATTTTAACGTCCTCAAAATATGCTCAAACTTCAAATAAAAAGATTAATGAATTCAATGATGTTAAAATTCTTTTCATACAAAGACTCCATAAGGTACATGCAGAGAAGCTAAAAACTAGCAACAATAATAACCCCCCAATAGAATTCTATAGGGGTCTGCCCCGTGGGGCAAGCGGTTAAGTGCTGGCGCTCCGCTGCAGCAGCCCGCAGTTTGCCAGTTGGGATCCTGGTGCGCACCAATGCACTGCTTGTCGAGCCATGCTGTGGCGGCGTACCAAGTAGAGGAAGTAGAGGAAGATGGGCACAGATGTAGCCCAGGGCCAATCTTCATCAGAAAAAAGAGGAGGATTGGCATCAGATGTTAGCTCAGGGCTGATCTTCTTCACAAAAAAAAAAAAAGGGGAGGGAGAATCCAGCTATATCAAAATCACTAGTGATCATTTTTTGAGGAGTGAAAACAGAAGAGTCATTATGTTTATGGAAATGATCAGTATCATTTGCAATCATATCCATTAAATACTCATCAGAAGAAGCAAAACTTAAAAATTCTGACAGTATCAAGTGGTAGAAAGGAAGTGAAAGAGTGGGAGCTGTCAGTCATTGCCGGTGAGCCTGATATTGGACACAACATTTTGGAAATAATTCGGCATCATCAAGCATAGTTAAAAGAGATGCCTATCTTACAATTTAGCAATTCAATCATAGATACATAATCAGGGAGATACTCTCACTCACATGCACTGAGAGACACGTACAATCATGTTTACAGTAGCATTATTCATAATAGCAAAGCCAGGAATCAATTTACATGTCTTTCAGTGATAAAATGAATAAATTTATTTTCATGTGTTTGTACGAAGGAATACTATACAACACTTAAATAAACGAAGTATAACCAAAAGTTTCAACATGGATCAACAACCAAACAAGATATATTGTTGAGAAAAACAGTCACAGAAAAATACCATATAAAAATGTCAAAGCCAGGCAAAAATAAACTACAAATTATTGAAGAACATATGATCAAAACATATAGATTTTGTTTAGAATTACAAAGATATGTTAAAAGTATTAAAATTCAAGAAATATTAATATTAGGTTTGGGAGAGTATATATTTCTTGGGAGAGGGTAACAGATATGATAAGGGCATAAAAAGACTTCAAAGTTTATATTAACATATATTTAAGCTGGGTAATAGACACTCATTTTCATTGTGATTAAAGCAATAGATTTAAATTTTATATATTCTTTAATAAGTTGAGTATATTTTAGAATAAAATTATCTTTTAAATTATACCATAAATTTTTCTATGTTGCTGTCCAGAATTGGTTGTACAGTGACTTCCTTCACCTAGCTATTTAGATATTTAGATGGCTTGTTATTTTCCACTAGTATGACAAATAATGAAAAGAAATTCTTCATTCACACTGTGTGTAGTTATTTAGTATGTAATCAATATGGGTATAATAATATTGAGTCAAATTTCATTAAAAATAACATTTGACTTTACTCTGGATTCATGGGGTTGCCTATAATTTTCCCCAAACTGACAAAAGATGCCATTGGCATATGTGTTCTCAATGGAAGAGTGTTAACAGTGAATTAAAATAACTAGAAAAATTGAAATTAGAAGTAATAGTAATAGGGCCTCTCTGGGTATGTGAGACCTTAGGCACACTTTTTTTCAGAGTTCCATCTATATGAATAATTTGATTTAAAAATTTGTTTAAAACTCATGGTCACACATGGAGTTTAGCGATTTTATTTTATAAAGATAGAATAAAGGATAGAGAAGAACTATTGGCATACCTATTTATTGTTCATTCAGACACAGTCTCTTTCTCTTCAGATCCATGAACTCTCTTTGTTCAGGTATCATCAAATGTGCCATTTATACCTAATTCCCTGTTTTCCACTGCAAGAAACATGTTAGCAATGCTGTTATTCTCATAATGCCATGGCTCTTTGGACCCTGTTTTTATAGAAACTATAGAACTTCTCTGCTCTGATGTTTCTACTACCACTTATTTAACGTGTCATTATTCTTGATACTGACTTATTCTTTGTGCCACCTGTGAATACTGGCTTCCAATTACTCTTTTAATAGTTATAACTGTACCTCACGATGATGACAACAAATGCAAACTTACCCAACAAGTGCAGGGTAATGTGTACAATTATTCATTTTCTGGTCACGTTAAATGTACCCTTTGGGACTTTATAGCATCAATTCTGTAGACCTAAACACTGCATTCCTAGAATGTAATCTCTTTCATAATTGACCATGCCCCTGTTTCCTACACAGTAACACCAGGGGAAGGACAGTGAGGTACACAGGACAGTGTGTGAAGAGTGGCCCTACTTGGGCAAAGAGTGTCTGTCTCTCCTCTAGCATGGCTTTAGACAAACCAGTAGAGCCTGATGTCACCATTCTATTGGAGACAAGAGAGGACATCAATCAGAAGAGCCTACTGGGCTTGCAGAGCAACTGTCTTAAAAGCCCTTAGAGGAAGTAGTCATGGCCGCTCCAGAAGGATTGCCTAACACATCATGTGGAGGCAACAGAAGTGGTAAAGTAACTGCTCTGAGCACAATCACAAGGACACACAAGGTAAAGGATGCTTGTTACCACCTCCACCATTTTTGGGTGCTGTAGATTGGAGGTGGCACATGGATGGGCCAGTGTTGATGCAACAGCACAGACATCCAACTCAAGAGCAAGACAGGGTGTTGAACCACTGGTAGCCCAGAGCTCTGAACTTATCCTGTGAATAATGTGAGTGAGAGCCACTCAATATCAGATTGCCTGCACCATTCTGGTGGCCCAATCTCACACAGTCCTGTGAAAGCAATGCCAAGCTGCCTAGTGGGAGTGATCTACTTACCAGACCACTTTCCTGGAACTTGGGCCAGGACAAGGAGTCCAAGGACAACCCAACAGTCATCATTACTAGAGATCCTCAGGGCATCTGGTCAACTCGATGCATGGTTGAAAGGTAACCAAAGGAGAGAAATTGGGACAGGACCATGCCAGTTCCATTTCTTGTGCAGGATGACCTGCCCAGATGACAAGCCACCACAGTTAATCCTGGGCAGAGGAAGTGATTTAGAAAATTTTGATAGGCAATTCTTCATCACCAGGATCCATGTGCAACCAAGTCTGGTCTTGAAGTGCCCTGCATGAGTGGCACTGCTGGCCTCTTCCAGCCCCAGGCACCGGAAGTGAACTAGTGAAAAGTTTGAAGAAGGCGCGGTAAAATGTGATACCCACAGAGATGCAGGTTTTGGGGCAGAGCCTCACTTTTCTATGTGTAAAGGCAATACTGAATAAAATACTCAAATTGAAAAATATTTGACCAAATATATCAAAATCAATCAATCAGAAACTTTTTGCATTAAAAAATGTAAAATGTCAATTGATGTCGATATGCAATGTTTATTAGCATGTCTGTAGAAAACAGTTTAGATAGCGTTCACTCTTCAATAAATTAATTATACATCCATTGTATGTTTACCATATACCAGCTACTGTCCTAGGGATGCAACAAATTTTACACATTTTCTACACTTGCTATAATAGACGTTGAGTCATAAGAATGTTTATAACCTTTAATTCATTAATGCAAGTTTAGAATTTAATACTAGGAGATAAGGCAGGGTATAAAACCTATAGGAAGCAAGATGTATGCTTAAGTGCCATTCATTATATTGAATATTACTAATACCCAAAATATCCATCAATAATAGAGAAATTTCTGGTCCAACTATTTAATATTGCACATTCATTTAAATTAGAATTATGAAGCTATCTAAATTATATTTTAAATTTAAATTATATTTTGTTGTAAAATAACATAAAGCTATATATTTTTTCCTTGTAATGATTATGAGTATACCTATATAAATTTATACTTTCATGAAGATGAGGATCAATAGGGAACATGGAAATATGAACAGCTGATATTCACAGTGATTTTCTTATTATTTTAATATGTTTGTAGGATGTTAGAGTTAAGAAAAATTAAATAAAATTAATGATTGTCCTTAGTCTCATATGATCCTTTGACTAAGTTAAACTCATCTGGACAACAATAAACCTATATCCTGAAGGTTATCATTCATTTATTCATTTAATCATTTGTTCAATGATTTTTTTAAATGCAACACCTTCTCTGTACCAGATGCTTTTTTCTAAGCACTAAGTATTTTGGGAGAATGGAAAGGAAGAGAATGTATCAGGGGTTCAGTTTTGGATATTTTAAGATGTAAAACCTACTTCTCCACCCTAATGAGATTTAAATTCATGGCACTAAGTGAAGAGTAAATAGTAGATAGCTAACCACTGAGCTAAACTAATATGCTCATTAATGTCCTAGGTACTATGAATAATAAATTAGAGAAAGAAGATGAAGATCAATTATATAAAAGCCTAAGATGATTTCAGACTCTCAAAAATATGAAAAAAATAAAACAGGATAGTGGCATAGAAAGTCATAGGGTAAGATGGAGATTAGGGCAAAGGAAAGCCTCTTTGAGAAAGTAATAGGGCTGATGGTTGAATGATGAGGAAAAGCCAAGCATGAGATCTTAGGGAAGAAAATTCTAGGTAAAAGGAACATCCATTACAAATTCCCTGAGGTAGGTTTAGTCAGAAAATATCACTGTAGGCCATGGTAAGAACTTTAGCATTATCTAAGTGTGATGGGTAGCCACTGGAAGTTTTAAGCAGAGGAGTATTTTAAACAGACTTTTGGCTGCTTTGGGTATGTGTTTGTGGCATGGCTGGGGATTAAAAGTGGGAACAGGGAGATAAGATTACTGGCTATTGGAGGGTCAAGGCTATATCTGATGGTGGTTTGAACTAAGTGGCAAGTGGAGGGGATGAAAAGAAATTTAAGCAGATATATTTTAGAGGTAGAACCAATAAGAGTGAATATGAATCTGATTGTTTCTGGTGAATATATGAGATCAATGAAGATTCTTCAGGTTTGGTGCCATTTAATGACACAGAAAACTGAGAGAGAAGAAGATTAGATTTTCTGACATTTTCAGGTTAATTTCAAGGAACCTATTAAATATCCAATGGAAGATTTAATGCCTGATGTGAAGTGTGCAAAAGTAGTTGGTAGCTGCTGAGCTAAAATAACTATCCTCACTAGTGTGCCAAGTACTGTAAAACACAGAGAGTATGTATTTTAAATTTCTCATGTGCTTCTATAGCATTATATTGCTATCTCTTACATATCATTTATTCCACCGTGTTACATTTTACCTATTTACTTGAATTTTTCCACCATTAAACTGTATTACTTTGAGGCTTAATAATCTGCAGCAATAGCAACTAGCCCAAAACCTGACCTACAGTAGAAGCTCAGTAAATGTTTATGAATAAATGAATTCAGTTTGAGGCAGAAAATTAAAAAGATAAATTCCACATATATGAAAATGTATTATTGTTAGTATTTAGTTTTGTGGTTCAGTCCATAAACTATGTAGAATAAACTTGATGTGTTCAGACTGGTAAGGAGTAGAAGTTGATTACTGAGGCATGGGAGCAAGCATTAGAAGAAGTTTATTTTATTTTATTTTTTGTGAAGAAGATCAGCCCTGAACTAACATCCATGCTAATCCTCCTCTTTTTGCTGAAGAAGACGGGCTCTGAGCTAACATTTATTGCCAATCCTCCTCCTTTTTTTCCCCCAAAGCCCCAGTAGATAGCTGTATGTCATAGTTGCACATCCTTCTAGTTGCTGTATGTGGGACCCAGCCTCAGCATGGCCAGAGAAGCGGTGCGACGGTGTGTGCCCGGGATCCGGACCCGGGCCGCCAGTAGCGGAGCGTGCGCACTTAACCACTAAGCCAGGTGGCCGGCCCAGAAGAAGTTTATTTAATGCAATTCAAATCCACCATAATGTATAGCAAGTCTCAGGACAAAAATTACTCACAGTTGAAATAAGTATTGTAAGATTGCTTTTACTCTAAGTATCAAATCAAGACCTTTTGCTCTGCTCTTAATAATTTTTATTGATCCATGTAGATTACACAGATATGTGTAAAGTTTAGTGTAATATCACACATTTAGTCATTAGGATTCGAAAGTAATTTAAGTGTGAATGTGAAGAAACTACTGATATCTAATTCACAGCACAAGTCTTTAGTGCTATATATTGGACAGAATGTTCTTTAATAAACCTCCAGTGACACCAGCGATCAGGATCCTTTAATGGACTGTCTAGGGTCTTCCTGTTAAGAATGATGTATAATGTTAGTTTTTGATAGATATCTTTGATCAAATTAGAAAAGCGCCATTCTAGTCCCATATTGCTAAAACTTCTTTTATTAAATTGGGAATTGGTCTCAATTGTAATGTATCTTTTATACCATCTATGAAGCTGATAATTTGGTTTGTATCTTTTAGGCTTTTAAGATCATACATCATAGCGTTATTATATATCCAAATCTTGACTCTATTCTGCATTGCTGGGCTAAACGCTCCTTACTCAAGATATATTAATGCTTTGATATATTGCTGCATTTGATTTCTTAATATTTTATTGAGAGTCTTTGCATGTACATTCAAAAATAACATTTAACTATGGATAAAATTTTTTTTTTATTGATGTTTTAATGGTTTCTAACATTGTGAAATTTTGGGTTGTACATTTTTGTTTGTCCATCACCACATATATGACTCCCTTCACCCCTTGTGCCCACCCCCCACCCCCACTGCCCTGGTAACCACAGTCCAGTTTTCTCTGTCCATGTGTTGGTTTATATTCCACATATGAGTGAGATCATACAGTGTTTGTCTTTCTCTTTCTGGCTTATTTCACTTAACATAATATGCTCCGGGCCCATCCATGTTGTTGCAAATGGGACGATTTTGTCTTTTTTTATGGCTGAGTAGTATTCCATTGTATATATATACCACATTTTCTTAATCCAATCGTCAGTCAAGGGACACTTAGGTTGCTTCCACTTCTTGGCTATGGTGAATAATGCTGCAATGAACATAGGGGTGCATACGTCTCTTTGGATTGTTGATTTCAGGTGCGTTGGATAGATTCCCAGAAGTGGGATGGCTGGATCATAGGGCATCTCTATGTTTAATTCTTTGAGGAATCTCCATACCGTTTTCCATAGAGGCTGCACCAATTTGCATTCCCACCAGCTGTGTATGAGGGTTCCTGTTTCTCCACATCCTCTCCAACATTTGTTGTTTTTTGTCTTGGTGATTATAGCCATTGAGGTGGTATCTTAGTGTTGTTTTGATTTGCATTTCCCTGATGATTAGTGATGTTGAGCATCTTTTCATGTGCCTATTGGCCATCTGTATATCTTCCTTGGAGAAGTGTCTGTTCATTTCCTCTGCCCATTTTTTGATCGGGTTGTTTGTTTTTTTGTTGTTCAATTGTGTGAGTTCTTTATATATTATGGAGATCAACCCCTTGTCAGATGTATGTTTTGCAAATATTCTCTCCCAGCTGGTTGGTTGTCTGTTCATCTTGATTCTGGTTTCATTTGTCTTATAAAAGCTCTTTAATCTGATAAAGTCCTGCTTGTTTATTTTATCTTTAGTTTCCCTAGTCTGGGTAGGCATGTCATCCGAAAAGATTCCTTTAAAACCAATGTCAAATAGTGTGTTGCCTATATTTTCTTCTATGAGTTTTATAGTTTCAGGTCTCACCTTCAGGTCTTTGATCCATTTTGAGTTAATTTTTGTGAATGGCGATAGCACATGGTCCACTTTCATTCTTTTGCATGTGGCTGTCCAGTTTTCCCAACACCATTTATTGAAGAGACTTTCCTTTCTCCATTGCATGCCTAGCACCTTTGTCGAAAATTAGCTGTCCGTATATGTGTGGTTTTATCTCTGGGCTTTCAATTCTGTTCCATTGATCTGTGTGTCTGTTTTTGTACCAGTACCATGCTGTTTTGATTACTATTGCTTTGTAGTATGTTTCGAAGTCAGGAATTGTGATGTCTCCTGCTTTGTTCTTTTTCTTTAGGATTTCTTTAGCTATTCGGGGTCTTTTGTTGCCCCATATAAATTTTAGTATTCTTTTTTCTATTTCTGTGAAGAATGTCATTGGGATTCTGATTGGGATTGCATTGAATCTGTAGATTGCTTTAGGTAATATAGACATCTTAACTATGTTTATTCTTCCAATCCACGTGCATGGGATATCTTTCCATTTCTTTATGTCATCATGGATTTCCCTCAATAATGTCTTGTAGTTCTCATTGTATAGGTCCTTCACCTCCTTGGTAAGATTTATTCCTAGGTATTTTATTCTTTTTGATGCAATTGTAAATGGTATTATCTTTTTGAGCTCTCTTTCTGTTAGTTCATTATTAGCATATAGAAATGCAACTGATTTTTGTAGATTGATTTTGTACCCTGCAACTTTGCTGTAGTTGTTGATTGTTTCTAATAGTTTTCCAACCGATTCTTTAGGGTTTTCTATATATACAATCATGTCATCTGCAAATAGTGAGAGTTTCACTTCTTCGTTACATATTTGGATTCCTTTTATTCCTTTTTCTTGCCTAATTGCTCTGGCCAAAACCTCCAGTACTATGTTGAACAGGAGTGGTGAGAGTGGGCAGCCCTGCCTCGTTCCTGTTCTCAGAGGAATGGCTTTCAGTCTTTCCCCGTTGAGTATGATGTTAGCTGTGGGTTTGTCATATATGGCCTTTATTATGTTGAGGTACTTTCCTTCTATTCCCATTTTATTGAGAGTTTTTATCATAAATGGATGTTGTATCTTGTCAAATGCCTTCTCTGCGTCTATTGAGATGATCATGTGGTTTTTATTCTTTGTTTTGTTGATGTGATGTATCACGTTGATTGATTTGCGGATGTTGAACCATCCCTGCGTCTCTGGTATAAATCCCACTTGATCATGGTGTATGATCTTTTTAATGTATTGTTGTATTCGGTTTGCCAATATTTTGTTGAGGATTTTTGCATCAGTGTTCATCAGCGATATTGGCCTGTAATTTTCTTTCTTTGTATTGTCTTTGTCTGGTTTTGGTATCAGGGTGATGTTGGCCTCATAGAATGATTTAGGAAGTGTTCCATCTTCCTCTATTTTTTGGAATAGTTTGAGGAGGATGGGTATTAAATCTTCTTTGAATGTTTGGTAAAATTCATTGGAGAAGCCATCTGGTCCTGGACTTTTATTTTTTGGGAGGTTTTTGATTACTATTTCAATCTCTTTACCTGTTATTGGTCTATTCAGATTCTCCATTTCTTCTTGGTTCAATTTTGGGAGGTTGTATAAGTCTAATAATTTATCCATTTCTTCTAGATTGTCCAATTTGTTGGCATATAATTTCTCATAGTATTCTCTTATAATCCTCTGTATTTCCATGGTATCCATTGTAATTTCTCCTCTTTCATTTCTAATTTTATTTACTTGAGCCTTTTCTCTTTTTTTCTTAGTAAGCCTGGCTAAGGGTTTGTCTATTTTGTTTATCTTCTCGAAGAACCAACTCTTTGTTTCATTAATCCTTTCTACTGTTTTTTTGGTCTCAATATCATTTATTTCTGCTCTGATTTTTATTATTTCTCTCCTTCTGCTGGCTTTGGGCTTTGTTTGTTCTTCTTTTTCTAGTTCTGTTAGGTGTAGTTTAAGGTTGCCTATTAGGGCTTTTTCTTGTTTGTTAAGGTGGGCTTGTATCGCTATGAGTTTCCCTCTCAGGACCACTTTTGCTGCATCCCATATGGTTTGATATGGCATGTTATCATTTTCGTTTGTTTCCAGATAGTTTTTGATTTCTCCTTTAATTTCATCAATGATCCATTGGTTGTTCAGTAGCATGTTGTTTAATCTCCACATTTTTGTCACTTTCCCAGTTTTTTTTCATGGTTCATTTACAGTTTCATAGTCTTATGGTCTGGAAAGATGCTTGTTATGATTTCAATCTTCTTAAATTTATTGAGGCTTGCTTTGTTTCCCAACATATGGTCTATCCTAGAGAATGTTCCATGCGTGCTTGAGAAGAATGTGTAGTCAGCTGTTTTTGGATGGAGTGCTCTGTATATGTCTACTAGGTCCATCTCGTCCAGTTTTTCATTTAAGTCTAATATTTCTTTATTAACTTTTTGTCTGGATGATCTATCCATTGCTGTAAGTGGGGTGTTAAGATCCCCTACTATTATTGTGTTGTTGTTGATTTCTCCTTTTAGGTTTGTTAATAGTTGCTTTATGTACATTGGTGCTCCTATGTTGGGTGCATATATATTTATAAGTGATATGTCTTCTTGATGGAGTGTCCCTTTTATCATTATATATTTCCCTTCTTTGTCTTTCTTAACCTGTTTTATCTTGAAGTCTACTTTGTCTGATATGAGTATGGCAACACCTGCTTTCTTTTGTTTGCCATTAGCTTGGAGTATTGTCTTCCATCCTTTCACTCTGAGCCTGTGCTTGTCTTTAGTGCTAAGATGTGTTTCCTGAAGGCAGTATATTGTTGGGTCTTGCTTTTTAATCCATCCTGCCACTCTGTATCTTTTGATTGGAGAGTTCAATCCATTTACATTTAGGGTAATTATTGATATATGAGAGCTTAATGTTGCTGTTTTGTCACTTATTTTCTGGTTCTTTTGCATTTCCTTTGTTTCTTGTCCCATTTGTTTTGGACTGCCAATTCAGTTTGGTTGTTCTGTTTTATGATTCTTCTAGTTTTCTCTTTGTTTATCATATGTGGTTTTGCCTTGATTATTTGTTTAGTGGTTACCTTGAGGTTTGGGCAAAAAATCTTGTGTATGAGATAGTCCACTATCTGATAGCCTCCTATTTCCTTATACTAAGTCAATTCAGTCACTTTCCTCTTCCCCTTCTAAGTTGCTCTTGTTATACCTTATTCTATCTTGTGTTGTGGCTGTGTGTTTACAGTGATGAGGTTAAATTTATTTTTGGTGAATTTCTTCCTTTGATCTTTGAGTTTAGTATTTAAGTGGTTGCTAATCTATTCCGGTAAAGATCTACTCTTTCTCTGATTTTGTCTACCTACTTTTCTCCTTCCTCCAAGCTTTGTGTTCCCTTTCTCTTCTTTTTTTCAGGCCTGAGGGCCTTCTTGAGTATTTCTTGTAGTGGGGGTCTCGTGGCCATGAACTCCCTTAGCTTTTGTTTATCTGGGAGAGTTACTATTTCTCCATCATATTTGAAGGATATTTTTGCTGGATAGAGTATTCTTGGCTGAAAGTTTTTGTCTTTCAGTATTTTGAATATATCATTCCAGTCTCTTCTAGCCTGAAAAGTTTCTGTTGAGAAATCCGCTGAGAGCCTGATGGGAGTTCCTTTGTACGTTATTTTTTGTTTTTGTCTAGCTGCCCTTAATATTGTTTCTTTGTCGTTGACCCTGGCTAGCCTTACCACTAGGTGTCGTGGTGAAGGCCTTTGTCTGTTAATATATATAGGTGTCCTGTTGGCTTTGTTTACTGGTCTTTCCTGCTCCTTCCCAAGATTTGGGAAATTCTCAGCTATTATTTCCTTGAATAGGCTCTCTGTTCCTCTTTCCCTCTCCTCTCCCTCAGGAATACCTATAATTCTTATGTTACATTTTCTAATAGAGTCAGATATTTCTCGGAGTCTTTCTTCATTTCTTTTTAGTCTTAGTTCTCTCTCTTCTTCCATCTGGAGTATATCTGTATTCCTATCCTCTAAAGTACTAATTCTTTCCTCCATATTGTCAGCTCTGTTCTTTAAAGATTCCAGATTCTCCTTTATCTCCTCCATTGTGTTCTTCATCTCCATCAGCACTGATTGGTTTTTCTTTATGATTTCAATCTCTTTTGTGAAGAAACTCCTAATCTCATTGAATTGTTTGTCTGTGTTGTCTCGTGTTTCGTTGAGTGTTTTTATGATAGCTATTTTGAAATCTCTGTCATTTAGTTTATGGATTTCTGTGTCTTCGGGGTTGATTTCTGGGTGCTTGTCATTTTGTTTCTGGTCTGGTGATTTCATATATTTTTGCATTGTGGTTCCTGTGTTGGTTTTGTTTTTCCTCATCTTGGAAGTCTCTGGTTGCAATTTCCACCTGCCGCCACTGTTTGGTGGTAAAGGGCTGTGTAGTCTAAGCCCCCTGTGCTCTGCCCCAGTTTTTCTGCTGCGATCCGCAGTTTTGTTTTGTTTTTTTTTCCCGCTGCGATCCACGGGTCCAGTCCAGTTTGATCAGGTCTGCCTCGGATCGCTAGGTCTGGTCTGGTCAAACTGCAGACTCCGGGTTGTGGGGAGGGGGGAGCTCTCTCTTTTGCCCTCTGGGTCCCTGACGTGGGAGGCTTCTCGTTTGCCCCTTTTTATCCGCTCTCTGGGGTGCTCAGATGTTGATGGTAGCTCTGTGGCTCCTCTGAGTCCTCTGTGCGGGAGTTTCCCACTGGCTGAGAGAGTCCGAAGAGCCACGGTTTCCCCGCCAGGGGCCGCCCCTCCCCCCTCTCTGGGAGCCGCAGGGACCAGGATCGCTGATCTGATGGGGGGGAGAGGAGTTCTCCTCACCTCTCCCCACTTCCTCCGGGGGCCGGCACGTTCCGCTCTCAGATGTGCGGCAGTGTGGATCCCTCCGCTCTAGGTTTTCACTGTCTGGGATTCCGTTGTTGGTCTGTGGCTGTTGCTTTTGTTGTATCTTGTGGGGGAAGAGTTCACGGGAAAGCTCACTCCTCCATGATGCTGACGTCACTCTCTGGATAAAATTTTTATTTGTGCTTTTTCTGTATAATCTTGATAGTGGGATTAAGCTAGCTTCATGTAACTAATTTGGAAATACTCCAGTTATTTCTAACGTAATGGGGCAATTTAAATAATCTTGATATTATTTAAATTTTTGATAGAATTCACTGTAAAATTATCCATTCATGATGATTTTGTCAGTGATAAACTGACTCATCAATTTTTTCTATGCTTTTTGGCCTGATCAGTGTTTTAATTCTTGAGTCAAATGTTTCCTTTTGACAAAATTTTACAATTTAGTGTAATAAAGTTGCATGTGGAAGTATCTTGGAACATTTTAAGTCTTCTCATTCACTTGTAGAATTTTTATATATCTAGTGTTATTTTTGTGTTTGTTTCTCTCTTTATCTCTAGGTCAAAATTTTTAGATGTATGCCAATTTTAAAATTCTTTTCAACGATCTTGCTCTAGATTTGATTTATGTGGTCTGGTATAGCTGATTCATTACTAAATTCTTAAATTTATCTTTACCTACTTATGTCCCCTTCCCCATACTTAATTTTTTTCCTGGCTTCTTGACTTGTATATTTGATTTATTTATTTTCCGTCTTAATGTTTTCTGACATTAATTGTCTACCTTAGAATCAAATCCATTGCAAAACATCCCCAATTCCTATTATTATCTCTCCATCTATTTTTCTGGTTGACAACCTCACTGGATGAATTCAATCCTCTGCTGGTTCTGTGGCTGCTCCTGGAGCATGTAAACTGCTGATGTAAATCACTCTACTTGGAAAAAATGTTTTTATGTAATTCATATGATTGGGCAAAAATTGTCAGCACACTAGTATTTCCCCATTGTCCCTTCATGTATCTGCTAAGGGTGTTTTTCTTGGTCTTCATATTGTTTAATTTCCCCACTCACCATGGCGGGTTCTGTTATTTTCTGTACAATTTATTTGAGCTGCTTTGGTTTTGAATTTATATAGATAGTGATAAAAAGGACAGGATATAAAGGATAGATTAGAAATCACAGATTAGAAAGGGTGATATACAAAAAAATCAAACCACCACCACCGCCAGCAGCACCAACACAACCTGAAATGATTTTCACAAGGAAAGTTTTCAGAGCACTATGTGATCCCCACACTCCACCCTCCGTGTAGATCACAGTAAAAAGAAGAGAAAAACAGCTGAGGGGGTGGACATTGTATGTTAATTAGGGGGAATTTCAAAGAGAGTTCCACTATTTTCTTGCTTATTTTCCATCTGTGTATCTTTTTTGGAGAATTCATTATCTTTTCAAGTTGTTTATTTTTTGTTGGATTATTATTATTATTGATTTGTAGTTTCTTTTATTTTCTGGATATAATTCCTTTGACTTATATATGCATTTCAAATATTTCCCAGTCTTTGGCTGATGTGTTCATTTTCTTAATGACGTCTTTGGTGAGATTTTTTGTTTGGTTTGGTTTGATTTGATTTTTTTTATGAAATCCATTTCATTATCCTTGAAATGCTGAAATTGCAAATGAACCTGTCTATTTATGATTCTTTTCCCCCCACTGTTAACAGCACTTGGAGGGATTTTTCAAACTGAAAACTTCTCTCCATGTTTACTTATTGGAATTTTGTTAAGTGTTCATTTAGTAATTTATTTTATTCAATTTTTTCTGCTAATCTTTCTGAGGCTCTTGTTGATATGTTGAAATATCAAGTATTCTCTATCTCATATTTTCTTCTGTAATTTCCATATTATTGCACCATGTTCTGAATAAGATCTTCTGCTTTATTTTATAATTCTTTTATTGTTTTTCATTTATACAAAAATATGTAATACATATATAAAATACAATAAATATACCAAAATATTTTAGTCTCTTAAAACTCTTTTTTGTTCCATGGTTCCATTTTTAGAACTTCCTTTCTTGTTTTGTAGCTATCCTATCCTCTGGATTATATTTGATTACATTAGAGATTTTTTAATGTTATTTTTTATTCTGTTTCCAGTCTCTCTGCTGTCACATTTTCTTTTAATTCGTCTTGGTCTTTCAAGTGACTGGCATTCCTCATATGTTGAAGATCTTGGTTATCTATGCATATTTTTAGAAAAGAGACTGGATACTTCCTTTTAGTTTCCATTACAGATGTGTAAATACTGTTTCTCTCTAAACTTTTCGTTTGAAAAAGAAACCCGATTGGGAGCATAATTACAGATACGAGAAGCCATCTATGTGCTTTATTTTATGGCGAGGAGAAAGAAAGCAGGTCTAGAGCTGACTATCAGACTGTGCATTCTCCGTATGTCAGATACCATAGATTTTCTATGTGCCATTGTTTGATGTCTATGTGTATCACAAACTTCTTACCCTTGCAAGGATTATTTTTAAAAACCTAGATTACAATATTATAGTTTATATAACTTATGCAGACCAGTATGATCCTGATGACTGAGCAAAATTATCTCTCCATTAGAAAGCTAGTTGCTTAATGATTATGCCATTAGTGCAAGGTGAGTGAGACTATATATCAATTACTGGGGCTTCCTGCTATGATAGACCAAGGCATCCATCCTATTATAGGATTATATTTTACAAAAAGCTGAATGCTCATATCCCTGGGATGACCCTTCATTCTCCACACTAGCGAGTGTTGGAGAAACATTTTCCTAAAGAAATGTTTAATAGGGTCATTTCATGTGAGTGTGGAGACCAGTAAATTAGCAGAAATTTACATTCCTGTGTCCCTAGTGCTTGAAGAACTATGAGATCTGAATCAGCACTTTGCAATAAAAATTTCTGTGATAATTGCAATTTGTATATCTGTACTGTTCAATATGGCGGCCACTAGCCACGTGTGGCAATTACACTTGAAATGCAACGTATGACTGAATAACTGAAATTTTGTTTCTAATTTAGTTAATTAAAATTTAAATTCATATAGCCACATTTAGCCAGTGGCCACCCTATTGGACAGCCCAGATCCTGAAACTTAATGTCAGCTTATCATTCACAAATGGAGTTAATGTCTATCTTACAAAGCCGTGTAAGGATAGCATGATAAAATCCTCAGCATGTAGCAGGCGCTCCACAGCTACTTATGAAATTATCCAGGGTTAATTTCTCAGTATACACACCAAAGCCTAGAGAAACATCTACTGAGAGTAGCATCTTAATAGTTGATGCCAATTTTCAGTCAAAGTAAATTGTTATCAATTGACCCAGGATGACTTTCTTTTCTATATGTTGACACCTTACCCGGTAAATTAAATTTAACTTTTTATTTTCTGCCTGAAAAATAGTCTTGTTTTTTCAGCATTGCACACTTTGGTAACCTGCACTTCAAATTCAGCATTTCAATTCAATTCAATTTAATTAACATTTCAGTAAACTTTTCTTTAAGTATGCCACATACTCTTTTCTGGGTTTTCTTTCTTATAATTGACTTACATCTTAAGTGTGGGTATTTACTTATTTATTTTTAGTGAAATAAAGAGGAGTCTTTGTGAAATAGCAAGGGTCTATTTGTCTATCTTTCTATTTTTCTATGTATGTATATATCTATGTATTTGTATCTATATAAAGTAAGTAAAAGTATTTTCACATTAAAATTCCTCACAGCTTGTAGAATAATTACTACAATTGTATATTCTGTAAATTATAAGGAGGGACTTACTAATAACTATATTCATTCCCTACCAAAAGGCAATATAAAATACAGGAAAACAGTGAGAAGATCTAAGTTTTAGTAGTGATTCTGTAATCTTGGCACTACAAGCTTGGGGCTAGTCATGTAATCTCTCTAAGCACCAATTCCTGCATCTATAAAAAAGGAATGGCAGTTCTAAAGTCAAATTTAAGATCTTTTGTGGTAATTAATCAAAACAAGAAAATTTAATAAGTAGTTGAAAATTAAGAAAGAGATAGGTCTTAAAAATTCCAGTTGGGGATTCCAAATTTCAACATGAATTTAAGAATTAAACAATATTACAATGTTTTATAACACAATGGAAAATAATCCTGGATTTTCGACCTGCCTCAGCCACTTAAAAATCCAAACGACCTTGAGCAATTATGTGAACTTCTATTTTCCCCTCCTCACAGTGTAGATAACAATTCCTACCTTCTCTAAACTGCAGGGGTTATTGTGAATACCCAGGCAAATTCATGTGAAATAATTGTATGAATTAATATGATTTTATTATTAAAACATCATAAAGCAAATAAAAAATTACTGAATCAACGATACAGAAAGACTTCAGGTGCTTTAGGAGTTCAGAGAGTGACAAATCTCCAGCCTGGGCTGGCCAAGGAAAGCCTTATAAAGGAAGGATTGAAAGCAAACAGTAATGCACTATACTCAACCTCATATTTCAACATCTTTTTATTTGCATTCCTTTCATTTCAAAATCTAAAACAAATTAAGATAAACTTGAGGGTCAGGAAAAGGGCAACAGAAGATAATAGTTCTGTTTAATGAAATATTATTGTGTCAACACAGAAATGCAGAGTGCTCAAATAAATTGTTAGTGTTTCATTTTGTATTCTGTGAAGCCTGTATCAGAATAATTTAATAATCAGCAAAGACATCAACTTCATGATGTGTCAGAATCATTTCTATTTTATTTCAAATGCAATTTAATATCAATAGAAATAGAAACTACGATATAATAAAATATAACAACTTAATTTCCTTGCATCTTACCCTTGCCCCTTAATTTCAGTTTAACAATTTCAATGCAAATCACATTTCTACTTTTGATGATTTTCAATTATTTAAAGTCTATGATGTTCTCCAAATATGCTATCACTCTATGTATTTAAACAAATACTGCTGAAATTTTTTTTGAAATATTTTCCCTTTAGTTTGTGTCATGTTCAAATTTCACAAAAGGATTTTTGCTACTAACAATATTACTAATAAAACACTTTTAAAGAGGATAATTCCAATTGGACTAAAGTATTAGTTATATTTTTAACGTTCTTTCTTTGGTTTTACTTGTTTCTAAAGCAACTCAACTTTTAATTTCTTCTCACAGTTTTTGTTAAGCTTCTTCCTTCTGTTGGAAAGAAATCCTAATGGCTTTCAAAGTATTATATTTTAGGTTAATCCATTTAAAAGCTATTCTCAAAACAATGATAACTTGCATTATAGGATACTAGGATTTGATAGACTTTCAGCATTTTCTGTGCTTTGTACTGTCTCAGGAAATATATGACTCTTTGTCTCCTATATTTTTACAATAATAAAATCTAAAGAAAATTATCTAAGTAAAATTTCCTATTTCCAGAATTAAAAAAAATAAATAAATAAATTTCCTTTAAAACCCTCCCAATCTGAAAATAAGTTGAGAAGAAAAATATGCAGTCATAATTCAAACAAAAAATGCGAATTAGTAACATTTTTGTAAATATATTTCCTTCTATCACTGCCTCTATGATTCTTCTATTTTAATGAAATTTTCTATTTGGGGAGAAAATACTTGTACTTCTTACATATTAATAATGCTCACATTAAATGTTAGTTAATTCCTTAATTTTATTTTCACTATACTAAGTCATAGATAATAAGAAATACTGTAAACATAAAATAATAGAAATACTATCTATAATAAATGATAAATAACAAAAATTATGTCTAACAAAATAAGACATAACATTTGGTCACAAGAATTCAAATTATCATAAGAGATTTTAAACTATGAACCTGGAATAGTTCAATTAATAGAAGAATTGTGTACAACATTAGTACAAATATGTTCTCTGCATCTACAATGGGACAATGACTCAACTATAAACAGCTTCTGCTGAGACTTAGCAGGTGGCTAAATTACTGTTTTTTTTTAATAACTGATCTTTTTGCTGAGTCTGCCTACATGACAGTCGATTAGTGGCATTTATTGCACGTGTGATGGATTTTCACTGAAAATATCAACACTCTATAGATTATTTTACCAAATCTTAATACAGAAATTTTAACAGAGAGAGAAAGGACATTCTTGCTTGAGTCTCAAAGAATAATACTTTTCTATACTTTTTTAGATTACACCCTAGTCAGTATATACATTTTTAAAGAAAATCATTAAAAAATCAAGAGATTGCACTTTCACAACTGCATCTAGTTTTATATTTATTTCAACTGGAAATACAAGTATTATTGCATAGGTATTATGATATTAAACTGTTCTTTGTATGTATTTTTTCTAACGCAGAAATACTCCAATAAAGAAAATAATAGATTTCTACAGTGAGAAACATGCTTATGGGTCCCTGCAGATGGAAGCCTGGAGGGTGCAGAGTTCTTCAGGTACTTCTGAGCTTCACCCCAAGCCCTCTTACAAATTTGGTTTTAGAACTAAGTTGAGTGGTCCTTATTACTAAATCCTTTTTGAAAAAGAAGAGTGTTAAAGTTCAAAAAATTTAAATAAAGGCAAAAAATTTAAAGTTTCAAAACGAGTTTGGTTCAATTGCTGTAAACCAATTTCTATTTTTTTTCTGCACTTCAGTAAAATAGAAGCCTCAGTAAAATACTAAGTATACAAACAATAATATGTTCCAAAAATAAAATAGTGCTTGAAAATATTGTACTTTTTTGAAAACAGTTTTAGTTTATGAGAGTAATTTGCATAGTACTTGGAAAATTTTTTGTAAAACTTAACTGCATTATAATTTGAGTAACATAGTTGTTCTACATTAAATAGTACACAACTGATATACTATTAAGTGCCATAAACTGTGATCTCTATGCATAAATGTACTTGCCTTCTCATTAGGCACATTATGTCCTGTGCCTTCTGTCCTTCAATAGAAACAAATTGGGAAAATGATTAAAATGTTATTTTGTTAATGTTCAATTTTACATGTTTTAAATGTTTACACGGTCACTTTTAAATACAAATATTTTATTCTACTCAATAAAGTTTGCAGTTAATCATTAAAGTATTTAGAAACGTTAGTCATTCTAAGAAAAGATTTTATGTTTATTGAAGAATGAATCCATTTCATATAATAAAGGGCTCAGTTCCAGTCTCATAGCACAATGGGTTCAAAAATTAGAAAATTAAAAAAGATAATATCTTTTGGTCATTATCTATCATCATTCATTTATTCCACAATTCCTTATTGAGAAATGAATGTGTGTCAGGTAGCTATCTAGCTATTAATAATACAGCTGTGAAGGGAGGAGTCAACATCTGTGCCATTATATACTTTATAACGTGAAGGAGACATTTCAGAAATACACGGAAAAATAATATATGAATTGCCAGGTCGTGGTAAGTGCTATAAAAATATTAAAGGAGAGGCGAGGACAAAGAGCAAGGTGACGCGCGGTATTACTTGATTTAGTAGAGTCAGGGAAGCCTTGCTGTCTGGGAAGCCATTTGGAGCCATGTGGGGAAGAGTGTAGCATAGTATGGGGAGGTGGGGAGGGGGGTAGGATTCCAGACGAAGTTACCTGTGAGTACAGTGCCCTGAGTGTGGAGTGTGCTCGCTGTCTTCAAAGCACAGCCAGGAGGCCTGTGTGGCTGAAGAGGAGGAAGCAAGGCCAGAAGAGCAAGAGACGAAGCCAGAAGGGTGCAGGGGCCAGATCACACAGGGCTTTCCAGCTGTGTTGTTGGCTATTACTTTGAACGAGATGGGAAGCCTTTGCGGGGATTCTTGTTTTGTTTTCTTTTGTTTTGATTTATAGGGCAAAATGAAGTGGTCAAATTTGGAATGAACAATGAAAATGCAGATTAACAGGGAACGCATTCAGTGCTACTGAGAGTGCGAAGAGGCTCACTCACTTTAGAAGACAATGTGATGCTATACCTTGAAGTTGGACATTTATATACTATATAATCCTCCAATTCTATTCCTAGGTATACATCCCAAAGAAACTCTTGATGTGTATCAGGATACATGCACACACATTTTCTTATTAGCACTGTTCACAATGGCAAAAATCTGGAAAGAATCAAAATGTTTGGTGATAGGAAAATGGATAAATAAATTATGATGTATGGATTACCATGCAGAAGTAAAAATGAATGAGCTAGGTTTACATGCTGCAACATAGATGGATCTTAGAATCAGTGTAGATTAAATACAGCAAGTCCCAGAAGATCATGTACAGTATGACAGAATTTTTGCTAAGTCTCTACAAAAATAAAAAGTGAACAGTTTATTGAAAGGGTGACTACATATGTGACCAAGATAAACCAAAAAAGTAAATAGGTGAATAACACACAAAATTAAGGGAACATGATCAGGGAGGAATACATAGATGCAATGGTATTAAAAATTTTCTAATTCATAAAATAAAGAATGGTTTACAAGTGTTTGTTTATTATTATGTTTAAATATATATAAAATTTATGTATCAAATATTTTTTAAAATATTAGAATAATCAAAATATAATATCTCCTTTGAAATATTAATAGAAAAATCATTATTTTGATGAAAATAATTTTTGTAAAAAAAAAGTTAGGACTAGAGAGTCATATCAGCCGAATGGTGGCATAGGAATTTCTGCCATTTGTTCCCCCACCAGAAACATCAGTTTGAACAACTATTTGTTGGAAAATACCCCCAGGAGAGCAAAAGATTCCAGGTGAGAGACTACAGCACCTGGGAGAAGCACAGAAATAAGAAAGGACGCTTTGAGGAGGGTGGGAAAGATGAATTCACACCACCCCTTTGTCTCTCCCCCAAGCCCAGCAGTCCAACTCAGAGAGACACACCTTCCTGGGGGGGAGAAGGAGAGTAAAGTGAGCGCACAGCTTCACTGGGGACTCCAGTGGACCCCAGAGAAGGCCCGCCCAGCACTAGGCTGATTTCCACAGTACTAGGTGGCTCCTGCCATCACCCGTGGCCCCATGCACCACCCACGGCCCCAAATGGCATCCTTGGCAAGCTCCCAGTGGGCTCCCACACACCTGGGTACCCTGCTACTCCAGTGACCCAGGCCACTCTCAGGGCCCATGTGGATTCCATGGCAGGGCTCCTGGCAGACTCTAGGGAAGCCAGGCCCCGACTCACTCCAATGCCTGCTGGCTTCAGCAGGCCAAGGAGGCTCCAGTACACCAGGCCTACAGTGGAATCTCCAGAATCAAGACACCAGCTCACCCTGCTGCCTCCTTATGCCAGCAGCCCCAGGCAGCTTCCAGGAGCACCAGGTAAGGATGGGATGATATATTCAAAGTGCTGAAAAAAAAAAACCTGTCAACGAGAATACTTTACCCAGAAAATTATCTTTCCGGAATGAAGGAAAAATAAAGGCTCACCTAAGGGAATTTATCAACACTAGCCCTGCTGAGGGAATTTATCAACACTAATTACGTGAGGGGATGGAGGTGTTAAGTAACTTTATTGTGGTAAGCATATTTCAAAATATATGTGTATCAAATCATCACTTTGTACACCTTAACCTTACATATATGTCAATAATATCTCAGTAAAGCTGGAAAAAAATTAACAATAAAAAAAAAGTCAAATAAGGTATTTCCAAGAAAAAAAAAGATTACAAACATACTAACAGCATTATAGAGAAACTTGGTCAGAGAATTGCATCTTTTTGCTCTGGAAAATACTTCAATAGCAAAATGTACAAAAGTCACTGTATAATTTTGAGCGGAGTTACCTGGTCAGACTTTGGTTAAAGGTAATGTGTTTGCTGTGTGAACAACTGACCATAGGCAGGCAGATATGGATGCTAGGAAACCAATTAGGAGACAATTTCACTTGAGGAATGATTCTAGCTGGATAGACTTAGTGGTGGATGTGGTGAGAAATATTTGGATTCTAGAATTATTTCACAGTTATATCTATTAATGTAAAATGTAAGAGAAATAGAGACTTCAATATATGGACTTTGAATTGGAGTGGAATAGAGTTTTCATTTGCTGAAATAGAGAAGACTGCTGGAGGGTCATGTTTAGGACACAGCACACAAGATTGTGTTTTTGAACATTTCAGACCTGTGATGTCCATTACACATACATGGGAAGATGAAGGATCAGGGTCTGAAGTTCAAGGAAGGCATCAGAGCTGCAGCTATACATGTGGACGTCAGCAATGAGAGTTTGATATTTATATCCAGTGACTAGAGTTGATATGACAGGTAAGGACTTAGGGGACTGAGCCTTGACAAACAAAGGAGATGGAGCTCACGAGGCCAGAGAGTTAGCGCATGAGAGAGGGCAGTCCTCATATCCAATAAGGAGAGCGTTTGAAGAAAGAAAGAAGGAATGATCGGTTGTGTCAAATGTGGCTGACATTTGTAAGAGGAAGTTGAGAAATGACACTGGAGTTGGCACCATAAAGAGCATAGATAACTGTGACAATGGAGGCCCACAATCTATGCTTGTTACAAGTTATAAATTAAGGCAATAAATTCTTAAATAAAATAATCTCTACACTTCTAACTTGACAAAAATAGCTTCATAAAAATAAAATAGAAAAATATGTGACTAAATTTTGTCAGATTATTACAGATGAGCTACAAATTAAATTATAAAGAAAAAAAAAGGAAAGAAAAAATCACATATGGTGCCTCTAAGAAATGATACATTTTTTGCAAGGTTCTACTGTATTAACTCTGAGAGGAAGAATTTGTGAAGTTAACTTGCCTTTTCCACTACAGAAATACTCAAATCCACCATTCAGTTCAGATTATCTGAGTCAGCCTTTGATGGCAGCCGACTCAGAAACCACAAACTCACGGCATCTGGATGCAGGCACTGTTTTCTTTGAGAACAGAAGACGAGAGATGTGGAGAAGAAGCCTCCAGGGCTAGAATAGTGTTAAGTATGTGAACAAATGTTTTAGGTCACAGTGTGCTAAAGATCAGATCTCAAATGATGGAGGCATCCATGTTTTCTTTAATAACATTTTTTGAGCCTTGGGAGGAGGGAGTAGAACTTTATGATCGGTACATGCTCCCAAATATAAGCGTGTATGATTGCTCATGAACCTCTTAAACTGTACTGTAAGGCTATGGCTGAAGGTAAGGGTAAGGAGGAGTGGAGACTGCCTCCTTAGGATTTCCTTGTTCCTCTCCCTCAAGTCACTGCTTCAGAATGGTGAACACCTCGTGCAAAACACAGACATCGTGGGTTGGAAGAGACTCCCCATGTTATAGCTGAAATTTTTTTTTTCTTTCTTATTAGAGGATGTAGATACTGGGGTAAAAATCAGGGCTTGGAAGTAAATCAGTTCATTCCTTCTTTATTCCATGTCACTTTATATTTCCCAGAACTAAGTAGATGTTCCAGCATCATTTTTACGCCTTCCTGATACTCAGAGTAGGCTCAAAGCCTGCTTTCTGAGGACTGAATATAGCACAACTGCATATTTTGTTTAAGGCTACTTCTCAGATACTTACATTTTTTGTGACAAGTCAAAGAAATTAAAATTAGAATGAAGAGATTTAATGGGAAGAAAAATAATTTTCTTTGCTCAATGAAATTCATAAAAGTGGCTTTTATAATTCAGGTATCTCAATTACTCATTTTTTCCTTGCATTTGAGGTTGAATATTATGCTGCATATGAGAATCAAGAAATTATTTTATGAAATGAATTTAATCATTTTAGTTTGATTGCATAAATATATGTTATCAGAAGTTGTGGCAAATTGATTTTTGCATGGAGAGGGATTTCCAAGGCATTAAGCGATTTGCTTTTGCTTGTCAGCAAGACAGAAGCAAGAAATATTTTATTTCATTTGGACCTACGGTTCTTGTTTGGTTCATTAGTTTTCATTCAAGTTCGTCTACGTGCCACAGTTAATACACTAATACTTTAATGACTGTTTATAAATAAGCTGAGACAGAATTTGGTCTATAAATTCCCAAGATATAATTGCTTCCATAACATATATAGCTTTCTTTCTCCTGATTATTTTCAATTAATATAGATATAAGCGAAACTAGTACTTTTCACATACAAATGTATGTGTTGTCACTGCACTATCTGCAGCTCTAGAAACTCATATAATTAGAATTTATGTAAATGATGGTTTAATGATCGCAAAATCTAAGTGTAATAAAACTTGAACATTTTCATGCACATTTATTTAAACATCAACTCTCCTCCAAAATTTTTTAACTTCTTCACAGCTTCTTTATTTCATGGAGACTTTATTGATTTTTCTATTTTAACGTATATCATGTTTATTATAATTTGAACGTAATTTTCACAGTGAAAGCATGGGCTCCTTGGGGCAGGGATAGTAAAGCATTCATTTGTGTTCTCAGTGAAAAAGCACAGTGAATTAAGCCGAGTAAGCTTAGCAAATATTTGTTGACTCTTCTTATTATGATCCTCTTCTTCTTCCTCTCTCCTCACAAATCTTCTTCCCTCCCCTTCCTGTGTCCTTCCTCCCGGTGTTTAGTACTATAAGCTCATTGCCTTGCATATGTTTCTTCTTTCAGAATTCAGAATCCCTTATAGCTACAGCTGCTGCCTCCAAGGTGTATAGTCATATATTTGGCCTTGTCCTCCCAATGGCACGCCATCTCATATGTAAAATGTAAAATTGTCACATAAGGATTCCCTATCTCGCCACGCATTCCCCTGCTCTCTTAATTGCTCTTACGTCCTACCATCTGGCCTACTGTAAAACCACCCCTTAATTTGTCTCCTTGTCTTCACCATATTTCCCTTCAATCTATCTTTCATCCTAACACTGAGCATTTTTTTCCTAAAATACAGATTTAATCACATCACTCTTCTGTTTGAAAATCTGCTCTACACAATGGCCTGCTATTATCTGATATCCACTATGCAATTTAACCTACATTTCCAGTCTCATTTCTCAAGATAACATCCCACACTCTACTAGATTACTCACTAATCACTCTCCAAATATGCCATGGAATTATCTACCTTGGTGTCTTTTTTTATGATTTATATACTATCTTGAAAAAATATTCATTCATCTTTTCTTTTGTCGTTCTTCAACAGTTAGTTCAAATGTGAAGACTTTTCTGCAGGTAGAATTAATCTCATTCTTTTGGAAATCACATTTTATTTAAACTTCACATCATACCTTGGAAATAATAATTTATGTAAATATTTATCTCTTCTACCATAGAAGATGTAGTTCTCACATGAATGGAACTCATCTTCCAGCATGAGTGATGGTAATGTTCTCCAATGGCATCCTTCTTTCCTGACACTCTCTCTCTATCTGTACCATGTGGGCAAAGACCAGAAAGGCTTTTATCTCTGTAACAAACTCTCTGGACTTACAACATTGCAGAGAGTGAACCCAGCTCGTAGTTTTATTATTATACCAATTCTTGAAAAGCAGTCAGAATCAGTAATGAATTTACAAAATGGTACTCAAAGATTAACATCTAATTATATTCCCCATCATCTTATTTCCCCCTTTCTTATAGTGGTGGTGCTACTTCAGTTTGCATGATTAACCAGAAAGCTCCTAAATAATAGCAACTATTTTCTTACCTCTTTCATCTCTCCCCACAGTTGTTACCCATAATACCTAACAGAGTTTTGTTAACATAGTAAAATCTGACTAGGTAATGGGGTTTTTTATTTGTTTGTTTATTTTTTATCCCTATAATTCTTTGTTTTTTTGGTGAGGAAGATCAGCCCTGTGCTAGCATCTGCCAATCCTCCTCTTTTTTTTGCTGAGGAAGACTGGCCCTGGGCTAACATCCGTGCCCATCTTCCTCCACTTTATATGGGACGCCACCACAGCATGGCCTGACAAGCAGTACGTCGGTGCATGCCCGGGATCCAAACCAGCGAACTCCGGGCTGCTGCAGCGGAGCGCGTGCACTTAACCACTTGCGCCACCGGGCGGCCCCCCTATAATTCTTATTAGAATAAATCAATATATAATGCTTGAAGTTGCATTATTCAGATATTTCAAGCTCTCTCATCTATATATATCTTCAGTAAATTTTCTACCACAGTTAAATATACTAGATGTTTATGTGGTTATATTCTCCTTTTATCATTTATACCATATTTTAAATTATTTGATCTATTTTTTAAAAACTAATCTTCTGTTAATATTTTGTTCTTTTTGGCTCTGGTTTAATCAGCACCTTTGAAAAATACAACCCATTCAAAAATAGGATATGAGCAAACAAATAGAAATACCTATAATCTGGCTACTAAGTTTTGCAAATTGTTTTGTAAACATAGTAACAATTAACGAAAGATGTAAGTTATCATTTCTGTGATACAAATGCCCAGGAGTGTGATGACTAGGTCACATAATAGTTACATGTTTAGTTTTATAAAAACCTGCCAAACTATTTTCCAGAGTGTCTGTTTCATTTTATATTCCCAACAGCGCTGTATGAGAGCTCCAGTTTCTCTGTATCCTTGCCAGCATTTGTGTTATCATTATTTTTCTATTTTATCCATTGCGTCCCAGTGAAGAGCAATCTACCACTGGGGATGGGGAAAGAATTTGGAGAGAGGCTCTCTTTGAGGTTTTGGCTAACAGAGAAAGTCTAATTTGAAGGTAGAACAGGAACATTGAGACAAATCCTCCAGCAACCCGACTTTTACTTAGGCACAAAATAATGCCAGAGGAATCTGGAGTCAGTTGCGCTCTAAGGATAACCATAGCAGAACAAAATCTGAAGACCAGCTCAACTAGATGAACTAGACTAGATTAATTTAACCCCCACCCAATACTCAACAAAATCTTAGCTGAAGAAGAATGCTTATTTCCAGACAAATATATTTTTTACCTCTATCTTTACTGTTCTACACAAAATGTCCAAAGCAAAAAAATACACAACAACACAGTAAAAAACAAAGAAATAAACAGAACCAGACTCAGAGATGACTCAGATGTTGAAACTATCAGACAGTGAAAGTAAAATAACGGTGAAAAATATGCTTAAAGTCTCTAGAGGAAAAAGTGGACAGCATGCATTGACAGATGGAGACTCTCAGCAGAGAGATGGAAACCATAAAACCCTAAAACTATACTGAGATACTATTTCTCATCCATCTGATATGTGAGAAGTCTGATATATGAAAATTAAAAGTATAACAATACATTCTCTCAGTGCATCTGTGGGAAAATAGGCACTATCGTACACTGGGTGGGAATAAACACTGGTAGAACTCATTCAGAAGGGAATTTGCAATACTTATTGTTTTTAAAATGTTTTTAAAAAGATATTTATTTTTTAAATATTTGCATACTTAACAAAACTCCCAATTAATCTAGCAATCCCATTTCTAGGAATCTACACTGACAAACAAAATAACAAAATAAAAAAGGTATATTTATTGCAGCATTGTTTGTAATTGCAAAAATTGGAAACAGGCTATACGTTCATACAAAGGGGAATGGTTGAATAGACTATAGTGTATGATCCACTCAATAGCCTGCTATATAAAAACAATGAGAAAGACTTCTATCAACTGATAGACAGTGATTTTTTAGAGTATACATTGCGAAGGGACAAAAGCAAAGTATATAAAGATTATTTATTGTAGACTACTTTTCATGTGGAAAGAAGGAGAAACAAGAATACACGTATGGAATTGTGCAAAATGAATAAGGAAATTTAAACTAGAAGCAGATGAGAATGGATATCGATAGGGGGTGGGTCGGAATGTGGCACAAGGATGGATGGATGGAAACGGCAAAATGAATTGGGGGTGGCATTTCACTAAGTATACTTATTTTTTAGACATTTCTGACTTTCAGATCTAGGTTAATATTTTATATACTTCATAAATAAATAAAGGTGAAATTTTTACTCATTTTTTTTTTAATAAGGAGGGCTTTTGCTTTCTTTCTTTCCAGATATAAAGAGTTTGGTTGAAAAAGTAAGAAAATATTGACAGTTTCTATATTGCTAACTTTTATCCTTTTTCATTTTCTGGCCAGCCCTGGGGAAATATCACACACAAGTGGAGTATGCACTGGACTCTGAGTTGGGAGTTTTAAGTTCAGTTTTAAGAAAGTCATAACCTTTATGATCTTCACAGCCCACATCTGTGTAATGAGGACACTAATTCTTCTTTCTGGCAAATGTGGTTGAAGGATTTATAAGATAATAAATGACCAGAATGATCCCTTAGAAAATAAGGCTATGAGAAATCAACTCTGCATTTGTTTGCTGGTTGGCTTTGGCAGAGAGGTGGTTGAATTATTGAATAAATTAGTACATAGCTAATCAGATCTATTGATGAAGATATCCAAAATCAAACAATAACAAATTAACTGCTGAATTTTTCATTTGTCTCAATAATTGTATTTAGTTAACTTTAGGTTGATTGCTCAGTAGTCAGACAAGGGTCTTAAAGAGCTTGGATGGTGAAAAGGTGTAGAATAGGTGGGGTTTTGAATCTAAAAGCATTCAACTCCTGGAAGTTAAAGGTGTTCAAATCCCACCTGTGCTATGTTCAAACCATGTGGCATAGCATATTTTTCTTAACTTTCCTAAGCTTACCTATAGTTACCGTGAAACTGACATAATTAGAGTACCTACCTAGCAGGGGAACAGAATAGTGCTTGACTGATAGTAAGCACCCAGTGAATTTTGACTATTATTATTATTGTTATTTGATGAGAATGATTTAAATCAATGAATTTGAAAACAGAAAGTTGTAAGCCTGTTAAACACAAGAACAAGATCTTCACAAGAATTGCAAAATAAATCAATCTACTAAGTCAAGAAAAAGAGTGGAGAAAGAGTGAATTCATAAACAGAAAATGATAATGTCATTGTGATGGATGTCAATGTGTGATTTTTCTAGGATAAATGTACATGACAAGAACTGGTCCTATCAGGGTAGAAATCTAAACAGAAAATTACCATAGAAAAAATAGACAAAGTTGTCAAAAATACACTCCTTACTTTAGAAACACAGGACTTGAATAAGCAATTTCAGATGATAACAGTACAATGCCTTTAAGTAATAGATCATTCTAATAACCTTTTTTTTTTTTTTTTTTATGAGGAAGATCAGCCCTGAGCTAACATCCATGCCAATCCTCCTCTTTTTGCTGAGGAAGACTGGACCTGGGCCAACATCTATTGCCAATCCTCCTCCTTTTTCTCCCCAAGGCCCCACTAGATAGTTTTATGTCATAGTTGCACATCCTTCTAGTTGCTGTATGTGGGACGCGGCCTCAGCATGACCAGACAAGTGGTGCATCTGTGCTCGCCAGGATCCGAACCCGGGCCTCCAGTAGCGGAGCGCATACACTTAACCGCTAAGCCACGGGGCCGGCCCCTCTAATGAGCTTTTAACTCTTTCTGAGGACAAAGGGGAATTGCAAATTATTTCTATGAAGTTAGCTTGGCTTTTACTTCTGTTTTTATGTTTATTAAGTTGTATTGAAGTTTTCATTTCATTGTTCCTTTTCGATAGTCATAAATTTGGATGCTTAATTCTTTTATAATAATATTGCTTATTTCTTTTTTTCCCCAGCTTTATTGAGATATAATTGACATATAACATTGTGTAAGTTTAGGTTGTAGACAGTGTTGATTTGGTGCACTTATATAGTGCAATATGATTACCATCCTAGTGTTAGCTAACACCTCCCTCAGTTTCCATACTTACCGTTTCTTTTTTGTGGTGAGAACATTTAAGATATACTCTCACTCTCTTAGCAACTTTCCAGTGTACAATACAGTATTAACTATAGTTACAATGCTGTTCATTAGACCCCAGAACTTGCACCACCATTCTACTTTCTATTTCTATGCGTTTGGCATTTTTAGATTCTACATATAAGTAATATCACACAATATTTGTCTTCCTCTATCCAACTTGTTTCACTTAGCATAACACCCTCAAGGTCTATCCATATTGTCACAAATGGCAGGGTTTCCTTCTTTCTCATGTCTGAATAATATTCTGTTGTATGTATACACCTCATCTTCTTTACCTATTTATCAGCTGATGAGCACTTAGGTTGTTTCCTTTTCTTGACTATTGTGAATAATGCTGTAATGAACATGGGAGTGCAGATATCTCTTTGAGATCCCGTTTTAGGTAGGATTGCTGAATTGTAAAGTAGTTCTATTTTTAATTTTTTGAGGAACTTCCATATTGTTTTCCATAGAAGGTGTACAAATTTACATTCCTAACAGCAGTGCACAAGGGTTGCCTTTACTCCACATCCTTTTCAATGCTTATATCCTTGTCTTTTTGATAATAGCCATTCTAATATGTGTGAGGTGTTATCTCACTGTGGTTTCGATTTGCATTTCTCTGATGATGAGTGATGTTGAGCACCTTGTCATGTACCTGTTGACTATTTGTATGTCTTCTTTGGAAAAATGTCTATTCAGTTCCCCTGCCCATTTTTTAACTGTATTGTTTGTATTTTTGCTATAGAGTTGTATGAGTTCTTTACATATTTTGGATATTAACCCCTTTCAGATACATGGTTTGCAAATGTTTTATCCCATTTCGTAAGCTGCCTTTTCATTTTGTTGATTGTTTGTTTTGCTGTACAGAAGCTTTTTAATTTGATGTAGTCAAATTTGCTTCTTTTTGCCTTTGTTTCTTGTGCTGTTGGTGATGTATCAAAAAAATCGTTGCCAAGACCAAAGTCAAGGAGATTTTTCTCTATGTTTTCTTCTAGAAGTTTTATGGTTTCAGGTCTTACATTTTAGTCTTTAATCCATTTCAAGTTAATTTTTGTATGTGGTGTAAGATAGTGATCCAGTTTCATTTTTCTGCATGTGGTTATCCAGTTTTCCCATCACCATTTATTGAAGAGAATATCCTTTCTCCATCGAATATTCTTGACTCCCTAGTCAAAAATTAGTAAAGATTTCAAGTAATGAATTTTCTTTTCTTAGTTTCTTTGGTTGTATCTTTTAGTTTCTAACAAATATCATCTTACTGGTATTTTTTTGGACATGTCACATTTGAGATCTTCTTTGAATAAGAGTTAAGGGAAATCACTGTTTATTTGGTTGGTTGTTTGTGTTTATTTAATACTCTACAGCTACAGAAATTTTGTGTTCATTTTAGTTCCTAACTTCAATATAAAATTATTTGGATTTTTCTGTTATCACTCAATCATTTAAATTTTAAACTATAAACAAAACTTTATTGGGCTTTGTGTATATTTATCTTTTGGACAATTTGAAAATTTAAGCAGTGACTACAAAATTATTGCAATTTTAAATGTTATTCATTTGAAAGTTATACAGATTGCAATATTAACATTAGCTTATTCTACAGCATGCTGATTTTTAAGCAAGATTATTCTACTACTGCCAGATAGAAGATATTGGGACTTCAGGTATTTAATACTAATTTTTTAAAATATCATATATAGAGTTTATTAGGATAAATTATGCACATTCCCCCCTTGTCTTTTTATTTTTATGTTGAATATATTGCCATAGGAATTTGGAATCTATTTTTATTAAAATTATATGCAAATATCCATCTGTTCTTTCATTAGAGATTTAATTTTAAAAGAGAAATTATTGTATTCAGTTTCAAAACTTTTATTGAATAGTTTGAAACATTGACTTGGATTGTGAAGGACAAAATATGCCTATTTTCAATAATTATAGGCAATTCATAAATGCACAGCCCTTTGTGTAAGTCCATGTAGGCATATATTGCAAATCTCTGGATTTTTCATTTCTTATATTGTGATTTTAATGAAACAAATTTGAAATACCATGCAAAAACATTTAAGATATGCAAAATACATTGTAATGTTTAAAAGTAAAAGGTAAAGTAGATTTATTAGCTCCAAGTCAAGCTGGCTCAGTGTGATCTGATTCTTTTGACAGTTTCTGTAGAGAAAAGGGAACATAAATTGTGTATTAAATTGACGTGAACTCTTCAATTGGGTAAAGGGTCTGATGGGAGCAAAAATTTAGAGAAAGCCTAGATAAGACAGAATGGAAGACAATAAATCTTACTGAGAAAATTAAAAATCATGATACTGAGAATTTGGGCACATGTTATATTTCTGGATTTCTCTTATAGTCTCAAATGGGAATTATGAGGAGAACAATTTTGGGGACACTAAACCCTACTTTGTAAAAGTGAAAGGGCACATTTTGAGAAAGCTGAATATATTTTGTCAGATAAAATGATAACAGGAAGCTTAAAGAACAGAAAGAACTTGAAAGAAAGAAAGAGAGAAGATACACAAGTAAGCAACAGTGCACTCCAGACAATGCACACACTAAGGAAGGCTGATAAGCAATAGGATTTTTACCACAGAGCAGTAGTTATTTTTTATTAATCCTATCAAATTATGCTATTATTGTTTAATTATGACACATTTTGATACGTTGAATTTGACAACAGTTGCATTCCAGAAGAGGGATGCACTTTATGATTTATTATTTCTTTGTGATAAAATAAAATTCAAAATTTTAAGCTTGTAGAAGAAAACTGAAGCGTGAGTCTTGGCTATGGAAATCTTTGAGACTCTGAGTGTAGCTATGTCACACTGTGATTTCTCTTTCATCTTTATAGGAGACCTTAAAATCTTCCTGCATATCAGAGACAGAGAGATCTGAATTTGAGTCTTTGTTTTGGCACTTGCTAAGTGTGGCCAATAAGAGAAAGTATCTCTTATTCTCAATTTTTTTGTAAAATGTATTTTGTAAAATGTATCTCAATTTGTAAAATGTGGATTAAAAATATCAATCCAGTGGGATTGGGAGATTAGAGATAATATTAGGTAAATTTGATTGATTTGCTTTATCTCTCTCCTCAGATTCCTTTTCTATATCATTTTTATAGGAATTGATTAAACTCAGAATATGCCTGGAAAAAGAAAGCTCTATCTCCCCTCCAATATTTATAATGTGCATAATAGCCACTCTTAAACAGTGTTATTTGTCTATCAAGTTTCTTGTTAAGAGTTAAGTCTTCATGCATTAATGAATTAATCTTTTCTGTGCATCTAGGGTGGTACTGGTTGTATAACAGTCTTAAGACAACTGAAAAAATAATCACTTAGTCATTTTCTTATTTTGATCTAGAGGAGAAAGATCCAGGAAAGGCATTGGAATATGTGTATATTTTGCTTAACTCAGCATTTCCCTAAATGCCACCAAATGCATTTTTGGGGAGTTACTAGACCAGAGAGACTTCCTCTGGACCCTGTTATAGTTCTGTGATTTTAACTGAACTACTCAGGTAGGTGAGGGAGAATGTGTATTGTCAACAGAAGAATTAGATGGTTTATTTTACAGAAAATAAAAGTCGTTTGAAATGTGTATTTTACAAAAACCACCTGATGATATTCTCAATAGGATCAGGCATATTCCATGAAAAGTACACTGAAAATGATGAAATATAATATAACTTTAATTCAAAGTTTTTAAAATCCTTTTCTAGGAAATTGGCTATATATATATTATGGTACGTCCATACAATGCAATACTATTTAGACTTTGAAAAATGAGGCAGATCTGCAAGTTCCGATGTGGAAAAATTTCCATGATGTACTGATAAAAACCAGAGTAGAGAAGGGTATGTTTGGATTGCCACATCTTACAATCAAACAAACAAAAGAGAAACCGGTCCCTAGGGATCATGAGCCTGGCAAGAACAGTTGAGATGAAGAAGATCTTTTACCTTACTCTCTTTTGGGCTGTTTGATTTTTTTTTCGCTATGTGCATCTATTGCTTAATTTATGAAAATTAAAGTGAAAATAAAATGTGAAAAGAAATAATAAAGTGGATTTTGTGAATCCCAAAGCAAAATAATGATAATATGACTCATATTTTATTGAGTGACTTTATCTAAAATGAATCCAAATTTTCAATGTAGTTGACTATTGCCTTTGGAATACAATCAAAATTCTGGATACAAAATATCATATGTAGAAAGAGCCTTATATTTACTAGTTGAGATATTTCTGCCAATTAAATATTTCTTAGTCATACAATAGTCAGAAGAAAGTGTGCCTAGGAGTTAAAAAAGAAAGTGCCCTTCAATATATTTACACGACAGAAATCTAATAACCCTCAATCATGAATATTAAAAAAATTACTTTTAATGTTATAGAAACCTAGAAACAGTTTATTTGTAGAAAAATAAGTGATTATTATAGTGTCACAATATGTGATATGAGTTATCAGCTCAGTGAAGAATGTTAATGAGTAATTGAAAAGGTCCTTAACTGTTAACCACGTAATTTTTGAGGCATGACACCCTCTGTAGCATCCTTGATATTTATCATTAAGTGGGTTTAGTTAAATTAACAACAACCAGCATATTTTTATTTTATGCCTCACAAAACTTTTGAATACTAAATCATACACCTATTTTGTCAAGTTAACCCCTAAATTAGTTTTAACTTCAAATAAAGAAAACAGGGATAAGTCACAGGTTTAAAATTTCACGTATAAACTCTAATCAGTAAAAGACTCCCTGGATCACTATCACTTTAAAACTTAACTCTTTTCTTTTTAAATCTAAAGCTCTTAAGCATCACTAGTTATACCAACATCATGGTCATAAATGCCCTGAGAGAGACTGTTTTTTAAAAATTCACCTCTGCCAGCTCTCATAAAACTGCCCTTTTTCTTTTCCTTCAAGAACTCACATTATGCAAGAGCCTTTATTCCTGTAAAATTATCTTTCCATTTTCCACCACACTTAGAATTTTAGTCCTACAATGTATTCCACTTTTTAAAAATGTACCATCTGATATTTGCTTTTATTCTAAAGTTCAATGATATGATTTAATGTGTTTAATTTACTCAAAAATTCCTGGTTTTTTCTCCTTTTATGATGTATTTTTTGCCTTTTAACATTACTTTTTCTTTTCTGATCCCTTCCTCCCCTGTATTACCACCTATATGAAATATTACCTTTCATTTTAGGTCTACTGGAAAATGTCCTCCCAGCACTCTTAGTCTGGTCCCTAAGTCAGATGTGACCACCCGACCCTGACATCTTCTTTGTTTATACTTTATTAATGGCAGTCAACACAATCTGTATCATCTTCTTCATTTACGATTTGCTTCCTCTAGAAAACTTGCCCGAAGGCAAAAATATTCAGTGGATCACACTTTTCTCTGACCTCCTAAAGCTAGATATATATATATCTTGCTATCATCAATTGATGAGAACTGCTATAATAAAAGTATAATTGTTAGTCAAAATTAGCTTTGTGGTATAAGTCAGTCCCCTGCTTTTCTAGATATCTTCCTAAACTAAAATGAAGCTTTGGAAACAGGGCAAATATGAACCTTTAGTCAGATGAATCCATAAAATTGCCATGTGGGCTAAAATGAAACAATTCTTCAGCCAAAACTTTGTGTGTGTGTGTGTGTGTGTGTGTGAGGAAGACCGGCTCTGAGCTAACATCTATTGCCAATCCTCCTCCATTTTTTTTCCCCAAAGCCCCAGCAGATAGTTGTGTGTCATAGTTGCACATCCTTCTAGTTGCTGTATGTGGGACGCGGTCTCAGCATGGCCGGAGAAGCAGTGCGACGGTGCGTGCCCGGGATCCGAACCCGGGCCGCCAGTAGTGGAACGCAAGCACTTAACCGCTAAGCCACGGGGCCGGCCCCAGCCAAAACTTTTGTCACACGATAGGGGAAAAACAACAAACACCAAAACTCTACTGGTTAAATTCTGAGTTTTCTAAATTTAGTTCCGTGACTGTGATTTTTCCTTGTGTTTAGAAATTACTGCATCCTGGTTTCTTCCTTCTCCTCTCTCTCAGTTGGGTGTTGTCACAGCTACCGATGTTTTCAGCTTATCTTTGAGTCATAACTTTGTAGAATTCATGTTTGTATTAAGTTAATTTATATTCTAAAGTATTTGTATATTTTCTCTATTCTTGGGTGATATGTTGTACAAGCTAAGTTGCACTTGTAAATTAATGTATAATAAATCTATGAGTAAAAAATGGAAGAAAAAGATATCATGGAGATTGGGAGTAATAGCCAACTGGGAAGGTGTATCTTAGAAACCTAATCAGGAGCAAGTGTAGATTTAAGAATTTGGCACTTACTAATTTATTTCTTTGTTCTCGTTTTTTTGACTGTGACAAAGCTTACATCACATCGTATGAGGCTGTCTTAACAAAATTGACATTTTCCCGTAAACCGTTTTTGTGTTTAGGCATGAAATTGACAGACTCCAAAAAGAACTAATAAGACAATTTGGCCAATGACAAGACAGAGTCCTCATAACAACTGTTTCAGGTGTGCTGTCACTTTATCTGAATGGCTTATTGCCTGAACTCAGGGAATTTGCCGAAACTACACTTTGTAACTGCTCTCGTGTTAGGTTCCTTGCAGGAGTTGGAATAGACAACATAAATGAATGTCTAATATGTGCCTTGCTGTACCAGAACTAATTTATACAGCATTGTCAGCAAAATTGTTTACATTATATTTCCTTGTAATGTAACTTATAAAGTGACTTGTTTTTAAAAATAAAAATAGGGTTTAGGTTCACAGCAAAATTGAGAGGAAAGTACAGAGATTTTCCATACACTCTCTGCCCCGCAGCATGCATAGCCTCCCCCATTATCAACACTCCCCCCAGAGTAGTACATTTGTTAGAATTGATGAACCTACAGTGACACATCCTTGTCACCCAAAGTCCATAGTTTACATTAGGGTTCACTCGATGTTGTACGTTCTATGGGTTTTGACAAATTTTTAATGACATGTATCCACCAATATAGTATCATACAAAGTAGTTTCACTGCCCTAAAAATCCTCTGTGGTCTGCCTGTTCATCTCTCCCTTGTGCTAACCCCTGGCAACCACCAATCTTTTTACTGTTCCATAGTTTTGCCTTTTTCAGAATGTCATATACATGGAACTATGCAGTATGTGGCCTTTTCAGATTGGCTTCTTTCACTTAGTAACATGCATTTAAGTTTCCTCTATGTTTTTCCTTGACTCAATAGCTCATTTCTTTTTAGCATTGAGAAATATTACATTGTCTGGATATACCACAGTTTTTTATCTATCCGTTCACCTACTGAAAGAATCTCGGTTCCTTCCCGGTTTTGACAATTATGAATAAAGCTGCTATAAACATTCATGTGCAAGTTTTTTGTGGACGTGAGTTTTCAACTCCTTTGGGTAAATACCATGTAGTGCAATCACTGGATTGTATCTTAAGAGTATGCTTAGTTTTGTAAAAAATTGTTAAACAGTCATCCAACGTGGCTGTAACATTTTGCGTTACTCCCAGCAATGAATGAGAGTTCTTGTTGCTCCACATCCTCTCCAGCATTTGGTGATGTCAGTGTTCTGGATTTTGGCCTTTTAATTAGTTGTAGAGGTATCTCATTGTTGTTTTAATTTGCATTTCTCCGATGACATATGGAGCATCTTTCCTTGTACCTATTTGCCATCTCTATTTCTTTAGTGAGATGTCTGTTAAAGTCTTTGCCCCATTTTTAAATTGGGCTGTGTGTTTTCTTATTGTTAAGTTTTAAAAGTTTTTGTATATTTTGGGGGCTGGCCCGGTGGCACAGCGGTTAAGTGCGCGTGCTCCACTTCGTCACCTGGGGTTGGCAGGTTTGGATCCTGGGCGTGGACCGACGCACAACTTGGCAAGCCATGCTATGGTGGCATCCCATATAAAGAGGAGGAAGATGGGCACAGATGTCAGCCCAGGGCCAATCTTCCTCAGCAAAAAGAGGAGGATTGGCAACAGATGTTAGCTCAGGGCTGATCGTCCTCACACACACACAAAAAAATGTTTTTGTATATTTTGGATGAAGGTTTTTAAAAAAGAAATTAAAATTGTTTTCAGGCTATATTAAACCTCATGTTGTTTGCTCTGGGATAACAATCACTATTTTATTGCTATCTGCCATACAGATAACAGAAAAATAAGTGTCAGTTAAATTTGTTAAATTATTAGCTCACTCATTTTGCATGTCTAAGTACAAAAGGTTGGAAATACATAGAAAGAATGTGAAGCCTAGATAAACGCTAGGTCACTGGTAAAAAGCCAGATTAGTGTTGTTGAATTCTATGATAATTATTACGAAAATATAAAACCAACTATCATAGACTCAGTCTCAGCAGATGCAGAGCACTTAAAAACAAGAACATTTATTTGTATTGTGCATTACAATTTGATAAAAAGCGTGCTCAAAAGCATAACTAAAACATATGTCACTCTCAGTGCTTGTGTCACAGAGTTATCCACAGGGTCCGTATATTCTGTGCCTGTATTCAGAACTTTGATCTCCTTATTATCACTGTCAGAATATTAATTGAGAGATTTCTTTGCTATACTCACAGGAACCATTAAAAGCCTCCTTGAAATAAGAAGATAATCACATTTCTTTTGAAAAATGACAGCACTTATCTTGTCTTTATAAAAAATTCATCTCTTTACCAAGATTTAACTAGACTTGACTTTTTTGTCTTTTCTATTGCCACAAATTTTGGGGTCAGCAAGACTGATACCAGCTGACAAGGAGTAATTACTTGACTCCGCAGTGGTATTTTTTACTTTATGCATCCTGTAATGTTAGGGTCCCTATGTCTGCCATCTGAAATGTGTCTGCATAGGAAAGTGATTCCATTAATTTTATATTAGTAGTCTGAGTGCCTAAAATTCCATTTCTAGATATTTATCCAAGCCAAATGAAATGTGCATCTACACACAGACATATGCACGGTTGTTTTTAACAGTTTTATATTAAATAGATCAAAACTAGAAATAACCCAAATGTCCACCAACGGGTGAATAAGTAAACAAATTGTGATATAGTCATGAAATGGAATGAAATAATATTCAGCAATAAAAGTAATGAACTACTGGTATACTAACAATATGGATGCATCTCAAGATTTCAGTAAAAGAAGTCACACACCAAGACTGCAATATTCCATTCCATTTTAGGACTGAATGAAACTCATTTCAAGACAAATTTAATCTGAATTAACAGAAACAGGTCAACTGTTTCCTGGGTTCTCGGTGCGGGAGAATGAGACACAAAGGAAACTTTCAGGGTCATGGAAATATTTTATATCTTGAATGTGTTGGTGGCTACATGGATTCACAAATTTGTTAAAGCCATTGAAATATATGCTTGGAATTAGTGTATTTTATGTACTTAAGTTTTATCTCAATAAATATGATTTTAAAACATAAGATGATTCTTTCTTAAAGGATGCAGGTGTATAAAAATTATCCCAATTGTAAGTTGTCAACATTTTATAATTGTCTTCATCTTATTCTTCATTATTGTGAATAATGCATTTTTGCTTTAAATTTTTACTCGTAAATTTAGTTTTACAATCCATTGCCAATAATTGTTTGGATTGAATTACAGGTTTTAACGGTTTCACCCATCTTTGTTTTCAACCATATATTTTTTAACCTCAAAATGTTAACTTGATTTATTTCTTGGTTGGTTAACAATAATCTTCCAATATTTGCTTTTCAAGAAACTAATAGATATTATAATAATAACAAAAATAACTACATTTATTGTCATGTACCAAAATGTTCATTATGTACCAAAACAACCTTAGGATGTTTTGATCCAACTACTCTAACAATTATTTGCCTTATAACATATTTCATAACGGATTTTCTGAAGGACAGTGTATAAAAAATTAAAATTAAATATCAGCATGAAGCCACGACTGTATATTTATATATAGACATATATATTGTCTAACATATTAAAAGAGCATCTTATTCACATTATAATAGCTAGTAGCAGTAAAACTCGCAATTTGAGCATACATTAATACTCTTCACTTTTCCCCCTTCTTTATTGAGGTATAATTGACATATAACATTGTGTAACTTAAACGTGTGCAATATGATGATTTGACATATGTATATGTAGCAAAATGTTTACTACAAAAAGGTTGGTTAAGAGACATCACTTCACATAATCACCATTTTGTTGTTAATGTTGTGGTGGTGGAGAGAATCTTTAAGATCTCCTCTCTTAGCAACTCTCAAGCATACAATACAGTGTCATTAACTATAGTCACCATGCTGTACATTACATCCCCAGAACTTATGCATCTTATAACTGGAAGTTTATACCCTTTGACTAACATCTCATTCCTCCCCGCCCCTCAGCTCCTAGCAACCACCAATCTACTCTCTGTTTCTGTGAGTTCAGCTTTTTAAGATTCCTCATATAAGTCCTCACTGCTTTTAAACAGCTTTATTGAGATGCAATTCACGTCATACCATTCAGCCATTTAAAGTATACAATCCAATGGTTTTCAGTATATTGACAGAATCGTGCATTCATCACCACAAGAAATATTAGAATATTTTCATTATTCTGTTCATTTTCCAAAAATAAATCCCTCTTCCTTTAGCTATCACTTCCCAATCCCACCATCCTCCCCAGCCCTAGGCAACCACTAATCTATTTGCTGTCACTATAGATTTGCCTATTATGGACATTTCGTACAATGGAATCACACAATATGTGATACTTTGTGACTGACTTCTTTCACATAATGTTTTAAAGGATTCATCCACACTGTAGCATGAATCAGCACTTCACTTGTTTTTTAGCTAAGTAATATTTCATCAGTTGATGGACATTTGGATTATTTCCACTTTTTGACTATTAGGAATAATGCTGCCATGAACATTCATGTATGAATATTTTTGTGTGGATATATGTTTTTATTTCTCTTGGGTATGTGTCTAGGTGAGGGATTGCTGGGTTATAGTAACTCTATGTTTAACCATTTGAGGAACAGCCAGTCTGTTTTCCAAAGTGGCTGTAGCATTTTACATTCCCACAAACAGTATAAGAGGGTTCCAATTTACCACATCCTTGCCAACAGTTGTTTAGCCATCCTCGTGAGTAAGAAACAACAACTTACTGTAGTTTTGATGTGTTGATGGGGTTATACATCTTTTCATCTGCTTATTGACTATTTTTATATCTTTCTCGCAGAATTACCTGTTCAAATCCTTTGCCCATTTTTAATTGGGTCATTTATCTTCTTCTTATTGAGGTTTAATAGTTCTTTACATATTCTGGATATAAGTCCCTTATCAGGTATAAAATTTACAAAAAATTTCTCCCATTCTGTGGATTATCTTTTCACTTTTTTGATGGTATTCTTTGAAGAACAAAAGTTTTTAATTTTGACAATGTCCATTTTATCTATTTTTTCTTTTGTTGATGTGCTTTTGATGTCATCTCTAAGAAATCATTGCCTAATTTAAGGTCACAGAGATTTATGCATATATTTTCTTCTAAGAGTTTATAATTTTAGCTCTTACATTTACATATTTGATTCATTTGAGTTAATTTCTGTGCATAGTATAAGGTAAGGGATAAACTTCATTTTTTTGTATGTTGTCACAGCCCAATCTATCAAAAGAGTATTCTTTTCTCTACTGAATTGTTTTGGCACCCATGTCAAAAATCAATTGACCATAAATGTTAGGGCTTACCCTGAGCTTTCAATTCCATTCCATTGATCTATATATCTATCCTTGTACCAGCATCGCACTGTCCTAAGTACAGCAGCTTTACTGTAAGTTTTGAAATTGGGAAGGGTAAGTCCTCCAACTTTGTTCTTCTTTTACAAGATTCTTTTGTCTATTCTGAGTTCCTTGAATTTCCATATGAGATTCCATAAGAGCTTATTAAGATCAGTTTATGAATTTGTGCAAAGAAATCATCTGGGATTTTAACAGGGATCATGTCGAATCTGGGGATCAATTTGGAGAATATTACCATCTTAAGCATACTAAATCTTCTGATCCATAATATGGAATGTAATTCCGTTTATTTAGGTCTTTAATTTCTTTCATTATGTTTGGGCACTAGTTTTAACCTATTATGTTGTACTGTTGAAACAAAATTTGGAAGACTAAACACCTCTTAAATTTTACCTTCTGTTTATAAAGTTTGAATTTCAGCCAACAAAAGACAGTTTAACTGTTACTGAAGATCAAAATCATTTCAAAGAGTTTTTAGGAAGTATTCAAAGTAGGAAGAAACAATCAGGAAACTTAATTTTCACAAAGTATCTTAGACATATGGTAAACTTATGGAAGTTAACTGTTAAGTCTATTGCACTAATTAAATCATATGGAATAGTAAGTCATTTGGGGAAAAAATATATATATATACCTGTACACTTATTTTCATTACTATGATTTTAGCTCTTTATTCCTTTGAAGGTTGGAGTGTATTTTAGATCTTAGAATTTGTTGAAATGAAAATGAATGCATTTTAAGTTACATTACTGGTAATACAGGCTAATATTAAACATAGTTTCGTTAAAATAAAATTCTAATAAGTTTTCTTTTAGGATCTTAATTTTTCTCCTTTTTGTTGTGCATTGGACAAAGATGACTCGTAATTTTTCTTTTTTTTCTATAGGTCAACAACTTTCTCTGCACCTAACACTGTATCTTAACTTATAATGGGAGGTACCTTCATTGTCTTTCCAATATTTATACTTTCCTACCATGTGCTCATTATGTTATTCTTAACTATAGGTAAACAAGTTATTAATTTTTTATGTGTGGGGAAAGATTCACCCTGAGCTAACGTCTGTTGCTAATCTCCCCTTGCCTTGTTTTCCCTCCCCAAAGCCCTAGTGCATGGTTGTATATCCTAGTTGTAAGTCATTCTAGCTCTTCTATGTGAGCCACCACCACAGCGTGGCAACTGACAGATGAGTGCTGTGATTCCATCACCAGGAAATGAACCCAGGCTGCCAAAGTGGCGAGTGCCAGACTTTAACCACTAGGCCATCAGGGCTGGCTCAGCAAGTTATTTTAATTTTTATAAAAGTTCAGATGTCACAGAATATCATAGACTGTTTCAGAGATCCGAGACAGTAAGAATACATACCATTTTTATAAAAAAGTGATGTAATCTATATGGCTGTAACAACAACATCAATAGCAACAACACAGCTAAAATTCATTGAATTCAATAAGATAGAATTGTCTTTTTCTTTCATAATAATAATCCAGAAGTAAGTATCTCATTCCTCTTTTATTTCCTTCTCATACTCCTAACATGACTTCTCTCTCTGGGTCCTGTCTCTGGTGGCAGTTTGTATCCCATCTGTGTACAAGCCAGCAGGAGAGTGGAAGTCCAGATGAGGAGTACAGTCCTTCTAACTTTACAACCCTGATATAACACATGCCACTTCTGCTCAAATCCCACTGGCTTTACATCAGTCACATGGCCACATCTAGCTGTATGCAGGATGTGAAATGCGTTGTAAAGTTGGATGACCTGTTTCCACCTAAATTCAGGAACTGTGTTAATAAAGGAAGAAGGTTAAAATGAATATTAGTAGACAGTTCAGTCTATAATATACCTTTTTGAAAATATACTTTAGAAACTGAGAGCCTGAGCAGAGAATGGATTGATTTATATATTATATAATGAATAGTATATATATTTTCTGACTTTTGCTGGACTAGAAATAAAATCCAAGTGTGCTTATTTTTAATCCAATTTTCTTGCCACTATGGAAAAACATTGCAATATGATTGAGTGGCAGTAGGAGTAATATTTGAATGCCATTATAATTTACTTAGCTTTTCTTGAGCATCATAGAGCTGCTGTGAGGAATAATTGAAATATAATGTATGAAAACACTTATCACACTGAAAATAAACAAAAAATGTGAGTTAATGACCAAATTTGAAATAATAACTTCCAGGTTTTTAAATCCAATGGTCAATTTTATTTTTTAACGTACTTGATTTATGCATGACATTTGACACAGGTGCCCACCTCCTCTTATTTGTAATTTTCCTCTCTTGGTTTCTTAGACTACAATTTATATGTTTCTTCCAAATTACTGGTGTCCATTTCTCAGTCTCTTGGATTGTCTTCTTTTTCTACCAAACTTCTTAACGTGGAGTGCTCTCATGCTCAGTCTTTATTTCTCTTCTCTTCTCAAATGGCACTCACTTCCTTGGTAAAATCAACCAGGCAAACAAATTTAAGCATTATGTATAGGGTGATAATCCCCAAATTTTTTACAGAACTTCTCAACTCCAGGCTTTATATCCAATTCTTTAACCGACATCTCCACTTGAATACATCATGAACATCTAACATTGCATAATCAAGTGGGATCCCTACCCTACCACACACCTGCTCTAATCACAGTCTTCACCATCTCAGGTTACAGGAATTCCTTTCTTCTAGATGTTTGGATCAAAAACCATGGAATCCTTCTTGAATCCTCTTTTTATACCAGATTGCACATCAGAAAAGCTATTGCCCCTGTATCCTAAATGATATTCAAAATGTGACCTCTTATACTTACTTCCATTGCTACCACCCTGGTCAGAGCCTCATCATTTCTCACTGTATTTGCTAGAGTCTCCTAGGAGGGGTTCTGCCTTCCATTCTTGGCTCTTTATATTCTGTTCTCAACACAGGAACAAAAGGGATGTGATAGGAGGAGGTGCAGCTGAAGAAGTGTATCTAACAAGCTTCATCTGTGTGTAGACCAGATGCAGATCACAAGGTACAGAACTTTGAGCCTGATGACATAGTTAAGGGAGATTTCTGAGGGTTTGAATAAAATAAATAAAATGAAATAAAATAACGATTTTATTTTGCCTGTGAGAGAAACGGAAATAATTGTGGACATACAGCAGATGAGGACAGGATAAATTGCAAAATATGGTAATAAATGTGATCAACAATACATGTCCCTTTTGCAACATGACTTCCCTACTTTGCCTATCAGGAGATGGAGTTCATTTTCCCACTCCTTGAGTTTGGGCTGGTCTTGCTTACTTACTAATAGAATATTGTGTAAGAGATGTTAAGTGATTTCCATGGCTAAGCCATAAAAACCTTCAGCTTCCTCTCTTAATTTTTTTGGGATACTGCTCTTAGGCTTCCTAATAAGAAAGCCAGTCTCACCTACTGGAGGATGAGGAGCTACATGGAGGAGAGCCGAGTCTTCCCTGTGGACAGACGGCACCTACTGCCAGTGTTGTGAAAGGCCATGCTGGACCTTCCAGCCCAGCCACTCCTCTCTCTGAATACAACTGTATAAATGAGCCCAGGTAAAACCAACCAAGACACTCCCCAGGAAACAAATGGAAACTTGGAAATAATAAATTAAGGTTGTGGTTTTAAATCACTAAATTTGGGGCTGGTTTGTAATGTAGTAAAGATCAATGAAACACTTGACTGTCCCAGTTAAAATTGCAAGTTGCTCTCTGATATCCACCATTGCTTAGTCTGTTTTCTTTTTCCCTAATGCTAGTGACATTTAACAAATTACAGAATTTAATTATTATTGTTACTTTTTATTGTTTATTATTTGTCTCATCTACAAAAGTGTCAGCCCTACAATAACATGACTTTTTGTCTGATTTGTCTAATGATGCCTGACATATAGCAGGGATTGAATAAATAAATGAATGAGTGAATAACTCTGAACTGTGATATAGTGTTAGTACATTTACTATTTCTGGGAAAAGTATCCAAGTGAGGTGCATTATCATCTGTATAATTGTGTCACGTCACAAGTGGAAAGTGTATTTTTAGTGTTTTATTTTATTTAAATGGTTATTTCTCAACATTTTTTTCTTTATGATATCATATTTATAAAAGAAATTTGACATGGGTGACGTCTACAAGCCATAATATTATTATGAGCTGAGAGAATTATAAAACATGTGGAAGCTCAAATATGGCAATTACTATAGGAAATATTGTGTCTAGTAGTTGGAAACCTAAATATGTGTTCAGCTTCCAATGCTAGCCTGAGCCAAATTCCAAATCCAAGCCCTACCACCAAATTTGAACAGTAAAGTAAGGACAGATGGGTCAGGTAAAGGCAGTTTTCAAAGGGAAGTGCCAACCTATTCTTACAGCCTTCAGCGTCAACAGATCTCACATTTCAAATACTGCCTTGTAGTACCAGGTTCCCATGACAGAAATCCTGCACTTGTGACTCAGGCTAATCTCTGGCTATCTTCCTTAGCACCGTAGCAAAGGATGAGTGTTAACAACAGAAAGAATCCCCCACAGGCCTAATGTTGACCAGCTTTTTATTTGTTTTGTTATCTAATAATCCTACAGAAACTCTGAATATTTCTGGACTATGGTTTTCAATTTCTCACTTCCAAAATTACTTATGGACCAATAGATTTTCCCCCCAATAAACCAAAGAAGAATTTTAACAGCTCAGTGTAGGACATAATGCAAAATGTGACTTGAAATACTGGAAATTAAATATTGTCCCGCTCCTCCCATTGTGTAAATTATAGTATTCATATTAGTCAAGATTGCACCGCATCTCACAGTTTATATTATCTCATTTGATCATCACCTAAACCTGTGAAGAAACAGAAACAGGTTTCATGGAATTTTAGTCACTTTGGAAAAAAAGTGTTTTAGACAGATGGAGAAGCAGATCTGTCTCCAGTTCCAATGCTTTTTCACCACGCTACACTCACTCCTGTTGGCACCAAATGGTGATTTTGCAGTTTGGGCTCTCTGGAAACACATATCGGGATGAAGTGTGGGCTGCAAGATGTTTGTTAAGGTAAACTCACATGAAAGGAAGGGGGGCAGCAATGGGATGAGGCATTGGAAGAGTCTGACTGAGATGCAGACAGGACGAACCCTGGGCAACCTGGCGGGGAACTCAGGATAATTAGGACCCATCAAGGTGTCCCAGATTGGGCCAAAAGGTTGTGCCTTTATACCTCTACCTCCTTCAGTCTCTAGATGTGGCTTGACCTCCGGCTGGTCCTTTCTCCGCTGCTGAGGCAGATACTGAAGGAGTTGATAGCTGCAGGCTGTCTGTCTGCTAACTGTACTCTCTATAGCCTGTGGGCACCGAGTCCTTCCTGGAAGGGGTATTTGGACAGCACAGCTCTGTTCTAGCACAGATGTTATAAAAGGAAACTGCTTCTTCCCTAATCCTCTCCAATATTCCTGTCTTCCACGTCCCAAACACGAGCACTTGAGGAGGAAGCAAATTTCTTAGAAATGCCTTTAATTACATGTAAAGCCTCTAAAACCTCTTAGATTCTAAAAAGATGGGTAAATATAAAGGAGTTGTTGGGAAATAAACCAACTACAAGACAACAAGTCTTCATCTTTTATAGTGAATAGTCCCTAATCCCTTACTGCGCTCCACTTAGCACATTGAAAAATTCCTCTTATTGTACTTGCAATGTTTTATCGTAATTTTTGCATCTTTTGCATCTTTAAAAGTTCATGGAGTCTCAACACCATGTCTTATTCCGTTTCATAACCTATAATACCTACTGTAATGTCTAGCACTTATTAGGCCCTTGATAAATGTTTTTGAATGAATGTATACATTTCACACCCTTCTTTCTCTGCAACCCTAACACTCCTTTCTCATTCCAGCCTTCCCTTCTTGGCCATGTAAAGGGTTTAGGGAGAATAGAGTAATGCAAAGAAAGAGAATAAATCAACATTTAAATTAATAAAATTATTTGGCAATTCTACACAGAGATATCATAAGAGTAGGTATTTTGTAGATATTCAAACAATAAAGTAAATCATTTAGCAATAAAAATTTCAGACTTCTCAACATACATAATTTCTATCAATACTGTATTCCCTCAGAAAACAAGTTGCTACTATATCTTTATACTGGACACTAGACAACTAGAATGTAAGAAACAATAATGACTAGAATCTTACCACACATATCACATTCCTTGGGAAAAAAATTAATAATTTCAATACAGTAACATTGAATAGAAATCTAAAGGAAGGGGTAAGAATTGCGGAAGAATATTATAAAAGTAGAAACAATTTACATTTCTAAAACAAACGAAAAATCAGAGTAATGTGACTTTCCTGACAACTTACTCTAGTGTGAAGGTCTAAATTCACTCTCACACTAGGGCTAAGTAGGTGTTCGTTCTCTTTGATCACCATCACTATCTCCAGATTGTTTTTATAGCATCACTCAAGATCTTCCTTTCATTTTATCCCCGTTTTATTTCTGTTATACCACATTATAGTCTAACTCCTTAGTTTTCACTTTCTGACCTCTGTGGCACATTCTTTGAGTTATTTGATATGTGCATTTTCTTGTTTGGCTCCTGTTCTCATCAGAGTCAGCTTCAATACCCAAACCGACGAGTCATCATAGTAGGTGAGTTCCTTAATTTTTCGCTCAATATCATGTCTGCGAGTTTCCTCATGTTAATGCATTTAGTTAGAATCTATTTTTGACAATGTGTGAATATCCCCAAATTTATTTCTCCATTGTACCATTGCTGGACATTTTGTTTCTTTCTAGTTCTTAGCTATTATTAGCAAACTACTTTGAATACTTTTTGCATATGGCTCATAAGTCATATGTCCAAGAACTACGGTAATTATACACACACACTCACACACACACAGAACTGAGTTGTAGGAATGTGTATCATTAAATTTATTATATAATGCCAAGCTGATTTCCAAAGCGATTGTAATATTTTACACTTTGAACAGCAGAATGTGAGAGAATCTGTTGTTCCACATCTTTGCCAAAATTTGTGACTAACAGACTTTTTAGTTCATCTCTGTCTTTTAGTTATGACATATTGTGGTATCTCACTGTGGTTTTAACTTTTATTTTCCTGATAAATAATTAATGAGTATCTTTTCTATAATAAAATGTCCGCTAATGAGTTTTATTCATTTTCTATTCATTGTTTATATTTAATTTATACACTTATAGCGATTCCTTAAATATCTGGATACCAGTCCTTTTTTAGTATAATCTTATTTCAAATATATTTTCCCAGTTTGTAGAATGTCTTTTTACTCTTTTAATGTTATCTTGTGAAGAATAGATTTTCTTAATTTTAAGGTAGTAATATATACCAATCTGTGTTTCTTTATGGTTAGTGATTTTTTTCTCTTTTTAAAGAAATTCTATTCTCTCCCAAGATCTGAAATCATTCTCCTTAATTATGTTATAAAAGGTTTATAGTTTTTCCTTTATATTAATATATTTAATTTGTCTGGAATTGATGGTTTTGCATGTATGAAATAAGGACATAAGGCTTTTTTTATTTTATTTTTTTAAGCCATATGGTTACCCAGTAGCATTAGAACACTTTACTAGCAAGTCTATTGTGGTAGATTATACTTACAAAAGATGATTTCAACATCTCCCATCCCATACGATCTTCTATAATGTGACTTTGCCACTCTTTCCTCAAAATGTGTGCTCTGTGTTCCCTCACCTTGAATCTAGGTGGACTTGTGACTGACCAATAGAGATGGCAGACATAATTCTTTGTGTCTACTGAGCCTGGGATATGAAAGATAGTGTAGCTTCTTCTACCTTGCACTCTCAAGCATGTGTATGTGGAGTCTTGAGCCCCAAGCTGCCATGTAAAAATCTTACTCCCCTAAGGCTGTCAGGTTGTGAGGAAGTCATGTGGAGAGGCCGCATGTAGACACTTAGATTGACAGTCTTAGTCTTTGAGTCACCCCAGCCCAGGAACCCAATGTGCAAGTGAAAAAAACCTTTAGATGGGTTCTGCGTTTAGTGCCATTCATTCATTTTTTTCTAACTTTACTAATATCACACATTTTTTATTAATGTAGCTTTATAAGAAGGTTTTATGTTTCCATTGCAAGTTGTCTCATCATTTTTTTCAAGAGTATCTTGGTTATTTTTCATCCTTTACATTTCCATATATTTTTAGGATCAGATTTACAAATTTCCACAAACATGCCTTCAGAATTTGATCGGGAGTACTTTAAATCTAGAAATATATCTAGGGACACTTGCCATTTTTATAACGTTGGAATTTCTTATTTATACACATGATATATATTACCACCTTTTATTTAGGTTTTCTTTAATGTTTCTTATTAGAGTTTATAACTTTCTCCCTAGGGGGTTGGAGATTTTTCCTAGTTCCAGAGAAAACTAGTGCTTCTTTCTTTTCTCTCTCCTTTCTTCTTTTCTTCCTCTGCTTTTTTATTTGTGTTTTGTTTTCTTCTCCCCAAAGCCCCAGTGCATGGTTGTATATCCTAGTTGTAAGTCCTTCTAATTCTTCTATGTGAGCCACCACCACAGCATGGCAACTGACAGACGGGTAGTATGGTTCTGCACCCAGGAAATGAACCCAGGCCACGTAAGTGGTAAGACCACTGAACCTTAACCACTAGACCATCAGGGCTGGCTGTGTTTTTTAACTAATATTTTATTTTTTACAAGCAGTGTTAGGTTCACAGCAAAATTGAGGGGCAGAGACAGAGATTTCCCACATACTTCTCTCCCCACAAATGTATAGCCTCCCTCACTGTCAACATACCCCATCAGCATGCTGCATTTGATAAAACTCATGAGCCTATCTAGACACATCATAATCACCCAAGTCAATAGATTACATTTTGGTTCACTCTTGGTGTTGTGTACTTTTCATGGGTTTGGACAAATGTAAAATGATATGTATCCATCATTTTGGTGTCGTATAGAGTATTCTCACTCCCTAAAAATAATCTGTTCTCTGCCTATATTCATGCCTACCTTTCCAATCCCTGGCAACCACTGTTCTTTTTACTGTTTCAGACTTTTGCTTTTGCCAGAATGTCATATAGTTGGAATCATACAGTTATAGCCATTTTAGATTGACTTCTTTCATTCAGTGCATATGCATTAAAGTTTCCTCCATATCTTTACATGGCTTGATAGCTTATTTCTTTTTAGTACTGAGTAATATTTCATTGTCTGGATATGCCATAGTTTATTTATCCATTCTCTTACTGAAGGACATCTTGATTGCTTCCATGTTTTGGCAATAGTGCATAGAACTGCTGTAAACATTTATGTGCAGGCTTATATTTGGACGCAAGTCTTCAACTCCTTAGGGTAAATACCAAAGAGTACAATTGTTGGATCATATGGTAAGAGTATGTCTAGTTTTATAGGAAACTGCCAAACTGTCTTCTGAAGTGGTTATGCCATTTTGCATTTCCACCAGCAATGAGAGTTCTTGTTTCTCCACGTCATTTGGTGTTGTCAGTGTTTTGAATTTTAGCCGTTCTAACATGCGTGTTGTGGTATCCCATTGCTGTTTTAATTTTCATTTCCCGGATGACATGATGTGGAGTATCTTTTCATGTGCTTTGTATTTGCCATCAGTATGTCATTTTTGGTAAAGTGTTGGTTAAGGCCTTTGGCTCAGTTTTTAATCAAGTTATTTGTTTTCTTACTGTTGAGTTTTAAGTGTCCTTCATATGATTTGGATAACAGTGCTTTATCAGATGTGTCTTTTGCAAATATTTTCTCCCAGTTTGTGGTTTGTCTTCTCATTCTCTTGACAGTGTCTTTCACAGAGCAGACATTTTTAATTTTAGTGAAGTCCAGCTTATCAGTTATTTCTTTCATGGACAGTGCCTTTGGTGGTGTATCTAAAAACTCATTGCCATATCCGAGGTCATCTAAGATTTATTCTATGTTATCTTCTAGAAGTTTTATAGTTCTGAATTTTACATTTAGGTCTGTGATCCAGTTTGAATCAATTTTGTGAAGAGTGTGAGGTCTGTGTCTATACCTTTTTCTTTTTTTTCTGTGTGTGGATGTCTACTCGTTTCAGTATCAGATATTGAAAAGACAGTCTATGCTCCATTGTACTGCCTTTGCTCCTTTGTCAAAATTAGTTGACTATATTTATGTGGGTCGATTTCTAGTTTCTCTATTCTGTTCCATTGATCTATTTGTCTATTCTTTTGCCAATACCAGAATGTCTTGATTATTGTGGATTTATAGTATGTCCTGAAGTTGGGTAGTGTCAGTCCTCCAACTTTGTTTTTCTCCTTCAGTATTGTGTTGACTATTCTGGGTCTTTTGCCTCTTTATATAAACTTTAGAATTAGTTTATCAATGTCCACAAAATAATTTGCTGGGATTCTGATTGGATTGCATTGAATCAATAGATCAAGTTGGAAAGAACTGATATCTTGATAATATTGAGTATTCCTACACATGAACACGCAATATGTCTCCATTTATTTAGTTCTTTGATTTTGTTCATCAGAGTTTTATAGTTTTCCTCAAATAGATCTTGTACATATTTTCTTAGATTTATATGTAACTATTTCATTTTAGGGGATGCTAATGTAAATGGTATTGTGTTTTAATACCAAATTCTGCTTGTGTATGGATGGTATATAGGAAAACAATGGCCTTTTGTGTTTTAACCTTGTATCCTACAACTTTGCTATAATCACTTATTAACTGCAGGAGTTGTTTTTGTTGATTCTATTGGATTTTCTACATAGATGATCATATCATCTATGAACAAGACAGTTCTATTTCTTCCTTTCCAATTTATATACCTTTTATTCCCTTTTCTTGTCTTATTGAATTAGCTGGAACTTTCAGCATGATGTTCAAAAGGAGTGGTAAGTGGGGAAATTTTTGCCTCGTATCTAATATCAGTAGTAAAGCTTTGAGTTTCTCACATTAAATACGATGTTGTAGGTTTTTTGTATATTGTTTATCAAGTTGAGGAAGTTCCCCTCTATTCCTAGCTTACCGAGAGTTTTTAAAATGAATAAGTGTTTGATTTTGTCAAATTCTTTTTCTGCATCTTGTGACGATCATGTGATTTTTCTTCTTTAACATGTTGCTGTGATGGATTACATTACCTGATTTTGAATGTTAAACCACCTTTGGATAACTGGAATAAATCCCACTTGGTCATGGTTTATAATTCTTTTCATACACTGTTGGATTCAATTTTCTAATATTTTGTTGAAAATTTTTGAATCTATGTTCATGAGATATACAGGTCTGTAGTTTTCTTTTCTTGTAATACCTTTGGTTTTGGTATTAGAGTAACACTGGGTTCACACAATGAGTTCAGAAGTATTTCTTCTGGTTCTATCTTCTGAAAGAGATTGTAGAGAACTGATATTTCTTCCTTAAATTTTTGGGAGAATTCATTAACCAACTCATCTGAGCCTGGTACTTTCTATGTTAGGAGGCTATTTATTACTGATTCAATTTCTATAATAAATATAGACCTATTCAGATTATTTCTTTTTGTATGTGTTTTGGCAGATTGAGTTTTTCAAGGAAGTAGTCCACTTCATCTAAGTTATCAAATTTGTGGGCATACGATTTTTCATAGTGTTCTTCTATTATCATTTTAATGTCCATGGGATCTATAGTGATGTCCCCTCTTTCATTTTTGATATTAGTAACTTGTGTCCTCTCTTTTTTGTCTTAGTTAACCTCACTAGAGGGTTATCAATTTTATTAATATTTTCAAAGAACTAGCTTTTGGTTAGTTAAATCAAGATTTTCTCTTAATTTCCTCTTTTCAATTTTATTGATTTCTCCTCTATTTCTTATTATTTCTTTTCTTCTATCTACTTCGAATTTAACTTGCTCTTCATTTTCTAGTTTCTTAAGGTGGAAACAGATTATTCATTTTAGATCTTTCTTCTTTTCTAATATATGTATTCAATGCTGTATATTTTCGTTAAGTACTGCTTTTACTGCGTCCCACCAATTTTGATAAATTGTGTTTTCATTTTCATTTAGTTTACAATATTTTAAAATTTTTCTTGAGGTTTCTTCTTTGACTCATATGTTATTTAGAAGTGTGTTGTTTAATATCCATGTATTGGGGGATTTTCCAGTTACCTTTCTTGTCTTCATTTCTAGTTTAATTTCACTGTGGTCTGAAAGAAGACATTACATTATTTCTATTCTTTTAAATTTGTTATGGCCCAGAATGTAGTCTATCTTGGTAAATGTTTCATGTGATCTTGAAAAGAATGTATATTCTGCTGTTGTTAGATAAAGTAGTCTATAGATGTCAATTATATCCATTTGATGATGTTATTAAGTTCAAATGTCTTTATTGATTTTCTGCCTCTTCTATCTGTCCATTTCTGATAAAGGAGTATTGAAGTCTCTAATTATGATAGTGGATTCATCTATTTCTTCTTGAAGTTCTATTAGTCTTTGTCTCACATAGTCTGAGGCTTTGTTAGGTAGGCACACACACACTAAGAATTGGTATGTCTTAAAGAATTGAATTTTTTTATCTTTACGTAATGCTATACTTTATCCCTGATAACTTTCCTTGCCTTGAAGTCTGCTTTGTCTGAAATTAATTTAGCTACTCCTGCTTTCTTTTGATTGGTGTCAACATGGTATATTTTTATCTATGCATTTACTTTTAATCTATACGTGTCTTTACATTTAAAGTGATTTTCTTGTAGACAATATATAGTTGGGACTTGCTTTGGGTCCATTCTGACAATCTCTATTTTTTAACTGGCACATTTAGACCATTGGCATTTAAAGTAAGTATTGATATAGTTGGATTAATATCTACCATGTTCATTACAGTTTTCTCTTTGTTGCCCTTGTTCTTTGTTCCTATATTTTGTCTTCTACTCTTTTTCTGTGTTTTGTAGTTTTAACCAAGCATTTTATGTGATTCCATTTTCTCTTTTTTTCTGTTTATTATTTATTTAATTTTTATTTTATTGAGGTCATAATAGTTAATAACACTGTGAAATTTCACTTGCATATTATTATTTGCCAGTCATCATATATATGTGCCCTTTCACCCCTTGTGCCCACCCCCTAACCCCCTTTCCCTCTGGTAACCACTAGTCTGTTCTCTTTATCCACGTATTTGTTTATCTTCCACGTATGAGTGAAATCATATGGTGTTTGTCTTTCTCTGTCTGGCTTATTTTGCTTAACGTAATACCCTCAAGGTCCATCCATATTGTTGCAAATGGGATGATTTTGTCTTTTTTATGGTTGAGTAGTATTCCATTGTATATATATAGCACATCTTCTTTATCCATTCATCAGTTGATGGGCACTTGTGTTGCTTCCACGTCTTGGCTATTGTGAATAATGCTGCAATAAACGTAGGGGTGCATAAGTCTCTTTGAATTGTTGATTTCAAGTTCTTTGAATAAATAACCAGTAGTGGGATAGCTGCGTCATATGGTATTTCTATTTTTAACTTTTTGAGGAATCTCCATACTGTTTTCCACAGTGGCTGTAGCAGTTTGCATTCCCACCAGCAGTGTCTGAGGGTTCCCTTTTCTCCACATCCTCTCCAACGTTTGTTGTTTTTTGAGTTGGTAGTTATAGACATTCTAACAGGTATAAGGTGATATCTCTTTGTAGTTTTGATTTGCATTTCCCTAATGATTAGTGATGCTGAACATCTTTTCATGTGCCTGTTGGCCATCTGTATATATTCTTTGGAAAAATGTTCATATCCTCTGTCCATTTTTTGATCGAGCTGTTTGTTTTTTGGTTGTCGAGTTGTATGAGTTCTTTATATATTTTGGAGGTTAACCTGTTGTCAGATATATGATTTGCAATCATTTTCTCTCCTTTTTTAGCATATCAGTTATATTTTTAAAAATTTTTTTAGCAGTTGCACTAGAGTTTGCAGTATACATTTAATCCAAGTCCATGTTCAAATAACACTATTCCACTTTATGGGCAGTGTGAGTATCTTATAATAACAAAATAATACTAATTCCTCCCTCTTGTCCCTTATATATGCTTATGCATATAAGCGTGTATATATATATATACATATATATACACACACACATATTAAATATATACATAAGCATACATAATTGAATACATTGTTGGTATTATTATTTTGAATAAACTGTAATGTTAGATCATTTAAGAATATTTAAAAATAAAATTTCAATTTTACCTTCACTTATTCCTTCTTTGATGCTCTTCCTTACTTTGGTAGATCTGAGTTTCTGACCTATATTATTTGTCTTCTCTCTAAATAACTTCTTTTAACATTTCTTGCAAGACAGATTTACTGGCAACAAATTCTCTCAAGTTTGTTTGTCTGAGAAAGTCTTTATTTCTCTTTCACTTTTGAAGGATAATTTTGCAGAATGTAGAATCCTAGGTTGATGGTTGTTTTTTCTCTCAACAGTTTAAACATTTCACTCCATTCTCTTCTTGCTTGCATGTTTTCTGAGAAGTCTCATGTAGTTCATGTTCATCTATAGAGAAGATAATTTTTTATCCTATGGCTTCTTTCAGGATTATTTTTCTACCTTTCATTTTCTGTTGTTTGAAAATGATATTTCCAGGAATAATATTGTTGGTATTTATCCTGCTTGGTGTTGTCTGCACTTTCAGGATCTGTGGTTTTGTTTCTGAGATTAATTTAGGGAAATTCTCAATCATTATTGTTTTAAATATTTCTTCTATCCTTTTCTCTCTTTTTTATTCTTCTGGTCTTCGAATTACACATATTTTACACCTTTTGTAGTTGTCCTACAGTCCTTGGATATTCTGTTCTCTTTTTTTCTTCAGTCTTTGTTCTCTTTGCTTTCCAGTTTTCAAGGATTCTATCGATATAATCTCTAGCTTAGAGATTCTTCCCCCAGTCATGTCTAATCTACTAACAAGCCCATCAATGGCATTCTCATTTCTGTTATAATATATATATTTTTTATCTCTAGCATTTCTTTTGTTTCTTTCTTGGGATTTCCATCTCTCTGCTTACATTGCCCATTTGTTTTTGCATGTTGTCTACTGTATGCATTAGAGCCCTTAGCATATTAATCATAGTTTTTAAAATATTCCTGGTCTGATCATTAACATCTCTGCTCTGTCTCTTCCAATTGGGGTTTTTGCTTTAGTATGCCTTGCAAATTTTTCTTAATAGCTAGATATGCAGTACTGGGTAAAAAAAAATGCTGTAAAAAGGCCTTTAGTAATGTGATGGTGAGGTGTGGGTGGAGGGGAAGTGTTCAATAGTCCTATGATTAGGTTTCAGTTTTTTAGTGAGACTATGCCTCTGAATTATGAATTTCACAAGTGCTTCAGTATTTTTCTCCCCCCTTAGGTTGGGCAGGATGACTACAGTGGGCTAGAGTTGGGTATTTCCCTTCTCCCTTGTGGAAGGCTAGAGGGAGCTGGAGTTGAGTATTTCCCCTCCCCCAGGTCAATTAGGCTCTGATAATACCCCAGCAGGTTAGGCTCTGGTTAACTAGTTTCCCCTGAGGGTAGCCCTTGCTAAGAAGAACAGAGTGCTCTGACATATTTCAAAATGTTTCCTTTTTCCCTCCCTCTGCCAGAAGCACTTGGAAATTTTTCTACAATATTTACTGTGGGAACCTGATAGAGCTCCTAGAGGTAAATCTCACCATATTATGGGGGCCTCCCTGTGACTAGTTCCTCCTGGAGTTTTTAACTCTCAGACTTGTCTACACTAATGCTATAACTTTTTCAAGAAAATTTTAAATATTTTTTTCTGTTATGCATAAATGCAATGAATTTTATATATTGCTATTATATACTGCAATCTTGCTAAATTTTTTTTGAAACTATGGCAATAAGAAATTCACTGGTGATGTCGCCAAAGACATAAATAAGAGATTTAGTAGTGTCCTTTGATCTCTTTAAGCAGAATTGATAGAAGGTGATACTGCCCTCAAACTACACTATCTAGTTTCAACGGTGTTAATAATATTTCAGAAAGGAAGAAGCTAGGTGGAAGCATTTAAGTGTCAGAGAAAACTTAAATATCTATCCTAATAGACAGCAAAGCCTGAAGGCAGTCAAGGTTCCTTGACCCACAGAGATGTGGTGTTTCTAGGGACAAGACAGGTAGAGTGTCTAAAAGGGAGTTATTTATATAGTTTGAGAGAAAAAAATCCTAGGTCTGAAGAGCAGAAGTCTGACATGAGCTTCAACATGAGAAACAAAAAGTCATGATTCTTTATGTTTTTTCTAAATCCAATTCAATTCATTGACCCAGAACCCACTAACTGAATAGAATGCTGAGTCACCTCAAGGAAATATCCTGTAATGCCACCACAAACATATAAAATCATTATTCCCTTGACCCTTTTCTGAACAAAGTGACCTGTGGACACATATAATGTAAATTCAAAGGAGAGAGAGTTATAGCCAGACATGTTCAGGGCTGCAAAATAAAAAGTGTGTAAGCCGACACTGACACAAGGAGCTCTAGCACGCCATCATGTCCTTTGTTGGAGTGGGTGTTTTTCGGGGTCAGGGGATAAAGCAGCCCTGGCCTCATCTCATCTATAGCAGGTTGAGTGGATTCACAAACCCACCCATTGGTATTTTCTTGATTCCTGAGTGCATAATTTGGAAAACACATTTATGAGCTGGCAGAAGCCTCAGATAGGTTACCTCACTTGTGGAGTACGAGCCATTTAATAGGTACACTCAAGGGTTTAGCACCATTAGGCCCCACTGTTTAAAGAAATAAATGTTCTGTGTAGTAAAACTACTTAGTAGGAATCCTTACTTGATCTAAAGTTTTACCTGCGGTTTGTGTTGAGATAATTCTTGTCATATCTGACTAACTGTTGTGTTGGGGCCACCAGAAGTTGCATAAGAGATTGATATATCCCCTGAGAGAGAGCTCATTCCACGGAAATATAGACTCAATAAAGTTAATCATCAAAATGAAGTAATAATTATGACTATACCATAATTTTCTCAGATTTGGTTCTGCTTCCCAAAGATTCATTATAGACACCAAGGAAAGAAAGGGCTGTGAAGAAAAGCTGAAATGGCCATTTAATTGCAAACTCCTGTAAAAACATAGTAAATAAGACATTACTTCATTGATAAACCACAGTGTTACAAACGTAATAGAATAAAGGATGAGATTCTCTTCATTTTACTCCTGAAGGACTTCAGGACACTGAGGGCCCCAGTGCTTCAGTGACCCCAACCAAATGGTGGTCAGTGGGGATATTCATAAACTAAAAGGTCCCAGTAAAGGGTGGTGTTCAGCAGAATGTGTGGTGGGCTCTACAGGCACAGAGATGGTCACAATTGCCCAGCAGATGTGGTGGTAGCGCCCCAAATGGCCTACAATAGCAGTTGGGCAGTGACTATTTAGAGGTGGCAGGGATAGTGGAGACCTGAAAAGTGGAAACGGTGTAAGATATTAGCTCAATTACTTTAACTGCATCTTAAAGACGATAGAAATTTGCCTGACACCAATGTCTGATTTGGTAGGTACTCTAGTGGGAGAGCTATTTTGCTCTGTGAGGTCATCCAATGACTCGTCTTCTTCTGTCTTATTGCTCTACCATTCCTTAGGTGATGCTATCTTGTGGGATATCTCAGAGTGTTCATGATAGTGTGAAGGGGAAAGAAACACATTAGAGGCATGTAGCATCTTTTTAAACATTTCCTGGGTGTGGTACTTACTACTTTCCTCACAATCCTTTGGTTAAAGGCTAGTCACACAGCCACTCCTGGTTGAAAGAGAGCCCAGCAAAATGGGGTTTCTGCTACTAAAAAGAAGGATTAGTAGACGATAGTAGTCTCAACTCATACACCCAACGGATGCGATGGTGCTTAGTAAAGGTAGAAGGGCACAGTCACAGAGGGATGGCAAAGTGGAAGAAGAGGAGAAAGTAAGTCCCACGATGCTGGGATTGTTTCATGGTTATACTGAGGTCATCTAAGGATGTATTTGGCAACATTTGCAACAAGCTCTGGCAAGAAGTTGAGATTGTGCATTAAAAATGGGGACAAAAGATGGTAAAATATGGGTTACATAAGCATTTACAAACTGTTCAATAAATACCAAACTTATTTGTAGAAACTTTATGTTTGAGTTTTAAATATGACAACAGGAGCATATGCCTTCTTGTGAACATAATGTAAAGTTAAAATTGGAAATAGAGTACAAAAGAGAAAATTATATTAGTCAATAAATTCCAAATTTAAGATAGACACTATAAAATAATACCTCAATAAAAGCAAACTTTTGTTTCTCAAAAACAGAATAAAACATACAATAACAAAATTCAAATGCTGTATATCTTCTATTCAAAAACAAAACCACAAACCTTAAAGCATAGAGTAGATACTATATATCTGCTCTAATCATTTACTTTTCCTAACTCCCTTCTTAAAATCTACTTTGTACTGAGAACTCCTCAAATTGTATGAAAGTGGAAAATTTCTCTTCTTGAAATTTTTTATCTAAAAAATGTTCTTCTTCATGCAACCCACTGAATTTATTTTTTCTTTTCAGTAGAGAAGAAATAAATGGAACAGAAATAAACACTATGTAACATTGAAAATAACAAAAAGGTGAATTATGAAATATTTAATTATTTTCTCTGAGCTGTGTCACTCTGCAATTTTTTGAAAAATTACATCACCTCCTTTGGTTTATTTTACTAATCACTAAAATTTTCAGTAAAGCCCCTTTCTCTTTCTAAAATGTTGCAAAGTTTATTACAGCTATAAAATCTTATGGCTAGTTTGTCAAATAATTCAAATATTTTAAAGAGAAATAATCCATTTAAGTGGAAAAGAAGACTGTTTTTACACATAACAAACAGTCTGCTCATCTCAACCAAAATAGGAATGTTGATAAATACTGATATAATGTTGCTTTTGAATGTAAAACACACCAAGGGCAGAAGTTATGTTCTTCTATAGCTCTGTACTTGACTTAGTGCATTGTGATCATTTTTGTTCAAGCACACATAACTTTCTTCTCCTGCATTAAGATCACTTGAAAACCCATAACTGGTAGAATGAGAGGAAACTAGTCTACAAAAGGAATAGGAAACTTATCCAACAGTATTTCCGACAAGAATCCATGTATGACAGAATGCATATTTGAGAAGTATTCTTTTGATTTCAAATACACCAATAATCATACTAGTAATAACAAGAGCTAACAGGAGTGCTAATAATCAGGCATATTGGTGTAGGTTATTTCATTTCATACTCACTCACGACAATCCTACAAGTACTAATATTATCCCATTGCTAGGATGAAGAAACTGAGACTTAAGATAATTATCTTGCACGGGGTGACATAGATAGCAAGTGGACAAGCCCAGATTCAAAAATACTGCCTCTAGAACCCAGAGCTTTCCCCTTAATGCTACTGTACAGTGATATGGTGAAAATAAAATGCTATACAGTACCGAGTTCTCCAATATTATAGTGAGCGCGTGTGAAAACAAACCAGTCATGTTCTTCCTCAAAGAAGTACATCCCTTGACTTCACTATTTCTGTCTGTGTTGAGACACAAGTCTTGAAATATGTTATGTCTTAATTACCACTATTTTCAGTTTTCCTAATTGCTCCATAACTTTCTAGCCATTGAATCAATTTCCGTCTTTGCATCAGGGATCAGGATCAGCTTTGAGTTTCAAATTCACCTTTGCTAAGTACTTAATTGAAGCAATTTTCCTTAAAAGCATTCGATTGAGAGAGCAATGATTTTTTGTTTTGTTTTGTTATTTTTAATTTCAAAAGGTTCTCTTTAAATATCAAGATGCAGAATCTGGCTAATTTAAATCATAGATGTTTAAAAAAACGAAAAGCTAAAATGAAAAAACAAAAATTCATTGAACAGACGATGCAAGAGAATGAGGAAGTAGTATATTTACAGCCCGCCAGAGAGCTCCACTCATCCTGGGCAGACACAAGAACGGAAGTGTCTCCGCGTTTTGCGTACATTCTTATACTCCAGTAGCACCTGCCACCACCACTTCTTTGAGGGTGTAGAAATGTCTGAAAAGTTTATCCTTGTCCCCAACCATCCCCTGTGAACACCAGAGAAAATAGCTAAGAACTAGGAACATGAAACAATGAGCTTATCTGAGGGAGACGGTGGCATGGGATGAATGGACCACTGCAGAGGCTGTGGGCTGGACACCCAGAGCCAGAAAATACACTTAAGATGGAGCCGAGTGATTAGCTGGGCAGACTCTGAGTTCCCCTCCAGGCCCTGGCCACTGAGAAGGACCACAAGTCACACTGCCTGGTAAATTACAGCAGCTACATGGGAGCTGAGTCCAATATTTCAGGCTAGTCAGGAGAAACTATATTTACTTCAAGCTCAGAAACCACTCCTCTGATGACAAGATGATTTGCAGCTCCCTCCCCTCCCACATACACTCAGAGAAAGGAGAAAATGAGTGGCAAGGGAGAGCCATGAATTTGCCTCGGTTTAAGTCTTGAATTGACGAGAAGTGACCTTCATTTACCATGTTTGAGTTTTTTTCCCACCTTCAATGTAAATGGGAGATTGTGAGCTAAGTTGAATTCTGTTATGGAGAAACAAAGCCACAATTTCGCACACCAAGTGCTAACTTTAAAGTTTAACTGTGAACTTTAAAACTTCTAAAATTGTCAACTACACTCAAATCGTGACAGTTAAATTTCATTCCTTTACTCTCACCAAAATATATTAAATCAATCACATATTATTGTCCATTCTTCTAAACTCTCTTTTTTAATATTCATAACTACCTATTTCTCCAATAGAATGTGATATAGTTATTGAATTACAGATACAGTAAATGACATTGTAAAGCAAAGACGTGTAAAAATGGGACAATGAGAAATTACTATACTGGAAATTGAAGTCGAAGATAAGTATACATTTGTATGTAGCTTCCTGGAACCCAAACTGAAATGTGCAAATATAAAGATGTAAGTAGTTTTTAATATGATGAGATGTAACAGTTTATAAAGGGAAGTAACCTCTGTTCTAGTACCTAATACTAAAATGAACTTGCCTCATGGATGTATCTATCCATCTATCTATCTATCTATCTATCTATCTATCTATCTATCTATCATCTATCATCTATCAATCAATCTGTCTATCTATCTCTCTATCTGTCTGTCTATCATGTCCATATATATAGTATTAGTATCCTATTGCTGCTGTAAAAAATTACCATAAATTTAGTGGCTTAAAACAGCATAAAATTATTATTTGCAATTCTGGAGGTTAGAAGTTCAACATGGGTCTCACTGGGCTAAAATGAAGATGTTGGCAGGGCTGCATTTCTTCCAGAGGTTCTAGAGGAAACTTCCTCGCCCTTTCCAGCTTCTCTAGGCCACCTACATTCCCTGGCTTGTGGCCCCTTCTCCACCTTGAATGCCAGCAGTCGCTTCACTCTGACTTCTGCTTCCAACATCATTTCTCATATTTCCACTCCCCTGCCTCCTCCTCTCATTTATATGGATGCTTGTCATAATGTTGGGCCCAGTGGAAGAAGGAATGTTCCAGGATAGTATCCTCATATCGAAACCCTTAACTTAATCATATCTGCAAAGTCCCTTTTGCCATGTAAAGTAACATATTCCTCAGTTCCAGGGATTAGGAAGTGAACACCTTTGGGGGGCTGTTATTCTGCCTACCACACATATATTCATAAAATGATTGCACGATATGAGGAAACATTGTCAATTTAGCTATTTCTTACATTGATGCACCATTGCACTAACAAGTAAGAGGGAACATTTTAAAACGTACTTCTTTGCAGACATATATATGGGTAATTACATTTGTGTAAAGTAAATGATTTTTCGTAATGAAGCTTAATACAGACTTCACTTGAATTCAAAGTCTAAATGTAATCATTCAAAATTGTTGACTTAAAGATTCAGGGGGGCGGGCCCTGTGGCTTAGCGGTTAAGTGAGCGCGCTCCGCTGCTGGCGGCCTGGGTTCGGATCCCGGGCGCCCACGGATGCACCGCTTCTCCCGCCATGTTGAGGCCACGTCCCACATACAGCAACTAGAAGGATGTGCAACTATGACGTACAACTATCTACTGGGGCTTTGGGGGGAAAAAAAGGAGGAGGATTGGCAATAGATGTTAGCTCAGAGCCGGTCTTCCTCAGCAAAAAGAGAAGGATTGGCATGGATGTTAGCTCAGGGCTGATCTTCCTCACAAAGAAATAAATAAATAAAATTAAGAAAAAAAACAAAAAAGATTCAGGTATAGGAATATATAAAGCAAAATTGCCATATTATTATGAAAATAATTGAATCCTTGTTGGTATGTGAGAGAAAAACAATGTTACCTGTGCATCGACGATTTTCTCTTCCTTTCTTATTTTTTCTCTCTCTCTCTTTCTTTTTTGCTTGCTTGCTTTCTTTCTCTGTTTGTTCATTCATTTCTTTTTTTGTCTTTCACTCTTTTTCTGCCTTATTTTGTTTTAATTGAGCATTTCATATAATTCTTTTTTTCTCTTGTTTTTGCATATCAATTATAATTTTAACTTATTTTTAGTGATTGCCCTTAAGTTTTCAAACTACGTTTACAACAAACTCAAGTCCTCTTTCAAATAATACTATACCACTTCCCAGGTAGTGCAATTGCCTTGTAACGTAGAATTCCCAATTCCTCCCCCCATTGCTTATAAAGTTGTTGCCATTCATTCCCCTTATCCATGAGCTGTAGTCACTGAAGGCATTATACTTGTTATTTTGAACAAACTATTATCTGTTAGATCAATTGAGTGAAAAAATAAAATATTTTGTTTTACTTTCATTTATTCCTTCTCTAACATTCTTCCTTTCAAATATTAAAATCTAAGTTTCTGCCAATATTATTTTTCTTCTTTTTGAAGAATTTGTTTTAATAATTCCTGTAAGGCAGGCCTGCTGGAGAAACTTTCCCTCAAGTTTTATTTATCTGAGCTTCTTTATTTCTTCTCCATTTTTGAAGAATAATTTAGCTGGATACCAAATTCTGGGATGGTGATTTTTTTCTTTTAATACTTTAAATGTTTCACTCCACTCTCTTCTTGCTTGCATGGTTTCTGAAAAGAAGTCCAATGTAATTCTATATTTGCTCCTCTATCTCTGAAGTGTTTATTTCTCTCTTTTGTTTTCTTTCAAGATTATCCCTATGCCTTTGATTTTCTGCAGTTTGAATATGATATGTCTAGGTGTGGTTGTTTTGGTATTTTGCTTATTTGGTGTTTTTTGAGCTTTCTGGATGTGTGGCTTGGTGTCTGTCATTCATTTGGGGAAATTATTAATCATTATTGTTTTAAATGTTTCTTGTATTTCTTTCTCTCTTTCTTCTCCTTCTGGTGTTCCCATTATACATATGTTGCACCTTTTATAATTATTTCACAGTTCTTAGATATTCTGTCCTTTTCATTCTTTTTCTCTCATTTCAGTTTTGGAAGTTTCTGCTGACATTTCTTCAAACTCACTGATTCTTTTCTTAGCTGTGCCTTTATTGTAACGGTAAGGTGTAGTTGGAGGGGAAGTGTTCTACAATCCTATGAATAGTCTCAGTCTTTTCATAAGCCTGTGTTCATGGGCTGTGACCTTCACAACTGCTTCTTAGTTTTGTTTGGGTTTTTTTCCCTTTATATATGAGATAAAAGTTAGACCAGATTGGGGTTGGGCATTTCTTTTCTTTCATGTGGAAGGTCAGATGGGATGGAGGTAGGTATTTCTCTTCCTCCATGTGGAAGGATAGAAGGAGGCTGAAATTATCTATTTCCATCCCCAATGTTGGTTAGGTTCTGGCAAAACCCCAGTCGGTTAGGGTCTAGTAAAACAGTTTCTCTTGAAGGCAAGCCTTGTTAAGAGGAACAGAATACTCTGGGCATATTTCAAAATGGCTGCTCTCTGCCTCCTCCTGCCAGTAGCATCAAGGTATTTTTCTCTGATCTTCACTATGAGAACCTAATAGGGCTCCTGTAAGTAAGAATCACGAATGTGTGGGGCCCTTCCTAGGACTGGGCACCCTTGCTGGTTTGCTTTTCTTTTTGGAGGGGGGGGTGGGGAAGATTAGCCCTGAGCTAACATCTATTACCAATCCTCTTCTTTTTACTGAGGAAGATTGGCCCTGGGCTAATGTTCATGCCCATCTTCCTCTACTTTATATGTGGGACGCCTGCCACAACATGGCTTGATAAGCGGTGCGTAGGTCCGCACCGGCAATCTGAACTGGCCAACCCCAGGCGACCAAAGCAGAGTGTGTGAACTTAACCACTACATCACCAGGCCAGCCCAACCCCTGGAGTTTTTAAGTCTCAAAGCTGTCTATATTGAGCCTTCAGCAATTCAATTACAGTTTCAGTTTTCCTACCCAGTACTGGCTCCCAGAGAAGTTTCTGTTCCTGTGCTTCTGCTCCAGTGAGCTATGATTCTGTGTAGCTTCCTCTTGAATTTTGGGGGCAGCAATTTGTCCTGTGACCTCAGTTCTCTGATGAATCTCAGAAAGTTGGTGATTTTCAGTTTATTTATCTTTTTCTTGTGAAGATCAGAGTGACTACTTCCAAGCTCCTCATGTGCTGGACTAGAAACCAAAAGTCACTTCATTCATTTTTATTTCCAGATTTTAACATTCCATTGTATGGATATCAGATCCCAGAAGATTTCTAAGTATTAACGATTGGCTCTATTCATTATATAAGACCCTCAGCTTGCTTTGGAGAAATATTTGAAACTAAGCATCATTATTTCTTGCTTGACTCATTGGAGTGAGTTAGCTGGATTCTGCATCCCACTAAAGCTCATCTGGAAAGGAATTTCCCAAATATAGCAAAGAGATTGAGATATTGTTTAATCTAAAATAAAAATAAATGTAACTGTCTAGTATTCACATATTCTTCTTCTCTATATTCTTTGTTATATGGTTTGAGCCATAGGTTTACATTTTGGCCAGTGGAATATACTAGGAACTAAATGTATACTACTTCCAGACGTGCTCACAAAATTTTTTGGTCAATAATGCTTGCTGTCTTTTTCCTATCTACAGTAAGTCAAGAGCCACCAGTTTAAGATTATAGTGATAAAAGGATGGAAAGATGATGGATCCAAGATATTGCTTGAGGGAAAGCTACCAAGGAGAGACAAGTGACCTGAATTAAACTATGACACAAGCAAGAAATAAGCTTGAACATGATAAGCCAAAAAGAGATTTTTGAGTTTTTTTGTCCTGGAGGAATAGTCTGGCCTACTCTAATACCTGAACCGTGACAACGCACAAAGCAGTCATTAAGTTCAAAAATGATAGGGCAAACAAAATATGGCAAGCAGGGAAAGAAAACTTAAATTCTCAACTATTTTGTTAAGGAAATTTCACTGAATTTTCCTTAATGGAAATTATCTATTCCAATCAACTTGATGCCCTTTTGGGTATAGTACCAACTTGAGGGCACATGATTTATCATTGCTGATAGAACTTTGGGCATTTGGGAGGGGCAGTAGCATGGTTGAGAGACGAACCATGCATAGCCTCCATGACCTCTTTATTCATATACCCATTAAGGAAGTGCTAGGGTGGCTGGGGAAAAGACTCACTGACTTCCACAGAGTAGGCAATCTTGTTGATTTAAATTGCCTCCACCCAGGAAGGGCTTTTAGCGGATATTTAATTGTGGAGTTAATAGTCTTCTAATTTGGGCTGTATGCTTTTAGACGTGCCCACATTTATGCCTAGGTGAACCTATTTTGTATTGAATTGCTCAAGTAACACAGTCTCTTGGTGTCCTGTCATCAGGTACTAGTTTCCACCAGGGCTAGTGGCCAGATAGCAGCTATTCCTCAAAGGGAGCATATTTACTTGCTGAAGAGAGAATAGCTCTGCTCCAAAACAACATGGACCCTCTGCTGTGATTGTGATTCTCCTGTTGGGGTTTGCCACAAAATCAATCCGGTATCTTGATCTTTCGCAGACACCTTGCACATTTCCTATTCTGTGTTCTTTGGTCAGTCCTTTCCAACTCCTGAAGCTTGACTATTGTGCCCTCTGAAATTCACTGTTCATTTTCAATAAAACCTTTTAGATTCTCAATCAATTCTCCAAACACTTCTCTTACTTCTTCCTCCAGTGAAAACCTGGCTGTCCCTGAGGACATTGCTTACCCTGCAGCATTCGATAGTGCTTTTCTCTCATGCACTTATACACATCCCTAAGGCTGAGGTGGAAGTTGGGGATGAAAAGGTGGGCATAAATATCCTTATTGCTTCTCTTGTCAATTTTAGAAATTTCCCTTCCCTGCTCCGTAACAACTCCCAAAATTGATTTCTGTTGTGTCAGATGCCCATCCACCCTCACTGCTGCAGTTATCTCCCAGCTCCTAGAAGAACCCCCTCGTTTCTTTACAATATTACCTTCTGGCTCACCGGCATTCTTGCCAAACACACTTCTGTCTTGATTCCCCACTCATTTTGTCCTCTGCTCTACCTTAAACACTAATTTTACCTCACTCTGTCTCCTATCTCTGCAGAAAACTCCCCTTAATGCCCCAACTTTGATACTCTTTGACCACACCAGGACATATAATCATTTTATCCTACCACATTTTTACTATCTCTCAAATATCTGATTTTCTAACTTCTCTCATTAGCCATGTTAAATTTTGTGACTAATATTTAATCATTCCCTTGACATATTGTTGACCACTGGACATGTCTCTTACTTCTCCTTATTCTCTGCAAAATTACAACTTTACAGAATCTACATTGCCTATTGTATAACTGCATTTGTGCAACTAAACTTGGTTGGAGAAAAATATCCAAGCACAATGAGGGAGTCTCATTTTAAATTCGTGGTCATAAACCTCAAGTTGATCGTTAATGCTGAAAAACAATCATTATTCTTCCATTTTTCTTAATATTAGTTACTTCTCTCTTCTCAGTCCCCTATTTTGCACCCCAAGGAAGAAACTGGATTTATACTCACATGTGAAACAATCCCCTCCTAAAGAAAAAAAAAAGCAGACAAAATATATGGTTTGCAAAACACTGTAAATCAGGCTAGAAAAAAAACAGTGATCCCTGGGAAACAGGAAACAAATGAGATGAGACCTATGATTTCCCCAGCTTACTACCTTTAGAGAAGCTGTCGGCTGCAGTGTGGGGAAGAGGAACCTAGATAGAGCCTAGAAGACTCCTTGAGTAAGGAAATGGAGATGAGAGTCTGGGGAGACCAGGATAGCAAGAGTTCGAAGGACAGAGTACTAGAGAGTAGATAGCTGTGCAGAGAGAGAACTCAGGAGATCTGCAGAATATCCCCCTTAAGTATTCAGCAAAGTATTGATTGGGATGTAGGTGTAAGGAAACTACCCAAGGCTAGAAGAGAACCATTCGAAAGCATTAAAGGGTACACTGCCCAATGCTTACACAGGACTGGGTATTGTGCTGTTGCTCTTGGCCAGATTGGAAAACCTCATAGTTCACAGGGCATTGGAGAGAGTATAGAGAAGAGTTTTGCTTCAATAACAGAAACTAATTACTCCTAAAGACTGTTTTGGCCTCATCCAACAAACCTTAAAAGTAAGAAGACCCAAAAGGATTAAATTATTTCCAAGTAGCTTAACTGCATCACAGAACAAAGCTCAAGAAGGTAAAACCACATGCCTAGTATACAATCAGAAATTACCAGGCATGTAAAGAAGCAAGAAAATAACACCTACTCTGGGGAGAAAAATCAATCAATCAAAACTGACTCAGAACTACACAGATATTATGAATAACAGACATGAATATATTAAAACAGGTATTATTATTGAATTTCTTATGTTCAAAAAGTTAAACAGAGATATCTAAGACATAAGCAAGACTCAAATCAAACTTCTAAAGATGAAATCAGGGGCCAGCCCAATGGCGCAAGTGGTTAAGTGCGCACCCAGGGTTCGCCAGTTCAGATCCCGGGCGCGCCCCGATGCACCGCTTGTCAAGCCATGCTGTGGCGGCGTCCCATATAAAGTGGAGGAAGATGGGCATGGATGTTAGCCCAGGGCCAGTCTTCCTCAGCAAAAAGAGGAGGATTGGCAGATGTTAGCTCAGGGCCAATTTTCCTCACAAAAAAAATAAATAAATAAAGATGAAATCAATGTTGTCTGAGATGAAAAATTCACTGGATGGGGTTAGAGGCAGATTAGATATTGCAGATGAGATCAGTGAATTTGAAGATATAGCCATAAAACCTATCCAAAATGAAACACACAAAGAAAAATAATTAAAGCAAATGGAAAGTGCATCATTGAGCTGTAGGACAACTTTAAGTTGCTGCATATATGTGTAGTTTGAGTCCCTGACATATATGAGAGAGAGGAGGTAACAAAAACAAATATGAAGAAATAATATCTGGAAAATTTCCAAACTGATGAAAAATATATACTCACAAATCCAAAGAGTTCAACAAACCCAAACACAAGAAACATGTATAAAACAATACCAAGGCACATGATGATTAAATTGTTAAAAAACAATTATAAAGATAAAATTGTAAAAGCAGTCAGAGGAAAAAACTTATTTTGTACGAAAGAACAATCATAAGGATGATACCATATTTCTCATTGGAAACATGCAAGCCATAAGAAGGTGTTGCAACATTTTAAAGTACTAAAAGAAACAAATCTGCCAATTTGTAATTTGATATTCAGTAGAAGTATATTACAAAATTGCAGGGAAGATCATGTAAAAAGTGTTCTTTTATGTAAAAATCCATCAATTTCTTGGATAAAATAGAAAGGCAATCTAACATAAACCAGATTTAACCTAAATCTTGAACCTAGAAAGTGTCATAATATTCAGAGCAAAGTATAAAATATTTTTGAATGCTTTGCAATTTTAAATCACTATCTGCTTATTTGGAAAATCTCGATTAGTATCATGGTATAGAGAAGAAACCGGGATAATTTATTGCATTTATTTGAGTGGAAAAATTATATTAAATGGCAAGTGTCTTGCATTGGTTTCACTTACAAGGTTGAATCAAAATCTTCTGTTTTTATTTAGTCCGTATTTACTTCTTCATTTTCAGTACTTAGCAAATTACACAGTATTCTGAACAGACTCCACTGAATATCAGGCCTCTTTTAGTATCAGAAAATTTAGAGTTTAGTATGGCTGATGGAGATCACATAGCTTAATGAGGAGCAGTGTTTGCCGTGATCTCCAAGCCCCCTTTCTGGCTCCTCCATAAGCCCTCAAGATTCTGTAGTTATTAACAGTACAATTTGAGGGACCCTTTTGTCTATTAAATCAATATATACCAGGAACTGTCTTTGCCGTGAGGGTCTTTTCTACATGAAGTTTATGTTATAATACAGGAGACAGAAAGTAAACCAACAATTACAGTCAGTGTAATACAACTAAACATAGGGCGCTAAGGCAGTACAGAATTGAAAGTATCAGATGTGGTTGAAATTATATTCAAGCAGTTGTAGAAATTTTTCCCATTGGGAATGATGTTTGGGCTAAATTTTAAAATGCAAATAAGAATTCTTCAGATGTAAAAGGAGAAAGTAGGGTATTCCAAGCAAAGGAGACAGCATGTGAGAATGTACTGAGGTGAGAAATAGCACGTTAAGTTGTTTTCAGCCATTATCACACCTTAGTAATTTAAAAACCACTAGGGAAATCGGTGAGTTCCCAGAGAGTAAGCTTGAAGACCTGAACAGAATAACACTGGCAACTGGGAAAGCAGAGACTGGCTGGAAAATCACCTGGAAACACGCTGAGTAAAATGCTGTACCATATTTGCTTGGCCATCTTGCAGTACTTCTGAACTATGATGCCAGAACAAGACAAACATTTGGCAAGAAGTATAAACCATGGCATTCAAAACTAATGTATATGCCTCCTAGAAGCAATAGACAGATTCAAATTAATGTGCCAGGGTTACTGCTTCACAGAACGAACTGCTAATTCAGTCCCATTTATTTATGTCTCTTTTTTTCTCACCATACTTCCCTCTAAAAGCAAAATTTTTAATATGTGTATACTATAAATTTAATGTCGTTTTATTCTCATCTACAAATTATTTTGTGTCTTTAAGGAGACAGTTAATGGGTATGTGCTCCTCTCTCATATGTCAATTTCTATTTCAAATTGCAGAATAATCTTTCTTTCCCAGATTTTGGGGAGAGGGACATGGGGAATTATCATTAAATATTTTCTTCAAGTGACTATATATTTATATGCAACATAAATGTGAGGGATTTATAACAAAGATGGCCCTGAATTTTCATTTTTCTGTATCCACAGTCTCACAATGTGAGCCCCTATACACTCTCATCAAGAAATAGATCCTATTTCCCCATTCTTAGATTGTAGAGTGGCTATATGCCTTGCATTAACTAAAAAAAAAAAAAAAAAAAAATTGCACAGAAATTTGTTGTGTGCTAGTTTTCATCCTAGGCCTCCAGAGTCATAGTGTGTGGTAACTTCCTCCCTTGAGCTTACTATGAGAACAAGCCCAGGCAAACCTGCTGGAGGATGAGGTATCATGTGTAACAGGGCAATTCATCCCAGCTGAAGTCAGCAGACATCATCCAGCCCCAGCCAACCTAGTAGGTCACTGTAGAAGTATGAACTACAGCAGGAACAATTAGCCAAACCTGATCCAAATTGAACTTCAGAGACAAATATATATTGTTTTATGCTATTGAATTTAGGTGTGGTTTTTTTCACAGCATTATAAAGGCCACAGATAGATACAACATATGTTATTAATGAATGTGAATAGTATTGCATCAACATGATTTTGTGCCTTATCTCTCTTTAGACTTGCTAAAGTATACTTCCCTACTTTTCTACTAGGCTGCCTAAATTTACTTAATTGCAAAGTGGAGAGTAGAATTAATTAAATTTAAGTGCAAGCATGTTGAAATGTTTTCTGAAAAATAGACTGGCTCTAATTTCACTGCTATAAGTGTAACAAATACCTTTATTAGCTTTTTCAATTGAGATGCAATGTTCTTTCTTAATATAAAGGAACTCGACAGAAAAGTGGAAATGTGGCCACCCTGCAGAGGCTGGACGTACCCCCAACTATGTCTGGTTTGGGTGTCGAGACTGATGATGCCACGCACATATGAACAGGGTGTGAACAGGCCTATTACTCACATAATGAGGCTTTCTAGGGAGAGCAGGACAGCTCCCAATCAGGTACAAAAACGTCTTGAGAACACAAGGAAAGGAGATTGGTTGGGAATTTTAAAGATAGTTAGAGTTGGGGCCTGGTGAGGCTCCCGTGCATGGTTTGCACTTCCCACTGGTGCCGAAGGAAGGAACACGCAGGCTTTATCAGCTGGGCAAGAGAGAGGTGTGAGGTTAAAAGTGATTAGCAATCAAATATCAAAAATAAATTGAAAGTCTTTATTGCAACTCACCCCTGATGTTTGCCTAATGACTGACGCATGCTATGCTGCATTTAATTGAGTTTGAGCTTTTTCAAGATAGCTGCTATGGTGATCTGTGAGACCTGCAACCTGAGGTCAGTAAGGGAGGTGAAAGCTTTCCTGAATGCCTTACTCAAGAGCCTAGCACTGTGTATGCTGACAATTGAAATGAGTGCCTAGTTCACTATCAATGATGTCTGGAACTGTAAAAAGGAGCGATAAGGGGTGTCTTGTTGAGGCCTTGTCATGTGGCTTGTATCGTAGGTATAGAGACATGTATGATCTTTATTCATATTTTAGATATCTGTGAGGCAAGATACTCCTAGCGTTCTTTACCCCAGAGGGGGCAACCTTGGTAAGGAATTGTTGCTGCCATTGACTGACTAGACAGACCAGAGGAAAAGGTGATGTTTAAAAGGTGTCAGCAATTAAACATCAAAAGTGAAATCAGCTTTTTACAATAAAGTTAGTAAAATTTCACTTATGAGAGATCATATTCATGAAAAAATTGCAAATGGAGAATGCAATTTTATTAAAAAATGAACACATATGTAATCCTTACTCCCTGCCAATAATGGCTATATACCTATACCTGTAAGTGACTAAAGACGAAAAAGGTAGAGAAATAAAGGCTATAAACAACATAAAGGACATATGGAACAAAAGGTAGACTGACAATTATTGGAAAGAATGAAACACAGACGTAGAATTAGGGAAAGGAGATTGTGGAAAAAGTAGGAATCAGTGAAATGAGATTTGCTTTCCACATTTCTTTTGGGATATAGGCACAAAATTTATTTCCCACAGTTATTTCATACTTTAATTCAATAACACGTTTGTTTATTGAGAAATTAAATGCAACTCACAAATCACAGCTCTTTACCTATTTTTTACAACATTAATACATAGAAATTATACAAAGAATAATATAACAATGGTATCAAGAACAAAGAATTTTACAAATGTTAAACATTTTTTATTTTCTCTTAACAAGATTGTAAAAGATTGATTTTATAATTGAGGGGAATTTCACGTTTAGTGAAATATCCAGATGATAAGTTTAATAAGATATAAACCAATATATAGAACATCTCATGTAAATATGAACATGTACAATAAATTGAACATATAAGAATCATACAGACTGTATTTTTAACAGCTTTTTTGAGATATAATTAACATAAGATACAGTTCACCCATTTAAAGTGCATAGTTCAATGATTTTAATATATTCACAGGATTGTTCAAACACCACCACAGTCTAATTTTAGAACTTTTCTTATCCCCAATAGGAAACCCAGTTCCCGTTAGATTATATTCTTTTGTTTCTATCTTTTTTCACTTAACATAGTGCTTTGAAATCTATGCATATAGTTGTGTGAACTAGTCATTTATTTTTTATTTTTATTTATGTTGTTAGTAGTATTCTGATATATGAATATACCATGAATTGCTTATCCATTCTCCTGTTGATAAATGTTTTGGTTGTGTCTAGTTTTCTGCTTTAATCTTCAAGTACAAGTTTATTTTTGTGTGTGTGTAAAGATATGCTTTTATTTCTCTTTAGTAAATATTTAGTCAAAGAATTGCCAGGCTTTCAGGTAGATGTATATTTAACTTCATAAGAAAGTGGCAAACTGTTTTCCAAAATTATTATACCATTTTACACTTCTATTGACAATACATGAGAGTTCCAATTGTTCTATCTCCTTGCTAACACTTGGTATTTTCAGGCATTTAAATTTTAACCATTCTAGTTGTTTAAAACGTGTACAAGTAATGATGGAGAAACATGATTAGGAGAACACTCCACAGGAAATAAAATTATGAAATTTGGACAAAATATAAGAAAGTAAAACTATTTGAAGTCACTGGAAAGTGACCAAGAGCAGATACATGCTTGGGTGTAGTTATCTTTGAAAGACTGGAAAAGGAAGGGAAGAATTTATAGCTGGTGGCTGTCTTGCCTGACAGTCTAGTTGCAAATCCTAATACCACAGCTATAGCAGCATAGAACCACAGCTTTACATGCTCAGTGTGTCAGAAAACCAAGTTCAGGAATATAAGAATAGCTGGGAATTAAGACAGAAAGCCCTAGATGTTAGAGTACCATAGAACAAGTGAAAGAATGAGACTCAAAATTTGCATATACACCTCCCAAATGCTTCACTGATCCCTAAGAATGCCCAGGAGAGACCCCAGGGTTTTCCCCCCCACAAACAGCAGATAGAAACCAGAGAGTAATCTACTCTTGAAATAAAGAACTGCACTGTATGAGTTTTGCAAGCCTGTTGCTTTGTTGACTGTGCATTTGTGAACCTACAAGCAGCTTCAGGAGCAGAAAGCTGTAGACTTATTGCCTTGAGGTCTCAGGTTGGAGCACACAGACGGCAGAGATGATGGAAATTAGAGGAGAAACCCCAGAAATAAGACAATCATAGATAGATGAGACCAAAATTTTGAGTATAAACTCTGCCCAAATTATCTGTGTAGACACAGAGAAGACCTTTAGGAGTCAGGCTAAAAATAGCAGTAGCAGCTAGAATCTGAAAGAACTGAGAAGATATATCACTTTACAGGGGAAATAGAGTTTTCATTTTGAGTCCAGACAAGTTAATTGTCTACTAGAACTAAAACTCAACACATTTTACAAGAATATAACAGAACTTAAAGTTGGTACAAAGTATTATCTACAGTGTCCAGCTTTCAGCCAAAAACTACTAGACAAGCAAAGAAAAAAGGAAAACATGACTCATATGGGAGGGGGAGCAGTTTATAGAAAAGGACTCTGAAATGTTACTGTTGTGAATTTAATTAAGAAATCAAATCAGGGGGGTGGACCCATGGCATAGAGGTTAAGTGCTCATTCTCTGCTGCTGGCAGCCCGGGTTCGGATCCCGGGTGCGCACCGACACACCGCTTGTCGGGCCATGCTGTGGCGGCGTCCCACATAAAGTAGAGGAAGATGGGCACGGATGTTAGCTCAGGGTTAGTCTTCCTCAGCAAAAAGAGGAGGACTGACATGGATGTTAGCTCAGGGCTGATCTTCCTCACACACACACACAAAAAAGACATCAAATCAGCTATTATAAATATGTTAAAATAATTAAAGGAAAATATGTTAAAGTCATTAAAGTATGATTTCAGTGAGTGAAAAGAAAAAATTGAAAAAAAAGGAAAGCTCTAAGATGAAAAGTACAGTAAGTGAAATGAATATTCACTAGACAGGCACAACAGATTAAGGATGGTAAAAATAAAGAATGAGTGAATTTGACCATAAATCAATAGAAATTATCTACTCAAATGACAGAGAGCAAAAATATTTTTAAAAAACAAACAACTGGATCTCAGGGACATATCAAGTGTTTCAAAATAGTTACTCCAATATAGGTCCAATATGGGTACTCCAAAAAGAAGAGGAGAGAGAAATGAGTAGACAAAACATTTGACAAAACAGTGGCCAAAAATTTCACAAATTTGGTGAAAAACATTGAATTTTAGATCCAAGAACCTGAATTAATAAATTACAAGAAAAAAGTGCCTAGGCACTTCACAGTCAAACTGCTCAAAGCCCGAGCTGGAGAGAAAAATCTTGACAGCAGCCAGAGAAAAATGATTCATTACATAAAGAGTGAACAATGGGATGATTAAAAGCTAACTTCTCGCTAGAGACAATGGAGACCACAAGATGTTCAAATGACATATGTGAAGGGCTGAAATAAAAAAAAAAAAAAATTGTCAGTGGTCCATAGTGACCTATCTCATCACTACCCATCAAGCCAAGTTATTTCATAAATACAATAAGCCTTGCAGTTTAAAAAAAAATAAAACTTTTCCTTTTTCCAAGGAAAAAAAAAAAGCACCCACCATCTAAGAAATGAGAGAATACTGTCCTTAACACCAGAAGGAAATTTCTAAAAGTGAAAAGTACACTTTTATTAGCACAGCTCTCCTATTGAAATCAAATTATTTAAATAATTTCTATACTATTTTGTTATATCAATATATCAACTTTTTTTGGTAGATCTGGGATAAAATAATTGTACTTTGGCTACTGTATCAAATCTTAGCTGTAAAAACTGGACTGAGAACATAATTTCTGGGCTTCGGTTGTAATTATTGTAGAGCTTAATAGGGCAATCTTCAAGTGTAAGATTTATTCTGCCTTTCCCTCATGCTGATTGGCTTTTCCTCTTTTTCCAATTCAGTTCTGTCCCCACTTGCCAGCTCTAAGTGTGCAAGACTTAAGTGGAGGACTGTGTGTGGTAGGTAGACGTAGTGAGATGAAACTCTTCTGGTCTGACTGTGGCTTCAGGCTTACTGGGCCTTGAGATGGTGAAAATCCATGAGGTTTTATGAGGTGCCAACTGCAATCCCTTGATACTAATTCATATGAATGCATAACTTACTTTCTGCTTCCGCTGGTCTTTCAGGATCTCTCCTTGGCTCCTGTTTGTCTTCTTTCTACATCATGTAGATATTTGTTGTAGGAATCTCCTTCCCTTCCGGCAGGCAGTCACTTTCTTGGGCAGTATGTTCAACAGCTCCAGGCTATCTTTGCTCTCCCTGGTCTACTTCTGGCTCAGAGAACATTCATGAACACCCTTTGCCCTGATTATCTTGAAAGTACCCTCCTCCCACGACACAACCACTACTATTCTGCCACGTTTGTAAATTTGGGGGAAAGTCAGGCAATAGCCCATCTCTCCTCCCAATGCGGGAACATTTCCATCTCTCTGAGTGACCCCATGAAAAAATCTTCTGACTAAGCTTGAGGAAGGAGGTAGAATTTGTCCTTCTTCTACTCCCTTGGGGCTCTGTGAAAGGAAGAAAACAGGGGCATGGCCTTCTCAGAGCCCTCCAATTCTCTTTAAAGAGATATCTACATACAATCTCTTCTCCTTTTTCTCTATTCTGGTTCATTAAAATTGTCTGAAATTTTATGACAAGTTGTAACTTTAAAAGAACATTTCTCAAAGGTGTTTTCATTTAATCTTTACCATAAACTCTAGGAGGAGAATATTTATTCATATTTTATAAGACGTAAACAAGTTCAGAAAATGATACTGGCTTAATTTGAAGACAGACTTTTTTTACCAGCTTAATCATTCACGGTTGTGACCAATGTTCATATGAGACATTCCATGATAGTAAGGCTTAGGGATATCTCCCTCTCCAGCAACATTTCAGTGTTGTAAACTTAAAGATTTCTACTTAACCTCCTTGGAGAAGATTTGCTTAAGTTCCAGGTTAAAAATAAGGTCTCTCTCTCCAGAGGGGAGGATAGGTACATCACCAAATGAGACTTTCCTGATTTCAGAGTTTCTCTCCTGTAATGTAGCACACTGCATGTGCCCTCATAGAGTCACCTTGTGGGGTTTTGGGGCTCAGGGAACATTCTTGAGATGTTGCTCTGACTGCTGCCTTTGCTGTGAGAAATAAAGTTTCTTTGTCTCTGACCCAGAGTTCTTGTGTTTTCTGTCAGTATACACACACACATATACATGTGTGCATGTGTATGTGCACCTCTGTGTGTATGTAGTTATTAACCGGGTAACTGTAACATGCAAATTATTTCAAATATAAAGAATTTTTTGCAGAGGCTTATTAGTGGAATAAATACAGCTGAGGATACAGCCCAAACACAGGTCAATAGAAATTTCCCGAACTAGAACACATCCTAGCCATTGTAATAATGCAAAAAAAAAAAAAAAAAACAACTCCACAAAAAAACCCCAAAAACAAACAAACAGTCATACAGATTGGAAAAAAAGTGGCAAAATTGTGTGTATTTGCTGAAAATGTATCTAACTACATTGAGAATCCCAAAGATTATACAAAACAGTTACCAGAACTAATAATTCAGTTTAGCATATGGACAGGAGACAAGGTTTGTATACCAAAAGTCTATTGTATTAGTACATACTAGCAATGAGAAAATAGAATTTGAATTAAAATTATACATATAATGCTATAACCACGCCAAGTTCTCTGAAATACTGAGGTACAAGTCCAACCAAATATATGCAAGATTTTCATGAAAAATACTACAAAATACTGATGAAATAAATCACAGAAGGCATAACCAAAGAGTTACAACGTGAGCGCAAATTAGAAGACTCAAAATTGTTAAGACATCACTTTTCCCTAAATTGATACATGGATTCAATGTTATTCTAATCAAAATCCCAGCAGGATGCTTTCTAGAAGTTGACAAGCTGGATCTAAACATTTAAATGGAAAAATATAAAGAAATTAGAGTGGCCAAAATTATTTAAAAAAAAAAAAGAAGAGAGAACAGTTTGTGGAATCCACTACCTTATTTTAACACTTAATATTAAGGTAAAATAATCAAGGCAGTGTGGGATTAGCTAAATTATAGATACATACATAAGTGAAACAGAATAGGGGAGTCCAGAAATTTACCCACACATAGATGGCCAATTTATTTTTGACAACATTGAAATTCAGTGGAAAAGGAAGGTCTTTTGAAGCAGGTACTGAAACAACTGGATATCCATATGTTAAAAAGAAAATCTTCCTTGATCTATACTTTGTATCATATATAAATATCAATTAATTATTTTTATCTATTTATGTTTGTGTGCATGAATTTTCTTCCTACGCATTCAATGACTATATTAATTGTGAAGTGATATTTATATCAGGTAAGCTTATGAGTTTTGGAGTTAGAACAAACAGAGTTCAAATTAAAATCTTCACTTGAACTCTGTGTAACCTGGCAGATGTAATTGATCTCTTAGAGGTTCAATTTCATTATGTGTAAAACTTTTATACTTGGACTTATTTCATAGGGCTATGGTGATAATTAAATGAATTCATGTGAATGATAATTTTAAAAAATTTATGTATAATTACTTTCTGTTGGGCATCAGCCTAAGACCTTTAGATGTATTGACTCCTTTATTCCTCACACCAAATCTATGATGAGTTACTTTTAATCCACATTTTATGTATGAGAAAAGGAGGCAGATAAAAGTTAAGCAATGTGCTTAAAATTAGAGACCCAGTAAGTTTTAGAGTCAGAATTTTAACTCAGACTGGCAGAGATTCGACAGCAGTAATCACTCTGTTCTGGTGTTAACACAGTGATACATGTGAATGGGATGCATTTATGATGATGTTAAACATATACATGTATATCCTTATCGACACATTACACAGAAAATACATGAACCATTTCTTAATAAGTGAGTGTTATCGTCATTGATTTAATTATTGCACTGTAGGTTATAAACTAATGCACAGTGTTTATCTTTTTCTTTTATTAGTCATACTATGATTTTTGTTAGAGTTTTCTGCTAGAAAGTATTATTTTATTTTTCTTTTCTTTTTTTTTAGGCTATTTGCTGTCACTTCATGTTATGTGTAATAAAATCTCTTTTCCCTTGCAAGGCTTTTTCTCATCTAGATAACTAAACTTACAATTTAAACTATATTACAAATGAGAGTAGGGCCAGCCCCAGTGGCCTAGTGGTTAAGTTCGGCGCATTCAGCTTCGGCAGCCCAGGTTCAGTTCCAGGGTGTGGACTTAACACCACTTGTTTGTCAGTGGCCATGCTGTCCTGGTGGCTCACATACAAGAAGAGGAAGACTGTAACAGATGTTAGCTTAGAGCGAATCTTCCTCAGCAAAAAAAAAAAATAAAGGGGACAGGAAATGTGCTGATATGATCTCCTCCAAAATATATAAATTTTAATGCATTGATTTAAGGTTCAGTTTTTTTGTTGCTCAGAGGCTTTTGAAAAATGACATTCTCATGCTGAATTTTGTTGTCAAATGTGTAGTGGTACTAGTTATAGTTATGTATATACTTTATAAGCAACATACTGTTATCTTGCTTCAGAAGGATTCATGCAGGCTCATATATTTACTTATGGAGGCTAGCGATATGATACAGATATTAGAGAGAAAAGATAGAAAATAAATAGTTTGAAAACAACTATTCTAAATCACTAAGTTCTTTATACTATATTGCTCATGTTCTAATGGAAATGTCCCTTAAGAACTTTAAAAATTCTGTAATGGCAATTCTTCCTTTGGATGGTAGCTTGGAGTACACCCAGGGTCAGAGAGGCTTCTATCACCATACTGGTATCTCAGAGGGAATTATACATGTATGAATTGCTTCAAGAAATTGTGATTTTTCTGAGGGAGAGTAGGAAGAAGGGAGGAAAGGAGGATAATAATTGGCAGAGTGAGTGTGGATTTTCAATTTGTATTTTTTTCATGATCTCTGTACATTATAAAAACGACTTTTCAAATTTCAAAATGCATAGTCAGAATGGGAGTGGTTTCCATAGTAATTTTTACTGCATAGAGGCCAAAATTGTATATCAATATTTCAGTCAATGTTTAGTCTTCTTTCCATTAAATAGGCAATGGATTGACTTTCTGTTTATTGGCTTGTGCTGAAAAAGTAAAATCTATAATATTTCCTTTAAGATAATATGAAAAAAACTCATACAATATTTCTGAAGGCCAGATTCTTTGTTATCACAGAGACTATGTTATACGCTTGGTAGACCATTCATTGTTTCTCATCTTCAAATGGCTGGAAATGGCTCCAGGCTATGTACCATCAAATGTAAAAGTATAAACCTCTCCACTATTTTATTCATTGTAAATACAGGAGTCCAGTCTGTTGCAAAATTAATTTCCATTAAGATAGATTTCTTGAAACTGAACTTGGATTATTTTTCCTTTAGGATTTTTAAAATTCTCTTGGAAGTTACATTTATTTGAATCACAGATCTGCTCAACCATTAAAAGATGCTTCTGAATCACATGGCTAATTCGTTGATTGGCATATTCAAGATAGCAAGGTAAGATAAATCCATATTTGGGGAAAGGAATGACTTCCCTCCAAATATGAATTTTGTTGAGAAAACAATCTAAGAATTTGTCATCCCTCAATGGAGGTAGAGGCAATTAAAAGTAATTAAAAGTATTAATCAATTTAGTTAGAGAACTGGCTTTACTGATTTTTAGTGTATCTACCTGTTTAAGAAACACGAAGAACTAATGATTGTTTTTACCTACATCCCAGGTCCTGAATGCAAATGAAGGAGTCACTCATCTCAGGCTTCTATGGCTGAACTGCATGGCTGTACACTCAACAGAAATCCAACTAGGAAGTTCATAGCTCCTCCTGAGAAGATGACCTAATAAAAAACTAAAAAAAAAAAAAAAAAATCATGTTTGTATGACCTCACCCACTATGGAGTAGGAAAGGATTAGCAGCTGGCCTATAACCCATTCTCTCCCTTTACTGAGAGATCCCTGACAAACTGAGAAAGAGGTAACCCAATCAAATCTCCTCGCAAATATGCTAATAAGAAACCTCCTGCCAAAGACACAGAAAGGAGTTTTGGTGGGAGTGTCTTGATATATGGAATGCTTTAGCAGGAGGAACCTGGTCTGCTGAGAATTGTTTATGGTGAAGAAACCTGGAATCTATAGATTTATGGGACATGACTCCATAAGAAATATCACATACCCTGTAACTAATGGAGTATAAAAGTTTTGTGACTAAATAGCTCCTTTATGTGCAAGCAATGGCTGCAGCCTCTCTTACAGCCATTGTTTGTTAATCTTGACCAAAGTCTATCCTAATGTGGGAGGAAAGGCCCTAGAAAGCTGGGGGTTAAATTGTCCCAGATTCTCTCTCATTCTCCTGTGCTGCTCAGTTATGTGTGCACTGAAATTATTAGAAAGCTTAATACTAAATAAGATCTCTGATTTGTGTGTCTGATTTGACAAGCCAATCATCCGTGTTAGCTCACATTAGGGCTGAGAGAATTATCTTTCAGAGCCTTGAATCATGACTCAGAAAATGGAGGGATGAAAAATACAATGAGAATCTGATGTCCTTTGTGTTATCTCAATCATGTTTATGTACATCTGCACAATTTAGATAACTGCTCACATAATTAACTTTTCTGTTTAATTATTGGCCCCTGGGAATAAATTTTACAATGGTGTGATCCAGGATAGTTTCTTTGATCTTGTTCTGTTTAAATCTTTTAGCAAATATATGTTTTGAAAGGTCACTTGGGTCTAAGAAACTAAACCTGCAAGCAGAGGATGAGGCAAGCAGAAATTCATAACAAATTATGTAGCAATTTTAGTTGATGAAAAACTCACTGAATAGTTATGAATGAAGTGAATGTTACACTATGATGGCCAAAAATCTGAGCTGATGTTATGTGATGTTAAAAAAAGGATCATGCTCACGTTTTACTCTGTAATAATCAGATCACAATGGGATATACCTCTTTGAAACGGATAGTGATATTCGTTAGCCTGGGAAAGTCCTGCTTTACATATATTTAATGACATAGGTATTAATAGTGGCCCTTTTCATTCTCAAAAGTGTTCCGCTTTGGATAATGAGTTATGGGGTCACCCTACACATAGACATAGTGGAATGTGTTTAAGACAAAGCAATTTGCATTACAAAAGGACTAGATATGTCTAATCTGGAGATTCTAGGTATTAAGAGACTTGTCATAGTTTTATTCCAGTATTTGAAAATTGTTAATAAATTATTTTCTATCAACCACAGCTGGCCACAATTGGAAATGCCTCCTTAGCAGATTTTTAGTCTTGTCTATTAATCAGTTACATAGCCTTCATGATTACTAAGAGTCAAGATGGCTTCTAATAACACTCATGATTTATTTTAAAAAACAGTTGTGTTGTCATTGAAAAAATGTTTTTACTCATTCTGTGTTTAGGCTACTTTGTAGGATGGGGAAGAAAGAAATGATCCACAAGAGAGCCACCAATATGGGGCTTGTTATGAGATCATACATGGTTACGGGCATCAGGGGCCTTTTATTAGAGGAGAAGGCCTTTGCGGCTATCCTTGCAATGTTATAAGCCTGTGGTAAGTGGAACTATGGGATGGATTTCTGTTAGATTAATAATACAAACAAAATCCTGGAGGAGAAAATGTAGCAAGCTGTTAAGGAACAGTGAGTAGTTTGGCTAGCCCAGAGAGACATAATGGGAGATAGATCTAGAAATGCAGAAATGGGCAATAGTGTGAAACTTATTTAATGCTTTTTTTTTTTCTTTTACAAATGAATAATGATGTGAAAAGTGGAAGAGAAACAAGTTGGAAAAGTCATTGAAAAATGTTCTCTTTTTAGGGGAACTTGAGACCTTACTGATTTCTAGGATCTGGGAAATGGCTCAAAGTTTGGACATTAACAGAGTCAGAGGAAAATGAGGGCAAAAGAGAGAAAGAGAGAGGAGGAGGATGCTCTGGGAATATATAACGCACTGGTCAGATATTTGACTTGCCACACTCAGGTCACAGTCAGAAGATGCTCCATTATAAAGAGCTGATGAAGACTAAAGTCTGGGCCTCTGCAAGATCTTAATGGTAGGTTAGACTCCAGTTACCTTACAATAGAGTTCTGGAGAAAAATCTCTCCATTTTCACAACAGATTTTTGAAAAAAAAATGTCCTGTTTACATATATGTACTTTAAATAGACTTAAAGTAGTTAGGAACTTTCCTGAGGAGTTAATTCCCAACCATATCTGTAAGAGTATGACTTTTTCTGGTCTAATCCCTGAAGGAATGCCTCTCCTCTCCCACTGTACTTTCCCTATCATGGTAAAATGTAGGCTGCACGTGCTGCTCATATGTACGTGATACTTATACATGTATATAACTATCAATCAGTATATGTTGGAGAAAAATTACTATTAAAGAAAATATCAGTGAAGAAGCAACAATTTTGTACCCTCAGTGTGTTTATGAAGAGTGTCCCTCAGTTTGTTGCCACAATCTGTTATTACTTGAGACTCCACCTCTTCCCCTTGCATTCTTCCTGCAGGTAACACTTAGAAACAAGCATTTGGCTCCTCGGTGCCCCCTGCCAGGCTGATTTGTCTGAGACCTTGTTTCCCAGCAGGCTCCAACTAGTTATGTTGTTTGAAGTTGTGCTTCAGTGAATCCTTAAAATGTTACTCGTGCCCTCTCTCCTTTCCAAACAATAGCTATAGGAAAGAAGCATCTTTATTCTTGGTAGTATGCCAAGATTGAATATTGTAGAAATCCTCTCTTGGAAGAAACTCTTAAAAATTCAAAACCATTACTCTAACATCTAAATCTTATTCCAGAATTTAATCTGTCAGTAGAGACATATCCTCAGAATTCTATTTATGTTAGTCAGAGTTAATCCTCGAGTAGGTATTAAAAGAAAGTCTTTTTTTAAAAAAAAATCTTTTTTTAAAGAGTACATTTAGATAAACTTACTAAAAGTTGAGCCAAAATGAAAAAAGAATAATCAGGATTATTGAAAAACTACTGCATTTGAAAGCAACAATTCTCAGGACACCTGAGTCCATGACATGAATTTTTTGTCAATGGGCCATTGCCCCACTCAACTGTTTACTTCTCAAACTGGCTTCCTGCTCATAAACAAAATTAGAGAGGCAGTGAGTGGTGGGGTGGCCCATACCTTCAGGTGTCTCAAAGTCTATGATTCCAGACATAGAGGTCCAAACTGGGGGAGAAGAGTCTAAGCGATGACCTAAATATGAAACTATTTACAGCAAGGGCCAGTATATTGGCCATTATTTGGTTGACCCGGCCTCAGGCAGAACCATTGCTGGGGTCCCCTTCAGAAACCATCCTGCATTCAGGATGGAGTCCTTGGCCTTTCGCTTTGGAAAGCAGCCATAGTTCCAGGGGAAAATCAGTAAAAAATGTCATAATACCAAAATTACAATCATTTGAAAGATCTTGCTAACCATCATGGATTTAAGAATAAATAGGCAGATGGGTTATTAGTTCTGAACCTGACTAACATAAAACAGGAGACAATACAAAACAAGAGCTATATGACTGCCTCAAACCCTGTAACCTCCTGGAACTCAGAAAGGATCTTGAAAGAAACTTTTAGGAGAGTAGATTTGTAAAACAGAAGGTTATAGAAAGGCTTATATGGTTCAGTGAATCCCTTAAACATAGATGAATTTTGGAGAATAGGTGTGTTTGCACATTTTTCTTGAGGGAAATTACTTAGTTTTCATCAGATTCTCAAAGAATCTGTTCCCAATGAGATTAAAGACCATTCTCTCCATTTTATCTCTGCTCCTCCATACATACACACACACGCACACACACCTCTCATTATTTTAAATGTATATGCAAATATATGCACAAAATATTCATAGTCTTACGAATATATATATGTATCAGTAACTATAATCCATCTACTAAACACCACCACGTGCCTGGGATTGGGTTAGAATTTTACATTTTTTCTCAAGTTGCCAAAATAATCCTGAGCTGTAGTTTTTATGTTCCAGTTTCATAGAAATGGAAACTGAGACTGAGTATAATTATTTGTTCGATATCACACAGCTAGAAAATGCTAAATCTCTGTTTGCAAAAGCTATGCTTATTCCACTTTCAAAACAAAGTGAAGCCATCTTCTTAGCTAATACCATAGACATAAAATGGTCAGCAAAGCAAAGTTCGCTTGTAACACATTTATACCAAATAGTATAATCAGAATTATGCATCTTAATTAAATATTTATGATCTTTACATATTTAATACACATATACTTATAAGAAAAGTACAGCATCTTCATATTTTAGTTTTTTTATTTCATTTCATTTCTCCTTAGCTCTTCTTGAGTTAGGCAAGGGGTTAAGCACTTTATATACACGTATTCATTTAACCTCAACTGCAAATCTATGAATGGTCTTGTTCCTTCTATAAATGAACAAATTAAGTCTTAGAGAATTTAAGTAAATCTTTGAAAATGGTACTATTATTTCTATTTTACAGATAAGAAAACGGAAGAAGATCATTAGTAACTTTCCCAGGGCATAGAGTTATTAAGTGATAAAACTAGGACATAAAACCAGGTCTATCTATTTGCATAATATGGGACTGGACAATTAGGTGATATAAGGAATATAACCCAATGAATTAATTCACAGGCTCTGGAGCCAGACTATCACGTTTAGATTCTGATCATTTAATTTGTTAGCTGAGTGACTTTGGGCAAGTTATTTAAGTTTTTTGCTTCAATTTTATCATCTTTTATTATCTTTAAAATGGGAATATTTGATAATACCTATCTCACAGAGTTGTTGTGATAGACTCTATTGGTTAATTCATGTAAATTCCTTAGGAAAAATGCTTAGAACATAATGACTACACAATGAATTAACATTTTAACCCTTTATCATCATTGCCATAATTATTATTATATTATATGGTTACTATTTTATTATTATTTTCTCTCATATTCTATTTCAACTTGTGGTAAAACAAACTAATAAATAGAAGAAATTCAGCTACAAACAGCCCCATTATTATGAAGGGTCACAAGATACTTTAGTCAGTTTGAACTGCTATTACAAAATATCATAAACTGGGTGGTTTATCAACAACAGAAATTTATTTCTCACAGTTTTGGAGACTGGAAATCTGAGACCATGGTGTCAGCATGGTCGGTTTCTGGTGAGGACCCTCTTCCAGGTTGCAGATGGCTAACTTCTCCTTGTATCTTCAAATGGCAGGAAAAGAGCTAGCTAGCTCTCTGACATCTTCTTATAAAGACACTAATTCCAGTCATAAGGGGTCCACACTCATGACCTAATTACTTCCCAAAAGTCCCACCTCCAAATACTGTCGTATTGGGATTAGGGTTTCAACAAATATACGAATTTGTAGGGAGGGGGGAAGAAACATTCAGGCCATTGTAGGGTGCAGTTAATCTGGACATTTTCCAGGTTCTGAGCTTTGAGCTGGGAGGGGGGTGTCAGCTGAAACTTGTGCTCTTTGAAGTTTGATCTGATGTAGAATGGCAGCTGGTTGAGGAAAAGAATGATATTGCAGGTATAAAGAAAAAGACAGTCAGTTTTTCAGTTTCCATATAAACTCTGGAAATTCAAGACAAAGGGAATGGTGACAAAAGTACTACAGAAAAGCCTTTTTAAGCATTCCCAAAGCAAGGTCCTGACATAATCAACAAGCATAGCAGAATGTAGGTCAGAATGAAATGTTCATTTTCTTGTGATTTTCCCTACCCTGGCCCACCATGGAGTATTCCACAAAGAAAGTGAACACTGGCCCTGACTGAGTAGAGGCAGTGGGGAAGAGAGCAATAGACAAAGGAAAATAGCCCGTGTCAGAGACCAGGGGAGGATCCTCTCCCTATGTCACAGAGAAGATTCTGATGGTGTCTGAAAAAGGCTTAGTTTTAACGGCTTTGTGATAAGAGTATTTGCATGCCCTTGACTTTGGAAGAGTAGCAATCATTAAAGCTAAATCCAGGGTTCAATGTGGTTCCTTGGTCTTCTAGAAGCAATGGCTATGTGAGACATCTGGTGAATGGGCCAAAAAGCAATCTTACCTAAACCCGCAGGCCCAGGATCAAGTGCAGAAACCAGGCCTTGGGCCTTGCAAGGGGCTTAGATGTTGGCCAAGGGAGAGATGCAATGTGTCCAGAACAGTCTTCTGGCTGTGATGAGGCGATCTTGCACGCCAGAGGCCAAATGGAGACAAGTTGGCGGAAGTGAACAAGAAAGTGGGAACTTGCTTCAGCTGCTATCAACAGGACTAGGAGGTCAGATGATGAAAATTTGACCTGGAGTACCGTAGACCCCCGTGGATGCCAGTGAGGGTAACTACGGGTCAGGCACCTCTTTCCAGTCCATGGTACCTTACACAACTAGATCTGTCCCAGGGAAAAGAAGGGAATGAACAGAAGCTGTATATGACAGAGTTTCACCCTCAATTTATAGAGAAATCATGAATTTCTCATAATGTGCCTTTGCCATGGTAAACATTCTATCTTCATCAAGCTCAAGAAATAAATAAGTTTAGTTATAGAAAATTGAAATCAATTGGATAGTTGTAAACTTTGGTGGCTAGAAAGTCTTCCTTTGTTTGGTTATGGTAACCAATGAACATGGTTTCCACCATCCTTGCAGGGAAACACACTCTACCTGATCACCGAATGCCCAAAACCGCCCAGTTAATCATTTTGAGCTAAGGATATGTTCTCATAATATGGTTTGTTCTTCCTGAGCTCTGGACTCCCCGGTGCTAGGTCTCTACCTGACATCTTCAAGAATGCACAGTCAGTCCCCTTCCAAGCAGGACCTGGTCCTCAACCCTTAGAGAGATTGTGGACTATTATAACTGACAGCAGTCCAAAATATATTACTATGCTGGTGGCAGGGGATATGGACAATTAACATTTACAGTGTCTCTTGGTATTCTAGGCAGGGGGTGGGGTTGGTTCCAGGATGCTGCGGACACCAAAATCCACAGATACTCAAGTCTCTTATATAAAATGGCATAGTATTTGCATATAACCTATGCACATCTTCTTGTATACTTTAAATCATCTCTAGATTGCTTATAATACCTAATATAATGTAAATGCTGTGTAAATAGCTGTTAACACTGTATTGTTTAGGGAATAATGACAAGAAAAAAAAAAGTCTATATATTCAGAACAGACGCAACCATCATAGGCCTTTTGATCTGTGGATGGTTGAATCAGCAGATGCCGAGACGCAGATATTGAGGGCCAATTGTATTGGGTTTCTTCTATTCTACAGGTTCTTATCCTAAGGGACTGGGGACTGGGGACTGACCTTGGTCCACGTTCTTCTTAGGGGAAATCTGTCCTTGTTTCCCTGATCCAGTATTGGACTCACCCAGAAAGCAGATTCCTGGGCCCCATACCAGGCCTACTGAATCAGATTATCCGGCAGTGAGTCCTGGGAATTTGCATTTTATTAATGCCTCAGATGATTCTTCAGGTGTGCTTAAATTTTTAACATTGCATCATTCCTTTACGTAGAACTTATATTGGAAACACAAAATGCATAAGAGGAATTCAAATGTACCAAGCTTTTATGTTTTCCAGAAAGAAGATCCTATTTGTTTTCTAAATAATTGCTAAAACAATATTTCTATTACCACAGGATTCACTATCAAAAACTTAAAAGTTTAGAGTCCATGCAAAAAATCACCAGAAAATCTTGAAAAAGGCCACAAACCACAGAATTTCAGCCTTTACCCCAGCTCTTTTTGGTTACAGCACTTTGAGATGTATCGTATCATTACTATTTAATCATCTTTTAGAACTTTTGCAAGCGTAGTGTGGAATGATTAAAGGTAATTTTTATCTGAGAAAAAAATGCACCTTTAGCAAATGTGACATATTCGCATAGGAATTCATTAAACTTTTTCATTATCTCAGCTGTAGAAACTTGCCCCTGTACTTGATCAATAAATCTATGTTATTTAAAATTTAAATTAATGATCATTTTTTGACTTTTTTCTACAAAATATCATTCTGATTAATAATTAGAACCTCATATCTCCCTTTCCAGCATCACTTGTTATTTGCCTGTGCCATTAGCAAATTCTATATGTAATTATGTTTATAGCCACTTACTCTCAACGGATTCTCCAAAGCTGTTGTTTATATTAAGAATATTTCTTACAGAGAAGTAGAAGTAGATAATTAACATATATTCCTAAATTAAGTTAATTTCCCAAATTTGATTATTATGTGAAAATACTTCTGCTTTTATCATTTAAGTTGATGACTGCAACTATTTATACATAATTAAGAAGTTTAGATATATAGAGAATATAAGTCATATAGAAATGATGCTATTTATTTATTAATATCTCTTTATCAAAATTATATGAGATAGCTATAAACAATTCCAATACAGCAATACAGGCAGGAGGAGTTAAGTGCTGTTACTTTGATTTGGGGAAAGAAGAGAGCCTCATGGAAAGTATGGGTTAGACTTGACAGGTACAAAAGTCATTAAATGTTGTTTTACTGGGAAAAAAACCCTGTATGACTAAAGCATGGAGATGAGAGTTACAAATGAGCAATCATCAATTACTTGTTTATTTGGGACACAGTGTGAGAGAGAAAGAGGAGTGAGAGATGATACAGGAAGTAGAGGTTGGAGTCAGGTTATGGAATAACTTTCTAAGAAATGTGGGGGTTATTCTGCAGATCAAAGTTATCACTAATTGAACACTTATGAAGTTTGCTATTGTGATAAGTACATTCCATATATTAAATACTGTCTTCAAACATCAGAGGTCTCCTGCCTGTTGATCTAGGACCTTTGCAATTAATTGTTTCATTTTCTCAGAGTTAAATGGAAAGTAAGAATATTTTTGAGCAAAAATTATAAATCCTTTTCCTATTGTGAATGAGCTGAATATTCTAATTTTGCATACATCAAAATTATCCAATAAATGTTTTATATATATACATTCACACGTATGTTTATATATGTGTGTGTGTGTGTGTATATACAGTATGATCTCTGTTTTTTATTGTCAAAATTAGTTGCAGTACTAAAAACTTGAGGGCCCAGAGAGATCAATTAGTTTGTGAAAGGTCAAGTAGCTAGGTAGTACCAGTGCTGAGATTAGAACTAAGACCTTTTGACACCTAATTCTAGATTGTTTTTTTTGCATTACTTCTTCATTCTTGTTCACTAAAACCGTTAATTCAGACTACCTGGATGAAGATCAATTTGCATTTTTAAAAGACTTCCCTGTATTGTCGGTGTGGTTTATTACTATGAAGATTAACTCTAACAAGACTAATGGAGTCTGCCAAGTAGAATTAATTGCCAAAAATAAAAATTATTAGTGTTAAATTAATGGCTTACATAAAAATCCATCTTTGAAAGGTCTTTGATGTCAACTAAAATAATTATTACTTGCATGATCTTGTTTGCATTGGTAACTTAGATCGAAACATCCTTATTCATAAAGTGCATGCATTTTCATAGCTTTTGCCAACATTATCAATATCTCTAAATTATGAGCTTTAAAAAAAAGAAGTTTTTATTAAACAAAATTTTCTCCTAGGAAATTGAACAAATATATTGATCCAGGAAGATTTTAGCCCTCTAACCATCACATACCATGCTGTGAATTCATAATACCTGTAGCAGCTTAGAAGTCTTCATTAACTTAAGTAGAGTTACATAATATTCTTGAGAGTAATAAAGCTATGCTGTAAGGACTCATGACATGAGTTAAAAATATAACTGTCCTCTCAGAAGTTATGCTGAAGTAGATAAATACAAGTCCCCATTTAAATGAAATCTATCAAATTAGCTGACATTCTTCTCAGGAGAGTGTACATTTCACATTTCAAAATATATGGGTATAATATATTTCATGGAGCACCTAGATTAGTAATAATAATAATAACAGTAAATACTTATATATGATTAAAAAATATCCCCACATTCCTAGGAAAACATGGATTATGGTATAGCCTTGGTAATGATAGGCACCAGAACTACTTTGGACATGCCTAGTTAATAAATGGAAGTTTGATATTTGTGGTAACACATAGCCACTGGAACCATTTTTAAAGCATTTAATCAATAGTAATAATACCTCACCTCAGTGAACACATTTTTGCACGCCTACCAGTCAATGAGGGCTCCTCGCTTCTAAAAGTCAAACCATCAAAATGGACTCTTTTATGAATGTCAACCACTCAACAGCAGTCTCCCTCTAGACAAATTATGTCAACCATCTCATCTGTAAAATTCCACCAATCCTTGGATTCCACGCTTTCATGGAAAACAAGCAGTCGGCTGTCTTTAGAGAGACTATGCTTGAGCAGCAAGCTCTCCCTAATTATAGTAAAAATACGTTTAGATTTGTGTTCTTTATTTTAGATATTGAATAAGAATTTCAACCTTTGACAGTTCTGGAGACTACACCAAGATCATGTTGAAGATCTTTGCTTGTCAGCATTTTAGGGAACCCTTGAATCAATAGGCATGCACACTGGGCTCTGTGTCCAATTCCTTTTTTTTTTTTTTTTTAAGTGAGGAAGATTGGCCCTGAGCTAAAACCTGTTGCCAATCTTCCTCTTTTTGCTTGAGGAAGAGTGGCCCTGAGCTAACATCTGGGCCCATCCCCCCCATTTTGTATGTGGGACACTGCCACAGCATGGCTTGATGAGTTGTGTAGGTCTGTGCCCAGGATCCAAACCCATAAACCTGGGCTGCCGAAGCGGAGAATGCCGAGCTTAACCACTACACCACCAGGCCGGCCCCAGTTCCATTTGTTTTTAAGATTTGCTTTGGAAGAGTCAGTCTCAACAGCAATTTGAGCTCTGTGTTCTTATTCTAGAATTTTTAGACCTATATGTCTTTGTATAATGTCATTAGACCTAGGCCTATGTAAAAAGTAATTAGATCTTTTCATCATTTATTCTTGACTACATTGACAAGTAAGAATCTAAATGCCTCTCTTTTCTGCTGTATATCACTGTGTGTAAAATTATCTAGTTGGAAATGTAGCGTGGTAAATTACTGGTTGAAGGACCTTTGGCAAGGCTTTAAAGCTCTTTGAGCCTTAGTTTATCTATATGTGACATAAGGATAATAATTCCTACTTCACAAGTGAGTTGTGAAGCTTAAGTGAGAAAACACACAAGAAAACAGGTAAAATATTACTTAGTAATAACTGTTTATAGAAACTGAATGATAATTTCATTTTATATAGCAACAAATTTTAACCACATGAATCTCAAAAATGCTGCTGTAGCCCTCCCCCTAACCTCCATCTATAACCCTAATCAAGGTAAGGAAGACTACACTTTTTCATTTTTAGGTGTTAGGTAACATGTGTGCACATAAAAATTGGACATATTGTTTGTATTTCTCATTCTTATTTTCTTTGGATCTTATTTACCTTCCTTTTTCCACGTTCATTCCTTGTGAGGCTATTGATTATATAAAGATGAGAGCATTAGAAGTTATATAAAGAAAAACAAAACCCTACATTGAAGCAACAGAGATTCGGGGCATAGAAAGTAAGCCTATTATCTAAAAATGTAGAATGCAGAACAGATGGTGGAAATTACATTATCAAAGTCCTCAACAGGTTTGCCTCATGATAAGATTGGTATTTACTTAAAAGAAGCAAATGAGAATATGTAGTGTTTTTTACTTTTGAAGCGCTTTTTATTGCTGAATTCTATAACGGCAAAACAGGAGAATAAAAATAAATTAGTGTAATTTAAGTCAAATCCATTTGTATTTATCTAAAACTGTTACTTAATTAGTAACATTATCTTTAAAAGAGTTCTAATTTGGGGGTTTTTTGGCCAATAAAGCACAAAGGAATGAGCCTATAAAACATTTGTGAATAATACTGAATTTGAAGATTTAAGTCTAGCAGCATCCTTAAACAAAACACAAATATTATGGAACAAAATTTCATAAACTGCAAAGCATTTGCATTGTCAGAAAATGAGAATTGATATTACAGATTTTCAAAAATTTATATCAATGCTAGAAATGCTGGATTCATGAAAATTTCAGGGAGAAAGAAATATTAAAGAATATAAACTATTATTTTTATTTAATGTATTATCTTACTATGTTATATAATAGCTATGCCAATTGCACATACACTCATATATTATGACTTTCAAGGCAAAGTTTCACCAAGTCATTTTCCAAAGTAACAAGTAGAGGGCATTATATTACTATTCTTAACACACATTTCTAATGGTAAAATTCAAGAAAAAAATAATTTTACAAAACATTTTAGTCTTAAAACTCATCAGATGAGTAAAGAAGTCTGTTCTTATTCAATAATCTAGTCACTTAAATCTACCAGAATCTAAAATTATTGCAGTTCTAGTGATTTCCTTGAAATAATTGCTTTGTTATCTGAAACTAATTACTTAAAGAAAACTACTTAACACAGCAAGTAAAATCTTTAACATGAAATCAAATTCCTTTTATTTTATGACATTTAAGACTCTATAAGGAGTTTCAGTTTATAACGAAATATTAAACGATACCTTCTCCTCTAACCCCAAACCTAAGTAAATGAACAAAGTAATTAAAATAAGAAAAGCAAATAGCAGCAGTACTCACCTCAAAGTAAAGAAATTCTTCAAACCATAACCACATTATATAAAAAGCAGTCACAAGGGAAAAAGACAATAAAAGATTCCAGGAATCCATGTGGAGTTCTTACCCAGACATACAGGAAAAGAAGCAGAAACCATGCACACCTCACTAATACACACCCATTTTTAGGTGCACCTATGTTATATCTGCCTTTCTAAGAAAAATCCCAGGTTTTCCCATGGATAATCAGTATAGAAAGGGAAATCTACCAGGATTTGTCATTTTGCTATCATTAAGCAGAGTCTGAAAAATATATATATACATATATAAGTTCTACCATGATTACTAAGAGATATTTCCAACAATGAAAAGATAAGGAGATTTAAAAAAAGGGTGAATGGCGCTGGCCCCTGGCTTATCGGTTAAGTGCGCGCACTCCACTACTGGCAGCCCTGTTCAGATCCCGGGTGCGCACGGAAGCACCGCTTGTCCGGCCATGCTGAGGCCACGTCCCACATACAGCAACTGGAAAGATGTGCAACTATGACATACAACTATCTACTGGGGCTTTGGGGAGAAAAAAGGAGGAGGATTGGCAATAGATGTTAGCTCAGAGCCGGTCTTCCTCAGCAACAAAGAGGAGGATTGGCATGGATGTTAACTCAGGGCTGATCTTCCTCACAAAAAAAAAAAAAAAAGGGTGGACACTAAAGACACTAAAGCTGCTGATGATCCAAAGAGGAGTGCCACTGAAAATCCAAATTCAAGTCTGTCTTTCTCGCTGAAAACTTATACCACTGCTGGAAGCTAGGGGAAAGACTTACAGAGAAGAGGTGGAAGCAAAGCAAATAAATTCTTTGATTGGCTATAGCTGAAAGGGTTGCATTATTTGAGAAAGCCTAGTTGGCTATTTGTTATTGGTTGTGCTTAGGTTTCGATTTCTTAACCTTGAGGCATTATAGGCTTAGGTTCCGGTTGCTATAGAGGCCACTAAAGGCATTGAAGCCACCTCTTTCTAATGGCCTCCTTGTTTAATTAATTGAACAGGAGGAAGATGATCAGTGTCAGCGCAGCCCCCATATCAGCTGCATCAGTTCACGCCACTAACTTCTCCCTTCTATGGTTCCTCTCATCAAGAGAAGCCCACTGTAGGGACTGCTTCTCAACGTGTGGCAGAGAAGTAGGGTGAACTGTGATGATCAAGGAAATGCTTTATACTGCAGGGACCGTAGTTGATAGCCTCAGGTGCTGCACTCAGAATCCACCACCACGTTAGCTCTGAAGTCCTGCTTCCCATGGTTGCTGCCAAAAATTAACTGGGTGTGAGGGGGATAGAGGGCACGCCTATTCCTGTGAGACTGTGGAACTCCTCTAAACGATGACGCAGGCTTGAGAACTCCCCATCAGCCTGAACAAAACTATCTTGGAACTGCCCTACATCTGAAATTCTTCCTTGCTTCTCTCCTTCACAGAATTCTGACCTGATCGCCTCTCCTTTTCTGGCTTTCTCCCCCTTTTTTCTCTCAATATACTTTTTTCTCTCAATAAATCTCTTGCATTCTGAACAGGATCTTGGCGTCTGCTTCTCAGAGACCCTGATCAACATGCTTGTAACTTTCAAACAGAATGAGAAAATTAAGTTAGAAGTTTGATAGTGAGCATGGAATGAGTATAAATATAGACCTAAATTTTTTAAAAATCTGAAGTAACTATGGTTATAATACAAAATATGTATATTACAATTTACTGTAAGAGCAATATAAATAAGAAAACTAATGAGAGGAGAACTCATGTTTTCATAAAGCCACTAAACGAATAAAATTGCTAAAGAAATTTTTAAAGTAGGATATTAGAGAATAGCTCTCAAAATATTGGTTGGTTAAATATACACCATGAATCATTAATTTGTTTAGTAATAGATGATGATGATACGATCATCATAATCACAGTTCCTGGAATATATGCCTAATAATTAATATTTTCTATACTTTTAAAGCAAACTACTGGTAGATTTCTGAAATGAATACTTATATTAGAATAAAAACTCAGAAAACAATATCCACAATTTCTAGGGTCCAGTCAATGACAAAGATCCATTTTAGAATTCTTATAAACTGTTATCTAGACTGGTCAAACCTTGTCCACTGTATATCAGCATTATTAACCTGATAACACAACTCAGAGACATCCAGACTTCGCAGTCTTTGTGATTGTGACCGTCTAGAAGAAAGGACACTAATTTGCCATGAACTTATGGCCAGGATAGGTCACTCTTCTACAACAGAGCCTGTAGTTCCGTTTGTCAAACTGGGAATCATCAATAAGATAAAAATTGGCTATAAAATGATAGTTTTAGAGTTTTAAATATTTTCCCCTTTGATTAGTTTATTTATTAATGTGTTCAGTATTTGTCGAGTAGCTACAATTCATGCGCTATTCCAAACATCTGTGAGGCTCAGAAACTAAAAAGATATACAGTGATCCATTTCCCTTGTTAAGCTAGGCACTGTAAACAAATCACACTCTGACATTCTGAACTTAAATTTGCACATTTTTAATTGAAAGAATTGATGCCAACAAAGTAATTGAAATTTTTGAAGAAAAAAAATTTACAGTAAGGCTCTAATTGCTCCATTTATTTATGGATTTTCAAATTTATCATTCTTTTTTTACTTTTAACATCTATGAAATGTGGACGCTAGATAATTGACAAATCTTACTTTGAGTGTAGGTGTCCTATTTTTTTTGTGTGTGTGTATATGGTTAGTTTGTATACATATTCATATTTTAAATTATTTTAGGGGACATATTTCACCTTGCAAAATCTAGGTATCAAGATTCTTAGTTGATACCTTGAGACGCAGCATTGTATTAAACACATTCCAACTCTTCTCTATTTAGATGTCGTATTCCTGTTTTGGAAATAATCAATTATGATGACTCATTTACTTTTGATGATTTTGGATATAGTAATGAAATAAGGTATATTTTAAAATAGTCAGCAGGATTGTGCTTGCATCGACTAAAATAATATCAGGATATGGTATAATAAAAATAAATATTTTGTTATGTAATTTAGCTATAAGACTTGATGACTCTAAGGCCATAAAGTTATGTAAACTAGGACCCATCTGATATTAGAGCTTAGGCAGATATTTTGAACCCCGATTCCTTGGAAGTCATTTTCTCAAATGATTATTATCAGTGGTCTACTAATCATGGCTCCTTCCATATGGTTATGGGTGTAAAAGCTTATGGATATAAAAGGCAAATTTTCACTTTTGTTATTTTGGAAAGAAGACTTTCATACATGGCCCAATTAAAATGTAAAAATTATAAATAAAAATCTATTCTTCTCTAAACTCAATATAAATTTTTTGAACAGTGTCTATAAAAAAGACACTTTTTTTTACATTTATTCATGATACAGAAGAAATTGATGTTATTTAGATTCAGAGAAGCTAATGGAGAGTCAATTCTTTGTTTTTAAAACAAAAGACAAAATTGTGGTTATATTACAATTCAACCTTATTTATCCTTTCACTTAATAGGCAAACATATGAATATATTCACAAACAAAACGTGTGCCTCTAAAACATGTTATATTAGTATAAATAAAAGTAATGAATCAAACAGTTCATTATTGCTGTTCCAACAGCAACAATGATTATCCAGAATAGTGAAGTCTAAGGAAAGGGACCAATTCATCTGAGATCAAAAGTTACAAACCAGCTCTTTAAATACATACTAATGACACCAATACATGAGCCTTATATCTCAATTTTCATTCCGGTCTGTTGTCATAGAATCCAGAGTAAAATTACTTGAGTTTTTTTCATCATTTTGCTGAGCAATAATATGTATGTGATACTCATCACCTCATTATAGCCTTTATACTAGATTATTGAAATTGGTAGATCCTAATTGACCCTTCTGTTTGTACCGTAAAGGTTAATTTAATATGTCAAAATGGAATTTGCCGAGCCTACTAAAATCATTTGGTTTTCTTCCTCAATTCCTGCTCGACAGATTGAACGCCCTTTGTGGAAAGTCAGGGAGTTGTTAAACCCGCTCAGTCATTTTGGATGACAGCCGTCTCACAGGAAACAATGAAGATGGAAAACCAGACTTGATTCTTTATTCTGCAATAATGGAAACAAGGAGCTCAGCTGATGTTCACTTCATTGATGGAAGTTTTGTTTCACAAAGTTATAATTTATTATGACTTTTTTTATATGAACCTAACGATTTCTCAGTTTCAAGGAAGACAAAGGTAGATGAGTATGTTGAAGATGCGAGATGTGCAGGATGTACACTTCTGTATTATATAGACAAGTGATCTCTTCTCTGGAAATTCACCCTGACAAAGAGAGATGCTAAGGGTCTGGAATCTGTGCAAGAAGTGAGTAGGGAGCGAGCAAAGGAACTCTATGATTGCAAATAGCCATCAGATTTTATTACTTTAAATTCTAAACCAGAGTTAACTTAGACATATTCCAGGATAACATTTTCTTTAACTAGTGAGTAAACCAAAGCACAGAAATGTGTAGATACTTAAGATTTCCTCAGCTCATAAAGCTGGCAGAGACAACACAAAAACTCATGGTTTTTTAAAGAATTATTGCAATCATTTATTCAAAACATAGTTTCCGTTTTGCTTGACAGAGTACTTGGAGTTGGAAAAGAGCATTGACTAACAACAAGAAGCCAGCATGAAACACATATTCTAATAAACAAATAATATAATTTCAGAAAATCATAGGTTGCCATGAAAGAAAAAGGTAACGTGAGAGAGATTGGCTTCATCAGGATGTTGCTTAACATAGATTGATCAAGGGAAAACTCTATGAGTTTACAGGCTTTGACATTTGAGCTAAGACCTAAATAAATAGTAGTCATCTGTGCAAAGAGTCTTGTATACTGACTTCTAAGATAGTGCTGTTTTCAATTTATTATAATTCTATAGATCCATTCACTTAAAAAATTAGCATACATTCACAATATGTGTAGATTTATTAACTTATTAACTACAATTCACATGCTTAATGATACAAAAATGGAATTTTAAAAGGATCAAATAAAAATTAATAATTTTTAAATTATGCAGATTTGAGAACTGTAAATATCATTTACTGGTATTTCCAAAAACACAATGTAAAGTTCATTGTTCATTGCTAAGAGTGGTTGTAAATCCATATTGAAGCTGGTTTCCATGGGAATTTCTGATTTCATGACTGACTTATCAGACTTAAATACATCATGACTTTTTCACCTCATTGTGTGCCCAGAGCACTTGTACTAGAGTTGTGCCTCGTGTCAGATCACCATTTTCTTTTTGTTCGCTTATGCTTGTATTTTCAGAGATACATTCAATCTGTGGTCTCTTTGAAGGCATCTTTTCTTACCCATTTGCCTGTTTTGTGAGAGTTAGTTTAGTTAAAAATAGTATACTTTCTAAATCCACTTAACCAGGCATAGGTAGCCCTCAATAAATTACAAACGAAGGAACTGAAACAGGGAAGAGCTGGTGTCAAGCGCTTTCTCCCGTAGAACATCCATCTTTCCCTCTTGATACTTCACACAACCCACCCGACATGAGATAGCTGAGACACGGAGCCGGTGAAAGCCACAGGGCCAACCTATAGACAAATATTGGTAAGGGTTTTTTTAACTTCTAGATACAACAATAGAAATATAAATTCTATTATTTTATTTATTTACCTCCATGAATAATTTTTGACACTCCCTGAGGATCACGCTCAGTGGAAAGCTCTGGTCTTTTCATTCTTGGACTGAAGGAAGGAGCTCAGGCACTTCAGAGGCTAATGGACATTTTACTGAAGAAAATGTCTTGTCCCAAAGTAGTTCTATTCGCTATTGCTGCATGCTTTATCACAACACAGCTGCAACACTCGGCTACAAACGCTCTGACATCCTCTTGGTCAACAGGAATATGGATGATAATGAGAGATTAAGGAGCTGCTGAGAGAAAAAAGATAATGGAAGCGTCTTCTTGGTAGATATAGCATTAATGCTGATAAAGTTACAGTTACACTTTAGCTTTTATCTACTTAACTTAGTGGTTAATTAGTATGAAACATTCATCAATGTTTTTTCGAGAAGTAGACTTTCAAGCGCTAAGATTAAAATGTAGAAAGTATTTTGTATAGTTGTATTAGTTAGGGTTCTCCAGAGAAACAGAACCAATAAGATGTATGTATACATATACATATTCCATACAAATATATTTTATATATGGAAAGAAACTTATTTTAAGAAACTACCTCATGCAAATATGGAGGCTGACAAGTCCCTAGACTTTCAGTGTGAGTCAGCAAGCTCCTGGGAGAGCATATGACATAGTTCCGGTCCAAATCTGAAGGCCTGAGAACCAGGAGAGCAGATAATGTGCTTCTGATCTGAAGACTGGCAGGCTCAAGGTCCAGCAAAAGCAGATGTTTCAGTTTGAAGGCAGTCAGGCAGGAAGAATTCTCTGTCACTTGGGGAATGTTGGCCTTTTTATTCTATTCAGGCCTTCAACTGATTGGACGAGGCCCACCCACATTAGGGAGAGCAATCTGCTCTACTTAGTCTATCAATTTAAATGTTAATCTCATTCAAAAACATCCTCATAAAAATAGTCAGAATAATATTTGACCAATATCTTGGCATCCTGCAGCCCAGTCAAGTTGACACATAAAACTACCCATCACATCACCCTTGCAGTAAACAAAGACTAATTTTATTTTTTTTTTGGTGAGGAAGATTCGCTCTGAGTTAACATCTATTGCCAATCTTCCTCTTTTTTTTTTGTTTTGCTTGAGGAAGATTAGCCCTGAGCTAACATCTGTGCCCATCATCCTCTGCTTTGCATGTGGGACACATCCACAGCATGGCTGATGAACGGAGAAGGTCTGTGCCAGGGATCTGAACCCGTGAACCTGGGCCGCTGAAGCGGAGCGCGCCGGACTTAACCACTACGCCACAGGGCCAGCCCCAAACAAGGACTAATTTTTAAAAACCCATTAAATATTTAAAGATAATACTCATTCTCATTTCTGTCAATTATTCCCTTAAGAGAAACATCTTTCTTTAGGTGATATTACTATTATCATAATGACATTTCATTAAATCTATACAGCTGAACAGCCTTTCATCTGTAGTTTCCCTCTTTGTAATTGACAGCAGAGGAAGGAAAAAGAGAAGAAGGATCCTGGATCGTGGTGTTTGTTTTGTTATTAACATTACTGCAACATCAAAGAATCATTCAGACTATTGAAAGCCAAGTAGCAAAGAATCAGGGGTTTTAATCATCAGCTACTAATTTCTGAGTAAATCCACTGTGCTCTCTAGCTGTTCTTCCTTTTTTCATTCCTCAAAATGCTTACTTGGGTAACATTTTTCATAATTTAGTGTTTAATCTTATTGTGTCCTTCGGTTTTGTTTTGATTTTGTTTTATGGGAGCAAGGGTGGGCTGGAGGTTGCCAAAGCCCAGTTGAGGAAGAGCTTACTTGCTGTGAGAAAATTATGCATCACAAAATATACAGTCTAACGGTCTATAAATCATAGTGTGAACTATATTCCTATATTAATAAAATAAATAGAAATAAGACCAAAATAAGTAAAATACAGAGAAATATGAAATAGAAATAGGAAAATACAGGCATGAGGAAAATATATGACTGTATAAGAAATTCAAGCGTACATAATGCATAGTTTTTCAAAAATTTGCATCTAATACTTATAATTTATATACATAATGTGCTGGTCTCAGAATTGAGTAACTACCAGATTTCATACCGTTGTTTTACTGATTCAATGAAAATTATTAATTTTAACCCCTTCTTTGTCACCTGCATAACCCATCGCTCTTGCTTATTTTGATCACAATGAAAGTCAAAGTTATAGTTCATGCTGATTAACACAAAGCTCTGTGTTTTTATTCTGGGACCCTGTTATGTGCATATCCTTCTTACATTGCATGAGAGCTCCAGGCACTTCGCTGATGATGTATATTTTCAACTTCTTACAGGAAAAGTCAGGTCACTCCAGGAAGATCAGTTTGCTATTCCTTTCCAGCTTAGTTTTATATGGATAAATCATCATTTTTAAAGAATTATTTGTTTACCTTGTGTTTTTTTCTTGATACTGAGTTTTATCAATGTTAGGATTTTATCAAAATCAGCATTTTATAAAGATTAAGAAAAGTCTATTAAGTTAGATTAACAGTTGGTTATTTACTTGTTTCAGCAATACTTTTACCACGTGTACTCAGTCAAAGAAACAGGAAGTTGACAGATTATTTTTTCCTTTATTGCAATCCATCATTAATTTAAAGAAATCCTATGTCGCCTTGAATGATGATAGGCACAGGTCATATGACAAAGTCCCTGTCCTCAATATGTTTGAATTGATTAGTATTTTTGATGATCACACATTTATAAAGACAGCATTTACACAGGTCCCAAATGTAGTAACAGATTTTATAGATAAAGAATATATTATACAGATACAGAATACGTACATATTCTCTTGTTTTCGTTAGGAAATAAAGAGTTTGGGATTAACATATTTTTTAGATTACTGAAACTAATCTTCTTTGAAGGCTAACATTAAAATAATTTTAAATATTTAAATAATAAAATTTAATTATTTTAATTGCAACTAGTGTTTAAACAATGGCCAGCTAAAAGGCCAAATACTGGAATAAGATGAACTTTAACTATAGTCAGAGTAGATAAATTATGTTCTTATGTAAGGATTTTCTTACTGCACAAAAGATCTCTTTTCCTTTCTACACATGGGAATAGAAGATTTCTTTACCTGAGCTGGAGTCCTGATGAGATAATATTGCATTAGCCATAAAGTGAAAACATTCTTGGGGAAAATAAAATATTGACTGATATTCATGATGTCTTAGTCTGTTCAGGCCTCTATAACAAAATTACCATAAACTGGGTAGCTTGTAAACAGTAAACATTTATTTCTCACAGTTCTGGAAGCAGGGAAGTTCAAGATCATGGCGCAGGCAGATTCAGTGTCTGGTAACAGCCTGCTTCCTCACTGACAGCCTTCTTCTCACTGTAACCTCCCATGGCAGAAGGGATGAGGGTGCTCTCTGGGGTCTTTCTCCTTTTTTTTTTTTTTTTGGTGAGGAAGATTGGCCCTGAGCTAAAATCTGTTGCCAATCTTCCTCTTTCACTGGAGGAAGACTGTCCCTGAGCTAATATCCGTGCCAATCTTCCTCTGTTTTGTATGTGGGACACTGCCACAGCATAGCTTGATGAGCGGTGTATAGGTCTGCACCCAGCATCCGAACTTTGGAACCCTGGGATGCTGAAGTGGAGTGCATGAACTTAACCACTACGCCACCAGGCTGGCCCCTGAGGTCTTTTTCTAAAATTGTTTTGAGGAAGATTTTCCCTGCACTAACATCGGTTGCCTATCTTCCTCTTTTTTTTTTTTTTCTCCCCAAAGTCCCAGTACATAGTTGTGTATCAAAGTTGTTGAGTTGTAGGTCTTCTATGTGAGACACAGCCTCAGCATGGCTTGATGAGTGGTGAGTAGGTCTGCCCCAGGATCCGAACTGGTGACCCCAGGCCACTGAAGAAGAATGTGTGAACTTAACCGCTACGACACCGGGCCAGCCCTGGGGTCTTTTTTATAAGGGCACTCATCCCCTTCAAGAGGGCTCTGTCCTCATGATCTAATCCCCTCCCAAAGGTCCCACCTCAAAGTATCATCACTTTGGGGATTAGGTTTTCAACATATGAATTTGGCGGTGGGGGGACACAAACATTCAATCTATGGCACACAGTGAAGTGTGAGTAATTGGACATATCTATTTTTGTGATTAGAGGATATTGATGTGATGAAGGGAATTGAACTGAAGCTATGCAAAATGAACTGTACACAGAACCAGGATAATTTAAGCTAACAATACTTATTACACTGATATATTTAAACAATTTGTAAATTCAGTACAAAGAAGAAATCAGAGGGCTCTTCAAGGGTGTGAGGAAGGGAAAGTTACTAACTTAAAAATTCTCTGCTGATTCTTTTGGCATCATACAGGAATAGTCCACTTTTGTACTTTATTTTCTCTTTGTCTCACAGATTTTCATGTCTCACAATAGTCATTGCTTGGGAGGTAAAGCTCATTTGTTCATAGTGATTGGCAACATCAGTGTAACGTTTATTTTTGTTTTATGCATTGAATTTGATGTAATTGACAGATTTTTGTGGATAACACTAGCTCGATTCTCTAGAGCTCTCTGTGTGTTTCCATATATTATGTGTAATACATCTGTTGCAGTGTGCAGCCCCTCTCAGAGTCATTTTCTGGTTTCTGTTCAGCAAAAGAGTGAAAGAAAAACAACTTTAGAAGACAAAAATGAAATCACTGCCAGGCGGCCGCTCTGAATGAGGCTTGGAGGCTCCTTCACTTCTCTGAAGCAGCGTGTGTCAAACTTGTGAATCTGATTTTTATATTCAGAATCAGAATTCTCTCAGCTGACACAGCTGAAGTCAGAGCCTTGAGGGTACAGTACAAGATCCCTGTTTTGCATTGAAACTGTACGCTTCCATTGGAAACGCTTTTGCCTAAAATAATTGCCTTGCTTTCAATTGAATGCTGGAGTGCAGACACCCAGGAAACCAGCATTCTTTTTTAGAAACAAAGACAACGAAAAATATGATGTGCCCTTTTTCCTTTCTACAAATTGCCTCTGGGAGCATGTCTACCTGTCAGTTTGCCTACCCACCTTCCTATGTCACCAACCTCAACTGCTTAATGATTGAAAAGGTGTAAAACAAAGCTCCAGATATAACCATTTTATTAGATGAAACCATCCTTCTTGAAATAGAACAATGAGTTGAACCATGATGCTTTGCCTGAGAGGACTGGATGGGGATTTTTTTTTTTTTTGGAAGGCTTATATTTAGAGGTGGGTAGCTTCTCTTCTATTATTAAGGAAAATCTATCATATTCAGAAGTTTTTGTGGTAAAATTTACATAACAGTGTGGTAAGTGGCTATGTCATGGTCCAGCCATCTTCCTCTTAGGCCTTTTACAATGGAATTTTTTTCAAGTAGATAATGGAATTTTCCATGTGGATTATGAAAAGATATACAAATAGCTTTATTATCATGTTTCTATATTACCCTAATAGTCACAAGATTTCCATTTGGAATTTGTGTTTGACGGATAAAACTCTCTGATTTAAAGAAACACTGACTCTTGTCTATGAATTTAAAGATATAACTTGACCTTGAAGTGAATTTTTATTCAAGATTAAAATTATACTTAACTCTAATAGAGGTATACATAGTGAATACTGTTGTTCAATAATAAATAATAAAATACAACATAAAAATATATAATAAAGAGCTGGTTAAATACACACACAAACATGAATCTTGATCTTCTCGTCCATTAGTTCCAAACAAATTAAGTACTAATAATTTAAACTTACAGTTTTATGGTATTTTGCTTTTAAAAATGATTTAACCTTTTCAATTTTATTTATTTAAACATTTGGAGGGAAAGAAGAGGGTGTTTTATTAATATCTATTTTAGGGATGCAGAAACTGAAGCTCACAGAAGCTTACCTGGGCTGCTCAGAGGTTACAGCTAGTACAGAATAAACCGAGTGCTTTGGTCCACTGTTTTCTCTGTTCACAAGGTCAAATGGACTACCTTGGGATGGAATGACCTCCCGTTGCTGTGAGTGTCTGAGGAAATAATACTAGAATTTTAATAGATATATTCACATTAGTTCCTTCTAACTGTAAGAATTTATCATTGTATGTATACAATAAAAAAAAAAACTTTATGTTTTAGCAGATGCTTATTGTTATGAACTGAATGTTTGTGTTCCCCAAAATTCATAAACAGAAACCCTAAGCCCTTATGTGATGGTTTTTGGAGATGGGGCCTTTGGAAGGTAATAAGGTTGAGATGAGGTCATGAGGGTAGAGCTGATGGGATGAGTGTCCTTATAAAAAGAGGAAGAGAGAATAGAGCTCTCTCTCTCTGCCATGTGAGGACACAGTGAGAAGGTGGCCATCTGCAAGCCAGGAGAAGGGCTTTCACCAGGAACCAGTTCTCCTGACACCTTGATCTAGAACTTCTTAGCCTCCAGAACTGTGAAAGATAAATGTCCATTAAGCCACCCAGACTATGGTATTTTGTTATAGCAGCCCTAGCAGACTAACACACCTGCCCAAAGAAATTACGTATTTTTAAAAAATGTAGCCAAATTATCATGTGACTTAATTTGAGCATAACTAAAAACTTTAATGGAGACTTTTAACAAAACTTATTAAAATGCCCATATGCTTGGGATTATTAAGGCAAAGCTTTTTGGGGGCAATTTTATAATAAAATTGTACCTGAAGGCACTATTTCACTAACATTTACATTGATCAAAGTAAATAAATAGAATCATGTCTTCATGTTAGTTACCCCTTAAATTACAAAGCACAGTTGATAACAAAACACTTTTCAACATTTCTAAAATATTGATCCTTACTATTACATAAATATTATTCTAATCCAGATATTACAGATTAATCTGAGAAATGAGTGTAAGAAAAGATAAAATATATTATGATGTAGCAATTTGTTTGGAAAGAGGTGAAAAGGCTCTGTGGGATGTAGTAGATAGAGCCATTTTATACCAATCACTTCATGTAATAGAAATATTTAATACTGTTTTATAATCTTGACTTTTATCTGGATTTAAAAATATTTTCTAGAGTTTTGGAAGAGGAATTTGTGTAGATTGAAATTATTTATTTTAAAATCTGTATATATCCATATATCTAAATGTGTAACTGGTATTCTTTTTAAAAGCGTTTTTTTTCTATATACATACAAGGGATCCATCTATATAAAAATAATCATATCTTATTTTTACCAACTTGTGAAATGCATATTTCCTAAACAAATAATAATCACCCTATGGCTAATGTACATAAAAGTTTAAATAGTTTAATTTTATATTAAATCTCTAGTACTTCTTATATTACATATATGCTTTATTTCTATAACAAAACAATCATATTAGAGGAAAATTTGTCTAAAAATTTAAGGCAATAAGCCTGTAAAAACTAATATATTTATTTCATAAGAAAAATATTGTAATAAACCTATTTTCTTTTAAATTTTAACTAACATTACAGTAAGTAGTAGGCTTTAAAGTGTTAAAGTGATAATTGGCCAGCTGTTAAATGTTAAAATTTGTGACAACCATTAAGGCCATTTTTTTTAATGTTGAAGAAGTCTCATTAGATTATATTTTCACAGAAATCAAATAACCTAGGAATTTTTTAACAGAAATAATGAAATCAAGTCTGTCATATGTTAAAACATACAAATTCTATATTGACTCAAATATTAATTGATGGAAATATTCAGAAAAATCTTACTTCATCTGGTGGAACTACTAACTCATTCACAAAACACTTAAGATATTGTATCCCTGAGCTTTTTGTTTTTATTTTTAGTATATTTCTCTTGTCAAATTCTAGGCATTGTTACAGACTTTCATTTCTTTAGACAAAGGTCTATGAGTGAAATCAGAGACCATCAACACTGCTTTCCATATCTTGGGATTCATGTCGTCCATTTAATTTAACATTATTTCTGTTGGCTACATTGACAGATTCCTTTCATTTTACTATCTAGTAATGACAGGATCACAGCCAAACCATGACAGGAAGGATAGACTATATGAAGCATAATAAAAATGACGCAGGGAGGGGCCACTAAGAAACAATAAACAAAGCAAAAATGATAAACACACACAAAAATTCAACTTTATATATAAAAGTTTTAATTTCTACTTCCTCTATTTAGTAATTACCATTGTTTATAATCCTTTAAATAATAATAGAACAATTATTTCCACTAATATTGAAAGTAGAGTCAAAATGAATTTTAGAAATAAAGCAATAATATAGTGCCTATATTAGATATTTACATCATAGAAAAAGAGCAATTGAGCTGTTAGTTTAGATTAGGGTATTCTAACACCTAAGGGTTAATGTAAACCTTGTGCTATGTCACTACTTTCTTAGAAACTTGTCAGAACTCAGGGAAGTTGGGGGAGGTTGGTGAGGGATTGTGAATAGAATGCAAGAAACGTGAAAGAATAAAGATCAAACTGGATACCTGATCTCAAGCAACTTTTAATCCATTAAAAGTTATAATAATGATTATTGGTAACCTGACTAATATTAAATTATCCTTATTTAAAATATCTTCCCAAATTATACTTTACCATATCACCCAGTTTATTTACGTCAAATGATTTATTATAATCTGAGATTTTGTTATTTTTGTTTTTTAAAGCTGTTATTTTGTTACTTAGTCTTTCTCTCCACATGGGAAATGAATGGCATCATGCGGATTTCTTTTTTGTTTACACCCTTTTGAATTCCTAGCACCTAGTTCAGGGCCAGGCACATAACAAGTGGTCAAATTTTTTAGCTTAAATAATTAATGATTAAGTTGATCATGTAAAACTCCCTGAACACACTCTGGCTGAAAAGTATAAGAAAGCAGTTTAACCCGTGCTTAGTGTAAGATAATTTTACCAGAATTTCAATTTTCTATTTTCAATAAAATCTGTACTAGTAATTGAAATATGACACATGACGTTGTAGATCTTGATATGTGTATCCTATGTGCATATCTTTCATCCCCTTCTCATGTTAAAATAATTAATAGTGTCTGCGCTTCCTTGCTTTGAGGTAGTTTTTGGCAGTGTTTTCTGGCTTTTTATTTCTGAAAACATAATCCAAATGAGAGGGGGCAAGTTTTAAAAAATGAAAGAGACAGGAAGAGAGAAATAGTGATACAATAATGTGGTGGATGCTATGATTCTCATAGATTCCCTATAGGAATGGGGGATTTTTCACTCTTCCTCGACTATCAGCACTCTTCAGGAATTGCTCCAGGTGAAGAGAGCCATCTGGCCCAAGGCCATCACTCTTTCATACCATCTGGAGAACTCCTCAGCATTACGCGGGGTTTCCATTGAGATTCCTTGATTTGTCTCTTTGCCTGTTCTTTCCTTCCTCCCTTCCTTCCAGAAGAATGAATCAAATAATACTCCCTAATATACCTCCTGTATGCTAATCTGCATTTTAGATTCTGCTTCCTGAGGAATCCAACCAGGAAATGTTGGTGCAGAAGTGTTCTGAAAAAGACGACACTTAGGTGGAATTTGGAGCTGGATTACTGCCTCTCAGCTGGAGATGAGGATCCCATCACTGTGGTGTGGAGAAGCGAGAGCTCCTGGGCCAAGGTAGCCATGCAACTTTCACCTGCGATGAATTAGGGTGGCATAACTGGTGGGAATGCACAAACTGTAAAATGTATAAGGCTTTGGAGAACTATGAGAGAAATAATAACATTAAGTACAGTAGAATTGCTAAGCTTGATTGTGCTGGGAAAAGATAGCCAAAGACTGAGAGTGATTATTTGGCAATAATGCTAACTGTAAGTGTGAAAGCCAGAAGGTCTCCCTGGTATCATATGAAGAGGCTCTCATGTCCTGCAGGAGGAGGACAGAGTAACTGAGAACAGGTCCCAATACTTAATTGTAAGAATAGCTGAGATCCAAAGAATGTTACATGATTTGACAACCAGACAGAGACGCTGGGAGACGATGCAGAAAAACTGATAGGATGGTTACTAGAAGCACAGAAGAGTGATAACCCACACTAACTGTGGTAGGCAGAAAAATGGCTGCCAAAGATGTCATAATCCCAAGAACTTATAATATGTAGATTATATGGAAAAGGCAAATTAAGATTGTAGATGGAATTAAGGTTGCTAATCAGCTGACCTTAAAATAGAGAGGTTATCCTAGACTGTCCTGATAGGCCTAACATAATCACAAGAGATCTTAAAAGTGGAGGAGGGAATTAGAAGAGAGAACCAGACAGATGGCAGCATGAGAAGAATTTGTGCAATGTTACAGGCTTTGAGGATGGAGGAAGAAGGTCATGAGCCAAATGCAGGCAGCCTCTTGAATCTGGAAAAAACAATAAAACGGATTCTCCACTACAGTCTCCAGAAGGAACGCAGCCCTGCCAATACCTTGATTTTAATACAGTGATACCCATTTTGGGCTTCTGACTTCCAGATACTATAAATTTGTGTTGTTTTAACTTTAACCAAGTTTGTGGCAATTTGTTGCAGCAGCAATGAGAAATTAATACACTGAGGTACAAATGCCACCATTGTTATGGCAGATGATGGAAGAAGGAATTAAAAGGCTAAGAGCAATGATTTGCTCATGTGGATATACTATGTAAGATCAAAAAACCCATGCCCCATATAATGCTCACAGGATACATCATTTCTCAAATCCAAAAGGAATCTCTTAATGAGAAGGTATCAATCTCACTAAGAAGTTCACTGGCTGCTCTTGTTTATAGGACTTACCTGATGTGTAAACAAACAAACAAAAAAAGCCAGAAAAGAACTGAGCTCCCAGGGAGCAAATGTTAAGTGTCGTCACTTGAACAATAACAAAAAAATTAGAGGTTATATAGTAGCCTTTAACCATCAGAAATCAGGCCGACTTGGGGCAGGCCCAGTGGCATAGTGGTTAAGTTCCCACTCTGCTTCAGTGGCCCGGGGTTTGCGGGTTCGGATCCCGGGCGCAGACCTATGCACCACTCATAGGAGCATCCCACATATGAAAAAATGGAAGATGGGCACAGATGTTATCTCGGGGCCAATCTTCCTCAGCAAAAAGAGGAAAATTGGCAACAGATGTTAACTCAGGGCTAATCTTCCTCACCAACAAAAAAAAAAAGAAAGTCCAACTTAATTGTTGGAATGAACCAACAGAGAAGTCACAGTGGGAGCCAGAGGAGCCTAATTTGCTGAGAGTTATGAAGTGTGTTAATAGAATTGAGTCTTCCTAAGGGCAAGATAGACGAGCAGCCAACAAGGTTACCACTCAAACCCCAAACTCTCAAATCAAAAGAAATCAATAAAAAAATAAAGGAAGGAAGAAGACAGACAGAGAGAGAGAGTAAGAGAGAAGGGAGGGAGAGAGAGAGAGAAAAAAAAAAAGAAGAAAGAAAACAAAGAAAGAAAGGAAGGGGTAAAGAGAGAGAGAAAAGGAAAGAAAGAAAAGAAAGCGAGCCAGCCAAGGATGGATGATCAGAGCAGAAAGCAAAAAAGATAATCACAATTCCTTGTGCAGTTTCCATTACTGAGCCAGTTTTTGGACCCAAAACACAATGACTAAAGAAACCCTCAGAACTCCAGAAGGAATGACCTACAATTCCACAGCAATGGTATGCAATGATGATTCCCCAAAGGGAAGTGTGATCGTTTTACTTAGGTAATTGCACACTGAGAAAAAAAACACAGTGAAATATTTTGAAAACTGTTGGACACAGCGCCCAAGTTAACAACGATACCCAGACTCAATGTGTCATTATGACCTCCCAGTTAGAGTGGGGGCATATGTGGATGAGGTAATAAATAGAGTCTGGTCTAGGTCCAGCTCATAGTGGGTCCAGAGGGTCTGAGGACACACCAGTGGTCATTTTCCTGGTTGCTGAATGTATAATTGGAACTGACACACTGATACTTTGCAAAATTTCAACATTTGCTATTGAGCCCCTGGAGGGTGGGAGTGTTGTGTGGAAGGTTGAGTAGAAGTCTCTAAAACTGTCCTCCTCTCAGGTAAATAGTAAATGTAAAAAGTATCATGTCCTTAAAGGGGTGGCAGAAAGAAGTGATATTTCTAAAGATCTTGGGAATGCAGTAAGGTGTCATAATTCTCTTTCCAGTTGATTCACCAACTTGGCCCCTGTAAAAATCAGCTGAACTGGTGGATGACAATGGATGCCTGAAACTTCAGACAAATAGCAGCCCCATTTGAAGTGTTGTGCCAGACAATGCATCATTGCTAGAGCAGATTAACACAGGCTCACATGCAAGATATTTGAATCACTGATATGGTGAACATGTTCTTTTCATGCCTATCTCAAATAGGATTACAGGCAGTTTGCATTCTCTCGGAAAGCCCAGTGATTTACATTTATAGCTTTGCCTCCAGACTATAATAACTCTCCTGCCCTCTATCATAATACGATCTAATATGATAGCAGATCATAATATGATTCTGCTGGACATTCTGCAGAATATTACACTGGACCACTCCATCAACAGCACGAAGCTAACAATGCCAGATGAGAACTAGTGCATTAGGCATTAGTGGCCGTTGTGGACACATGCCTTCCAAAGTGTGGGAAAAAAACCACAGTCTCACCTAATGTAAAGGATACACTATTATATTTTGTTCCTTCAACCATGAGGAAGGTTGCACAAGCCTTGTAAGCTTCTTTGGGTTCTGGAGGCAGCATACTACAAACCAAGAATACTGCTGTGATCCATAGACTGGAAGACTGCCAGCTTTGAGTGGTGTCTAGAACAAGAACAAACTCTGCACTCTGAACAGTCCGTATGGTACAAACGACTCTGTCACTTTGAGCATTATGATCCAATAGGATCCCATGATATTAGAGTTCACTGAAGTTATTGCAAGAAGCCCACTAGAGTTCTGGAGTAAAGCCACACTATATGTATCAGAAAATTATATAGCCTACAAAAACTTCTGGCATTCTACTGGACCCTGGTAGAGACAGAGATCCTAACCACGGTGTATCAAGTGTGGCCAGAATTGCGCACCCTGAGCTGGTTAATGTCAGACCCACTAAGTCATAGGTCATGTAGGCCCAGAAACAATAGAATGACCCATTGTAGGATGAAGTGGTATATCCTGGATATCACCTGAGCAGTCCCAGAGGACATAAGAAAGAGGCATGTGCAGGTGGCTCAGATCTTTCATGTCAACCACCACTGTTTCACCAGCACATTTAAAGTTAATCTCTGAGGGTGCTCACATGTATGCCTCATGGAGGTTCCCTTATGATCAGTGAAGAAGGAAGAATTCAGAGTTTGGTTCATGACTAGATTGGTTTGGTATATGGGGTCGCCTTGAAATACTGTGACAAGAGGAAATCTTCCTAGTGGAGGAAACCTTGAGTATTGACTGGTCATCCACTTTGAATGGAAAGAAAACCTATTTTAGAATATGCATTGAATCATAGGCAGTGGAGAGTGTCTTGGCTGGCTGGTCAAGGCCCAGAAGGAGAGTTTGCAAGATTGAGGACAACAAGATCTGGAGTGGAGACATACTGATAGACAAATATTTATTGTTATCAATAGCTCAGAATTTAAGAGGGATTGATAGCAGAAGAAGAGATTGTAATTAAAATAAATTGTTATGAATTAAAATTGAGCTAAATTATCAAAAGGACAAACCATTTCATTGTAATTTGGAGAAGAGTAGGTGTTTAGGGGAATGGAGGCATAAAAGACGCTAAACTTTGCATCTGTTTTAACTGCTGTATCATCAGCATCTAGAATATGCCTAGCATACAATAAGTATGTAGCAAATACCTATTGAAATATTTGTTGACTAGTATGAATATACAAAATATATAACCAAGGGGAAGTATCTAGATTAAAATTATGTAAAAATATGAAAAAATGTGTAGTACATACTCAATTACTGATTACAATGATAGCTAACAGGGAGTTTGTAATTGAGTAAACTAAGTGATGTTAAAATTACTTAATATAGTCAAGATTCAATTTCCTTTATAAAATGTGGTTAATGATAGCATTCACTCACAGATTTTTTGATATAATTAAATGGTAATTGCATCTAAATGCATCAAAGCTTGCTGGCAGTCATTTAGTAAGTGCTCAAGAAAATTTAGTCATTTAATGTGGTTATTTATGAAATTGTTGCAAGTAATTGTGATCTCTGCAGAAGAAAAGATCAGTGTCAGTGTTTGTTCTCTGTATTTGCCGATATAGAGCAGTACGTTTTCTCTCAGCAGGAAAAGACATATCACACGACTGTCTCTATTTAAAGATTAAGTGAAAATTGGGAGGGTGAAGAGCTAATTCCATCAAGTCAGTTGATTGTATTTTTTTCTCTTTTAAATATGCTGCTCATTGCTTATTGCCTCTGGCATACTTGAGCGTTTAAATCTGTTCATTATATTTATACACTGATTCAAGAGCGAAAAGACAGATGACAGAGATTTAAACAAAATGAGTGAGAAACCAAATACTTCTTCCTTATGCTGATGTATGCTTTTTCTCACGTGAATGCCTAAATGCCTTGGCTGGAGTGAGGCTGGGAGAATCTTCATTAATACTCACATCTGTTGTTGCAGATGTAGATAAAATATCTTTTTTTTAATTTCAGAAAGTAGTGATAAACGACATACTTGAAAGACCTTCACTTTGAAAGACTTGCCTACATTTTCCACATTTTTATCTTCCCTCTTACAATACAGAGTCATACGCCACATAATGACGTTTCGGTCGATGACCGACTGCATATATGATGGTGGTCCCATAAGATTAGTACCATAAACAGCCTAGGTGTGTCATAGGCTATACCACCCAGGTTTTTGTAGGTACACTCCAATTTTTTGCACAATGATGAAATTGCCTAACGATGCATTTCTTAGAACATATTCCTGTCATTAAGCGACACGACTGTGTATATATATATATATATATATACATATATATATAAAATATATATATTTTATCCTCACTATTAAAATGTATCTATGTATATATGTCACAGTTTTTAAAAACAGATTTCTAAAGTTAAAATGAGAAAAAAAGAAAATGAAATATAGCTTAAAATGTGAATCAATTCATATCAATCTGAGGAAGTCAAAGTTTTTGAAGAAGAGTTTCTCTACTCCTTTCCTTGCCTAAAACAAAAACTTTATTTTCAGAAAATCAATTTTCCAACCTCTCCTTCACTGAAAAATTCCAAAAAGTAAAAAAAAAAAAAAGAATCTAGGAATGTCCAGGTGCCAAGTCCATGGTGAGTCGGCTTAGGCAGTATGTTAAGGTTTTATAACCATGAGGCCATAAAGAAAGAGGATTGTGATTGAATGTAACTGTATGTTTTGAAACTATATCCAAACCTGGATTTCCTGATTTAGAATTATTCCTAGGGTTCAGAACAGTATCTAGGTCATGCTAAAAATTCTTATTAAATTATTACAATCAGGTAAGTGCTCAAAAATATTATAGATGTTGGTAGTGATCAAATTCCTAGGATATACAGTAATATAGCAATTCCTAAGTAATAAATCAATCCTACTCATAGAAAATATTTTTTTTGTTGGACCTGTGAGGGATGGAGAAGGAGAAATAATTTTCACTCCAGATTTGGCAACTCCTCCTACAGGGCCAGCAGGTCTCAGTTTGTTTTTACTGCAGGTGACCTTGATCAACAACCTTGATTTGACAGCATCTCTAACAAGTCAGCTCCTTCCAACGCCATTTTATTGCTTAAAAGCTAGCCGTGTTCAGGGGCCAGGATTTTGATGAAAGATGATTCCTTAGCATGTCTTTACTTACAATGAGATTGTGTTTATTTTACTTTTAAATCAGTGTTAAATTATTCATTAGAGGAAAGGTTATTTAGAATGTTTAAAAATTAGATGAAGTTGAAAAGTAGATTAGAAAAGATAGTGACTATTATGTGGGTGTCTGATATGTTGAACATCTTTGTTCTGGAAGATAGAACACAGAGGGAAACTTCAGGCTTTGTCTGACCTTGAACAATTCAAGAGTAAGTGTCAAATGTGTAGAAACTCTCAGGTGAGAGGCCTGAGATGGGGGTGGAGTGGAGCTGTGCACAAGGACAGAGCAGGCCTACCTGGAGAGGAAGCCAGGCACAAGTGCGAGATAGCCTTCTCTCCCCAGTAGGTGGAAGATTAGGAGGCCCTTGGAAGTCAAGGCAGAGAAGCAGTGAAATAAAGCCTGACACTTGAGGAGGTGGGCTGGTGACCACATCTAGGAAGCAGACATGAGAAAGGCTGTCCAAGAAACTGAGAATCTTACCAGTGGAATCAATGTTTTCCATCTGAAAACATCTTATGTTAGTTGTTTGGGTAGGTGAATCTTGCTTAACAAAACAAGGCATCTGTGAAGGAAAGCAACATAAAACCACACTTAGTATACAGCTCAAATTGAATTGTCTTAACATCACTGGTACCATAACAAAAATTCATTTTATCCCTACTGTGTACTGGATGGCATGGTGATTACTGGGGACCTGGTGGTGAGCAAAAGAGATCCTGCCCTTTCCTCAGGCAACTTATATTCTAGTGAGGGACAAAATTAAAGAAGTATACAAACAAGATGATTCCAGAATGTTCTAAGTTCTGTGAACAGAGTAAATAGATAGATTTAATAGTGATCTTTGAGAATAAACCAGCCAAGGGCAACACTGAAAGGAGAGCATTCAAGGAAGACAAAAAGAACAGGTGCCCAAGTCACAGGTAGGAAAGTGCTTGGCTGTGGGAGCAACCTGGGGGAGTCAGTGTGGCTGGAGCACAGAGCATGGATGCTGGACACTCTTGTTGACCACGACTGAGAGGTTAGCTGGGACCAGAGGTAAGAGGGTCTTACAGGCTGCAGTAATAAGTTCAGATTTAATTTGAAGAGCAATGGAGAAAACTTGGAATGTTTTTCTTTTTTCGTTTCTCCTTCTTTTTTTTCCCTTTCTTCCTTTCTTTCTTTCTCTTTCTCTCTCCCTCCCTCCCTCCCCTTCCTCCCACCCTTCCTTCCTTTCTCCCTTTTTTCCTTCCTCCAACTTCCTCACTCCCTCACTTTTTTCTTTCTTTTAGGAAATTGACCTAATTTTATATTTTTTAAATAATCTCTAACTCCTGTGTGGAGAATGGATTTTAGAGAATGGTGAATGGAAGCTGAATCCATGGGACCAATTAGGAGGCTATTGTGGTAATCCAGATGACATCTAGCTAAAATGAGGGCCATGGAGGTAGAGAGAGTGAAAGGAATTGGAAGTATGTTTTGGAGGAAGTACTGGTGCACTTGTTGATGAATTTCATGTAGGTTCCAGAAAAGGGAGAATCAAGGATGATTCCTAGAGTTTTGTCTTAAAAAGGACAAGTTTGCTTGGAAATTAAGTTAAGATTTCTGCTTTGGAAATTTGTGGGTTAAAATTATTATTAGATAACCAAGAACAATTGTTAAGTAGACACATATACCAATATAAATAACCTTTTATTTATTGCCTCTGTGTGTGTATTAGTTCTATTTTATTCTTCCTTAGTTTCTAATTAAATTTCATTTTGAAAATTTTATATCATTCCTTAAGGAGAAAGGAAAACAATTCGAAGGAAGATCTTTCCACATTTAGACCTGCAGAATCAAGAATGTTAGAGCACCTCTAGAGAGCATTAATTACAGTTCTATCAACATTATCTTGAAATATATTAGAGAAACCATGATGTATTTTACAACGAGTTCCCTAAAGTGGTGTAGTTATGACATCAGGATTACAGATGACACCCCGTGATGGGGTTCCTGAGTTTGTTCATTTACCCCTTTTCTAAACAATATCAAACTATCATTGCTTTAAATATTTACTCACATTTACTCCACTTTCAACAAATAGAAATGATTACTCTCTCCCTTGCGCCCTCACTATACCTCACATATGCTTCTAACATGGCATCCAACAAATTTTACTTCCTTCTTCGACTTCATTGTAACCTCCATGACATAGTGATGGTATCTTAGTTTTCTTTGTATCTCTTCCATTAGCACTGGCACATCCTAGTAAGTAATTGATTAGTGGATAGATGGATGAATGAATAAATGAGTGAATGGGACAACACTAGGGTACAGCTAAGTACAGCTAAGTGGGGTTACCCTCCAAAGCCCTTGCTTTTCTGGATCCTGCTCTGCTGGCAATTTGGCATTAATCTTTGGTGAGAGCTAGAAATAGAGAAAGCATAAGGAGATCAATGTCCCTAAACAATGGAGAACTGAAACTCTGATAAGTTCAATTCTATTACATTTTTTTACACAGCACTTATAAACAGCAACACTTTCTCAAAGTGTAAGAGAGGAACTGCATGTTTCCAATATACATGGGACACAAGCAAGAATTCTATGTGTTTTATTTCTAATAAAATAGAATCCAGATAGATTAATTTACTATAAAATCCCTAACTGTTCATGGAACCGGATCCAGCTTGTCAGGCTAGTGTATATTTTTCATTATAGGTGAAAGACACAAGAAGCCAAATTGGAATCAATAGGATGCTTTGTAAGCATGAAATTAGAACAAGGAAAATAAGTCCTATGATTTAACAACTGAAGAGCATAAAGCTAGGATAGAGTAATATATCATAATAGAGATACACACACATTGGCAACTGTATTTACGAAAGTCTGGTCACTGACTTGGAGAAGCCTCTAATCTGAACATTCACCAGATTGATAGTTCTAATATTTGAGTTTTATTCTTGTACTCTGTACTTTGTACTCCACCACCCGCCTGCACCCTAATACAGAATTTCTGGACATTATTCTCCAACATTGAGCACTTTCCAGAATACAGAAGGAAGGTAGACTGATATCTGTGGTCATGGATATTGAGAGGGAGAAATGCTGGAACACACTTATTTCTCCCAGTACAAGAGATCCATGTTATTATTCAGAATGGATGTGGTTTTGAATATATTTCAAATTAGACTATTCATATTGACTTCATTTTTGGTGCACCTGTGATATACCAATGTTGTGCTAGTTGATAGGAACAGAAACACAAAACAAGATGAGGTAGATATGTAAGCAAATTGTAGTAGAAAGTGTAAGAAGAAAGAAATATGAAATAAGAATGAGATTCAGAGTTGATTAACACTGGAAAAAATAGAAGCTCAAGGGCTTGGTTTTCCAGATGAAGTTTCATTCAATCAAGACTTGAAAGACAGACAGGGCTTTAGCTGATGGATTGATGGTGAGAGCTTTCCAAAAGACAGAAGAGCATATCCAAAGATACTAAGGATTCATGAATCAGTATGTGTATTCAGGAACAATACATAATTGAGCACTGAACAAATTCCATGAATTTGTTTCAAAGATGTTGTTTCAAAAGACCAACATTATGAAAGATAGATTGTGTTTATTTACTTTCAGTTAATTTACAATGTAATAAGATATATTTTACTTTACTAATAAAACTAATATTCATCTAGAATAGAATATTGTTTTAAAAACCTTTATGTGTATTTATAAAGCTTCCATAATATCAAAATTCCATGATTATCCTATCAATTGATTTGAGATTATAATGTTGATCATGCTGACAATTCAGAAAATTAAGATTTCATCTCTAAGTAAAAAGTAAACTAACCCTTGGGCATAATATTCAAAAGTGCTGAGGGGATATAGTTGTTATTTTTAAATGTGAAGTATAAGACTGGGATTTTTATTTTAAACATTTAGAGGAAACCAATATTTTTTCTCATCTTACTGGTTTTATAAGTTGTTGGCTCTTGTGCTCCTAATGAGTCCTCTTTTGTTATCTGTAACTGTCCTTCTGAAACATAATCTAAGCTCTCCACTGAATGCCATCTGTAGACACAGATGTATTGTAGACCAATACAAGTAATATTATGGTGGGTCTGCACTCTGCAAAATATTTCAAATGAGGTAGAAGACTGCAAATAAGAAGAAACCTTCTTCAAGGCCTAGGTCTACTGTAATCTCTTCTTGATAACTATTTCTGAGGAAAAGTGATATTGAGTATTCCAATTCTCAGATCCCATATAAAATTTACATATCTGTTTTAGAAATCATAACATAAAATTACGATTCTTTATTTACAGATATACCTATTTTTCATAACCTGTAAGACATTAGAGGCAGCAAAGAGACTTAATTATTTCTGATATCCCAGCACCTATTGAAGTGTGTGACAATTCTTAGGGTGATTTTATCATATGTCTGATGGATTGAATAGAATTGCAATGTGTTCGATGTGGGAGGGGAAATTTATTTCAAAATGCAAAATTTGCATGTGGTGACTTGAGGAATAACTTGCAAAGTATACTTTTGGAGCTCCTTAAATGTTACATAACAGTATATATTTTAATAAATGTTTAAATCAAAGGTCACCTTTTCATTAGTCTTTCATAATACGCATTTTATTGCGTGTTAGCTATAGCATGACCAGCCAGACTTGGCAAGATGAAACAGCAAATAGACGTGGCATAAGTCTGAAAAGACAGGGATGAAAAACTGGAATTAATGGAAAAGTATCATTCCACCTCTCACAAGATTGTTATTGTCCAAAATTTCAGTTACTTTGAAAGAGTATTTTAAAAAACGGAAATATTAATGAAAATTGAAATTGAAACTCAAATAGCTTAGTCTTTCTTTGCTACCTTAAATGAAGTTTAGAATTTGATCAGGGAAAAAAACTGAAAAGTAATTCAGTGTTAGCTTCAAAGCAGAGTTCATAAGGTAGAAAGTCCTTATGAGTTGGAAGTGAAAAGATAGCATTAGTTCGTTACAATGGATTGTTCTATAGAGAGATGAACCTAATAGGCATCACCAGAGAGGATGACCCTGTAATATGAAGTGTTTAAGATTACATAATGGGATAAAATTTGAAGGCCACATATCAATTACTTAGACGCTCAGTAAAAGTAACTTTACTCTCCAAGATAAGGGAGTTTAGAAAGTATTCACGTTATTATATCAAAAATAACAAATTGCTTGGTCTTTTGTCTTCAAAATTTTAATGCATAACTCACATATTTTATATTTTCACAATGTAATTTGATTAATAAAATATCATGCTTTTATTGATGAGCAACTGTGGCAGTACTGTATGGGATAAATAGATAAGATCAAGTCCAATATTTTCTTACTTTAAATTCCTGTTAAAGAAACAAAATAGGGAATGGGAGGAGGGATGAATAGGCAGAGCAGAGCACAGAGGATTTTTAGGGCAGTGAAACTACTCTGTATGATGCCATAATGGTGGACTGAAGTCATTATGCTTTTATCCAAACCCATAGAATGTACAACACCAAGAGTGAACTATAATGTAAACTATGGACTTTGGGTAATTATGATGTGTCAATATTGATTCATCAATTGTAACAAATGTACCAGTATGGTGGGGAATATTGATAATCACAGAGGCTGTGTGTATGGGGGCAGGGGACACATGAGAAATCTCTATACTTTCCCCTCAATTTTACTGTGAAATTTAAACTGTTCCAAAAAAAATTGTCATAATAAAGAGGCAAAATAATCCATGAAAACAATACAGTATTTTATAGATCCAGTTTTTACGTCGTGTAGTTTGCATAAGGATAGCAAGAATTTTGAAATTAACTATATGTTTGCATTAAAAAACATTTTTAAAGCAAACTTTAAACTTCTATTTTGTTCATAATAACCCCAATTGAGGTTTGGGGAAGCAAAGATACTGCCGTTTGGGAGCTCATAGTTACCAATGTAGTTTTTCTGATCCTTTTGGCATCTACCAGGCAGTAGCAAGGGCAATACCAACAAAAGAATTAAGAGGATAGAAGAATTAGGCATGTGTGAATTTTTCCAACTGGTAATGTCACTGTTCTATAGTCTTAATTGTTCCCTATGTGTTCCAGGTTTTTCTTTCTCTTAAATTGAGACTCCCAGGTTACTAATAAGAAACAGCATTTCTTAGAATTTGTCCTATAGAACCCTAGTTTTATGAGATATTACTTAAAAAACAAAAGATTCTATGGTCAAATAACTTTGAGAAAGGCTGTGTTAAACAAAGTTAAGCAGAATTCCCTACCACAGTTTTGTTTAGAGGATTTATCATGCAAATGTGCATTGTAAATCTCCAAAGGGGGATATGTGTATGTGATGTTTTCCAAATTTATTTGATGACTAATAGATTTGTCTGAATGCCTAAGCACTTTAAACCAGGGATTTGGCAAAGTGAGAACTCCAGAGATGTGAGAGTCAGCTTTCTGAATACTCATCAGAGGACAGCTGCAAGTGTGTTGATGTGTGCTTGCAATACAAAGAATGATCACAAGAGTATGGAAAGGGGATCCCTAGTTCCAGTTGGTGTATCTCTTAGAGCAGGGTGGGTAGTGGCGGATTTAAGGGCAATATTTGACTTCCTGCTTGCCCAAGGAAAACTAAGTACAAACACTACTTCATTCTCAATACCCCACCACCATAATCTTCAGTTATTAAGCTGGAAAAAAGTGGAGTTAGAAGAAGTAGCTGCTCACTGTCACAAATGAGGGAAATGTAATACTGAAAGGATGATGTCCCTGCCATCTAGGGCAAATGAGGACATATCAAGATGTTCAATGCCCTGACTTCTATTTACAGGCTTTCAGGACATTCACTAAGTGTTCCCTTCCTCAGGCTCCCCAAAAGGGAGCCGCTGAGGCAAGAGGAGCCTAGTATTCCACCTTAAGGTGCCATTGACATGATGAGGCTGGACACCAATGAAAATTACAGGAGGGAGCTCAGACTCGTAATGAAAATGAGAGGGACATTGCTTAATTGGGGAGGGTGGAGCAATTCATAAGAATCAACTGAGACAAAACCAAGTTACTATCCCTTCTCATTAGGTTGGCTAATTAAGAAAAGGGGTACTTCTAGCAGACATCACCTAAGGAAAAATCCCACGGTGTCTATGCAAAAGCTTATGCCTGCAAATTGGTTTTTGGAAAGGTTTGGAGAGCAGAGAAACCCCAATGCTGCAACTAATTAGGCTTACCTGTACCTACTTGCCCTTGCAAAATGTAAGTGGGACAGAGGAAGAGGAAGAGAGAGAGTCTGAAAGAGTAGTAAAATAATTCTTGCCGCAAATAAGTAGGGACATGTAAGTTCATGAAGGAACCACCATTATAATCTGCCACCTAACATGGGAGTGTTGCTGAACTCTTATCTAACACCATGGGTTCATTTGTAGAAACAAAGGGAAAGCAAGTAAATAGATATGTGAAACATAATCAGAGGGCCTGATGCCATTCTATGAGTCCACTCATGAACTTAATAGCCAGAAGACATAGGAAGTGACTGGAAGACATAGAAGGACTCCAGAGTGGAGCATTGTGCATCAGAAGAAGCAAAAGTAATGATGACTATACCCAAGGACCAAGGGCTAGCACAAAGTTAAGTCTCAGGATTCCTGTCAATCTCAAATTGGGGAGATCTATATTGTAAGGGTATAGGCATAGGAATTCTTCATATACTTGTAAGAAAATGGAGGCCAACCTCTCTTTCTAGTGTTTTGAAAATGAAGGAAAGAAAAGGAAGGATAGTTAAAAAGGATTAAACTGGCGTGAAATTTAAGAAAAATTTATTTATTCATTTTAACCTATTTGTGTCTGGGGGATGTTTATATCTTGAAGACTTGATTATTCATGTGGAAATGAAATAAAATATCAATAATATTCTTTTTCTATTTCTAATAGAATAAAAGTGAAAGTTTTTTAATCTATAAAATTCTAAAGAGAATTTTGTGAACTTTAGCTTCCATAAAATGTGCACGTTGGAGCTAAAACATTGTCTGATACATTGATCATTCTTTCTTTAAATCAAGGTAAAATTTTAAACTTTTATAAGCATCCAAAGCCACACCTTCCAAAAAGTAGTTATTATTTTCATATATCAATCAACGATATTTAAACATTGATTTTGGAATTCTTCACAATTGAAACACACAAAATTAATTATATTCTGTGTTGATATTATAACAACTTTTGCACAGCTTTGATAGAGAGTATCTTTGACTTACTTTTTTAATATTGGAAAGATATCATGGATATAGACTTGTTCCAAAATAAGAGGGCAATTGTGTTGTGACATCTGTCATCCCATTGATGACCAAATATTATTTCAGTTGTTCAACTTCCTAGGCAGATGTTTTCTTCCTCCCTTACAGCTCCATGTGTGCCTTTCCTGAATTGTAAGAGATTTATATTTATTTAAACTAAATTTTATAATTAGATTTACTGACTTTTTTCCTAATTTTATATCACTGCATTAAACATTCATTGAAAGTGTATGATGTACAGACATTACATGGTGTGTTGAGGGAAGGAGTGGAATAAAACTTCCCGATTTTATGGTCTAGTAGGGGAGAGTCACAAATAACTAATTAAATCAAGTACCATATAAGTTGAAACAAAGAAAAAAATGAGTTAAAAAACCAATATACCTATTGACTACTTAAAAATTAGTAACTAATCATAATTGGGTATTTCATGAAGGCTGAGCAATTTCTTAAACGATTTCTGGAGGTCAGTTTACATTGTAATAGCTGAAGAATGAAAAAGAAGAGCTAGCATCACAGATAGTTGTAAAAGCATGAGAAAGGAAATGGAGGTTAAAAAAAATGTGTAGATGGACTGGTTGGGAATCAACATTATTTCCATGTAACTAGGACAAAGGATGCCTAGAGAAAATTTTGCACACGAGACTGGCAAAATCAGACCAAAGAAGACATTTGATGTTTCACTAGGGTTTGCTTGGGAAACTCTAAAGCCTTCTGAGTAGAGTAGCTCAATCTCTCTCTGAAGAACAGTGATAGACTGGAAGTGGAAAAACCAGGTGAAAGCTAAGAAATAGCAAGAATTGATGAAATCTTTAGTGAGGAAAAAGAAATATTGAAAATTACTGAAGACTTCTATTTAGGGAAGTTAAAAGGATAATGAACATGAAGGAGAACCCAAGGAGAGGACAAGTTTTTGATAGCCAATAACATTTGATTTTGAATATAGTGAACATGTGATTTTGTCTGAACACGTAGGACAGATGGTCAGCCCAGCCTGAAATAAAGATTTGAAACTCCATAAGTCAGAGCTAGCACTCAGAAGTGGTGCATAAACGTGCTCTCTGAAATTGTGGGAGTAGATTAATTTAAGAAGAGAGCTCAAAGAGAAAATTGACAAAGACCTAGTGCATAATGTTAAGGAATGAGATTCTTAAGGCTGCAAGATGAAGATTCTGGCGTGGGGATTGAGAAGGTGCAGTTAGACCTTTAGAAGATCAAGGAAAAAAATGAGTTAGGGGAGCCAAAGGCAGAGAGTCTTTGAGCAGGAAGGGAGCAGTATCAGAGCTGAAAATGGGTGAGTAAGCCTGGCAAACAGACCTCTAGTGGATTCCACAGGGTGGTGAGAGCAAGAAGCAGATTGCAAGGGGTGAGGCGTCAGAAGATGGTAAGGAAATGGAGGCAGATCAATCTCGTGAACATTACAGGAATTACAAATTGAAGGAATTAAAAAAATAGAATAACTAATGGAGAGATCACAGGCTGGAGACAACGACTTCAGAATGAAAAAGTCATTATCATGCTTAAAAATCAAAATTAAGAAGCTAGCTGAGAGGAAAAGATAATTAAAATAGTCCCAATTGTTTGAGATCTACTCTTTGCCAGATAATCTTAAATATTTACACATGTAAATCTATCCTCACAACAATCTGTAATGTGGATCACATTATCTCTATGGTAAAGCACAGAGAACCAGACTCAAAAAGTTTACGTAGCTTGCTGAAGGCCTCACATGGTAAGTGACAGAACAAGGAATCATCTCGGTCTCACCGATTCCAGAACCAATGTTCTTTTCATTCCTCCATCTTGATTCATCAAGAGTGATTCTACACAGTCAGACAGAGAAAGACAAATACTGTATGATCTCACCTACATGTGGAATGAAAAAAAATCAAACTCATAGAACAGATTGGTGGTTGCCAGAGGTGGGGGACGGTGGGTGGGGGAAATGGGTGAAGATGGTCAAAAGGTACAACCTTCTACTTATAAGGTAGATAAGATCTGGGAATGTAACGTAAAGCATGGTGATTCAAGTTAACAACACTGTATCATATATTTGAAAGTTGCTAAGAAAGTCCCCATTTGAAAGTCCTCTTGAAAGTCCTCATTACAAGAAAAAAAATTGTAACTATCTTAGGGGATGAGTGTTAACTAAACTTATTGTGGTAATAAGTTTGCAATATATATACTTACGTAAAATCATGTTGTACGCTTAAAACTAATACAATATTATATGTCAATTACATCTCAATAAAACTGGAAAAACAGACTGATGCTACAAAGCAGTGAGAAAAGAATACTTGAAGGGACAAGGTCCCCAGGTAAAGGAAACCTTGTTCTTTCCTTCAGTAATTGGTTGAAATCTTTTCCTTTCCATAATTCTTCTATATATTTTTCAGCCCCCTTCTATGGTTGGTATGCCATCTCCTTTTTCTGCCAGTACAAATCTAATTATCAGCCAATTTAGCCCAGGTTGCATAATTAGGTGTTACAGGTCTTCCAAAAACCGTGCCTCAGTAGCTGATACTGCATCTGAGGCAGCTCTTTTAAAGAAAACCTATCCTCTTGAAGTTCTGTAGCCACAGAACTCACTTCTTGTTTTTCTCCACCTGATTGCTTTGACACCATCTCCCAGTACATCATCAGATTAAAGTAGGATTTCCAACATATAATATAATAAAAAGCTCTGATTACACAAACACATGATATAGCAATCCTATTACATTAATTATTTCCTTTCTGGTGTGTGTAGATCAGATTATATTTCACTTATCACACTGTTGTATCACTCATATCAAGTGATTCATAGTAAAGAGGTAGTAAGGAGATAACTTGCTTTTTAATGTAAAATGAGTGAAAATATAAACTGACTATTAAATCGGAAAGTGTATTTTTAAAGTGAGTCTTGCAATGAAATGGTAGGTAGTAACTACTTATCCATTACCGAAATGATTCCTTCAAAATAGAACAGCAGGAGGATTAAAATTCTGTGGATGGGATATTTATTTATAGCCATTATTCAGCAACTGACAATTTGTGACCTCATAAAAATGCTAACACCCATTTTCTCATTCATATGTAACCCCAGAAAAAATTAAATTGGCCCCAATAATAATTTATACAGGCCTTCAATACCCTACTTGTACTTTAATAGTATTTCATCAAAAAATCCTCATATTTGTCACTAAATGATATGCTGAAATTCACAACAATCTCATATTGAAATTTTACTTTTTATTTTTACTATAGTTATTTGATATGTCTGACCCTCAAAATACAAATAGCATAGACAAATAGGATTCTACAAATAGTGTGATATGTTAATTTTCACCAAGAATAATGTGTTACCTCGAGTTTGCTCATAAAATATTTTGTTAAATTTGAACCAAAGCTTTTTTTCTTCTTTTTAAATCAAATAATGCAGACCCAATGTTCTGATAAGATGTCTTTTCTCCGCAGAAACATTCAGGGTCCGCACTGTCTACCAAATAATTGCATAATTCAAACTTTGGTGTGGTAGGCTGAATAATGTATCCCTACCACCCCAGAGAGGTCCACGGTTTAATGTCCAGAATCTGTGAATATGCTACATTACACAGCAAGAGTGTTTTTACAGATGTGATCAAGGATGTTGAGATGGGGAGATTTTCCTGGATGGTATCTCAGAGGGCCCAATGTAACCACAAGAGTTCTTGAACATAGACGAGTGAGGCAAGAGAGTCAGAGTTGGAGAAGGAGATGTGACAATGGAAACACAGGGCGGAACGATGCCATTGCTGGAAGGGGGCCAGGACCCAAGGAATGCAGGAAGCCTCTAGAAGCCAGAAAAGGCAAGGAAACAAATTCTCCTTTAGAGCTGCCAGAAAGAATGCCACTTTGCCAACACCATTTGAACTTCTGACCTCAAGAAATATAATAAATTTCTGTTGTTTAAGCCAGCAAGTTGATAGTAATTTATTAGAGCAGCAATAGGAAACTAATACATCTGTCATTCAGACTGGACCACATCATGGCCCCAAGTAATCTTCTATTTACTTTTTCTCCCATTATAGTCCTCACCCTACACTTTAATTTGTTACAGTCGTCTTTATGTGATTATTTCCATGCTTCCATAGTTACAAGTCTCTGCAGGTGTTTCCTCTACCTGGAACATACTTTACCTTCAAAATCTTATCACACGGCCACTTGTTCCATGAAGCTATCTCACTTTGTGAACTCTAGACAGACATGTTTCCTTTGCTGGCCACCTTCTGAGTGCTTTGTTTCTTTCCCTTAATAATAAAGGATGAAAATGAGATAGAATTTATCTTTGTAACGCGTCCCTCCCTTACTCTCTACCAGGGCTCTCAAATTATAATATGCACAAATCACCTAGCCAAGGCTTCCGATTCAGTATTTCTAAGTGGGACTCAGAAATATGCACTTTTAGAAGCACCTCTCGGGATTCCCTTGATTTTTGGCCCATTGAGCTCTCTGAAAAAATCTACCCTCCTGTGTATAACATAAACTCTATCCCCACAGTCCTTGACACTATGCATGGACATAATAAGGATATTAATATAATTGTTTCCTAAATATAATATTGTTAATAATTAAGTTTCCTGATTTACGAAAACTATAGGAAGAGTTATGTTCCTTATTTTTGTCAGTGATAGTCTGCTTTTGCCATCTATGTACTAACAAATGTGAAAAGATATATAGTCTTGGACTAATAGGGTCTAAATTTATGTGTCACACACCAGCGCAGAACTGAGTATGTTCACCCCCAACACACGTTGTACCTCCAGGCACAGAGAAGGCCATCAGGAGCAACAGAGGCTCCAAGTGTTTGCAGGCTTCCCTGCTCTGGGTAGGGCGATTTTTAAGGCTTTTGTTTACCAGATCCTTAATTGGTTTGAGAGGAGGAGCTTCTATATGAAAGGATGACACTAAGTGCAGGAAGGACGCAGGCAGCAATCACTTCCAGTGAGGTCTGTTGAAAGCTCAAAGCTCAAAGTAAAATTATGGGACCACATTCATCGTTATCCCTTGAGTGCAATACTCTTGAATTCACCCATCGATTATAGTGTAAAGCAGGCTCCTTTTCTATGTCCTGAGAAAACTTATTTGAACACTTCAGGGCAGGCTCACGTAACTCCCTAGCCTCGAGCCATTTAATGGTCAAAATACATTCCAAGGTACAGTCCAAACTGCTTAATGTGGCATTGAAGCCGTCTGTCTAATTTATTCTTAGCTGCAATCTTAACTCTCTTAGTTCTTGCCCTTTTCTCCCCCAGCCTCCCTCACGGATTTAAATACATTCTAGTAAGCATTTTTAATTCACTAAATACATAAGACTTTCTGTTTCTATTTTGTTTTATAAATATCAGTATCTTCACCCACACTGTTCTTTTTCCTGTAATAACATTTCTCATGTCTCCCCACTTGCTTATTTGAAGGAAAAACTACCATTTTTCAAGACAGTGCAAATGACACTTTTTTATAAAGCTCTCAGGATCCTCTGTGGAAATTTAGAGCTCCCTTTTGTGGCCTACATTACCTGTACATAGTCCTATCACAGCTCCTGTAAAGTTCAGTTTCAATGCTTCTTTGCATGTCTGCCTCTCTCCATTGTCTTGAATGAGGCATCATTTCTCTTCAAACTCCTTGTAGTTAGAGTGCATCAATTAAATCTGAACCAAGATTTAGAACCTCCACATCAACAGAATGGGTGGGTTGATGGATCATTTGACTCTCTATTTGCATTAGTTAGTAAGGATAATAAATATTTATTTTTGGCTGAAATCAGAAAGAAAAAATAGAAGGTTTATATATGCCATTGAAAGAGAAAATAATGGAGCTCTAATGACATTGGTTTCCTACCAAATTTGGTAGACTTTGTTCTGAACTCTAGCGAAAGGAGAAGTTATAAAGGTGAGTGCCACCAAGCCAGTGAGTATTAGACACTAATGTTAATGTGACTCACCTTCTTTGAACTTATATGATGATTGACGGGTAAATATTTAGGTTATATGAAGATTCCACAGCCTATTCTTTTATGAGATTCATAGTAAATATTAATTTTAATATGTTAAATATATGATAGTTCCAATAGCATATGATAGTACCTTAAGGAGTTTCTCCTACACATACACAAATTGGTATTTAGCAAAGACTGAGAGGTCCTTGTATGCAGATTTCTGAAGATCGTTTTCTGAGTGGCTCCTTCCTCTCCAGAACTCAGACTCTGGTCTCTGGGTGCCTCAGTCTCCTTTAACTCTGCTTGCTGAATCCTCATCTCAGGGACACCACTATGCTCTGCTAGAGACCTTTATTCTTGAACTGTAATTCAGCATGTGCCATCGTCAGGCAGAGGAATCACGTGGCTTTCCTCGTTTGTTTATCTCCACAGAGATCATAGTCCCATGCTGTCTGTAGTTTGCGTTTGTTTGTTTGGCTGTCAAATGATCCTTTATTAAAATATTTGAATATTTTTCTTTGAGATTCTTAACTAGCTGGACATTCCGCTGCACCACTGTTGATGTCATCTCTGACGTCATGAGGATGGTGGCCATCAACACCATAGTCTACAGGGTGGGCAGTCCCCGGGATCTCTTCAATGGTTCCAGAGAGTTCTCTGGCTAAAAATCAACAATGCATCTTTCCGGCAATATTGACAATCTTGTCAAAACTGATATTTCCACTGTGCTTAATTTTTTTGGCTTCTTTCTGTCTCTGGGTGGTTCCTTGAGGGCTTTGATGATCATGGCAGAGGGAGGAGGTACCATCTCAATCTGGGCCTGTCTGTTCTGAATGGTCAGTTTCACTGACATTGTCAGTTACCTTGGCAATGTCATCGTCAACATGTTTTGGATACAGACCCAGGCAGCTGGTCTTGTGGGCCAGAGAAGACATGGCACTGAGTTCCCCACCATTGCCCCTCAGGTATGTGACTCGGAGCTCCTTGGGTGGAACTTGGGTGACGTGTTGGAGACAGCTGGTGTGGATGAACCCAGATGTGGGATGACTGAAGAAAACTGTACCTTGGCCTCTGAGCTGAAACCCTTCTGTAGTTTTTCAATATTTAAAACCAGTTCTTTGATGTATATTAACAAGGTTTCTAATTATTTGTGGAGATAAGGCAAGTCTATAGCTTATTACTCCATCATGGCTAGAACCAGAAGCCTGGCAGATTCTTAAAATTTAATATTCCTCCCAATGATTCAGCAATTCTACCCCTAGTTATTTATCCAAGAGAAATGGAAATATATTTCCATTAAAATACGTGTATAAGAATTTTCATAGAAGCTTCATTCAAAATAGCCAAAAATAGTAAATAGCCAAATGGCATGAGTGAATAAACACATTTTAGATTATTCATAGTACATGGCAATAAAAATGGACTAATTACTGATATATAGAAGAATCTTGTTGACAGTAAGTAGAGCAAAGAGGTCAGGTACGAAAGATTTCATGCTATAATATTCTACCTATATGAAGTTAAAAATGAAGCATAATTAATCTATGAGATCATATTATCATAACTGCCTTAGTAACATTTGGGATTGACTTGAAACAAATGTAAAGAAACATTTTAGAGTCACTGAGATTTTCCATATCTTCATCGGCATGCAGATTGCTTGAGGGTATAAATTTGTTAAAACTCTTCACACTATATGTTTAAGATGTGTGGATGTGTGCTACGTAAATTTGACCTTGAAAACATGTAAATAAATGCATTTGTGTGTGTGTGTGTGCTTAATAAATAATGGATGTTGATATAACTCATCTTTGTTTATCTATATGGAGCTCCTGGAGTGGGGAAGTTCTGTGAAACTAATTGCAGGAGTAAGGCCATGGAGGGGCTTTGGTTTTGGAGTATAAGACTACTTACAGGTGGCATTATAAAAGAGTAAAGAATTACAACGTAGTGCTGAGAGGTTGCACTTTGTGATCTGGTGAACTGCCTTAACCCAGAATGAAGCATTCTGCTCAATATGGACAAATGAGCTCTTTGTTTCTGGAATACAAGTGCATTCTGTTGGGTATTTTGAACAAATACTGTTCCTTTGCTAGAACAAGCAGACTGTTTCAGACTTCTAGGAGATACATGCAGTTCATCTGTTACTTGATTTCAGAAGTTGATAAGGACTCCTGTAGCAAGAACTATTTGAGCTTTGCTAGCCTGAAATTTCTAAATAACCACATTAATTGTAAGCTAGAAAGAGTGTGAGTAACAAGATTAAATTGAACTGTAATAGTCATGGGATGTGCTGAATGTTCTAAGCTATCTCAGCCCAGCCTGATGGAGACAAGGTAGAAGGAATAGACTGAAGTCAAGGATTTTGATTTTGATTAGACATTTGTGCTTCATGTTAAAGAAGTGAATTAAAAAAAGTTTACTAAAAATGGAATTCACCTACCTTAGGCTATGTATACATGCTCATTACCATTTGATGTATTGATTTAATCAAATTAGTCAATTATCTTTCCAAAAGATAACCTTGTTATTTGTTAGTTATATTGAGTTTTCTGCTTTTTGTTAACTGATCTTATTTTCATACAGAAATATCATGCTTTAATGAAAATGTTGAATGACATTTTTCATCATCATAACAGATTTACTTATACCTTATTCTCATCTCTTCTGAAACTATGTTCTTCTTTTTAAGCTCCATTTTAAATGAATTATCAGATTCTTAGAAATATCCAGGATATGAATTTTGAATTGATTTAGGTATAAAGGACTATAACTTTATTAATATATGATCTGGAAAATCAGAGTACAGTTTGTGAAAGATAAAAATAGAATGCATAATAAACACGTATACACAAATTATTTTGTTGGAAACTACCACAACATTAAATATAAAATAACAAATACCCATCTGTGAAATTACCAGTCATATAAAAGCTACTTCTCAAGGTCCAAAGAAATAATATATCTGAAACTTTTGAAAATAACAACTTTCTCTCTTATGATTTACTAAGTATCCTGGATCTACAAAAGTGATTTGCCACATTTTGGTTGTGGCACTTCTTATAATATTCTGCATTTCGTTTAAAATGCTTACAATTCTACTTGTGTTTCTGTCTTATTTTTTCCCCAACATTGTAAACTCTGAGATATTTAGCTTTATATTCACATTATCATCCAACACAATGTTTTGAACACTGCAAGACATCATTTAACATGTTTAATTAAAATGTAGCCCAAAATACTTAGCACAGAATATGCCAATATGCAAAACACAAAACAGAATGTTTCCCAGCCTTCAAGTGTTTTTAAGATTTGACCTTGATCTTCGGCAAAAATCTTGAGCTTGAGAGAAGTAGGGGGAGGATTTGGTTACTGTAATTTTCTCTCTTAATGAAAATTAAAATATAAATGTAATATTCCTTAATTTTTATCCTTATTTTTCTTTATATTCTTTCAGATCTATTCTTTTTTTGCCTGCAAGCTAGTAATGCCACAGGTGTGATTTTTTTCTTGGCCCCCAACACCACAGTGAAATTCTGTTCAATTCTTTGATCACTTGAGGATGGACTTACCCAATTCAAAGCAATTTATCAATGTAAACCACACAAAGAAACATATATATTGACATTTACATAGGAAAATTATCTATAAATATTTCACAATATTTTTATAACTACTGAGTGTCAGTAAACACTCCTTTCAATGGTCAAAACAGCTAAATATCATCTTAATATCATCTTCTATTACATCTGATTATATGCATTTTCTATCGAAGTGGGATTACCTATATAACCTACCTATTTATTTTTATTTGCACATTCTTTGCAAGGTACTGATTATGAATCTGCTTATGCAATGCATTCAAACATAGTTGAATTAATTCTATGAAGTAAGATGACTTTAAAATGTCATTTCAAAATAGCTGTTTTACTGAAAACTGGATAAATGGGCTTTTATAACCCAATATAGACAAAGCTTTATCTATAAAATATACAAAAATTAATTGATTAATGACAAAAAATAGTGCTTTTTAAATCAAGTTTAAAAATGGTTCTTTGGTGTTCAATATAGACAGAGAAAGAGCTTTTCTAGACTATTTCTCTGTGGACTCAAACATATACGCAAGTGCTGTCTACTTTGAATAGATGCATATTCTCTCTTTTTTGATTGTTTTAGTGTCTATTTTTTTCATAATTTTTAAAATTATTTGGTTGTGCTTTATTGCCTTATATTCTACAGAAATAGGCTAATAGCTATGCATGAATATCTGATTTTATAAATACATTTTAAATCTCATTAAATATTCTTTAAGATTTACCCTTCTAAACTACATAATTGCAATACATTTGAGTTTTCTCAAAGGCCTTGTTTTAAACCTTTTAGTGACTTGGTAATTTTTTTACTTGCCTCTAAACTTCTCCATCTTTTGCAAAGTTCCCTATACAAAAGACTGTCTTCTAGTTCCCCAAATCCCAAAGCCTTTAAGGATTATGGAAAAAATGCTATCCATAGCTTGCCAAGAATTAGGGCACTGGTAAACATCTTGCGCTTTGTGTCGGGACTATAATGAGCTGTATTCTAGAATTAAGGGTGAACTAAAAATAAACAAGATCTTACATGGATTGCAGTTTGGCTTAAACACACGTGAGAGGCCCTAAGATATTCAGTCCCAAATTGTTTTGTGGAGAAACAGGATTGCGTGTATTAGTAGGTGAGTCTCAGTAGCAGATGAAAATCAGGGAAGAATTATTAGGAATATGATGTAATGAATCTAGGCCTCAGTTTACTTCTACAAAAAAATTTTATAAACAAAGACAAGCACACAATAAAAGGTAATCAGGGACACTATAACAATAATATCATAACTGAGAAGCATAAGAAACATCAGAAAATAGAATAACATGGAGTCCAGATATTGCTATTATTAGATACAGATTTTAAAAGGACTTTATTATGCTCAGGAAGGTGATAAAAGGAATGATGGAAATCTTAGCAAAGCACTAAGAACTATAGCTTACTAAAGAAAAAACTATCAAATCTAATCATAGAACTGAGAAATAGAAAATAATTGAAGTTAATAAATCAATGGACATGTTTAACTGCAGATTAAACACAGCTAAAGAAAAGATTAGTGAACTGGTAATCAGGTAAAAAAAATTCCAGAAATCAGTTGAAGACGCCAAATGATGGAAAATATATGTACAAGGCTAAAGTACATCTAGGAAACAGTCAGAAGATCTGAAATATTTTTAATTGGATTTCCAGAAAGAGAGGAGAAGGAAAATTGGAATAAGAAATAAGGAAATAAGGGCTGAAAGTATTTTAAAAGTGATGCAACACTTCATTCTACACATTCCAGTGAAAAAGTAAATCTCAATCACAATGAATCCAATGAAATTTACATCAGAGTGCAGGAAAACAAAGGTAAATAGAATATTATAAAATAATCTGGAAAAACATGATCATTTCCAAAAAAGCAATGTAGATATAATTTCTTAATTAACCTATGTTTTTGTGTATAACTAGAAAAATGTAGATAATCTATAAATTCAAAATAAAATGGCTTTTATAATTAATTGATTTTTTGAAATAAATTGAATATTTTTGATTAAAAATAACCTTTTTTACAAAAATATTTTCAAAAATTATTTTGGAATAAAATATGTTATTATGAAAATGCCAAAAATATTCATTATAATAGAACATACTGTTACCCTAGAGTATTATATTAGTTTTATGTTGCTGCTGTTAAAAAAAAATACTGCAAACTTAGTGGCTTGAAACAACACAAATTTAGTATCTTACAGGTCTGGAGGTCAAAAGTCCTGTATAAATCTTACAGAGCTAAAACCTAGATGTCTGGAGGGCTACGTTCCTTACTGGAGGCTCTATGGGAGAATCTATTTTCATGCTGTTCCTTGGCTCTTGGCCATATTCCTCCATCTTGCAAGTCATCCACAGAGGGACGAATCCTTCTCACATTTCATCACTAACCTCTCCTTCTGGCTCCCTCTTCCAGTTGGTAAGTATGCTTATAATTTCATTGTGGCCGTCTGGCTAATTCACTGTTATCCATCTATTTTAAAGTCAGCTGATTGGTAACCTTAGTTCCGTCTGCAACCTTAATTCTCGTTTTCAATGTAACCTCACATATCTACAGGTTCTGATGATTAGGATGTAGACATCTTTGAGGGGGTCGTTATTCTGCCTACCACAAGTATTTTTTTTATCTTTTTCCTCGATTTTTTTCAAAAATAGACAAGACACCACAGTGTCAGTTCCCTATTTCATTATTTATTGTTTTCAATCTCAAGATTGCTATAAATGTCAACTTGATATTTTCTCTTTCCATTAAATAATAATTCATCTTATTTGGCTCCCCTTGAACATGGGGATGTGAATGTCAACAATTCTCATGGAAATCCCAGTCCCATAAGCTTACAATTGGCAATCAAATCAGCCGTTAGGCAGCAGAACAAATTTTTAGAAATTTTAGTTCACACGTTATCTTGGGTATTGATATCCTTTCTATGTCCTGGCCTATTGCACCTACCTTCTGTACCATTGATCATCTTGGCTGCTTTTTTTTCTATATTCATTCCCATTTTTTTCACATTCATTTAAAAAATTTTGAGAGGAGAGAAACCTTTTTATAGCAGTATGAAATACACAGTTAGGGCCCGCCCGGTGGTGTAGCAGTTAAGTTTGGGCATTCCAATTCAGCGCCCGGGTTCACCAGTTTGGATCCTGGGCACGGACCTACTCACCACTCATCAAGCCATGCTGAGGAGGTGTCCCACATAGAAGAACTAGAAGACCATACAACTAGGATATACCACTATGTACTGGGGCTTTGGGAAGAAAAAGGAAAAAGAGAAAGATTGGCAACAGATGTTAGCTCAAGGCCAATCTTCCTCAAAAAAAAAAAAAAAGAAAGAAAGAAATATACAGTTAGATGAATATGTGACTTCAGCTCCTTGAATGAAAAGCTCACTGTTATAGAGATGTAGTCATGAAGGACTATGATTCTCAATTAAGACAGAATCTTTTTCACGTTCCAGCCTGGTTTTTACTAGCTCTGTCACCTCTAAAAAAATATTAAACCCTTTTAATAATAATAAAAGGAGCTTCAGATTCCTTTTCTGAGATACAGGGTTAATAATTTACCTTTATTTCTAAGGCTTAAATGATGTAATGTCTGTAAAATGCTTAGCATATTGCCTGGCCTTGAGTAAAGGCTGAATAAATGTGTTTTATTTTGAATATTGTATTTATATAGGACAATAGAAGAACAGCACTATAGGACAGTGATCCTCAGCAACTGTTACACTGCAGTACACAGCATGTGCAATCTTCTAAATGAACACTTGGCCTTTATTTTACGTTGTGGGATTACATGAAATTCCACATTGTAAATAATTATAGCTTTCTACAACATAATCTTAGAAACCCAGCAGTATATTACAGGTCTTGGTTTAGAAATTCTGTGTAGGGAATACTTGAAGCTGGCTAAAGCGTAAGTTCTAACTAACGTGGAGTACTATATACATGAAAAGAGTGCTTGGGAATAAGATTGAAAATAAACTGAGACATAGCTGAGAATTGAATGTATTGTATAGTATTCAATAAAGAGCATTGCGTAGAGGAAAATTAGAAGTTAGCATATTTTTTTTGGTAGCTTACTATTAGAAAAAGGAAATGATACAAATATATATAAAAATTGTCAAAGGGCTGGCCTTGTCTCACAAGCTGTTAAGTGCGCACACTCCATTTCGTCGGCCCGGGGTTTGCAGGTTCAGATCCCGAGCGTGCACCGACACACTGCTTGTTAAGCCATGCTGTGTCAGCGTCCCATGTAAAGTAGAGGAAGATGGGCATGGCTGTTAGCTCAGGGCCAATCTTCCTCAAGAAAAAAGGGGAGGATTGGCAACAGATGTTAGCTCAGGGCTAGTCCTCCTCACAAAAAATAATTGTCGAAAGCCCGTGTGCTTTAACTTAAAATTCAAAGGTAAAAAATTATTAGCAGTGTTTCTATTTAGGTGGAGAAATATTTCTGCATATTTTTTATAAACTACAATTTTCTATAATTAGCATGTATTACTTCTATAACAAGAATAAAATATATTTAGATGCTATTGAAAAATTCATTAAGTAATTTGTATAATATTAAGCTTTTTAAGATGAACTAAATAATTAAGGGGAGAGTAAAATGAATAGAACAATTGAAATCATGTAAGTTTGACATTTGTCTACTCAGCAACTGTTCATAGTATGCCTAGTGTATACCATGTACAGTTTAGTATGAAAAAGAATATAATTGAATACTGAGTTGAACTTTAAAGGATAGGAACATTTAATTATAGCATAAACTATCAACACTGTATACTTAGAGGTGTGAAATAATTTAATAAACAAAAATTTTGCATGTTTATCCCAACTGAACATAGAAGTAGAGAAAGAATATTATTAGGCAATGAATAAATATGCTAAAACGCTGTGATATAGATCATTCTTTCCATTTACATATCTTTCATTGACTCTATGACAAAGACTGAATAGGATAAAAAAAGCATTTATGATTTCAAATTGTTGCAATTGTTATAGATAGAAAACTTGTATTCCTTCCCAGATTTTCCAACTGTTTTCTTTATTTTTTCCATTGACAATAACTTTGTAATAATGTGATTTTCAAAGATAGAATGTAATGTCTTCACAGATGTTGAGTTTTTATCACTCAATGTATTCATTGGGATGATCATTTGGCAAAAATAATGTATAGAAGATATAATCATCAGGTCACATCTGGACTAAATGGCTTTAAATGTGGCTCATAACATAGCTACATTATAAATATAATTTTATTAAATGTTAATTAATATATGTTTTATATTTCAGAAACCTAAAGTTTTGTCAAACTTTTTCCTATTTTCCTATTGTAATGTTTTTCTTCTGTGAAAATGGAAATTCCTATGTTTCAAGTTTCTAAGGATTATGCTCTTGTACATTATCTTGCATCACATTTTTATAAAGGAACTAATGTTTACCTTCAAAAATTTCAACGATATAATTCTCAGTGATAGTTTATTTTCATCTCTGATGATAAGAGGTTCTCCCTGAAATATCACCAGCATGAAAAGGTAAATGTTGACGGTGGTGAGAAACTTTTATATGCCCCTTGTTGAAATGAAAAAGTATAACATATAGTTGTTTCTTCCAACTCTGTCTCAGAATAGTTTCAAAATTTTATTATAATCCATAAAAAAAACCTGCAGGGAAATCCATGTGCTACACTGAGTTGTAGCGTACCTCATCACTTAACTTCAGTGGAGCCGCTTTATTAAGAAATAGTTTCTTTTATACTTCATGTTTTAAATGATATTATGTATTGAAATATGTAGGAATGTTTAAAATAATGTTATCAAAAATCTAAAATATAATTTTTTCAAAATAGCATCTAAGGGAAATCCAAAGATTGAAATATTGATTAAATAAATTTGGCTTTCTTATTGGTATAATACAATAAACCAACAGAAATTTTTCTCATTATGTCGATGGACAATCATAAATTTCCATAAAATGTATTTGGGTCTTGAAAAACTGACTACAATTTTCACAATAAAAACAGTGTGTTTTTAATCATGTACATTATATTTTATTACTTTCATTCAGACGTTTTTAAATTATTAGTCATTAAAACATTTGAAGTACAATACATGTTTGTTTGACAAAAGGTATAAATTGACCATGTTGGGTATGGGTCCCATTTTCTATGCTTTCCTTTCCTGGTGGATTTTCTCTCAATAAAACTCAAGGCTAAATCATCTGCTCACGGAATATTTAGCCACATTATTTCTTGCATTTCCTCATCACCCCCACTTCAAATGTGCTTGTGATAAGTATTGTAGTTTATGTAACTTTTTAAATTTCTGTGGATGCTGAAAAGTGGAATTAGGCTCAAAAAAATAAATTGCTAAACAAAAATCTATACTTAATGTGGATAAAAAAATAAAAATAGAATAATAATAAAAAAGTTAGTTTTTTTTAAGCATAGGAATAAAAAGGAATAAGGAGAAAAGAATAAAAGGACATTGAAACATTCATTTAACCAGGTCCATTCATTGGGATGATCAGTTGGCAGGAACAATGTATAGAAATACATTTGGGATCTGACTAGAAATATATCTTTCTATTAATTCAGATTCTAATTCTAATCAATTTTATTGCTTATTACCTGCCTTAATTTATACTTATGATACATTTGGAGTCGGAGCATCCATTTAACTTGTAGGAATTTAATTATATTAGGTAAGGTACTCTCTTTTCATTATTCTGCTAGTGGTTCTAACAATGCAGACTCAATGGTGCTTGCAAAGGAGACAGGAGGAAAATCGCTTGATAAAAACACCTTGGTCTTCTGTTCTGTTCCTGTGACTGCTTGCCTTCTTTCTTCCTTTCCTTCCCTCCTTCCTTCCTTCCTTCCTGCCTGATTGCATTACAAATCTCAGTGATACAGTAATAATTTGACACTGTTTCAAGCGTTACTTGTATCACTTCCTTGCATGAAAAGATATTTTTAAAGATGAAAAACATAAAATCTCATTACAGGTGAGCATTAACAGATGAACTTTTGCAATAGATTTTGATATAGGAAACACTAACATGGAACCCTAATTAAGCAAAATATTATCCCCTCAAAATACTCCCATTCTTCTCATTAGTAGACCTGTAGGACAATATTTTAATCAGCTATTATTTTGTTATTATTCTTGTTGTGTACTGAATTTGTATCTTCAAAATTCATATGTTGAAGCCCTAACTCTCAGTGTATTTAGAAATAGAGCCTTTAAAGATGTAATTAAGATTAAATATGGTCATAAGGGTAGGGCTCTAATCTGTCCCTAGAAGTAGAAAAGACATTATGGATGTGCCAGCACAGAAAAAAGACCATGCGAGGACACAGCAAAAAAGTGGCCAGCCACAAGTCAGAGAGAAGACTCAGGAGAAATCAAACTTGCCAGCACCTTGATCTTGGACTTCTGGCCTTCAGCACTATGAGAAAATAAATTTCTGTTGTTTAAGCCACCCAGTCTGTGGCATTTGTTATGGAAGCCCAAACTGACTAGTACAATTATGTTTTTGAATTTCAACAATAAAGTTTGTGAAAATTTGTTTATCTATATATATTATATATATATATAAGTACCTACATAGTAGTATCCATTTTGCCTCTTGGCTTTAAAAGCCTAAAACTTTTACTGTCTGGTCATTAACAAAGTAAATCTACAAACTCCCCCTTAAAGTAACACTTCTTTCCTATGAACTTTCATAAGGATTTATCATCCCTTTTATTTTTATTTTTTTTAATGTTTTGTTTATTGCAGTAATGTTGGTTTATAACATTGTATAAATTTCAGGTGTACATCATTATACTTCTATTCTGCATAGATTACATCATGTTCACCACCCAAATACTAATTACAACCCATCACCACACACATGTGCCGAATTATCCCTTTCGCCTTCCTCCCTCCCCCCTTCCCCTCTGGTAACCACCAATCCAATCTCTGTCTCTGTCTCTATGTGTTATCATCCCTTTTAAATGACATTTACCACAATTTACATTTTACTCCTTACTGTTTCTATATTCATTTTATCACTTCTATTTAACAGAAGACAACCTCTCCCTCTATGGGTCCAAAGCTGTTTGCAGCAGGAGCTTAATAACTGATTATGAATTGAGGTCTTTAGGAGCTGAGGGCAGTACCCAGCTGACAGCCTGCAAAAGAAAGGGGCCTCAGTCCCATGGCTACAGGCATCTTGATTCCATCAATGACCTGGGTGAGTGTGGGAGCTGATTCTTCCCAGAGACTCCCAGTAAGAGCCCAGACTGGCTGACACCTTGATTTGGGCCTTCTGAAATCTGGAGCAGAGAAACTAGTCAAGCTAACCAGGACTTTTCACCTGTAGACTGAACTGTGAGATATTAAATTTGTGTTGTTTTAAGTTGCTAAATTTGTGATATTTGTTAGGCAGAAATAGAAGAAAAGTAATACAAGTGGATGCTGGTATTGCCAGCCTGATCTGTCTATGATAAAGCTCCCATCCATCTCTCTCCTGAAGGTTCCAGAAGCCATTGATGATTGTTGCTTAGATATATTGCTGTCATCAGGGATTACGAAATGGTGATTTTTCTAATTCTATCATTCTGCCTGCATTTATTAGTGGGAATTCTTCCCTAAAGAAGAAACTTTATTTATCAATAATTTAGTTATCCTGAAATAAATTTTGTACATGAAAAGCAGGCTAAATGCCTGATTTCTTCCTCTTTACTTATTAGTTTTCAGAATGCTGAGATGGTGGTTTTACTACTATCCAAGGCAACCAATTAAGTTTTTTTGTATCATTATAAAATCAAGGATTGTTATAAAATTGTGTGTTTCAACCATATTACTGTCAATTTCTTCTTGGTGCCTAAGTGATCACACTGGTGTCCAATGGAACCTCTTCAAGTTGGACCCGGTGTCTTTTTTTGAAGACCCCATTATTCTATGATGGCATTAATATTTTTTTGCACTACAGCTTATCCAAGGTTTATCTTGTACGTTTTATGCCCCAGACATTGCATTATCTATTCCTCCAAGAGTCTCTTGTTTCTTTGGTGTATTTAGAGACCACAATCAGGGCACTTAGGAATGCTCTTGTCACTGCTTTAAGGCCATCTTGGGAAGAGAGATAGTTCATGTTGTTTTTAGAAATAAAAGATAAATTATGGGTTTATACTACATTTCCAATTCAAAGGTTACAATACATAGTTTATACTTAACTACTTTGATTTTTGTACTTGAATCTTTAAAAATTTTTGATTTCTAAAGACATTACTATAATTATTATTGGTTTCATTTATATGACAATGCAAATGTTATTACTTATAATAAGATTGCCGAATTTGGTTTAAGATTTCTTCGCAGATATTTTGTTTTGATTTTGTTTTTATTTTTGTTTTAGTTTTGTACAAAGTACTGTCAAAATACTGTATCTTAAAGTATTAAAGTATTCTTCATCAAGTGGTTATGTTACCAATTTTATATATAGTTAAATTCATCTCTTTTTGTTGTTTTTTTAATTTAGGGGGTTAAAGTTTTTGTATCATTTTAATTTTTTTTAAATGCATAAACATTTACATAATCCCAAAGTAAAAAACAAGGGACATTCTGAGAAAAAAAAGTAATTGATCATGAATTAATGGTAACAAGGGTAGAAAATCAATGCAGATATTCCAAATATAGATTTACCTCCCAAAATATTTTAGAAACTGTATCCAGATGTTACTCAGTCTCCCAACCCAGAAATCTAGGGATGTACTTTGCTTATTCCCATCATATCTTTAAATAAAAAAATTCAGCAAGTGCTGTTACCATTACCACTTTTAATGTTAAATACTCCTCTTCACCCCCAGAGTCATCACCCTAGTGCAGGTCATCCTGATTTTTCCTGGATAACTACAGTTGTCAGCTATCTGGGTTCCCAGGGTCCATCTGACTCCATTCCCATCAGTGTTCCAATGACAGGTAGAAGGACTTTTCAAAATATGAAGGAACATGCCATTCACCTGCACCAAAGGCTTCACAAGCTTCTCCATGCTCTTAAGCTAAAGAGTTATCATTTCTTGTTTGGGTATGTGTGTTATCTCATAAGTATCTTTTTCTAATATTGAGAAATAGGCCATAAATCTCATGAAAACTGTGTGTGGTAGGGTAATGATAATGTGGAGAATTAAATGTGATTAAGAGATGAAAATATCCTCCATGACTAAATTTCATAATTTCATCATATTGGCTTTAGCTCCTTGTAGCTGATTTTTTTTTTTTTTACTGCTTTAAAAGAGCACGTTTTTCAGATATGTAAGTAACATATAGAAAAAATACAAGTACAAATGTGTGGAGAGGGTTGTAATTAGTATTTTGGTGGTGAACATGATGTAGTCCATGCAGAAATAGAAGTACAATGATGTACACCTGAAATTTTTGCAATGTTATAAACCAATGTTACTGCAATAAAAAAAAAAAAAAAAAAAAAAAAAAAAAACAAATGTGTGGAGAAGGCAAAACGCTAAGGCAAGTAGTTTTTGTCTTTCACTGTACATTAAATGAATTTGTTAACATTCCCACTCTTCTGTCTTTATTCAGGACTTATTCATTGGGTAAATTTAACAGCTTAGAGCTATAGTTTACTAATCTAAACTATGCTTAATTGTCAAGATATAAATATTATGTGATATATATTAATAGAAATAAATATATACAAATTAATGGCAATTTGAGGCACTGTTTGTATTTCTATAGAATTTGAAATAATTACTCATATATAAAAACTGATACTGATAAAGTTGAACAAGATTAAATAGGAAAAACATCACAAGAAAAATTGGGCACTGCCCATATTTCAAGAACAGATTTTTACTTTAGGAAAAATTTTTTTTAAAAGAAAAAGAAAGAGAGAGAGAAAGGAAAGAAGGAACGGAGGGAAGGAATATTAATAGAAATATAACATTTTGAATTATAATGATTAAATCTAAGAAAAAAGAGGTTGGGAATATATATTAGATATTATTATATATCTAATAGATATATAATACTAATAGATAGTATTATATATATGCCCAGTATTAGGTAGGGTTAACAGTTAGGTAAGTTAAGAAAAACAAAATCATAAATGTTAGTCTGCCTGAGAGAATCTAGACTTATTTTCATTGTCACAACATCGTGTCCAGTTAACATTACCTTTGTTCTCAAAAGGTATATGGCACAAGCAGTAAATCTCATGGTCACACAGGTCACACAATACTTAAAAGGCAGTAAAAATAACGATAAACTTATCATCCATTTAGAACAGCTGCAAAATGCATTGCTTGATCCTCACTAATCCTTTGTAAAAATTCCTACTACATAGTACTAAGACTATAATTTTGAGGCAAGAAAGCAATATTTGTCTCATTGAGGTTGGTGTTCATAATTTTTCTATAATGCTATTTAATTGAGACTCAATTATCCTAAATGTACCATCAAATTTAAATGATTTCTCACAGTCATTTTTAAAACCTCACAGGTGTTAAAATCCATTATTATTTTCATGCAACCATTCTACTTTTCTGTAACCTCAAGATAGAAGTCAAACAAAATTGGATTAAACAAAACCACTATGAATGGAAAAGATTTCACACCATAGCTACTACAACCACTCTATCCACTTTGGATTAGAGATGTTTTTGAAAATGGACGGTAGAATCAATTTGTTAATGGAGGAAAAGACTATACGGTGATTAAAACACATTACTAGGCATAAAGATTATCAAAGAACATGATGAGTCATAATGAATATGAGAGAGCAGAGGGTTCTTTGGACAGTCTACTCCATCCTGGATTGAGACTAAAAGAGTATTAAACATTCTATGGGTTTGTCTCTCTTAGGGACTAAATAGAAGTCTGGACTCTGTTTCTCTATAATTTTTTGGAACGGCAGAATAACGTGACACAGAAAGCAAAATTTTTGTTTTGTTGATCTCTGCCTTCCCTCATTTTTTTATTTGAAGTGCAAACTAAAATTTATTCTTTTCCAACCGATTTACCATACAAACACATGGAAATAAAACACCAAAATAAATTTGAAAATTATTTTACAAGTAGTCCTACCATTCATATTTCAGAAAATTTTGTATATTTTTAATCAATTCAGAACCTAATTCTGAGGGTACAATTGTCAGCAATATATCCTAGCTGGGAATGGAAAGGTAAGGAGAAGATGACAACTGTATTCATAGTTTTGTAGTAAACCAAAGGAAGTAACTAAATTAATAAATGTCCTGAGTGGTGCATTATAGGGATATAGATTGACAATGATGATAATAATTTAAGCTATTGCCATTATTAATCATTGTTTTTGGCAACTGAATAATATAGACAGCTTAATGGAATAAAGTAGTGAATAAGCCTTCTTATAGGTAGCAGCTGAAAATATTCACATTAATAAATGATAGTCAAACACCATTATTTTGCACATTAATGCAACAGCTCACATTTGAAAATAAGAATTAATAAAAAAAAGGTAAGAATAGAGAAAGGTAATAATCTATACATTTTGTCAGAAAACACTAGATAAAAATAAACTGTTCCTTACTCCAGTAGAAGTAGGGGTAAGTGTGTGTATGTGTGTGAGTGTATGTATGTATGACGTGTACTCACAAGTACACGACCAAGTGGAATACGTTCTCATAAAAATTAAGATAATTTTAGCTATTTTTACTTTGTTTTCTTCATATTCAAGGGAGAAACAAACCTGGAAAATGAATTGTAAAATAAATGCAAGAAAAAAGATTGAAAAAAATAAAAAGCAGGGGCCGGCTCGGTGGTGTAGTGGTTAAGTTCACACGCTTCACTTCGGTGGCCCGGGGTTTGCAAGTTCAGATGCCGGGCACAGACCTATGCACCGCTTATCAGGCCATGATGTGGCAGGCCTTCCACATATAAAGTAGAGGATGGGCACGGATGTTAGCCCAGGGCCAATCTTCCTCAGCAAAAAGAGGAGGATTGGCAATAGATGTTAGCTCAGGGCTAATCTTCCTTAGCAAGAATAAATAAATAAATAAGTAAAAAAAAAAAAAAAACCCACAAAATCAGTGAAAGAGAAAGGAGAACAACAATACAAAAAAGTCAAAAGCTGTTTTTTTAATAACAATAAAATTAAATTATTGTTTTTTTTTTGCAGGGGAATATTCGCCCTACACTAATATCTGTGCCAATCTTCCTCCCTTTTTCTTCCTCCCTAAAGCCCCAGTAGATAGTTGTGTGTAGTTGTAAGTTCTTCTAGTTCTGTGTGAGCTGCCCCCACAGCATGGCTACTAGCAGACGAGTGGTGTGGTTCCGTGCCCGGAAACTGAACCTGGGCTGCCAAAGTGGAGCATGCCAAACTTTAAATTCTAGGCCATCAGGGCTGGCTCTAAATTATTTTTATTTAAGCTAATAAAAATAAAATTTTAAAAAGATGACAAATTATCAATGTTATAATTGAAAGAGGGGGCGTCACTAGCATTCCTGCAAATATTAAAATGAAAATAAGGGACTATCATAAAAGTTATGATAGTAACTAAACAAATCAGATAAAATGGACAAATTCCTTGAAAGATGCAAATTATCAAAGTTAACTCAAAAAACCTCAGAAATCCTGAATATACCTATTTCATTAAGGAAATTTAGTTCCATGTTCATAGGTAGCAACTTTACCTTATTTTTGAGCTCTTAACTTCTTACTGTACAACTCAGATATTGTCATATCTTCCTTTTTTTCACAAAGAGTAATATATCTTCTAAGCTACTATATGTCTTAAATTCTTTCACTATTGACTGTCATTCTTTCACTGCATGACATTTCTTTGGCAAAAAATTTACAATTAAAACTCGTAAACCGTATTTGTTTGAGTTAATATGTTTTTCATTTAAAATAAAACTGTTTCAGTTAATAAATTAATGTAAGCCTCATATAAATGGAAGTCTAGAGATGAGAGGTTGCAGGCACATTGTTACAAACACTTCATTGATTTAAAGATTGCGCCATGTTTTCTGTTGTTTCTTCATTCTGTTATTCTCAGCCCTAACTTCATCTTGAGACATGATTCCTGTGCTGTCAAGATGCCTTCCAGCAGCACTTGTGAGTAAATGTTCCTTTGTTCACCTGCAAGAGGAAAATAAGAAATCTCTTTCCTAATCATGAATGGTAAATCTCTTTTTTTGGTTTAAATTTATTATATTGAGCATGTGCACATTCTTATAACAATTGTAGTTTTAGGAAAAATGTTATCATTTATTGACTTAAGCTGACCTGTATATATTCTCAGAGCTCATAATGTGATCAACCACCTAACAGAAAGATGCAGATTTTTGCACAAAGTCACAAGTCTCATAAAGGAAAAACAAATAAATATGTACCAGATAGGCCACCCAAAGTTGTACTGTCATTTGTTTTTCACACGAGACGGAATTAGGAGTCCACTCTGATTGTTGTATGTTTTTAGTTAATGTGCATTGTTTTTTCTTTTTGAAACTTAAAATGCATTTTTAAATTTTATCATTATTCTTATAGCTTTACTATTTCACCAATATATGTCTGTCTGTGGATATCTTTTCAGCTATGTTGCCTGGAACATTGTGAGCTCTTGTCATATGCACAGAAGTTACTTTACTCACAACTGGAAATTTTCTTCTATTCCTGCGGAAGGTAGAAAAATGACCTCCCAAAGATGTCCATGTCCTAATCCTCGAAATTTGTAATTGTTATCTTACACAGCAAAAGGAACTTGGAAGATATGATTAAGTTGAGAGTCTTAAAATGGGAAGATTACCTTGGATTATACAGGCTGACCCAATGTAATCACAATAATCTTTATAAGAGAGAGGTTAGAGGGTTAGATTTAGAGAAGCAAATGTGCTGACTGAAGCAGAGCTCAGAGAGAGATTTGAAGAAGTTACACCATTGGCTTTCAAGATGTAAGGGGCAGCGAGCCGCAGAATGTAGTGGCCTCTAGAAGCTGGAATAGGCCAGAGATGACTTCTCCCCTAAGAGCCTTCAGAAGGAATGCTGCTCTGCCAATACATTTTAGCCACATAAACTCATTTTAGATTTCTGATATCTAGACTGCAAGATAATAAAGTTGTGTGTTGTAAGCCACTAAGTTTGTGGTGATTTCTTATGGCAGCAATCGGAGATTGGTATAAAATGCCTTTGATCACTATTTCTGTTTTTGCCTTTTTCGCTTCACATTTGCTAATTATGTTTATTTTATACTTGCTCTAAGATTTTTGTATTTTTTTTCCTTTTGCTTTAGTTTTGGAAAAGCTTCAAATATATGTCTTCCACATTGTTGATTCCATTTGTTGTGGTATAAATTCTGATTTTTAAAAATTATGTGTCTTTCTCATTTCTGGGTTAAATGTTTAGTTTCCTATCAGTACTTCCTTATTGCACCGTGTCCTGTTTCATCCCAGCCCATTCTTTCTTTGTGTCGGCTCCTGCTTCATGAAGGTTGTGATCATGAGCTCTACTGAGAACATCAGCTTCCTGAACTTTTCTTCTGGGTTTTGCAACCCCGCTTTTTAGAGGTTTACTCTCTCTTCCTCTCTGAGTTTTCTCAGTGAATCAGTGTTTTCTGTTCTCCAGTACGTTTTCCCCATTGGCCCCTAACCCCATTGGTTGCTTTTTATAACTCGTCACATAAGACATCTGTCCAAACTTTGTGATTTTTAAACATCAGAGGCTATGAAATCTTTAGCTCCCTATTCTGTCTGGTGATCTGGTAGTTAATTTTTTTTTATTTCTTCCATAGCTGAAGGGTTAGGGTTAGGGTGATATATTTTCAGTTTGGTGTACTCCTGTTTCATTTTTGTTTCTGCTGTGAACCAAAGTAGTACATGAAAATATTAACTTCAAATACATATCATCTGCCCTCACGTATAATGCTGCTTTATAAGAACATGACTTAATTGAAACTTAGTCACCATCACCTGGTCTGAATGTTCACATTGGCATGTTTACTTAGATCATAATTCAATGTCAAAGATTTAGCGTGAGGATGTAGGAAGCAACTTGCCATTCAACTCTAACAATCATGAAAGACTATGCTCATAAGCTGGTAGTAGCGGGAAGGGAAGAAACGCGCACTGCAGAATTCCTAAGCCGAGCTACACTGGTTCATGCTACAGTATAAAAATGATTTCATCAAACAAGAACCCCAAAAGAGCTGAATGGCCCCAGGTGAAAACATTAATCACACTTAAATGAAACTGCAACTTGATATACATGCAGTCATATTATTTCCAAGAATACAGTCATTAGTTTTGAACTCACTTCACCTCATGAACCACCAAAATATATACACAGTCATTGGAAGCACTAGGAGAAGCATTAATGAAAGTCAGTGACTCAAAAGTAAGAAGTAATGAATTGGCAAAATGACTCCTTATGACCTTTGTGCTAAGAAAAAAAATAACCTAAAGGATTACAGGCTTTTATCATCATATAATTTGTTTTTCATATATAACTGTCAATACAAATATATAGATATAAATGTAAATGTGTGTGTACTGGTTTTCTATAACATGGGAAAATAAATTATATATACTCATGTGTCAATAGAAAATACTGTTTCATTGATATGTAACAGATACTTATGATTTGTTACAGAACCACTAGGAATAATGCTCTTTAATCTATTTAATCTTTCAGGCTTTTTTTTAATGATGTGGATTTTCTAATATTATAAATTCAGATGAAGATCTGAAGGGTAAGTAACATGTTGTAGCACTAAATAAGCTTTTGGACTCTTTCCCATGAGCCATGAGGACAGTACTGAGTCACTGACTGGAAGGAGTGTGGTCTCCCTGGAGTCCTGGTGGGTTGTGTTTCTCAAAACCATGAGTTCATTTGCTGCTCTAAGCTACTAACAGATTTCACTGGGTTGTATTTTTTTCTCTGGTCTACCCTGTTAAAGCTTCTAAAATTCAGAATTAGACAATTTACAGACTCTATAGGCTTTTGTGAAACTGGTCTGTGAACATGCAAATATTTTGTTGTACTGCTTTTTTGGGAAGATTCATATTTTAGATAAATTTAATTGACACATAAGTGAATCTTTTCAATGCATAGAATTTCAAGATGAATGGATCTTATTAAATAGGACTATGTATATCACTGTAGCATGATTCCTTGTTCATGAATGATTTATGTAGATTATATGATAATTCTTATTTAATTAGGATATTTTCATTTTAACAGGAACATCCACCTAGCCACATTATTTAAAAAAAAAAAACAGAAAAATAAATAAAATGAAGTTATTTTACTAGTACCAGGCATGCAAACTAGATTCAAATATATGCATACAATAAATTGGCAATTTGGTCATGGGCAAGTTGCTTAGTTTATAATCATTAATTTTGCTTTGTGAAAAATTAAAATATTGAATTAGATATATTCCATAAAACGTACCAATTTCGAAATATCGTGAATCTGTGAAAAAAAGTAGATCACAATACGGCATCTTGGTAAATGTGGCACCTACAAAAGAAATAGTCTCTAAGTGATGATTTAACTTATAGATACCCAGGGGTATTCAACAGCTGATCAAAATTTTACTAGTCAATTTCTTTATTACATTTTAGGATTGCCCAGTAGGGACAAGGTAAGCTAGGCTTTTATATCAGTATATCTCTGTTCACAATTTCCTGTTTAATTATATAATCAGAAGAAAAATAACTCTTTTATACCTCCATGGGTGTGGAGTGTATTTTTGCACAAAAGGACTGTACAATTTTAGCTTGAGTAATTTCTATTCATAGAGAATATTGCCAAATTGGCTCACACTAAAAAACAAGAATTGTCAGAACAAGAATTGTTCAGAAGAAGAAAAAAAGAGTAGTGAGACTTTATTGGCTGGTAGAGAAATATATTATAATACAGGTGACTGTTGAAAAATTTGACCAGTAAAAATACCCAGCTCTTAAATGATCAGAATGCTTTCAAAACTATTACAAAGATTTCCTCCTTCTTTTGAAAATTTTACCAAAGTTCTATAACAAAATATATCTTAAAAATAATTTTAATTTCAAGGCCAGCTCCGCAGCCTAGTGGTTAAGTTCAGCGCACTCTGCTTCAGAGGCCCAAGTTCAGTTCCCGGGCACAGACCTACACCACTTGTTGACAGCCATGATGTGGCAGTGACCCACATACACATACAGGAAGATTGGCACAGATGTTAGCTAAGGGCAAATCTTCCTCAGCAAAAAAAATAACAATAATAATTTTAATTTCACAGTTATATTCTCATAAACATTAAAAGAAAAGGCAAATGCATCTTTTCATCTACTTCTCTCAAATTTCACTGCCTTCCCCTGTTGAATACACCATTAGTAGTTTTTCATAATTTCAGTCTGTTTTCTATAAATATATGTACATATAAAAATATATACAGGCACACCTCCTTTTATTGTGTTTCACTTTGTTGCACTTCACAGATATTGCATTTTTTACAAATTGAAGATTTATTATAACCCTGATTTCAGCAAGTCTCAGTGTCATTTTTCCAAAAGCATTTGCTCATTTTGTGTATCTGTGTCACATTTTGGTAATTCTCACAATATTTCAAACTTTTTAATTATTATTTTATTTGTTATGGTGATCTATAATCAGTGATCTTTGATGTTACTATTGTAGTTGTTTTGGGGCACCAGGAACCATGCCTATATAATACAGCGAACTTAATCGATAAAAGTTATGTGTGTTCTGACTGCTCCACCCACTGGCCATTCTCCTGTCTGTCTCTCTCTCTTCTGGCCTCCCTATTCTCTGAGACACAGCAATATTGCAATTAGGCCAATTAATAACAGTACAATGGCCTTTAAGTGTTCAAGTGAAAAGAAGAGTAGCACATCTCTTGCTTTATATTGAAAGCTAGAAATGATTAAGCTTGGCGAGGAAGGCATGTAAAAAGCCGAGATAAACTGAAAGCTAGTCCTCTTGCACCAAAACAGTTAGCCAGGTTGTGAATGCAAAGGGAAAGTTCTTGAAGGAAATTAAAATTCTACTCCAGTGAACACTCAGACAATAAGAAAGCAAAACAACCTTATTGCTAATATGGAGAAAGCTTTAGTGGTCTGGATAGAAGATCAAACCAGGCACAACACTCCCTTAAGCCAAAACTTAATCCAGAGTAAGGCCCTATCTCTCTTCAATTCTATTAAGGCTGAGAGAGGTTAGGAAGCTGCAGAAGAAAAGTTGGAACCTAGCAGAGGTTGGTTCATGAGGTTTAAGGAAAGAAGCTTCACCATACCATAAAAGTGCAAAGTGAAGCAGCAAGTGCTGATGTAGAAGATGCAGCAAGTTATCCAGAAGGTCCAGCTGAGATAATTAATGAAAGTGGCTACACTAAACAGCAGATTTTTGACATAGATGAAACAGCCTTCTGTTGGAAGAAGATGCTGTCTAGGACTTTCATAGGTAGAGAGAAGTCAATGCCTGGATTCAAACCTTCAAAGGACAGGCTGACTCTCTTTTTTAGGGGCTAATGCAGCAGACGACTTTAAGTTGAAGCCAATGCTCATTTACCATTCTGAAAATCCTAGGACCCTTAAGAATTAGGCTAAGGGCCAGCCCTAGTGGTCCAGTGGTTAAGTTTCGTGCACTCTGCTCCGGCGGCCCGGGTTTGGTTCCTGGGCACAGACCTACATCACTCGTTGGTGGCCAGGCTGTAGCAGCAACCCACATACAAAATAGAGGAAGATTGGCACAGATATTAGTTCAGGGAAAATCTTCCTCAGGCAAAAAGGGTAAGATTGGCAACAGATGTTAGCTCAGGGCAAGTCTTCTTCAGCAAAAAAAAAGAATTATGCTAAATCTACTCTGCCTGTGCTCTATAAATGGAACAACAAAGTCTGAATGACAGAACGTCTGTTTACAACATGGTTTACTGAATATTTTAAGCCCAGTACTAAGGTGTACTGCTCAGAAAAAAAGTTCATTTCAAAATATGACTGCTCATTGACAATGCACCTGGTCACCCAAGAGCTCTGATGGAGATGTACAATGATATTTTTCATGCCTTCCAACACAACATTCATTTCGCAGCCAATGGATGAAAGAGTAATTTTGACTTTCAAGTCTTATTATTTAAGAAATACATTATGCAAGGCTATAACTGCCATAGATAACGATTCCTCTGATGGATTTGGACAAGTAAATGGAAAATTTTCTGGAAAGGATTCACCATTCTAGATGCCTTTTAGGACATTTGTGATTCATAGGAAGAGGTCAAAATATCAACATTAACAGGAGTTTGGAAGAAGTTGATTCCAGCTCTCATGGATGACTTGAGGGGTTCAGGACTTCAGTGGAAGAAGTAACTGCAGATGTGGCAGAAATAGCAAGAGAACTAGAATTAGAAGTGGAGCCTGAAGATGTGACTGAATTACTACAATCTTATGATTAAACTTGAATGGATGAGGAATTGCTTCTTATGGATGAGCAAAGAAAGTGATTTCTTGAGATGAAATCTACTCCTGGTGAAGAAGCTTGAAACCACAACAAAGGATTTAGAATATTATATAAACTTAGTTGACAAAGCAGCCGCAGGGTTTGAGAGAATGGACTCCAATTTTGAAAGAAGTTCTATTGTGGGTAAAATACTATCAAATAGCATCTACAGAGAAATTGTTTCTGAAAGAAAGAGTCGATCAGTGTAGCAAAATGTATTCTTTATTTTAAGAAATTGACACAGCCATCTCAACCTTCAGCAGCCACCACCCTGATAAATTAGCAGCCATCAACATGGAGGCAAGATCCTCCACTGGAAAAATATTACAACTTGCTGAAAGCTCAGATGATGGTTAGCAATTTTTAGCCACAAAGTATTTTTAAATTAAGGTACGTACATTGTTTTTTTAAACATAATGCTATTGCAGACTTAGACTACATAATAGGGTAAACATAGCTTTTATATGCACTGGGAAACCAAAAAATTTGTGTAACTTGCTTTGAGATATGGCTTTATTGCAGGTGGTCTGGAACCCAAACTGCAATATCTCTGAGGTATGCCAGTAGTTTGATTTTGACTGTATGTATATTTTAAATAAATAGGATCATACTAACATGAATTATTCATCAGTTTAGGTTATTTTGTGTTAAAATTTTTTTTATATTGTTGTGCTTCAATTAACAGTATGTGTAGGAAAACTTTTCATGCAAGTACACAGAGATCAATTTTACTTTTAAAACAATATCACACACATTAAGATAGATTCTCTTTCATTATATTTTAAATTTTTATTCTTAGTGTATCAAATATTTATTGATTTTTGTGTGTGAGTTTGGAATTTGTCATACTCAGTAAACTTCTTTATTAGGAAAAAGTTTGTCAAATTATTCTTATTAAATATCTATATTAAATAATAATAAGATGCAAGTTTTTTCCTTTTCAAATATACATAATTTTCATTTCTTTTTCTGGATATGTCTTGGAGCACCCAAGAGCTGACTATTAATAGGAAATAGTAGCGTCTTTCCTTGTTTTTTCCTTTAGTGTGAATACTTTCAATTAATTCTTTATTAAGTGTGATATTATTGTGGTTCTTTAATAGATATCCAGCACAGTAAAATTATTTCTAGCCCCATTTTGCAATTGTAAAGAAAACAGATAAGAAATGTTTTTGATGCTATCAAATGCCTTTTCTCCATTCATTGAGATTTTATTATGATAATCATCCTTTAATTGGAGGAATTTCCCAATGTTCAATTTCTTGAATTTCCAAAATAAAATCTACTTGCTCATGATGTTTCATGTACAGTTTCAGTATGATATTATTTTTTATATATTTATATTCATGTTTAAAATTTAGTGTAAAATTTTTGATTTCCTGCATCCAATTTTGGTTTTGGAGCTATCATACCACTTATAAAGTGAGTTTCAAAGTACCCAATTATATTAGCACTCATATTAAATGTAAGCAGATTAAATGCTCAAAGTAAAAGATAAATATCACTATATTGTATTAAAAATAAACATGAGACGTTTACAATGAACACACATTACACGTAAAAGCACAGAAACTTTGAATGTAATAAGATAGATAAGAAACCAATATGAAAACATTAGCCAAAAATAGTAGAAAATATATTGACAGCAAAATATTCTTTAATGAAAGAATGTTATCAGAGATAAAGAGGAACACTTCATAATGGAAAAAGGGATAATTCAAAGGAACATAAGAATCCTAAATTTGTATGAACCTAATGAGACACCTTTAAAACACGTAAAGCATAAGTTTAAAGACTTAAAAGGAACAATAAACCTTTCAAAATTATAGTTAGGATTTTTAACACACTATTTTTCAATAAGTGATAGAGCAAACAGACAAAATAGTCAATAAATATATGGAAATTAGAGAAATAACATTAATCAACTTGACATAATTCATATTTTTACACACTACTATCAAACCATTCTTGAGTGAACATGGTCCACATTCTAAAAATATACCATATGATAGGCCATAAAGTCAGACTCAAACATTTAAAAGCCTTGAAATATATAAAGGATTTTCTCTGAATAGAATGAAATTACACTGGAAATCAAACAGAAGGTTATCTAGAAATTTGTAAATGTTTAAAAATAATCAATACCTTTTAAAATAGCCTATGGATGAAAGGGAGTCAGAATAAGAATAGATATTAGAAGATATTTTGACGGGCTAGCCCCATGGCTTAGTGGTTAAGTGCGCGCGCTCCGCTACTGGCGGCTTGGGTTCGGATCCCGGGAGGGCACCGACGCACAGCTTGTCTGGCCATGCTGAGGCAGCATCCCACATACAGCAACTAGAAGGATGTGCAACTATGACATACAACTGTCTACTGGGGATTTGGAGAGAAAAAGGGCAAAAAAGGAGGAGGATTGGCAATAGACGTTAGCTCAGGGCCAGTCTTCCTCAGCAAAAAGAGGAGGATTGGCATGGATGTTATCTCAGGGCTGATCTTCCTCACAAAAAAAAAAAAAAATAGAATGAAGTTGGAAAGATTAACTTTTCCACCAAAAGTAAAAATGGAAGCTTGTTAACTAATTTAACTTTATTATATATTTGTGGAAAAAGTTACATTTTCTGCATTTGAGATATCTTATTATAAATTTTAAACAAATTATTTTTGACTACACTTGCTTACATCTGAATTGTATTTACCTGGTGCTTTTCTGTGAATTTCATTATTTTTATTCTTTTTGTGTTAGCTTTAGGTAGGTAGCTATACATGGATATTTTGATTATTCATCACTTATATGCCTTATATAAAAATGTGGGAATTTCTACTTTGAATCTTGTAATTGAACATATTCACATTTATTGTGATTTCTTATGACCTTATATTTATTCCAACTGTTTATGCTTGAAACTCACCATGTATTCTAATTTTTCTTTTCTAAATTTAGTTGGATTAATTAAATTTTCTTTGTAATGTACTATTTACAGGTAGAATTTATATATCCTATTTATTGATTTGATGCTAGAAGAAAATAATAAAACAAGGTATTTTTAGAAATTTATTTCTTAGAATACCAAATTAATAACAGTGCTGTATGGCAAATGTTATTCAGGATTCATAAAATAATTGAATTAATTAAAAATTAAACTAAACATTTTAAAAATTAGGAACATATTAAATACCAAATAAAGAATAATTTAAAAAAAACACTAAGCATTTGTGATTATACTAATATATTTATTGACAGATGAAATAAAAAATTTTACAAAAATAATTATGAAATGAAGAAAATAAAAATTTTCATAAAGAGATGAAAATGATATAGCATATAATTTTTATTTTTAAAAGTATGTAAATGATTTTATCTCAGGTCTTCTAAATATTTTTGTGCCAATTTTTCCAGTTGTTGAAAAGCTTTCTGAATTTTACTAGTTAAAGGGAATTATAGAAAGATTGTTATAAGCTAACTCTATTTTTATCTGATTTCTTTATCCTTAAATAGTATCTCTTCTGAACGACACATTTTAAAATCCCTTTTTAAAGCAATGAGACATTTTAACTCAAGCAAGTTCTGCTTTTTGATAAAATAAAGCATTTCCAGTTCTCTTTGTCTTCTTTAGTTTCATCCTCTTAGATTCCAGTGCAGTATTGCCTATGTTATTGAGAACCCTCCCATTTTCATATTCTGCCTATTCAAAGGCCTTTGATTGAGATAAAAAAATTAATCTTATAATAAAATCTCTGCTTTATAAATTATAATTGTCTTCCTTCTCTGGAGGACATTGTGGTTTAGAATTGTTTCTAAACTATGGCACATTTGTTCCTTTCAAATATTATTGTAGAATTTCCAAGTACCTCAAGGATAATGGGAGCTTTTTAAATTTGAATCTGCACATCCTCCAAGGGGAAAAAAATGCAGATCAATAAGGTTAGATAATAAAATCATCCATATTTACTACCCACAGCATAACTAGGACAGAGAGAATGCTATACACTTCAATTTACTTGAATGGTGAGTAACCACCCAAGACCACAGAATGTGTTTAACGTCTGTACTTAAGTGGAGCCCACACCTGAATGGAGAGTCACAGGCAATTGTGATGAATATAGAAGAATGTTATAGGGGGATGCTATTCATCTTCAGAAGTAGAGGGTACTAACCAGGATAAGAAAGCAGAGAGGGGCCGGCCCTGTGGCTTGGTGGTTAAGTGCGCGCGCTGCGATGCTGGTGGCCTGGGTTCGGATCCCGGGTGCGCATCGAGGCACCACTTCTCCGTTCATCCTGAGGCCGAGTCCCACATACAGCAACTAGAAGGATGTGCCGCTACGACATACAACTATCCACTGGGGCTTTGGGGGGAAAAAATAAAATAAATAAAATCTTTAAAAAAAAAAAAAAAAAGAAAGCAGAGAGAACACTAATAGAGAATTAAACGGAAAGCGCTTCAAAAATGTGTGATACCAAAAATGGCAGTGTCATGCAGGCATCAATTCTGGAGGCAAAGGAGGTTCCTTGGAGCCTTAGTGGTGAAGAGGAATAAAGAAGTGGCTGAAAATAAAAGCCTTATTGAAATTAGAAAATAGCAAAGAATCATAAAATGTTAGACCAGAAGAGATTCCATTTATTTCCATTTGTTGAAGAAATCACTGTAGCAACAGGAAAGGTTGTTCTTGAACTAGGAAATAAAGCCAGACACCAAACATCACCCCAGTAGAATCTACTTCTACTGTTAGTCCCAGAGAATCCAACACAATAATCAAAAACAACAAACAGAATGTGAACACTGAATGCTTCAAAGTTACCATAAGAATAAAAGAAAGCATGAGCATTATATTTTTTAACAAAAAAAGTTCTCACAACAAAGCTAAGAAATAAAGGAAAAGTGTAACACACCATTCTGATGTGAATTAACTGTAATTAAACAACCATTTGAGGAATTGAAATAATACCACAAATCAGAAATACAAAAACTCTGACTATAAATGGACAAATAAAAGGAGGACATAAAATGAGTTGACTGAATTAATTAAAGAAGTGAAAATAAAAGACAATGATCTTGGAAATGAAGACTAAATTACAAGGTCTCCAATGGAGAATAAATACAATCAAAAACATAACATGGGATTTCGAAAATAAAAGTGAAAAAAAACAAGAATAAATATTTTAAAAGGTAAAAGTGATGAGAAAAATTTGTGTATATGTGTGAATATATATCTATAGATATCTATATATAGAGAGAGAGAGATGTATACATATACAAAGAAGATCCAAGACATATAGTAAATGAGATGAAATTTTAAAGCAATATTGTACTTAATAAGTGAAAAAGAATGATAGAATTGTAACATCTACTACACCTATCTACTAAAATATCTGCTACACCTAATATTAATTGATCAGCAGTGTCTACTAATATGACAAAATAAGAGACAATAGCACACTAGGACCTTCTTCACGGAAGAACACAGCAGCCCTTATGTTGTAATACTACAAATGAAAAACACCGTCTAGATCTAAGACTATACAGGACGTAAAGAGGACAGAAGGGCATGTTCAATTATATCAAGATGCAATCAGCAATATCCAGACAGTGGAAAACTCTCAGGATGGGCAAATGGGTGTCCTCAACAAATGAGCTGTGAGGGGAGAAAGAGAGAGAAGTGGAGGCTACAGGTAAAAACAAACTTGAAGAGATATAGCAACTAATGTGAGGATCTTATTTGAATTATGATTCCAAAACATTATTAATATGGAAAACAGTACCGAGATTCCTCAAAAAATTAAGAATAAAATTACCATACGATCCAGCTATTCCACTGCTGGGTATTTATCCAAAGAACATGAAAACACCAGTGCGTAAAGATACATGCACCCCTGTGTTCATTGCAGCGTTATTCACAATAGCCAAGACTTGGAAGCAACCTAAGTGCCCATCAAAGGATGAATGGATGCAAAAGATGTAGTGTATACACACAACGGAATACTACTGAGCCATAAGAAACGATGAAATCCAGCCATTTGTGACAACATGGATGGACCTTGAGGGTATTATGCTAAGCGAAATAAGTCAGAGGGAGAAAGTCAAATACCATATGATCTCACACATAAGGAGAAGATAAAAACAATAACGCACACACAGAGACAGAGACTGGATTGGTGGTTACCAGAGGGGAAGGGAGAAAGAAGGGGAACGAAAGGGATGATTAGGCACAAGTGTGTGGTGATGGATGGTAATTAGTCTTTGAGAGGTGAACATGATGTAAACTAGACAGAAATTGAAATATAATGATGCACACTTGAAATTTATATGATGTTATAAACCAATATTACAGCAATAAAAAAATAAATAGGAAAAAGAAAATTTGAATATTGAGTGGATATTTGATAGGAGTAATCTTTGTTAATTTTGTTTAGGTATGATCATGTTACTGTCTTAATGTAATTCTTTGAACAAATTTTTTTTTTTTTATAAAGATTGGATTGCATACCTATGCTATTCCTTTTTAGTTCACAAAGTTCATACAGAATCACATGGCCTGCCAATGGTGAAAAGGAAGGCTTGTCTCTAGAGGCTGCAGGCCAAGACCTCTCAAGCACTCCTAAAGTTCTTGAAACTGGCAAGCAGTTCCCTCAGCCTCTGGAGCCCTCAAGTCTCTTCCCTGTGGTCCCCTCACCCCACGTTCCACACTCCATTCCACAGTTGATCCTCACATCGACTATCACCAAACGAAAATTCACAGCTTCAAAGTTAACTCCATCTACAGCTCCACCACGCTTAATTATTGAATAAAATTAAATGCTAAGTTTGTTAGGGATTTTATGTTTTCCTCTGTGGTTATTAACACAACATTTACTAGGTATATAAACACATGTAAGCCTGAAGAGCTTACTTACTCTTTGAGTGGCCTGGGATAGAGTGGTGAACAAAACCATGTCTCTATTCTCACTCTGGTGGAACACGGCAAATGACAAGTTGGGTTGAAACCTCCAGCCATAGTTCTGGTGTGTAGTAGCTGTGAACTTTAGACGAGACTTTTTTTTCTAATCTTCAACATACCACATGCAAAAGAGAAACTTCTATTTGATCTAACAGAATTGTCTTGTTGATCAAATGATGACATATGATAAAGGGCCATTTCTACCACAAAAACAAAGATTTCTGCTTGATCAAGTTATATGATTTCTCCAATAGTTTATCCAAATTATATCCCAATAAAAAGGAATACACTCAAAAATCTGTACATTTTAATGAAATTAAAAGAGAAATCACATGAAATGCAAATAAGTGATGAACACTGTAGACTCTATATTTATTCTATTCATATGTGCAAATATATACACACATATACATATACTTATATGTTTTTTTATAATATTCTTGGTATTAAAATTATAGTTACAATATTTACAATAATTCTTTTTTTATTGGAGTATAATTGACACACAGTGTTATATTAGTTTCAGGTGTACATCATAGTGATTTGATATTTATATACATTACGAAATGATCACCATGATAAGTCTAGTTACCACCTGTCACCATACAAAGTTATTACAATATTATTGATTTTACTCCCTATGGTGTGCATTACATTCCTATGACTTATTAATTTTATAACTGAAAGTTTGTACTTCTTAATCCCCTTTACCTATTTTTGGTACATTCCCCAACCCCTCCTTTCTCTGGTAACCACCAGTTTGTTTCCTGTATCTATGAGTCTGTTTCTGTTTTGTTTTGTTTGTTCATTTTTTTGTTTTTTAGATTCCACATATAAATGAAGTCATATGGGGTTTGTCTTTATCTGTCTGACTTATTTCACTTAGCATAATACACTCTAGGTCCCTCCATGTTGTCACTAATGGCAAGATTTCATTCTTTTTTATGCCTGAGTAAAATTTCATTGAATATATATACCACATCTTCTTTATACATTCATCTATCAATGGGCACTTAGGCTGCTTCCATATCTTGGCTCTTTTAAATAATGCTTTAATGAACATAGGGGTGCATATATCTCTTTGAATTAGTGTTTTCATTTCCTTCATATAAATATCCAGTTATTAGTCTGGTTATACCCAAACTATACCCAGTTTAGCCTGATTATCTGTGTTTTTTTTGATAATAACTTGTGTAAGTTTTTTATATATTTTGTTTATTAATCCCTTATTGGATGTATGATTTGCAAATATCTTCTCTCATTCAATAGCTTGCCTTCTCATTTTGTTGATGGTTTCCTTTGCTGTGCAAAAGCTTTTTAGTTTGATGTAATCCCATTCATTTATTTTTGCTTTTGTTGCCTTTACCTGAGAAGACTGGTCCAAAAATATGTTGCTAAAACCGATATCACATTGCTGATCTCCTAGGTTTTCTTCTAGGAGTTTTATGGTTTCAAGTCTTCCATTAAAGTCTTTAATTCATTTTGAATTTATTTTTGTATATGGTGTAAGACAGTGGTCCAGTCTCATTCTTTTGCATGTAGCTGTCCAGTTTTTTCAACACCATTTATTGAAGAGACTGTTTTTTCCCCATTGATTGACCATACATGTATAGGTTTACTTCTGGGTTCTCTGTTCTATTCCATTGCTCTATGTGTCTGTTTTCATTCTAGTACCATAATGTTTTGATTACTATATCTTTGTAGTACAGTTTGAAATCAGGGAGCATGATACCTCCAGCTTTGTTCTTCTTTCTCAAGATTACTTTGGCTATTCAGGGTCTTTTGTGGTTCCATCCAAATTTTAGTTCTGTGAAAAATGCCATTGTAATTTGGTGGGGACTGCATTGAATCTATAGATTGCTTTGGGTAGTACGGAACTTTTAACAATATTAATTCTTCCAATCCATGAGCACAAAATATCTTTCCAGTTATTTGTGTCATCTTCAATTTTTTTCACGTGTGTCTTATAGTTTTCAGAGTACAGGTCTTTTACCTTCTTGGTTAAATTTATTCCTAGGTATTTTATTCTTTTTGTTGTTTTTGTAAATGGGATTGTATTCTTAATTTCTATTTCTGATAGGTTGTTATTAGTGTATAGAAAGCAACGAATTTCTGTATACTAATTTTGTATCCTGCAACTTTACTGAATTCATTTATTAGTTCTAATAGTTTTTTGGTGGAGTCTTTGGGGTTTTTTATATAAAGTATCATGTCATTTTCAAAGAGTGACATTTTTACTTCTTCCTTTCCAATTTGGATTTTTTTTTTTCTTTATCTTGCCTAATTGCTGTGGCTAAGACTTCCAATACTATGTTGAATAAAAGTGGTGAGATTGGGCATCCCTGTCTTGTTCCTGATCTTAGAGGAAAAGCTTTCAGCCTTTCACCATTGATTAATGTTAGCTGTAGGTTTGTCATGTACGGCCTTTATTATGTTGAGAAATATTCCTTCAATACCCACTTTGTTGAGAGTTTTTATCATAAATGCATATTGATTTTTGTCAAATGAGTTTTATGCATCTATCAAACGATCATATGGTTTTTTCCTTTGTTTTGTTAATGTGGTGTATTATGTTGATTGATTTTTTGGACTATCCTTGCATCCTTGGCATAAATATCACCTGATTGTTGTGTATGATCCTTCTAATGTATTGTTGAATTTGGTTTGCTAATATTTTGTTGAGGAGTTTTGCATAAATGGTCATCAGAGATATTGGCCTGTAATTTTCTTTTTTGTGGTGCTTTGTCTGTTTTTGGTATCAGGGTATGCTGGCCTCATAAAATGAGTTTGGAGGCATTCCTTCTTCAATTTTGTGGAATAATATGAGGAGGATAGGTATTAGCTCTTCTTTAAATGTTTGGTAGAATTCACCTGTGAAGCTCTCTGGTCCTGGACTTTTGTTTTTGGGGGTTTTTTCAGTTACTGATTCAATTTAATTACTTATAATTGATCTATTCTGATTTTCTATTTCTTCATGATTCAGTTTTGGAAGGTTGTGTGTTTCTAGGAATTTATTCATTTTTTTCTAGGTTTTCCAATTTGTTGGAAGATAATTGTTCACTGTAGTCTCTTATGATTCTCTGGATTTCCGTGATGTCAGTTGTAACTTCTCTTTTATTTCTGATTTTATTTATTTGGGCCCTCTCTTTTTTTTTCTCGATGAGTTTAGTTAAAGGTTTATCACTTATGTTTATTTTTCCAAAGAATCAGCTTTTAGTTTCATTGATCTTTTCTATTTTTTTTTTTTTAGTCTCTATTTCATTTATTTCTGCTCTGATCTTTATTTTTTTCTTCCTTCTACTAACTTTAGGCTTCATTTGTTCTTCTTTTTCTAGTTCCTTTAGGTATAAGGTTAGATTGTTTATTTGAGATTATTCCTGTTTCTAGAGGTAGGCCTGTATCACTATGAACTTCCCTCCTAGAACTACTTGTGCTGCATCCCATAGATTTAGGAAAGTTGTGTTTCCAGTTTTATTTTCTCAAGGTATTTTTTGATTTACTCTTTGATTGCTTCATTGACGCCTTGGTCGTTTAGTAGCATGTTGTTTAGTCTCTATGTGTTTGTGTTTTTCCTAGTTTTCTTCTTCTAATTGACTTCTAGTTTCATATTGTTGTGGTCCGAAAAGATGCTTGATATGATTTCAATCCTCTTAAATTTATTGAGACATATTTTGTGGCCTAATATGTGATCTATACTGGATAATGTTCCATGTGCACTTGTAAAGAATGTGTATTTTGTATTTGTGTATTTGTAGGTGTTGGGTGGAATGCTCTGTATATATCTAAGTCCATCTGGTCTACTGTGTCATTTAAGGTCAATGTTTCTTTATTGATTTTCTATCATTTATTCACTGATGTGAGCAGACTATTAAAGTCTCTTACTATTATTGTAATAATAATACTAATCTAATATGTAATTTATCCCTTTTTGTCTTTTAATATTTGCTTTTATACTTAGGTGCTCCTATGTTGTGTGCATAAATATTTATGAATGTTATATCCTCTTCTTGGATTGACTCCTTTATTATTATGTAATGGTCTTTTTTGTCTTTTGTTAGTCTTTGTTTTACAATCTATTTTGTCTGATGTGAATATTGCTGCCCTAGCTTTCTTTTTGTTTCCATTTGCATGGAATATCTCTTTCCATCCCTTCAGTCTCAGTCTCTGTGTGTCTCTAGATCTGAAGTGAGTCCCTTAGGCAGCATATAGATGGGTCTTATTTACTTATCCATTCAGCCACCCTATGTCTTTTGATTGGAGTATTTAGTCCATTTACATTTAAAGTAATTGCTGATAAGTATGTACTTATTGCCATTTTGTTAGTTGTTGTCTGGTTGTTTTTGTAGTTCTTTTCTGTTCCTTTACTCTTCTTTTGGTCTCGCCCCATGTGGTTTCATGGTATTCTTTAGTGTTAGTCTCTGTATTTTTTGTGTATCTATTATAATTTTTTGGTTTTTAGTTACCATGAAGTTCATATATACTAAGCTATATATATAGCAGTCTATTTTAAGGTGATAATCACTTAACTTCTAATACATCATAAAAGCCCTATATTTTTACTCGACTCCTCATGTTTTATGTTTTTGATGTCATATTTTACATCTTTTTATTTTGTGTATCCCTTAAATATTTATTGTAGTTATAGTTGATTTTACTACTTTTGTATTTTAACCTTTATACTAGTTTTTTAAGTGACTGATGCCTTACCTTTACTCTATATTTGCCTTTACCAGTGAGATTTTTTTCTTTCATATATTTTCTTATTTCTAGTTATGGTCTTTTCTTTTCTGCTTAACGAAGACCCTTTAACACATCTTATAAGGCTGGTTTAGGGGTGATGAACTCCTTTAGTTTTTGCTTGTCTGCAAAACTTTTATCTCTCCTTCAATTCTGAATGATAACCTTGCCAGACAGAGTATTCTTGGTTCTAAGTTTTCTTCATTTCAGTACTTTAAATATATCATGCCATTCCCTTCTGGCCTGCAAAGTTACTGCTGAAAATCAGCTGACAGACTTATGGCACTTGTTTTTCTCTTGCTGCTTTTTAGATTCTCTTTTTATCTTTACCTTTTGCCATTTTAATTATAATATGTCTTGGTGTGGGTTTTTCTGGGTTAATTTTGTTTTTGACTCTCTGTGCTTCCTGGACTTGGATGTCTGTTTCCTTCCTCAGGTTAGGGAAGTTTTCAGCCATTATGTCTTCAATAAGTTTTCTGCCCCTTTGTCTTTCTTTTCTCCTTCTGGGACATCTATAATGTGAATGTTAGTATGCTTGATGTTGTCTCAGAGGTCCCTTAAAGTATCCTCATTTTTTTAAGTTCTTTTTTCTTTTTGCTGTTCTGATTGAGTGATTTCCACTATTTTGTCTTCTGGATCACTGATCCATCCTTCTGTGTTATCTAATCTGCTGTTGATTCTCTCTAGTGTAATTTTCATTTCAGTTATTGTATTCTTCAACTCTGATTGGTTCTTTCTTACATTTTCTCTTTGCTGAAGTTCTTACTGTGTTCCTCCATTCTTCTCCCAAGTTCAATGAACATCTTTATGACCATTTCTTTGAACTCTTTATCAGGTAAATTACTTGTCTCTGTTTCATTGGGGTTTTTTTTTCTGGGGTTTTATCTTGTTCTTTTGTTTGGAACATATTCCTCCATCTCTTCATTTTGTTTGACTTTCTGTTTTTCTTCCTATGAATTAGGCCAAATAGCTACTTGTCTTGGTCTTGAAGGTATGGTCTTGTGTAGCAGTGTCCCCTTTATAAACTGTGTGTGCCTGATAGCTTTGGCAGGCTGACTGGAACTGGAGTGGCCATGGGCTGGGGGAGTCCCAGGGCTTGCCATGTCCCGGGTGCCTTGGTGGGTCAGCTGGAACTAGTGTGGGCCAGGGGCCGAGGGCATGCTGGGGCAGCCTTAGTAGGCTGGCTAGAGTATCTGGGCCGTTGTCCCATCTTTGCTATCAAAGTGGAGGGGAAACAAAAAATGGCACTCGCTGGTGCCTCTGACCCTGGAGAGAGTTCCAGCAGCTCCCTGCCTGTTTGGCAGATGCTCTAGGGATAGTAAATGAATTTCCTTCATGTAAAGTCTAGGCACCTTTTAAACCGCTGTTTTTTTGTTGTACCCCAGGACAGGCAAGCCTGCGCACAGGAGCCTCAGTGCTATTCCCCTCTGCTGCATTTCACCGCATTTGGAGTCAGTTCCCCACTGATACCGTATCTCTGTCTCTCCTACCCATCTCTATGTGGTCTCTCTACTGTTTGTTGTGCAGAAGCTGTTTAATCAGCCCTCAGTTCTTCTTCAGGTGAAACTGCTCTATATTTAGTTATAGACTCAACGTGTCCATTGGAGGAAGTGAGTTCAGGATCTTCCTGGGACACCATCTTGGACCTCTCTCCTATAATAATTCTCAATGGAAGGAGTATACACCACCAAATTAAGGCTTTATAAATATTCACTTAAAGAATTTTTATACCTGAAATGTAATCAACATTATGGTGTAATTCATACTTTCTATGATGATTCAAAAAGGATTATGAAGAAAATTTTTAAATTGATGATAAAGTGCATTGTTAGCTAGGGTAAAGAATGGGACTCCTTACAAGCTGAAACTGGGAGTGAAAATCAGTTAAAACATCTAGATGTCGATTGTAATTTTACGCCAAAATTTGGGAGAAAACTAGAAATAACATGGTATCAATAGCACTTTTAGGAATATTCACTGATATGGAAAGACAATACAAAATTAATTAAGTAAAAATGCATGTTGCATAAAAATTCATAAACTCTAGGGGCCGGCCCCATGGCTTAGCGGTTAAGTGCGCACGTTCCGCTGCTGGCGGCCCGGGTTCGGATCCCGGGCGCACACCGACGCACCGCTTCTCGGGCCATGCTGAGGCCAGGTCCCACATACAGCAACTAGAAGGATGTGCAGCTATGACATACAACTATCTACTGGGGCTTTGGGGGGAAAAACAAATAAATAAAATCTTTAAAAAAAAATTCATAAATTCTAATTTAATAATTTAAACATTTATGTCTACAAATAGGGATATAAATGTTGGTATTCAAAATATCATATAAACATTTTGGAAAATATTAAAGTAAACAATTAGGAACAAGAAAAAAATCACTAAAGTTGACTATTTTATCTCTTGTATTATGTGAAAATAGCCACCTTGCTTAGAATATTTTTTAAATTCTTTTGCTATGTGTTTTAATTTTTCTCAAAAAAACATCTTTTTTTAATACTAAAAATATGAAAAATTGCCAAGAACCCAAATAAACAAAAATTCCAATGTCTATAATGCCACTATTGTTAATGTTAATGCTATATTTGTTACAATATGAAGTGCAAATCAAAATAGCACCTTATTTTCCCTCACAATTATTCTTGTAGTAAGACAAGTCTTTGAAGCTTTCATCAATATTAAGAGTAAACCTATGGTTTAATAATTCAAAAGACATTACCTTCTGCTTCAAACTAGAACCATCAGTACAAGAACCAATAGAGAGAGAAGCCTTAAGGTCAATTGAATTTTTCTTAATAGTTACCTAACATATTAGTATCTTCAAGAAAAATTGACTCTCTTTGAAATGGTTATGTTATAGAAAATGAAGAATTTTGAAAGCATTACACTCCACCAAAATTTGAATTATTATGTTGATAATTTCAATTTTAATATCCTCTCCAGAATTGCAAATTTCCTAACAATTATTAAATTATTTATATCTACTGACTTTTTAATCAAATGGTAAAATAGAGTAGAATATGCACAAACAGCAAATGTCCATTACACAGTAAGGCACTCAAGAAATAAAATTCTTACATTTTGCTACAGTTGACATAGGAAACAATTTAACAACAACAAAAAAGGAGCTCAGATGTATGTTATTTAAGGTATTTGTTTACTCCACATTGTACTTGTCTGAAAGTTGCTTAAACAGGCAAGTAATTCCATCTGTTTAGTTAAACAATAATATAACAGTCAATTTTTCTATAATACTATTGGAACTCTAATATAGAGCTTCTATAAATTATAAATAATCTATAAAATAATTACAAGTAGCATGAGCTCAGGAGGTGAAAATTCCTGGGTTCAATTCTCAGCCCCGCTAGTAATCAGAAGTTCGATCTTGGGCAAGTCATGTCCCTTAGCTTCCTCACCTTTAAAATAGGATAATAACAGTGCTTATCTCATAGGGTTATTGTGAAGATAAAAATGATTAACATCAGATACAAAAAAGCAGTATATAAAATTTAGTTATGATAATCGGTATTATTTCTGCCAACAGTACTATATCTACTACTGCTATTAGAGTTAGTAATGCTTAAGATAGTATCATTTGAATTTTATTTGCAATAAAAATTCAATAACCTTTTCTGATAGCCCTTGATAGAATATTAATTTTAATTTCCTGATCATGGCATCATTCTTAATGTACAGCTGAAATATCTTAGTGTTTGGTGGGAAAGAAAAAAGCACTGGTATGTAGAAACATTCATTAACTGCAGATTATTATGTGAAAAATTTTAAACATTATCGAATTTTTACAACAATCTTATTCAGATTTTACAGATGCTGAAACTGAGTTATACTCTCTAAATATCTGACAGAGCCAATATTGCTTTCTCTAGACAAAGGAAAAAGTCTTTGACTTACAATAGCATAATTAAGCTGTTCTTTAGGCTTAACATAAAGTAGCCCCATGTGTTTACTTTTCTGATGTTTGAGTGATGCTAAATTGAACATTATCTATTTGGGGAAGATGTAGGACTATGGAAGTTTCTAGGGACTGAGGGATCTATCTTGCCTAAATCACAGGGAGTTTGTGAGGGTGCAAGGAAATGTTTATGGAAACGTTTTGTGAACTGTGAGAATATATGTCACTGGAATACTACATAGCTTTGAGAGCGCTCTTGTGAATTTTTGATAAAATTGGAGTATTCTGTAGAATTTTTAAAAACTCAAGTTGGGAGTCCCACATACCCAAGCAGAGATGCAGTTAACTTTTTCTTCTTACTTATTTATACCATTATCCACACATGATTTCTTTTTTAGAATACTGTGTGCTAAATGTTGTTTGGTTTGTATTCCTTTTTTTAAAGAAAAATATGCTGTAAACATTAAATAACAGTCCTTGACAACTTGCTTGCCTGTTGGAATTTGTATGCAGAGATAATCCCTATATTTCAATTTTGGAATTATTTTTATAAAACACATTATTAACTTCTTCAAGAATAATTATTTTAAAAGACATGTATGCTTATTTTGATTTTACAAAAATTTTTAGATGATATCTCCTTTGGCTATCCTATATTTATTTTAAATAATAATGTTTGCAATGAAACCAGTAGTTTGTAAAGCAATAATTGTCATCATCATAGAATTGGTAGCCACAATAGCTAATAATTTCTGAACACTTATACTATGTCAGTCAGTCTGCTAAACACTTTCTTTCTTTTTTTTTTTTTTTGAGGAAGATCAGCCCTGAGCTAACATCCATGCTAATCCTCCTCTTTTTGCTGAGGAAGACCAGCCCTGAGCTAACATCTGTTGCCAATCCTCTGCCTTTTTTTCCATTTTTCTCCCCAAAACCCAAGTAGATAGCTGTATGTCATAGTTGCACATCCTTCTAGTCGCTGTATGTGGGATGCCACCTCAGCATGGCTGGACAAGTGGTGCGTCGGTGTGTGCCTGGGATCCGAACCCAGGCCGCCAGTAGCGGAGCATGCGCACTTAACCGCTAAGCCACGGGGCCACCGCTGCTAAGCACTTTCATTATGCCATTTCATCTTCACAACAATCTCTTGAGGTGACTTGTGTTATTATCTCTGTTTCATAGATTACCAAATTGAGGTCTCAAGAGGTTTAGTTAATTTCCCCAAGATATGAAAGTGAGAAAAACAAAGCTAAAGTCTCAAACATGAGTGAAGATTCAAAGAAAACTGTCTGAATTCAAGACCTATGCACCACTGTGAGATGCAGCATCTTGCTGAATTATGATTACTATGTGAAGTTTCTAGTTAAAGCAAGTTAGCAAGTATACTCTTTTTTTTCTCTCTTTAATGTAGTATGAATATCTTTTTAAAAATATATGCTAGTGTTCAGTATTTTCAGCTAAATTTTTGCTTCACATCCACTTATTACCTATTGAAAGAAATGATTGTGAAATCTTAACTATTGTATTCTAGTTTCTGGCACATCATCATCCTCATTGTCATCCTTATCATAAAACATTTGAATAACACTTACCATATTGTAGGCACTGTTATAAGAGCATTGTATAGCTTCAATATCCTCAAAATTCCACTCACTTTCATCTTATGGAATGAACTGCACTCACCTTTACTAGATCCAGTGTCACTGAATTCCATTATTAGCTCTAAAAATGCACCATATCAAGATATATATGCTTGCTTTAATTTAGTTTGGATTTCTTTAAAAGTTGCATTCAAATTATAAGTTAGGTCACTGTATATTTTACATGTGAATTGAAATACTTTTGAGAGTGAAAAGGGCACTAATAACAAATGTTCCAGGACAAGAGGAATAATGTGGGACTATCCCAGCAAACCAGGATGTCCAGTCAGCCCATTCAAAATGAATAAATTAAGAGTTCTCAATAGTACCAAATAATTAGGCTAAGTGAAATTTCCTTTTTATTTCTTTGTTGTATGAGTATATTTTTAAAAATATATGCTAATGCTCAGTATTTCTAGAGTTAAGTCATTAATTCACATCCACTGTTACCACATTTGGTCATATCCTTAAAGACATAAAGATTGCATTCTAAGTTGTAGACTTATACATAAAAGAATCACTAGAGCATTAAATTTCAGCCTGTATTGGACCCAAGAAAACATGTTATTTGGCAAGTTCATTTTACAGATAAGGAAGGAGATCTCAACACAAAGTTGGTTGAGGCAGATCCCAGACCTTTGTATTGCATCTCATTGCTTTAAATCCCTAGAGATTTAAAGTCTGGGGACAGGGGGTTTCTGTCAAAACAAAGTAACTTAAAGTGGCTCAACACGCTTACATTTTGATTTAATATGTAAATTATTTGAAGAAGCTTAAATTTATATGTAGGCTTTATGAATTAAATTTCAGAAATATCATAGGTTTTGATAACAGAGTTTCAGCATGATAATTTTGAGCTTTTATGTCACTCCTGGTGACCCACTGAAAGAAATGATTGTGAATTCTTCGCCGTTGTATCCTAGCTTCTGGCACATCATCACCATCAAACATTCGAATCATTCTTATGTCTCTAAGAGGATTGGATAGATTATTTCCTTTTATCCTCACAATCAAATAAGATCAAAACTATTAGTACCATACTGATTTTACAGATAAGGAAACTGAGGCACAGAGGGCTAAGGTACTTGGTAAGTGTACACAGCTGGAAAGTGGCAAAATCAGTATTTAAACCCAGAATCTGGTTCTTCAGCCTCTGCTCTTTACCTTTGTACCACGTTTCTTCCAATATATGTTTTGTTAATGTATCCATTAGCTCATCTGATTTTCAGCATCGTCCAGTGAAGTAATCAGGACAGCTATTATATTCTCAAAATTACAGATAAAAATAATCAGGCTCAGAGATATTCAAGTGCCTTACCCAAGATTATGTAATAAAGAAGAGGTAAAAGTTGCTTCTGGAAAGGGAAAACCTAAATAAAATTCCTGCCCTCTTTCAACTACATAATCATAAATTATCAGGCTAGAATATATTTGAAGAAGAGTGGGCTATATTGAAGACATTCTAAACTTGAATTCAATTCTTTTTTCTCAGATTAAATACATATCAAAATATCATTAATATTACATCATAACTTAGAGGGCACGAGCAGAAATGCAGACACAAGAGCAAGGCAGAGCATAATTTTGCAAATGCCTCTAATAAACTAATTGCACAGAGTATGTCAAAGGCTCAGCAAGCAATTTTATAGAGGAGGAGCATGATTCATCAGCCACGCCCACTCCCATGTATAGCTCCTCCACAGTCTTCTTTACTGCGTATCTTTTGTGTTTCCTGCTTTAAATGCCCATTTTAGAGAATCATTAATCTAACAGGAGTGTGTACTGGGAAATTCATGGTAAGCTGAATGCTAATATAGCTTTTGCTTACTTTCTTTTTTCCTTTAAACTTGAGTAAATTGGGAGTCTATATCAGTAATGTCTGTAGCCTTATTGTTCTTATATAATCTTCAAGCATTGAACTCCAGAATAATGATCTTAATCTACTCCCTGGGGCCCTTGAAACCTCAATTTATTTACCTAAAACAAAAAAAAAAGTGATATTCTAATTACTCAGTAGTCATTAGTATCAAATAAGATAATATATAAAAAAGAGCTCTATAAAATGTAAAAAATTTATTGAAATATAAAACAATAAGTCGATGTAAGTCACATAATAGGTCTTAACAAATGTTATGAGCTCTACATATGGTTCTTTTCCCCACTTTTTATGACATACTTTTGGTATTTGGAATTGTGATATAAAGTAGATAAAGAAGTAATGGCTAAGATATTTTAGTGGATTAGAGTACTTTTGATTCTCTTTTCCACAAGAATAATAGCTGTAAAAACTTCTTTCAAGACTTATTTTTAACTTACCTACTCATTTCCAATTCAGTTCTAGTTTTTCATTGTTTTTTCATCCTTCACCACCTCCCTGAGCAAAGAACTACTGATCCTGAAACTGGATAAACTAAATCAGATTCCATCCAAGCAGTTCCTACTGAATAGAATGAAAAATGAGGTCAGTTGATTTGCGTACTCAGAGAAGATAAATACCTAGAGTGAATAAATATTGCATGCTTATGAACCTAAAATTAAGCTATTAGAGGAGTAAAATTTCTGGTCTCTACTCTGCACCAGTTTCTGACCATGTTTTATTGCCCCTCCTTTCTTCTTCCATCTCAACATCAAACAGGACTAATTCAAACTGAACATCTTGGTCCCATACTTTCTAATTAGTAGAAATCTGGCATCTTGCACTACTGAAATTTTCCTATTCTACCGAATGATTTCAATCTTTATATTTCACTTGTTCTTTGCACATTGGAAATATTATTCATAATTTTCTTCTTGAAACTTTCCCCTGTTTTGCTTATGCAAAATCAGTTTTGTGTAATTTTTATTGTTTATTTACGAACATTCCTTCTCAATCCCCACATCTAGTTCCTTTTCTCCCCCTTCCGTTTCCTATTGTTACCTCTGTCTGTTTCTCTCTCCCCTCAATCTAAAATGCCTCCCTTGGTGATTTCATCCATCTCTGGTTTATTAGTCATACTCTAAAGGCTCCTAAATCTGTATCTCTAGTCCAGGTCACTATCCTGAGTTCCAGATAAATACATAACTAAGTACGGTACGTCTTCTCCTAGCTCTCCCAAAGACATGTGGAACTAAACACACCAAGTGTGAAACATGCTTGTCCTCACTGTTTCCTATATTAATTTGTGACACCATAAACTAAGTTGCTCAAACTAGAAATTATGGAAGCAATTTAGACTACTCTTGCACCTTTTATCCCTTCTTTCAGATCTATTTGTCTTTAAGTTCTGTTTATTCAACTTAATATATTAACTATCCCCACCTCTGCAGTTTCTGGTCTCATAGTGCCTTGGATATTAGCATCTAGTCTGATAGTGTCTAGCATTATAATGTAAAGACACCACGGTTGGGAATGCCTCCCCAAATGCCTCTTCCCAACTGCAAATTAGATACTTAAGAAAATGCAAATTGAGTTATTTCTCTCTTAAAATCATTCAATGGCCTCTATTAACTACAAAATAAATCTTAAACTTCTAGAAATGGAATGAAACATTCCTTATGATATACTCCTTCTTACCTTTGTAATCTATACCGTACTGTTTTTTTCTCACTTCTTAAACTATCGTAGTATTTGGCTTCCTCCACTTCCAGAACATACCATAAGGTATTACGTCCTCAGATCTATACTCACCTTTTTCATCTGCCTGGAATGTGCCCTTCCTTTTTATATCCTACACATCTATCAAGGTTCAGTTGAAGTATCAGTCTAGAGTAAAATGTTCACTGTAAAACTAACTCAGGATTATCTTGCACATCATTCTTTCTTTTTTTTTTTTTTTGGTCAATTAAACTTTTTTTTGCCAGATCCATGTGCAGTCATTGACTTAGATGCTTTTACATATCTTGTGGTTATTCTTCACTACTAATTCCACTCAAGCATCACCTTTTTTTTTACTAGTTAGATCTCTCATTTCTCATCTCAGGCATTTCATTTGCATTTGATTACAAACATTGCTTTGACTCTGCCTTCCCTTGAATAAGCTGGCACTTACTCACCATCTATACTCATCTATTGTCAGGTTACCTAATACCTTGCATAACCAGCCTAGGCTGTCAGCTACATTGCAGACGAACATTAGAGATCCTTACTGTGAGCTATGTTTCCATATTACATGTGTTGCTGTGTCAAGACAGATTGCCAGTGGATATGTGCAATCTCTCTGTTGGGGAAATATAGCACTTGGCATTGAACACTTAGTCGAGTCATTGTGGGTCAAAGGCTTAGTTATTTCACCACACCAACCATCAGATGCATGGCATCCTTCATCACCTCTTGTTCCTATTAAGTGAAAATTTTCAATAAAATTTCAAGGTTATAATGCAGATCACAGATGTCAGTTCTCATGTAAACTTAAGCCCCTTAATCCTTTTATAACTTTAATGAGGTTTAATTTATGTACAATAAACTGCACATATTTAAATTGTACATTTTGATGATTTTTTGACATATTTAGAACATATTAAGCCATCATCATATTCAAGGTACTAAACATTTCTATCAAACCCTACAGGTTCTCATGGTCATGTTAATACATGCCTCTCTCTTTCCCATCCCCAGGCAAAACCTGATCAGATTCATGCCACCATTGAATTGATTGCATATTCTAGCATTTTATGAAAACATAATAACATCATATGCAACCTTTTCTCTACGTCTCCTTTTACTCAACGAACTGATTTTGAAATTTTTCCATTTTGTATGTAGCAATAGTTTTTTCCTATTATTGCTGAGTGGTATTCCATTGTATGGACATAACCGTACCACAATTTGTTAATCCATTTTCCTGTTGATGATATGTGTTGTTTCCAATATTTGGTTATTATAAATAAAGTGTCTATGTACGTGAATACACAACTCTATTATATGTTTTCATTTCTCATGGTAGTGAATTGTCAAACTTGTTTCCAGATTGGTTTACAGTGTGTATTGGTCTATATTACAGTACAAGGTAGTCTTTTTAAACTGCCAGGATTCAAATCTTGGTTATTCAGATGGTATGTCTACAACAGTGGGCAAGGAGGTCTGTGCCCTACTTCTCTCATCTGTAACATGGGGATAAAAAATAGAACCCCATTAAATGGTAGCTATAAGCAAAGATAATAATGAACATGAAGTGTAAAATACAGTCTTTGAAAACATACTAAATGTTCAAAATTGCATTATCATTATTGTTATCAATTTCATGACATAACCTAACTGGCAGATCGTGAAAAAGAAATCTTTAATTGATTTACCTTCAAACGACAACTTAATAACCATACAGATAGAGCCTCAGTGAACTGGTTTATTCAAATAAGATGAAACTGTCCATAAATGATATGATTGGTTTGATTTGTTTCTCTTGGTTTCTGTATACTAATGTGCAATTAACAAAGTCTATTACTTAAGGATCATATGGATAACATTGGCTGCTACAATAAATTAACTCATTTCCCAGTTAATCTGCTGTAGGTTTATGCGTATGTGTGATGATTTTCTCTTATATGGTAAAGTGATTTCCTTGAATTATAAGATTATTAATTTTTAAATTTTATGATAATTGATTTTCACCCTTATGAGGATATTTATAATTTACCTTTCTTATTATTTTTACAAGCTAATTTGATTGGTTACCATTATGAAAGTCCTGACAAATAATTTACTTCCCTAAGCCTTATTGAAATTACATTACACTGCATTAGGTATTAGATGATTTGTGTAGTTTATTTTTTAAAAATGGAATAAAAAATTTATCTTTATATTAACTAGATATTTTCAAGGTCTTTCTTTTCTATTTCTCTTGGGAAATGCTTGTGCTGTTACTTTGTGTATAGGACAACTTCTATTTAACTGATACATTTATACGAATAGGGTTTACCAATCTAATTCGAGTTCGCAATTGATATATTGTGATCTGTTTGCTTAAGTAACAGTGAATGTGATGTGCTAGAAAGGTTTTACAAACAAGCTGTGTTCATTACCTGCATCTTGGCAGGGTAAGTCCTCTTGACTAGTGTTTCAAAAGCTCCTAGTGTGTAACTGGCTTGCTTTTAGCTTTCCGGTAACTTCAATAAAAGCACTGAGTAACTTTTTCTAAATTGTAAGAGATTTCCATCTCCCTAAGAAATTAGTCGTTTTAAAGAACACAATGGGCAAGAAGGGTAGGAAGAAAGAGAGTTATGGGGAAGAAAGGAAGGAAAGAAATTCAAGTTCTTTGTGGAGAACAGTTGAGAAAAATAAAATACAAAATATTTACTAACTCAAGACTACAAATTACATGTACTAATGCAATAAATAATAGATAAATATACAATGAGAAGAGAAAAGAGGAAAACAGCAGTCTATTTACTTTAAATTATCAGAATATTATTGTAATGTATTTCTCTGATCTCTGCCTCTTATACTCACATATGTTAGCACAGGAAAAAGTGTTTTTAAATACAGAAGCACATATAAAGTGAAATGCAAATAACGTTTTTGGGGAAAATGACAAATTACTAGAGCAGGTTACCAAGAATGTCCAGAGGCTATAGGTTCTTTCTTCTACAATGATTAAAAAAATAGAAGAAAAGTAAATAACCAGAAAAAAAATTTATTAATCTTTCAAGATCTTTCAAGATAGATATTTAAAATATTAAGATATTTCAAGATAGGTTGTTTCTGACTCCTCATAACCACAACCATGAGTGCCAAGATGGACAGCTTCACACACGCCCCCTTATGAACATATGCATGCCGTTCTCTGGAATAGCAATTTGGGATCATAGATTATACTGTATTCAATTTGATTAAGTACTCACAGATTTGTCTTCAGACTGACAGCACCACACTAACTCTTACCAATAGTGCATGTGTGCTTCTGAATCACCACACCACTTGCAAAATTTGGCATTATACAGTTTCATTTATTAAACAAATATTTGTCTAGACCTGCTCTGTTCCAAGCGCTCTTCAGGAGGCTAGGCATGAACAAGACATTCTTTCTAATTTCTGCACTACTAGTCAGGTGAGTAAAAAATTATTTATTTTTCTTATTGTAATTTGCATTGTTTTAGTCACTAATGAGTTAGAATGTCACTTTTTTGTGCAAGTTATTCATTGGTTTTCCTCTTCTGTAAATCACTTGTTTGTATCTCTTGCCTATTTCTTTATTGTGTTTCCTATTTTTATATGCTAGATATTAGTTCCTTGTCTATTATAGATGTAAACATATTCTCAAAATCTGTGAATTGTTGGTTATCTGTCCATCAATAAAATTTTAAAATTGTGATATAATTAAATATTTCAATCATTTTCTTTGAGTTTTATGCATTTGTAGCTTAGTTTAAGAAATTCTCTCTAGAAAAAAATATTATTTTATATTATCTTTCTTATCTTTTTTTGTCACTTCATCTTTAACATCTATGTCTTTAATCCATGCAGATTCCCTGTTGGAATATGGTGTTACTATCGTCTTTAATTTTTCCTCCAGATACTGAAGCAGTGTCAGGATGGGATAAATTATGCTGCACTAACAAAAGCCTCAGAATCTGAGTGACTGAAAACACACAACAAACACGTATTTCTTGTTCACGCTACCTGTATAGCATGGATCCGAGAAGGAGCTCTGTCCATTGTAAACTCTCAGGGAGGCTAGGATGATGAAGTATTACCACTTTAGTAAGATGGAAAGTGGCAAATAGGAAGTTGGCTTTTGAAGTCTCTGATGACTTTTCATTACCAAAACCAAGTCACATGACCATTGAATTCAGTCCAATGGGTGGGGGAAGGAGGGAGTGAAATCTTACCCACGTGCCCTGAAAATTGGAATATTTGTGAACAGACCACCATCTGAATCTCTTATAACCAAATATTTAGCTCACTCTGTTTTCTGCATTTTAAACACATGAAGTCCTTTCCTAATGGAGAAAATCCCAAGTGTAATTCAGACACAGCATTTGGTTCAAATCCTAGATCTCTAAGAAATAGTATGTTAGTCTCTATAACATGTTTGGTTTGGTTCTTCTTAATCCAGAGGCTTGTGAAGTAAAATCAAAAGCAAGTTATCTACTTACTGTACAGTCAACATACAAGGGTGGAGAAAGCACAGGATAACTGCAATAAACCTCTTTTTGAGAAAGGGAAAGAATGTTGAGACACACAGGAGTCAGTGGTCCACAGCAATTTTGCAGTTCCACTGGGCAGAAAATTTTTTGGGGCCCTGTAACCTAGGGCTAGGGAATTTTCCTTGATTAAGCCCAGTTCTTATCCTTGGGTGTGTTTTTCTTATCCCGTGAGCTCCATGGCACCTGGTTCCTTCCTCTCGGATGTTCTTCCTTTTTAAATAACTTCTTTAGATCCATCCAATATACTCTTTAGAGTATATGCTCTATTAGAGAATGAGCATCTTTATCAGCCCATTCTTTGTTTATAGATGGCAAGGAGGCTTAAGGATCATTTTGTCTTAAACAGTCACAGCGTTTTAGTACAGGCCGGTGTGTTTTTGAGATTTATGATGTTTCACTGTGAAAGACGCACCTTCCTTCCTTCCTCCCTAAGCCATTTATGTTTTTCCATTTATTTGGCTTCGCATCCTTAGTTGGACCTTTGCTCTGAGACATTAATGTATTCTCAAATGTAAATCAACCTTTCATTGCTAGAATGAAGCCCATTTGGTCATGTTGTATTATTTTTATAAATTTATGGAACTGATTTACCGATATTTCTGCTGTATCTTCATAAATGACATTGGTCTGTAACTTTTCTGTTTTGTAAGGTTTATCAGGTTCTGTTGGCCTCACAAAAGATGTTGGAAGGTGTTTTCTATTTTGAGAGGTTGTGTAAGATTGCTGTTATTTCTTTCATTAAGGATTCATGGAATTCTACAAAATAATCTGTGTTCGGGCTTTATTTCTTAGACAAAGCTTTTTCATAATGATTCAATTTCATTAAACAGAGATCAGGATATTATAATTTTTATTTCACCTTATGTCAGAATGGGTCGAAATTGTATTTTTTAAAGAGTTAGTCCATTTTATCTAAGTTGTCAAATTTGTTGAAGTTTTTTTTTATAATTTTCACTTTTAATTTTCATATGTGTAAGATCTGTAGTGATAATCTCTCTTTTGTGCCTGCTATTTTTTTCCCCAAAGATCCAACATTTCTTTTCGGTGATTTTTTTTCCTTTTTTTGAACTCTGTTCTATTTAATTGATTTCCTGATTTATGTTTATTATTTTTCTCTCCTTACATAGCTTTAGTTTACTTTGGTCTTCTTTTTCTAGCTGCTAAAAGGGAAACATTAAACAGTTGCTTTGTAAACTTTCTTCTTTTCTGGTATAAACCTTTAAAGCTATAAATTTTCCTTTAAACAATGCCAAAATTTTTCATTATGTTGAAGTTTTCATTATCATTTTTTTCTAATTTCTTTTTGATTTCTTCTTTGATCCATAGGTTATTTAGGAGTGAATTGATTAATTTCCAAACAGTTGACGTTTCTTAGATGTCTCATTGTAATTGATTTCATTTTTAATTCCATTATAGTCAATACAGAGACTCTGAAAACTTAAGTCCTTTAAATTTATTAAGATTTGTTTTGTAATCTAGCATATGATCTGTTGGTGATTGTACCACGTACACTTAAAAATAATGTGCATTTACACAAAAAGATGTTCAACATCACTAGTTGTTAGGGAAATGCAAATCAAAACTACAATGAGATATCACCTCACACCCAACAGAATGGCTATAATTGACAAGAAATAATAAGTGTTGGAGAGGATGTGGAGAAAAGGGAGCCCTCATACACTGCTAGTGGGCATTCAAACTGGTGCAGCCACTATGGAAAACAGTATGGAGATTTCTCAAAAAAGTTAAAAATAGAAATATTATATAATCCAGCTATCCCACTACTGGGTATTTATCCAAAGAACATGAAATCAATAATTCAAAAAGAGATGTGCACCCCTTTGTTCATCACAGCATTATTCACAATAGCCAAGACGTAAAAGCAACCCAAGTGCCCATAAAAGGATGAACAGGTAAGAAGATGGGGTATATATATATATACAATGGAACACTACTCAGCCATAAAAAATGACAAAATCGTGCCATTTGCGACAACATGGATGGACCTTGAAGGTATTGTGGTAAGTGAAATAAGTCAGACAGAGAAAGACAAATACTGCATGATTTCACTATATGTGGAAGATAAACAAACACATGGATAAAGAGAACAGATTGATGGTTACCAGAGGGGAAGAGAGTCAGGGGAGGGTGAAAGGGGTAAAGGGGCACATAGGTATGGTGATGGATGGAAACTAGACTATTGGTGGTGAACATGATGCAGTTTATACAGAAACTTAAATATAATAATGTACACCTGAAATTTACACAATGTTATAAGCCAATATGACCTCAGTAAAATAATTTTAAAAATAATAGTAATGTGCATTTTGCAGTTGTTTGGTATAGTATTTGTGTTGTTTAGATCATCTCTGTCTTTCATGATTTTTGTCTAGTTCTATCAATTGCTATGATATGGTTGCTAAAATCTCATTTATGATTGCAGAATTGACCATTTTTTAAAATTTATTTCTGTCAGTCCTTTCCTCAGGAGTTTTCATGCTCTTTTATGATTCATAATCTTATATGATTATCAGATCTTCCTTATGAATTTACTTTTTTTTGTTATTGTGAAAGTGTCTCTTCATCTTTGATCACATTCTTTGACTTGAAGGTAATTTTATCTTCCATTAATATATAGTAACTCCATATTTCTATAATTTGTATGACGTATCTTTTTCCATCTATTTACTTTCAACTTATCTCCTTGTTTCAAGTATACCTCTTAAAGAAAGGATAAATTCGAGTCTTGGTATTTTATTTATTGTGACAATATTTGCATTTTTAAATTAAGTTTTGGCCCATTAACTTTAATGTGATTACGGGTGTGACTGAATTTAGGTCTACTTTTTTAATATTTATTTTCAGTTTTCTGCTCTCTCTCTATTTTTTCTTCCTTTCCTGCCTTCTTTTGGATTATTTGCCCATTTCTAGATTCCATTTTAATTTATATAATGCCTTTTAGATAAGTGGCCTTTGGCATTACTTTCATCTTTGATATGGAATATAATGAACATTAACTTTTCAAATCCTATTTAGAGTTAACACTGTGCCAATTCAGGGAACATGCTGAAACTGTATAGGTATAGATATATAGCCTCCCCATCCCAATATATTTTATGCTAAAGTTCTTATATCTAATAATACATCTATATATATTATAAAAACATCAAGACAATAACATTTTCTTTAAACAGTAATATGTATTTTTTTAAGAAATTAAGAAAAAATAGTATTTTATACATACCTAGATATTTGCTATTTTTAATATTTTTTTGTTCCTCCCTGAAGATCTGAGTTCTCTCTGGTATCATTTTCCTTCAGCCTGAATAATTTCACTTAGCATTTCATATAGTGAAGTTGCACTGATGATACATTATCTCCATTTTCTTTTTTAAAAAATTTTTAGGTCAACTTTACAATGCTGAATGCTTATTCCATAGATAATTTGTTTCTATTTTTCCCAAAAACAAAGGTAAAAGGATGCCTTTGCATGAAAGTCCAAGTAACAGAGCCAATATTAAAAATATGTTGTTAGCTTTATGAGATGTATTTTTAAATAGATATAAAATTGAATTTTAAATGGGAAGCTATTCCACTATGCAATATGAAATATTTGAATATGATCCAGAAATTTCTTAAATATGTAAATATTTTGAACAGCTTATGTAGCGGTTGGTTTTCTTGTACTAATGTCCTTATTTTCTGTCCTTACCTCTGTTTCAAGGAAAACGGTTAATATATATGAATATATGAGGATAATAGATATAAAACTGCACATGATATTTTCTTTACGAATAGCCATAAAATGCAGTAAACATAAGAAAAAATGCAGAGATCATATTTTTAGATTTTGTCCCCTAAAGAACAGATTTTTGAAAAATAAAAATTATACATTCAACAGAGTACAAACTTTTACATCACTGCACCATATCTGTATGTTGTTCATATTGTCTTTATACACACACACAATTATGGTTATATTTGAACACATTTAGTTCAAACTTATGAAGCTAAGTCTTACAAACTTAGTTACACGAAGGAACTAACAGTAAAATGTATATAAAATCTATAACCAAACAAGATTTTAAAAATTTCCCACTGTGCAGTAGGTTTCCATTTAGGTTTAGTTGCTTAAATAATGGCACACTCATGAATTTCTACTGCTCTCCAATCTCTCTATCTACATACAGGTGTATGTGAATGTTGAAAACTACTTGTCCACATCCACACTTCTTCAAGTCTGCATATCCCCAGTTTGTTCTCCCAGGCAGGCTCAACTCCTTCCATTTCTTTGCAGATGTGGATTCTTGTTCTCAGAAATTCTAGCAGTTTCCAAATCTTCTGGAGTCTCAGGAAAGGCCTTGTTCCAGTCATTCAAGGGACAGGTCAAAGGTAGAGATATTGCCAATCCTTGGGTGCTTTCAATACCATGAGTGGTTTCAGTTGTCTCTGAAAAACAGATCCCAGTCACAGATCAAAACTACGATCTTTTATCGTCATCTCTGTTTTTTGTGTTTTCTCATCATCTTTTTCCATCTACAGCAAGCAGTTTCTTAATGTGGTCTTTTATGTGGAAATTCAAATGTCCAAGATGCTCATTATCTTCGTTGTAAAGAAATGCTTGGCAGACTTTTGTCTTTGTCCAGTTGATGTGACCCTAATGTCCCTGTGCCCATGGTGGCTAAAGTGTGGAAGTCTTGCAGCCCATATTTCTCTCAATGTTTATTTACATTTGTAGGATATCCCAAGGGTATCTGTCTACTGGAGTCATTGGCAAAATGCTTTCTTTTGGATGCTAATGTGGATGAATCCTTAGTTTTAATGCCAAAATTTTGAGTATCCTCCCCATCACCAAAATTGCTAGTTCTCTTTTTAAAATTTTGGAAATATTTGATTTCCCTTAAATATCATGATTTTACTTTGGAAAATAGATAAAGTGAATATACATGATGATAACCTACAGATATGAAATCATTGGACTTAAACATGTATACTTACACAATATTCTCAAATCAAAATATATATGTAACAATGAATTCAATATCTGAGGATGCATTCTAGGGAGAGCCTGTAAAATATTAAAATTTAATGATCTTATGGAAAGCCAAAGGATCTTCTTTATATACGTATGTTTTTCTTAGAATTTTGGCACAGTTCAATGTTATCCTTTCCTTTTTTAATATCCAAGAAGTTAGCCCTTTGGTCTGTGGAGAAACTAGTCAGCACCCGATTTGAAAATGCTGATTATATGGCAATCTCAGGAGGCCAGTACTGAGGTACTTAAGTGCACTCTTCAAATGCCTCATATCATATGTATTTTACACTAGATATGTTTATTCAACCTGGCAAATTTTATAAGCACAAGCAAAATAGAATATATTATTCTCTCTGCATTTCCTCTGAGATATTTTTCTTTCATTATTTTCTCTGGATGTAAGGGATCAATTTTCTTCTTTATTCAGCTAACATAAATGAGTACTTACTTGTCCCTTGCTGTCATGTAAGATTTTGGTAATGATTTGAAGTAAAATCGTTTGAGTCCTTTTGGTTTTGTTCACTTAGTAGAAATTATGGAATTGCGTTTGCCTTTAAATTGTGCATATCATTTCCAGGTGTATTACAACAACTTCAAAAGTTCTCGTTGTTTGCCAAAAGAATTTAGACACCAAGTCAGGAAAAAAAGCTTCGGCATTGTAATCACAAACTTTAATGTAGACTGATTTACATCTGTGTTTCATGAATACAGATTGATTTATATTTGTGCCCTCTAATATGAATGGAATGTTCTTGATATGAGGCTGTATCTACTATCAATCAATGATGTTTTCCAATATGATGAATTATGAGATATATAATTTACAGTATTTTAACAGGAAATGCCTATTCAAAAACTTTCTGGTGATGTCACGTTTTAACGATAACAATTTTCACAACATTTTTCTTTAGTTGCTTAAATAGCATGGAGTATCACTTAAGAAATAATCGATATTTTTCCAGGTTGTTTTGATATTAATTATATTTTTCTGCAAAGTTATTTTTTAACATTGTTCAAGAACTGTACTTGAGAGATGCCCTATCCTTTCTTGTTTAACAGTTTCTTATGATTCACTGAAGTCTGTGACTGAAATGAAATAGAAAGGAAGAGACTACCAAAATTGATAATGTTAAGATTGACAGATGTGCTAAGAAAGCAAGTCACGGTTGGACCTAGAAGTCATCAACTGAAGTCACTGAATCCAAAAGTGCTGCTAACATCAAAAAATTGAATGGTTTTCTGATGGTAGCAAATGTGCTGGAAAATGATCAGGTAAATCTATACTAATTTTATTTTCATTGAAGTTATATTAATTATATATATATAGTAATTGTGTAATTGTTATATATAAATATATGACATATGAATATAAATAATTGCTATATATACATATATAACATCAATATATAGTAATTACTTATATGTATATATAGTAATTATATATAGTAATTATAGTATTTATGTAGTAATTATATATATAGTAATTGTGTAATTGTTATATATAAATATAAAACATACATATAAATATATATATAATTGTTATATATATTTTACTCAATTAGCAGTATAAGACTTAAAAGAAAAATAATCTCATCTCATCCCTTTGCATTCTCAGTCCTACTGCGACAAAGAACAACTTCTAATTATGTTATCCATTTATCCTGGTAATTATTTTGATATTTCTAGACAATGTTTTTATATAGCTATTTTGTGATTTATCAATTAGAGATGAACATTTAGCTTCTTTACCCCACTACAGTACCCTTCTCTCTCTCAGTTTCCTTTTTAGTTATATCACACTTTCTGATTGAGCCAGTAATTAACTTTCATGGTGTGTTATCCAAATAGTGCACCGTGATTCTTTTTCCTTATTTGTGTGCAGTGCTGCAATATTTTGGTTTTCTCTGAGTTAATAATTGCCTTATGATTCACCTGCAGAGGTTCCCAAACACCAATTCTCATTTTGATCTATTAGCTCGGTCATAATTTAAACAAACATATTTTTGTTTGTTTGCCTACTCTCTCCGAAAGTCTGACTTTCTATGATTATTTATTTCCTAGAAACTTTGCTTTTTTTCTGCTGAATTCCTTAGTCTCCCTGTTTCATTTTGGTCTGGTCACACTCTCTCTGACTGCCTCACACTCTTTTTCACTTTTGTTACACTCTTGCACTAGATGCACTCTTCCAGTGGTGATGGAAATATCCTGTGTCTTGATTAGAGTGTTAATTACATGAGTATATTCATTGGTCATAATTAATTGAACTGTTTCCTGATTTCCACACCTTCTTTTTCCTGATTTGCACTCTCCTACGGCTAGGACATGTCCTCCAGGTGCTTATGAAGAAAAGGTGCTTGGAACATTAAATTTAAAAATTTATTAAATAATATCACATTTGATTAATATATTGACTGGCTTTATATACATATATATCTGCTGGAAAGAGTGCCTCTTAATCATTCTGTATAATCTTGCATCTAATGTTGGTATTTGGAAGACATAAGTTACTATGATTTGAATTTCCTAGTGTCTCTATGAATAGGTCTATATCTTTCTCTCGAAGTTTTTAGGATCTTTTCTCAATGTTTTATATTCATTCTTCTAGATACTTGGTTTGTGCTTTCAAACTGAAAATTTCTATCCTTCAGTTCTGGGAAACTTATTTGCATGGCTTCTTTGATCATTCCCTCCACTTGATTGTCAATGTTCGCTTTTTCTTCACACAGAGATTATATCTATTTGAAGTTTCCTTTGGTTATCCTTCATAACCTGCTGTCTGATTCTTTGTCCAAAAGCATTTTGTTCTTTGACTATATCTTATTCAGCAAATACTGTTCTTCTCTGCATGGATGTAATATATGCAATATTTCTATCTAAAGATATTCTTTACAGTGTTTATTGATTTAAATTTTCTTGTATGCTTTGAATTATCTATGTTCCTCCAGATACCTTTATCTGCCTACTTTGCTTTCTGATGTTTCCATTTGAAATTTGCTCAAGTGTAATAAAATCTATGGCTGTCCTTTCCAATGTAAAAATGAAGTCATTAAGAAAAACATTGGAAAGTGTGTATTTCAAGGAAAAGGTTTGTCCACTGTTGGGCTTTACTCTAGGGTTACCAAACAAGTGACCTGACATTTTTATTGGGTGACCTCCAATGCACAGATATCAGAAGATCTTGTGTCTGGTGTAGTTCAGCTTTTCAAATAAAGAATACTGCAATGGCAACTAGACTTTTGATGGTGACCATGATGTACTCTATACAGAAGTCAAAATATAATGATGCACATGTGAAATTTATATAATGTTATAAACCAATGTTACCTCCATTAAAAAAAAGAATACTGCAAATTTCTGCATAAGGGAATACGCGGGACTGAAGAATTTGGTTAAGAGGAATGGAGGTGTCAGCCCCTCAGTACAGAGAATCACATAATCCCCTGTTTTCTTTCCTTTGACTCACTGCTACTCTCTATCGGACCTGATGGCTTTTTTGTTCAATGTCATGTATCTCCAAATCTGATACCTCTTGTCAATCTAATTCAGGTCTATCAGAATCTAAGATGATTTTTATTTCAAGCACTTTGCCATTGGAACTATATGCATTAAAACAATACATTACCTTTCTCTTAGTGGGATTTTTAGAGGGGGAAACAATAAACACGTGTTGGCATATGCCATATTTAACTAAATGTTTGTACTTGGTAAGCATATGGTATTTCTTATTAGCTCATAATCTTCTGTTTTAGAAGTCTTATTATTATTGATAACTCTCTGTAACCATTTGATTTGTAGTAAACCTAATTCTCTCTTTTTCCTAAATATTTTCTTTTTGTCACTGGTAGAAGATTGTTAAAAAAAAATTAAACTCTATGCCAATGGTGCCTTAAAAATATTTTAGCGCAACTGACTTAATTATTTAGTATAATTTATTGTTGTTATAAATAGAAATGATACTGAAATATTAATTTTTCTTTTTAAGCAATAACTTTATTGTGATATGATTCACATGCAACATAATATGCCCATTTAAAGTGTAGAATTCAATGGATTTTAGTATATTCAAAGAGTTGTGCAACCATCACCACTACTTTGGAAGACTTTCATCACCATAAAAGGAAACCCTATATATATCAGCAGTCACTCTACATAACCCTCCACACCCCACCACTGATCTACTTTTAGTCTCTATGGATTTCCCTATTCTGGAGCTTTCATATAAATGGAATAATACAATATGTGGTCTTCTGTGACTGGCTTTGTTCACATAACATAATGTTTCATTTTTTTTCCCCAGCTTTATTGAGATGTAATTGATATATAACATTGTGTAAGTTTAAGGTATACAATGTGATACAAGTATGTATGATTACCACAATAGGGTTAAACTCCATCACTTCACATAATTATCCTTTATTTTGTGATGAGAATACTTAAGATCGACTTTCTTAACAACTTTCAAGTATTTAATACAATATTGTTAATTATATTAACGATGCTGTACATTAGACGCCCAGTACTTTTTATTGGTCTTTTTTTATTGAGATATAATTGACACATAATATTATATTAGTTTCAGGTGTACAACATAATGATTTGATATATGTATATATTACGAAATGATCACCACAATAAGTATAGTTAACATCCATCGCCACACATAGTCACAATTTTTTTTTCTTGTGATAATAGCTTTTAAGATCTATTCTCTCGGCAACTTTCAAATATGCAATACAGTATTATTAACTATGGTCACATGCTGTACATTGTATTTTGTACATTATATCCCCATGACTTATTTATTATTATTATACTATTTTTTATTTTATTTTTATTCTTAGTGTATGATTCCATTTATATGAAATATCCAGATAGGCAAATCCATAGAGCCAGAAAGCAGATTAGGGTTGCCAAGGGCTAGGGGAGGGGAGAAAGGAGAGTTATTGTTTAATGAGTACAGAGTTTATGTTTGGGATAATGAAAAATTTCTGGAAATGTATAGAGGTGATAGTTTGTACAACATTGTGAATGTACTTAATACCACTGAATTGTACACTTAAACATAGTTAAAAGGATAAATTTATGTTATGTATATTTCACTGCAATAGGAAAAACAGACCAGAAGGCTACACAACAAAACATTTAGTTATTGACTGAGTGGTAAAATTATAAAGATCATGTCTTCCTTCCTTTTTACCCTGTTACTAGTTGTACAATAAACATATATTACTAATTATAGGGGCTTTATATATATATGCATATAACTGGTGATGCATATAACTGGTTTTAGTTTATAAAATAACGCATCAGCATATAGTTCATCTGACTCTATCACACTGCAAAGGCTTCCAAAGTGAGAGCCCCTAAACTTCTGGGTGGTGAACACAATCTTGGCAGAGTCCTTGTGCTCGCTTGGATGACATCCCTATAGTCACCATGCTGTTATATCCCCAGAACTTATTTACCTTATAACTGGAATTTTGTACCCTTTAACCAACATCTTACCATTTCCTCCACCTCAGTTTTCAAAATATCATTTTACAAATTATAATCAGAATGTGTCCTATAATGTGAGATAAATAAATATAGAAATAGATATACACATAGCAGATATGGTTATTCTTTCAAAGAATTCATGATATCCAAGTATAAAAAAATTTAAAGCTATTTAAAATCATATATTCCCATTTTTTAATAATAAATTTATACTTTTATCCTAAATAATATCAATAACAGTTTTTAAAGAATCGTATACCTATAGCTGTTTGCAAATAAAAAAATGTTCTAAATGACAAAAAGCACATTTTTCCATCAAACCTCCAAAAGAAAAATGAGCAACCTTCTATAGGCATAAAAAAATCACCTGTATTTTCAATATCAGGTGTTACTGGCCAATTGTATCATTGAAATATACTGATATCAAACATTGTTTTTGGTAAGTACGGTTCCATGTGAAAATGACATTAGGGAAATGCTATGCCAAAGCCTGTGTACGTAACAGCAAATAAGCATAATATGACAACTAATCTAAGTGGGATTAGTAACTTACATGTTTTGAAACCATGTTTAGAAATACACTGCTTATTTGAATTTGAATTTTTCAATGAGCTCCATTCATTCATTAAGAGTTGATTGAACAGCTGTCATATTTTAAGCACTCTAATATGTCATGAGGACTTAAATATGAAGCAGACTCTCTCTTTTTTTGAGAATATTAGAGATCAATGGCAGAAATATGCAAGCAGACAAATAAATTTAAAAATAGAAACACTGTTGTTAGAAAGGTGGCAAAATTATGACATGGAAACAAAGAAATGATTGAGTGACTTGATTTGTGACAACTGGACAGTCAACTGAGGAGGCAGCATTGAGCTGGGTAATTGAATGTATATAGAAATATATCTGATGGAGAAAAAAGAAAGGAGATTCTAAGAAGAAGGTATAAAAGGCTATGCAACAACACTTAATGATTAAAAAAAATGGGCTACCATGATTGAGACATCAGGAGAAGTTCTTTGTGACTTAATCCCAAGGTTGAGGAAAGGAGTTGCAGATTATTAGACATAAGGTGAACGTATGCTAAGAAACATTGATTTTATACTGAAAGTAATGTAAGTCGCTGTAAGTTTTAAATACTGCAGTTTCAAAATCAGAATTTTTATTTATTTATTCCTTCATTTTGTATGTAGTGAACAGATATGTTTGATTGTCTACTATGTGTGGATTGACTGCTATGTCTATGATGAGTCAGACATTCTCGTATGTGCTGAGGATAGAAGTGAACTGTTCCTGTTATACAACTTACTGTAATGTAAGAAAATTAATGTAGGTATGTAGAGGAGAACAGGTAATGTTGATGAGGAGGACTTGAGAAAGGGAGGCAGAATAGGAGGCCCCTGCAATCATTCACCTAAGGGAAACTGAAGATCTAACCTAGGTCAGAGACAATGAGCATGTTAAGGATGGGCTGTATTTGAAACACTCTTCTGAGGCGTGATCAACAGAAATTTGGGGTCAGTTGGTGACAGAGTGGGAGAGAGTTGAGGTAATTTGAGCTACTGAGGTTTCTACCTTGGAACAACTTTGTATACACAGTCTAAAAACTTTCTAATTACTATCTGAGGTTAACTTTACACAATTGGTAAGGCATTCTTGGTACATGTTTTTTAAAAAGAACAACTTTTACACACTTTGGTCCAAATTTAAAATGGCACCTGCATTTTTATAACTGCAAAGATGAAAGCCAACTTAATTACTTATACAAGAATCCAAATTTTCCTGGTACAAGTGGCCAGATGTATATTTGAGTGCTGACTAGCAGAAATAATTTAGCAAAATACGGAAAAAAGCCTTTCGTTTTTCATGGAAGATTCACTCCTCAGTAGGAATTCATATTCATAAAATTCCCAAATCATTTTCAGGTGATACAGTACAGATAATTATTCTCAAAATCATTTTTTAATAGAAAAGGATACAGGAAAGACAATTAAAATATCCAAACATTTTTAAGAAAAATAAATGAGCTGTAGCATAATTTTCTAAATATATATCACATATAAGTACATCCTCTAAGTATTACAGATGGTAAATTATTCAATCCTCAATATTTGTACATTTGTAGAGTGTGATTTGATATTCATATACCAGATTTCTCAGCAGAAACTTTTTTGCAAAAACTTTTTGTCCAAATTTTGTGCTAATGAAGCATCAAAATTTAGAAATTAAAAGGTACTAATGATCATTGACCCAATCCTTGACTTTTACAGATGTGCACACAGGAATTCAGAGGAACTAAATTCCTACAACTGAATGAAATGATTTTCCAACGACAGGCAGCTCATTAGTATAGGCCTGAGACTGGAACCCAGATCTGCTGATTTCCTGGGCCTGAGCTGTAAATGGGCCCGTATCTTAGTAAAGTTCTTCGAAAGAATATCACGACATTTCTAGCCGAAACCAGAGTTTTAATATGAGTGCAAGATATTTCATCTGTGAACAATCAGTTTGACAAGATTCATTAAGATGAAACTATAATTGAAATTATTCATCATCTTTTCAAAACTTAGATTTCTCTTTCGTGACATTAAAGACAGTTCTAAATTACCCCTGCAATGTAATTTTATATTGTATCACCCTAACTAAAATAACTCTACCTTACCAGTTCTAAAACTTTATTCTGTCTTAATGTTTTTCTGATCACTCAATATTCTTTGAAGTTATCTATTGATTATTTTAGCGTCGTATTGTCTCTGTCCACTAAGTATATTGTAGATTTTACAAAAGCAGGGCCTTGCCTACTCTGTTTGTTGCAGTAACTCAAGAACTTAGAATAGTGGATACTGACCAGATCTGAACAGATACCTCAGAAAAAGACACACAGATGGCAAATAAGCATATGAAAAGATATTTAACATCATATGTCATTTGGGAATTGCAAATTAAAACAGCAGTGAGACACCAGTATACACTTATTAGAATGGTCAAAATCTTAAGCATTTACAACACCAAACACTGGCAAGGATGTGGAGGAACAGGAACTTTCATTCATCGCTGGTGGGAATGAAAAATGTACAGTTATATTGGAAGACAGTTTGGTAGTTTCTTGCAAAACTAAGCATACAATCCAGCACTTGCAATCTTTGTTATTTACTCAAAGGAGTTGAAAACCTACATCTACACAAAAACCTGCACACAGATATTTATAGCAGCTTTCTTCATAATTGCCAAAACTTGGAAGCATCCAAGATGTCCTTTAATAGGTGAATGGATAAATATACTATAGCACATCCATACAATAGCATATTATTCAATACTAAAAAAAAAATGAACTATTAAGCCATAAAAGACATGGAAGAAACTTCCATGCCTATTACCAAGTGAAAGAAGCCAATCTGAACAGCTACATACCATGTGATTCCAACTATATGACATTCCGGCAAAGGCAAAACTATGGAGAGAGTAAAAAGATCAGTCATTGCCAGGGGTTTGGACGAGAGAAAGGAATGAATTGGTGGAGCACAGAGGACTTTTAGGGCAGTGAAAAACTCAGAATGATACTATAATAGTGAAGGTATGTCATTATAAATTTCTCAAAAACCATTGAGCATACAACACCAAGAGTAAACTCTAATGTAAACTATGGACTTTGGGTGATAGTGATGTGTCAGTGTAGATTCGTCAGTTGTAATAAATAAACCACTTTAGCTTGAGATGTTGATGGTGAAGGAGGCCATGTGTTTGCGGTGGAGGGAAAAACATATATGAGAAAACTCTGTACTTTCCACTCCATTTTGCTGTAAACATAAATTTATCTAAAAGATAAAGTATATACATATATATATATATAAATATATATAAAAATCAGGATGTGACAAAGTGGAAAAGAAAAATTAACACATATGTCAGTAACTAAGAGTACCTACCTTAGATCCAGTGAATAAGATACTTATAGAATACCTTGCGGCAAAAAGGAATAAATGCACAAATTCCTTTTACTCACCTCTTTAAATTATCATTTGGGTTATATATCAATTACATTTATATAACTATAATTACTTACCCTGCATTTCATCTACAAACTGTACTTTAGAATAACCCAAAGATTGATGACCAGAGGTTTCTAATTCATAGAAGTAATCCAGTTTATAAATGAAACAGAGATGAGAGAAGTATCTTTCTATCATTTTGCAATCTTAATATGATTAATGGATCAAGGTGGTATGATCATCAATATCTACTACGATGACCCAAAGAAAAACAATCAGACATTTATATGCCTCCTCATGGAAAAGCACAACATAACCTATGATAGAGTGTTGCAAAAAGATTCAAACCTGAATTGAATCAAGCATCTAGATGTAACTAACAATTTTAAAGAATTATATGATACAGAATAACGTGTAACATGATCACTTGGAGGAAATGGGCAAATCTTAACTGGGGAAAATTCTAGCATAAACATTTGAGTTTCTTCAACAAAAAATTTCAAGAGAAAAAAAGAGAGTGTAGAAACCCATAAATTAAAATATATTCATTAATTATATTTTCTAAAATTGTAAATACATGTACCTCAAAGATTTCATGTTAATAAGCGCTCTCAGACAATACTAAGTGGCAATGTGTGGGCTTTTTTGTATCTTAATTCAAAGAAATAAACTGTAAACAAAGTTTTAACAAAGAATCAAATCACAATCATACCTAAAATTTTTCAGTAATTATTAATATCAACAAAAATCAAGTAATTGGTCATATTTCTCCAATTGATTCTTTGTTGTTTAGAGATGTATACTAAAAGATTAGTGGATAAAATCATATTGTGTTTAATATGAGATTCAAATAACCTTGCTAGTGGCTGAAGTTGGGAGGTAAGTCTGGGTTTAGATGGAACAAGATCAACCATGATCTGACCACTGTTGCAATTGGGTAATGAATGCAAAGAGAGAGTTCATTAGATTATTGTAGATATTCTTGTATATGTTGAAAATTTGTCAGAAATAAATTGGTCAATTTTTTTCTGAGGCTGAAATTCTGTTTTGAAGACATATTATGCTTTAATTTGTATTTTTAGAAAGGATTGTTCTTGGTGGGAAATAAATTCTTAATGAGATCTTTACTTATTCGAAGGCAAAATCAAGATTATTTTCTGGAATAGGAACATACAAGTCAATGGCTTGATTAAAAATACCTGGTTTAATTTATTTTCTTTAATTTAAGTCTTTCTGTTGTAATTTCTTTCTAATTATGTCAAAATCTTTGATAATATATTTGGTCTAATTGCTGCTTTGAGACAATGGCCTTTTTAAAGAAATATTGTAGTTTGGAAAGATGGTTATGAATTGGCAAAATGTGATCTGTAGTAAAAGTGAATGATTGTCTAAGGTTAGATGATGGGGTAAGGTGGCAAGGGGAAATCAAGACATTTTTGTAGAATATGGAAGTATCTTTTGGGAATTTCCAGAACTACATGAGGAAAAGCAATATTATAAACTCCTGAACTCCCAGGTCAAACAAATTGTAGACTTGGAGGTTGTTTTTGTTTTTGTTTGTTTATTTTTTAAGGAGACACTAAGAACTGTGTGACAATTGAAGGGGCAGACTAGATTACTTGTGATATAATATAATTTTGAATGTTATTATCTAGGAGGAGGTCCCCAAAGATAAATCAAGGATATCCACTCAAAGTAATTTGTTATTCTCAGAGTGTAATTACTTCTTTCTAAAGAACAATTTGGTAAATCAAAAGTAAAATTATAAGCATTTAATGTCTTTATAGGTCAGCTTGTGTGGTGATTCATGTTCATTAAATTTTATAAAATTGTAAATGAATATATCTCAAAGATTTTGTATGAATAATTTTCTCAGAATTTGTTTGAAATTTTGTTCCTCCAAATAGCACTGAGAAATTCTTCGTATGAACTAGCAGTCCAAATCATACCTGGAATGAGATGTAATTTGTGGTAGTTAAGTGGAAAAGAGTAGTTTTATTAATCACCCTAATAGTTGTATATGCTACAAGAAGAACTGATGAAATATTTTTAGTTTGATAATGTAAATATCTAATCACCATACTTAGAGGAAGATTACAATGCTACATGTAGGATTAGTCATCTGGATAGGACATGGTTTTTAGCAAAGTCCTATTATCAGTGGGGTTTGAATCCCATGATAAAGTGAACTCAAAGTATAATTATTGACAATCAGTAAATTTTTTAGCTAGAATATTATAGATCCTTATTCAATATGAAATGTGAACACATAACAGTATCTTTAATATTTTTTCTGGTGCTTTTACTTTTAATCTAAAGTTAAGTTCTACTTTGGCTGTATTGTGCCATAAAGTAGTTCTTAGTCACATATCACCAGCGATTCAAAAAGATTGTGGCTAGCAGTATTTAGGTCCAACAAATAACTCGCTCTAAGTTTGAAGGTGGTTAATAAATTTTACATCTGAGGAAAAACATTGAATTTCATTTCTAACACTTCAAACATAGATCAAAATAAGGTTGGATTAAAGTCAATATAAATCACAGCAGAATCTGAATGATAATATACTATGTATGTCAGTGCTAGCATTTCAGTCAGAAATCTCTTTAAATATCAGAAAAACCCATTTTGAGGATGCTGTGTGTATTGAATAAGGAAATATATAATCCTTTTTTTTTCATTGAATAGTGAGTGCTTTATGGATCAATAAGCCACATGTCATGACAAAGTTGAAAAAAAGCTTAGTAATAGACTAGTATGAGATAAGAGGTGAAAATAATAAAATTAGTTCTTGCTTTTAATTTCCAGGCTGCATATCTATAAATGGGATTATTAATAGTCTATATTTTCATAAGTTGAAATAAATATTTCATATACACATATTTATTTTATTTTATATATTTATATATATTTGTTACTTTAGAGTATTAATATTTAGTTTATATCTTTACTTATGTTACTTTTAACACCCACATTGGTCAACAATTTTTCAAACTATAGATAACATCATTCTCATTACAGATTTTAGGGAAAAGCATGTTATTTAATAAAAGTAATACAATTAATACAATTCACTCATTCATACATTTATTCAACAAGTATTAAGCATTATCACATGCCAGAACTGCTCTAGACCTTAGAGTCAGAGCAGTGCTCACATAGCAAAAAAACATTCTTTCATGAATCATACGTACTGTTGGGAGAGATAGATACTAAACACACACAAACCCATACGCATACACATATGTACATATATAGCAGGTGGGAATAAATATTATGACAAGAAATAAAGCAGAGTAGAATGATGAGAAATGATGATGAGGTCTATTTGTATCAAGTGAACAAGGAGTATCTCTCTGATATGGTGATGTTTGGCAGTTTTTAGGGTAATTAGTTTTCCAACAAGAATGAAAAGCAAGTAGAAAGACCTTGAGGCAGTAACATACCCAGCATGTCCAAGGAACAGGGAACGGGACAGCGTGGAGACAGTAGACTGATCTCCCAGATAGTGTAGAGCTGAACATGCCGGGGCTTGTCAGCAATGGTAAGACTCTTGCTTTAATTCTAAAAAAGATGGAGTGCTTTTGGAAGGTTTTGAGTGGATAAGCAACATGGCCTAACATACATATATATATGAGATACATCTATATATATTCAAGGATATACACATATATCCTCTTGTTAGAATAGTTTGCCTTTTCTGCAGAATTTTGCAGAGTACTGAGAGTTCCCATACACCTTGAGTGCAGTTTCTCCTAATATTAGCATCTAACTTTAGAATAGTTCATTTGTTACAATTAATGAACTGATGATGATACATGAATAACTATATTAAAATATCACTAGGGGCCGGCCCAGTGGCACAAGCGGTTAAGTGCGCGTGCTCCACTGTGGTGGCCAGGGGTTCACCAGTTCAGATCCGGGGCATGCATCGACGCACCACTTGTCAAGCCATGCTGTGGCGGTGTCCCATAAAAAGTGGAGGAAGATGGGCATGGATGTTAGCCCAGGGCCAGTCTTCCTCAGCAAAAAAAAAGAGGAGGATTGGCAGATGTTAGCTCAGGGCTGATCTTCCTCAAAATACATAAATAAGTAAATAAATTTAATAAAATATCACTAAATTCCATACTTTATTCAGATTTCTTAGTTTTAACCTGATGTTCTTTTTATGTGCTAAGATCTCATCCAGGATGTCACATTAGATTTAGACATCATGTTTCCTTAGGCTCCTTTGGTGGTGACTGTTTCTCAGATGTTTCTTCCTCTGATGATCTTGACAGTTTTGAGGAGTGCTTACTGGTCAGGTATTTTGTAGAGTGTCTCTCAATTTGGATTTCTCTGATGTTTCTCTCATGATTAGACGGAGGTGATGGGTTTTTGGAGGAAGGTAAAGTGACATTTGCATCCCATCACATAAAGGGTGCATACTATCAACATGACTAGTCACTGCTCATGTCAACCTTGGCCACCTGGTTGGGGTGGTGTTCTTCACTCTACAGTTACTCATTTTTCCATTTTTTTACTTTTAAACTACCTAAGCATGCATATTTAAAGTTGTTTTCTTGCAGACAACATTGAGTTGGGTCTTGTTTTTTTTTTAATCCACTCTGAAAAATCTCTGTCTTTTAATTGTATTTAGATCATTACCCTTAAAAGTGATTATTAATATAATTGGATTAATATCTATCATGTGTGTAACTTTTATTCTATTTATTTTTTTCCCTTCTTCCTCTACCTCCTCTGGTTTTAATTGTGCATTTTGTATGATTCCATTTTTTCTCCTCTTTTAGCATATCAATTACATTCTTCAAAAATTTTTCTTTAATGATTGCCTTGAAGTTTACAATACAATGTTTTTAACTCATTTTTAGTTAACTAATCAAGTCTACCTTCAAATAACACTGTACCACTTCACATGTGGTGCATGTGTCTTATATAAGAGTGCTCCCAATTCCTCCTTTTCATTCCTTGTGGCATTGCTATTGTTCATTTTATTTTGCCACATGCTATCATCACCAGATATATTATTACTATTATTACTTTGAACAACTATATATTAGGTCAATTATGAATAAGAAAGTTAAAATATTTTATTTTACCTTCAATTATTTCTTCTCTGATGTTCTTTCCTTTTGTAGATCTGATTTTCTGACCCATATCATTTATATTCTCCTCCAAGAACTTCTTTTAACAAATCCCCTCAGTTTCCCTTTGTCTGAAGCTCTTTATTTCTCCTTCACATTTGAAGGATAATTTCTCTGGGTATAGAATTCTCAGATCTTTTTTTAAACTGGAGTGAACAAATATTTCACTCCAGTTTTTTCTTGCTTGCCTAGTTTCTTATTAGAAGTCTATTTTAATTTGTATTCTTGTTCCTCTTTTCATAAGGTATATTTTTTCTTTGGATTCTTTCAAGATTTTCTTTTTCCTTTGATATTCTTCACTTTGAATATGATATACCTGAGTATACACGTTTTTGGTATTTAAACTGCTGAGTGTCCTTTGAGCTTCCTGGTTCTGTGGTTTGGTGTCTGTCATTAATTTTGAACATATCTCAGCCATTATTACATCAAATATTTCTTTTTCTCTGTTCTGATTTTCTCCTCCTTCCAGTATTCCAATTATTCCAATATGTTCACTGTTAAAAATCGTCCCACAGTTTTTATATGTTCTATCTTTTTTAAAAATATTCTTTCCCTTTGCATTTCAGTTTGGGACATTTCTCTTGATCTCTCTTCAAGCTCACTGATTCTGTCTTTGGCTATCTTGAGTCTACTGATGACTGCATTGAAGGAATTCTTCATTTATGTTACAGCATTATTGATTTCTAATATTTCTTCTTGATTTTATTAGCGTTTCAATCTTTCTTCTTATACATTTGTTTTGCATGTTGTCTATTTTTTCAATTAGAGCCCTTAGCATATTAATCATAGCTATTTGAAATTCTCTGAGAATTCCAAAATCTGTGACATGTCTAAGTTTGATTTTGATGATTGCTCTGTCGCTTCTGACTGTGTCTTTTTCTTGCCTTTTGATATGTCTTGTAATTTATTCTGAAAGCTGTATCGGTTAACTGAAACTTCTATTACAGTTTGTATCGAGTAACAGAAACCAAAGTAAATAGACCTTTAGTGTGTATGAAGATTTATATTAAGCTGGCTATAAGTTACTCTGTAATATTTGCTTTAGCTGTAAGTGCCAAAGGCTTCAGATTCTTCTAAGGTCCTTATTTCTGTTTCCCTCTTTTGCTCTAGACTTTCCTAAGAATTTCAACTCAGAGCACCTGTGTCTTGCATCTCTTTTTGCTATATCCTACTATGATTATACTGGAGCCCTGAAGATGTGGTGGTAAGATGTGGGGGAGGGAAGGAATTGGAATAATCTTATGATTAAATCTGTCTTTTATGGGTCTGTCTTTCCATAATTCTTCCCCCAAATTGTTCACTTATACTTCATAGATTTATCTTCCCTCTTACATGAGAAAAGAATGCCACAGGGGGCTGCAGTATGAGCAATGTCCTTCTCTGAGGGGGGATAAGGCTCTGGTAAGGTCTTTCCCCTATAGAGTCAGCCTTTGTTATGGAGAATGCTCTAGGAATACTTCACAGTAGTTACTCTTCTCCTCCTGCCCGAGCCACCAGGGGATCTTTTTCAGCTCTTCATTGTCATAACCTGATGGAGTTCATCTAAATAAAGCACACAAATGTGTGGGGATCTCCCTAAGACTGTGGCCTCCAAGAGTTTCTCTTTCTAAAGTTTGTCCACATTCAGCCTCTATAAATTCATTAATTTTACCATTTAATTGGATTCTGTTCCAGTTAAGCAAATCCGGACTGTGACTTTCTGGATCTACTTATCTTCAAGATTTTGCAGTGGTGTTTTGACCAATACCTCAGCATTCTGATAGGTTCAAAAAAGTCATTGATTTTCAGTTTGTCCAGCTTTTTTAAGGATAGAAGTGATGATTTCCAAGTCCTCTACATTTTTAACTGAAAAGAGGAGGTGGGATTTTATTTTAAGAGCTACTGTGTAGAGAACAAATTATAAGGGAGCTGCTATGGAAGGAGGTGTGCTCTTAGGAGGCAGTTGGTTTCTGGCTATATTTCAAAGGAAGACTTACAAAGTTTGAATGGGCGAAGAAAAGAAACATGAGAGACAAGATGAGAGAGAAAGAGAGCGAAGGAGAGGGAGAGAGGAAGAGGTGTCAAGCATGACACCAAAATTTTTAATCTGAGCAATAGGAGAATCAAGCCATTCATTCTCATTAGGGAAAGTTCGGAGGCAAAGATTTGGAGTTTGGCAGAAAGAAAAGAGGCAAACGAAGGCCAGAAAAAGACAATAAAATATGAGAAAATGATTATAAAAAAAAGAATCAGTCAAGGAAATGTCAAACGTAAAGGGCAAAATCTGGAACAGTAAGGTAATTGTGTGGAAGTATAGAGGGAAATTTTGAAAGAGAAATACTTTATTGGAATTTAGTTTGTTTGAGAACTAAAAATCCTTCCCCCAAAGATTAAATTCATAACTTCATTCTATGGATGTAGAAGGGTAAAAGTAATTAAATTTGAACAGAGAAATGCCTTGGAAATCAGGGTCATTCTCACTGTGGTTTAGCTCACCAAATTATCACTTGAGACATATTTTCTCTTTGAATTCTTCTAAAGTTGTAAATGTTAAAAAAATAATTACTTCTCACTACACACTGGTTATGTTAAATACTACTTATAAATTTTATGTTTCTTTTTCCATGACCAAATTTTTAACTATACTGCAATAATCCTAGTTTGTATTGTGATCTAATGCTTTCTAAAAATCTGATTATGATGGTAAATGTCTTTTACAGGCTTTCTGAAAGTTCATCTGTAAATTCCAAAGCAAATGGAAAGAGTACATTATAAAAAAATAATAACAGTTTAATGAAGCTGAAACTTTCTTCCAGTCTTATTCTGAGATCTTCAGCAGCAGATATGTACCTTTTTAATTATTTAACTACACCAATTTCTGGTGTTATTTAGAGGATAGAGACTTTGTGTATTCTTAAGTATAACACATGTATTTAGTCCAATACCGTATTGAATTTGCATAGATGATTATTGACCCTTATAAATAATGTTAGGGTACATATTTAAATGTAGAATTTTTTAAATGATCTTCTAGAATACAAGTTGAAACATTTAAATTATTTTGTAAAATTCCAGACCAATGTGTTTAGATTTTGTATTATTTAATATGTAACTTTAGCAACTAGATAATTCTCTATTTCTTGTTCCAAATATTTTTTCTCATATTCAGTACAGCTTCTTTGGTTGGAAATACAAGAACATATTTGTAGTAGCCTAGTTATGGGCCTAGTTACAAGGAAAAAGAGAAACAAATGGTCTGGAATAGACAAACCTCCTCAGTGAACTGGAACCTGGGAAGAATGCTGTGCTTTTCTGTCTCCCTTTCTCCCTCCTTCTCTCTCTCTTCTCTGCTCTTCTCAATAAATCTTATACACCCTTATTCAGATGTTTTCAATTCCCCAGTTCTCATGGTAAAACAGATGAATTAATATGACCAAATCTTACACTCCTGTATTTAAGAAACTGGCCACAGAGAAGCTATAATCCCTGAACCCCATTCCACAATCCCTAGAAGGGATTGCACTCAGTTCAGTTTAGGTAAGAATTTGGTCCTAAAACAATCAGCCATGGCATGACTTGATACTGTTGAGTTTGAGCAGCACTAATCTCCTTTTGCCATCACCTTGGGCAGGAGTGATGGAAAGGATTATTTCTAAGATGGTATGGGTGATGAAAGGATAAATGTGTGGAATAGTCTGGGCTAGCAAAGAATTCATTGTGATATTCCTCTCTAGTTAAAATTAAAATTAAAACTAAATTACATTAAAATAAAATTAAAGCAACCTTTGTTTTCAAATTTTCCCAAGCAATCTAAAATATAAATTACTGCACTTCTAAGATGAGGGAAGAAGAGTTGTATGCCTATTTCCAATTAACCAGATTTAGATTATAAGAGACAAGATGGGTTAGAGTTCATGTGATGACTTCTTAAAAGAAATTTTTCCCTCAACAGTTACCTACATGGGTGCTGATACCCTGACAGAGAGTCTGTGCAGAATGGAGTATTGTGTGTTCAGGGGCTGAATATAAAAATCATAAATGATCAGGTGGAGATGAACACATCAAAATCTTGCAATGTGAAAATATCTGAAAAAGAATACTTCTCTCCTAAATGCATAAATGCATTCCTCTGCTTCTTATGGATACTCACTAAGAGTTAAATTGTAACATCATGTTTGTGTGTGTGTGTTTGTACACATAAAAAAAATATCTTAAAAAGAATATTTCTCTCCTAAATGCATAAATGCATTCCTCTGCTTCTTATGGATACTCACTAAGAGTTAAATTGTAACATCATGTTTGTGTGTGTGTGTTTGTACACATACACACACCCATATATACACACACACATATATAAAAGGGGTTTAGAAACACAATAATTATTTGCGTTTGCTACTCAACTTTTCTGTTCCTTGTTATTCTCATCTACAAAAAGAGGGTAATAATATCCTTTTAGGAGGTAAGTTCTTAGAATTACATAAGATAATGTTTTTTAAGTTTCTGGCACTCAATATGTGATCAATAAAATGCAGTTTTTTGTGATTAACTTTATCCTTAGTCACTGTCATTATCATCATTAATTATTTATTCATTAATCACTATGAAGCAGGAGGTATAAGCTATACTGGGAAATAATGATAAATCATATAATTTTCTTTGTTTAAGTTGTTCATACAGAAAACTTCATCTTCTAACTAATAGTTGATGACAGATCTGAACCACAGAATTCTCATGGATGACCCCTTATAAGGAATATTGTGTTTACATTGCTGTTCATATGCCAGAAATTTAGAACAAGTACTTCATGCTGTGATATGCCCAGATTCAAGTCTTCCATTACCAACTCTGATTTTTAAAATTTCCATCTTCACTAGTTTGTTCTAGGCCCTTTTGCCTTTTCCTCTGTAGTCCACAGAGCACTCTCAATGTTGAACAAAGTTTTTACACCAAACACTGAAGTTATAAGTAAACAAAGGTACATTTCTCATACTTTGGGTGAGAATATTTCTTATGTTATGGGTGTTTTAAAATGTTTCTCTGCCTGGGGTCCAAGCAACCGTTTCTAACTAGCATTTGGTTTTTGCAGTTCCATTGCACTGACATCCTGTAAGCAGTTTTAAAATGTAATTAACTCTACTTAGCTTCTTGAAAGGTGCTTGTTTTCTGCTATTATAATAACCTATCTGTAATGAACCAGGCCTTTCAGTTACGAAAAAGCATCAGCCCCAGTAGTTTCATTGACATTCTCTCTCTGCCAACACAAAGCAACATAAGAAATAATAAGACAAAACAAAACTATAGCAAGAGAAAAAAAATCACGAGATATTATTACTAAAGGTTTTTCTCCCCTGGGGCAGAACATAATCAAATCATATAATGTTATAAATTCTCATCTTCCCCAATATATCAATTCATTTAGAAGTTAATGTGTAGTATTTTCTTCTTTCCTGAAATTGTAACAATACATTAGAAATAGATGGCTTACTTTGTATACATGTATATAGAGATCTCATTTAGTATCTTTCTAATATTTATTATACATCCACTTAACACTAACCACGTGCAACTGCTTTGTACTCAGCAGTGTTTGGTCATTTGCCATTGCAATGCACTTATGATGGATTAAAATATCTATTAGTCAGTATTGTATTATTTCTGAAAAGTGATCTACTATGCCGGATATAACTTGACCAAAAATATTCTAAATTAGATATGAGTATTATTTTCTGTATCACTTTCCTCATAAAGCAACCAAGAAAACAATATGCAACTTTAACATTGATATTAGTTGTAGAACTTATACTTTCTATTTCAAATGATTATTTTTATGTCCACTCCAAGCTTTAAATATGAAGTTCTCCTCTTTTAAAGATAACAGTGAAAAGTAAGTTTATTTACTTTTTCTAAAAAAATAAGTTAAAATGTATTTATCGATAGCTACTGGAATGCTCAGCTGCTTTGAATTCTGAACAAAATCACTCAGTGTGATTGCTTTTCTTTCCCAGTTGGAGAGAGGCCCCCATGCAGGACTCTGTATCAGGATTAATTAGCTGGTTGGTTCCAATTAACTGTGTTTGGTGAAGGTTTCACATATAAAGAAAGGGCTTAATAAATTAATTACTTTTACAATCTATGTCATTTTGCCATAGTCATCAACCCTTCCTATGCTCTACTTACGATTTCCCTATACCCCCACAAAATAGCTACAGCCTTCTTACTCTCTGCCTCGGCCTTTGCAGACTTTCCTCTGTATCCTCCACACACTGGATTTTCTCTTCACTGGGCCTCAGCTCAGGCTCTTCACTACACCTGGAGTGCTAAGTTATCATCTCCGTCTAAAAGTAAATCACTGCCTCCTCTTCCAGCCCAGCTGAAAGACACAGCCCCATGAAACTTTCTCCTGTGGGAATGAAACTCTTCCTCTACCACTCTTCTGTGATATTGTGCTTATTTACAATGCACAACATTCTGTCATCTACAATAGGCAGTGTGTACATATTTGGTTTCAATATTAGGTTGTAATCTCCATAAATTCATTTTTAAAACTTGCAAAGATTGACATTTTATAAATGCTTTTGGAAAAATGATGTAAATACCATTTTTGTATAAATAGGGTCAGAAGATTTAAGTAACAATATAAGATTACTTTTCTAATAATGAATTACTAGGAAAATAACTCAAGTTCCCTGGCAATCAACCCTTTCCCTTATCTTGTATTGATTTCATTCTGTAACTGTTTTCCCACACCCTGAGCATATTTAGATTCCTGTTAACAGTCAATTGTTTACAGCAATCCTCACTTCCAATAAAACTAAGTACGTGGGTTTGTAAAGAATGTGTGTAAAAAGTTGGATTTTATGTTTTGGGCACTGTTGTCTTGCACTGTGACTCCTATCAATGTCTACTGGGTCTTGTTTCCAGAATAGCTATGTAAATTAAAAATCTAGGTGAAAAATTCACAAGCCTCTGCAGGAAAAAAAAAATGACCAGGAAAAATTGTACAGAATAAGTTAATTGTACCATTATGAAAATTGTCAGAAAAACATAATTATTGTATAATTTGGCTATTCTAAGAGTCTTGACTTCATCCTGGGAATATTCCATTCATTCCTGCATAATGAGGAATGAGACAGATCTCTCCAAAGAGATAGCTGTCTATGAAAATGAATGCAAGGGGGCTCATAGTACTGCAGTTTTGTATACTGATAATTATAAACACATAAAGCAATCAATTAGTAAACAGTTTGGGAGAGGGGTCTTATATAAATTTAGGTTTTCTTTAAATTTACACTCCCAATTTTACTTTTTGGCAAAATCTCAGGTACTCTCCTGAGTAGAAATGATTGACTCTTTCAAATTCATAGTAAAAACTAATAATGATTCCTTGGATTTCTATAGTGGGTTGTACCTAATATTCCATAAATATAAATATAAAATGAATAATTACATAAAATACTTACCTTCAGAATATTCCATATATAAATACAGTATAAAAAATATAAATATGACTACATATATTTATATTTTAATTATTTATAAATATAGAAATCCACATTTCTATTTTATTTATATTTATTATTTTATTTAGAATGTTATACTATTATGTTAATTTTAAATGTTTGTGATATTTATATTATCTTTATTTGTTCTATTATAATTACATAAATTATATATTAATTTGCCTATATATTTTTTATTTAGGCAACCTGTGAAGTAGAGAAAATGCATGTTATTTCTTTTGTGTAAGTGAAGAAACAGGATAAAAGGGAAGTGACTTGCCCAGGATTAAATGGCTAGTAACTGGTTGATCCAGGGCTCAGTTATTCCTGTTACTAGTCCAATATATTTTCCCCCATTCCATTATTGATCCAGGGCTCAGTTATTCCTGTTACTAGTCCAATATATTTTCCCCCATTCCATTATCTTGCATTCACTTAAGAAACAATTACTGTGGACATTGAAGCGCTATTTTCTTCCTCTGGACCTTTCTGATATCCTATTTGAAGCATTTTTTAATTATTTTTAATGTTTACTGAATGTTTATCCACTCCCAGACTCTGTTGTAAGTGGTTTAATTCTATTAACTATTTTAACTCTTCCAGCAATACTAAAAGAGGATAAATGTGTTACTTAAATTTAGATTCCTAATAACCTCTCATTCTTCACATCAATCCTGGGAGGTAGATTATTATTATTTTCCCCATTTTAGAGAAGAGTAAAGTAAGACAATAGAAGCTAAAACAGCCTTTGAAATTAGGCTAACTATAGAATCTGCATCCTTGTGCCAGTTTGATAATACCACCTACAAGCTGTGTGATCTTGCATGACTTATTTTCTTTCTCTGGGCTTCCATTTTCTGATCTATATACTAAAAAATAGTATAATAGTTTTTATGTTAAAACATGACTGTGATAATTAAATACATTTAATGTACTTAAAAGAGTGCCTGGTACAGGATTAGTTCTTTAAAAAAAAAATAGCTCTTATTTCACTGCCTTTTAAATCAGTGTCTCTGATTTAAGCCATCTATTAATATTAAACAGTAAAATTAGACATAAATTTAATTTCTTTATCAAAGATATATCAACACTAGAATCTTAACCAATCACTTAAAGTAGCTCATGGCCATAGAGGTGAAGTCATATCAGAATTGAGTTGTGTCTGATATGATGAGACCAGTTGTTCGTACCTAAAACTGACACGGAGTAAGCATGGCAGAACTACACCTAAAAATCCAAATGAGGCAATATTATGTTGTAAACATCAACTGTTAAATCTAACTGCTAAAGCTAAAGAGGCATTTTAAATAATTGATATTTTATTATTAGTAAATAATATACTTTATTTGTGGGAATTTGAAAAGAACTGGTTTAAAAAAGAAAATAAAAACCAAAAGGCTACCATTGTTTCAGTTATCTATTCTTGCATAACAAGCCACACCCAAAGTTAGAGACTTATAGCAATAATTTATCATTATTTCTCACAGTTTTGTGGGTCACCAGGCCCAGCAGGCTGATTATACTTTGGCGCCCCTCATACAGTTGCAATTATACAGTGGATGGGTCTAGAATCACCTGAAAGCTACTTCACTCACATGTCTTACTCCGGATGGGATGTCTGGAAGAACCGAGGAGTGGTAGGGCCTCTCTCTCTCTCAGTCTCTCCATCTCTTGGTCTCTTTCTCTCTCCATATAGAGTATCCCCACGGCTAGCGTAGATTTCCTCACAGCATGGTGGTCAGGGTAGGTGAACTACTTTCACGGCACCTGGCTTTCCCCAGAGCAAGCATTCTAAGGAAAGGAAGTAAAAACTGTTAATCTTTTAAAGTTTGAGATTGGTAACTGGCAAATAGTGAATTATCCAATATTCTATGATGAAAGTAGTCTCAGAGTCTGCCCAGGGTCAAGAACAGGGGAAATAAGTGCCACCTGTCAACGGGGAAAATGTCAGAGTTTGTGGCCATCTTTAATCTTCCACAACCGCACTAAGTAGTCGACATACTTTCAATCATTTTGTGCATATATATTTTGTGTCAACAAAATTGTATTATTTGTCAAAGAATAAGATCACTTAATAATAAACTGTATATTTAAGTATTTTTTAACATTTAATAATTCTATAGTATTTTGTTAACGGATACTTACAAACTGTGTAATTCTTACTACTGCTGCATATTTCTATTTGTTTGTCATTTCTCACTCTTATAATCAGCATGATGAACATCCTTTTAGCTTAATTGTTGAAGAATTGCAAAGTAATTTCAATAATAAATATCCCAAGAATCAGAATTACCAAATTTTAATATGTACTGAGAAATGTTTAAATGTGAAATTAAAACATGAAGCCCAGAAGACATCTTTCCCTATCTAAATCAAAGGATTTCTATAAACTCATTTCATTGTCACTGCAAAAGAAATTTTGTACACCTTCACAGACAGAGAATTTTGCAGAGACAGTATATGTAACATGTCCAGATTCAAGCAGTGTTAAAACTCAAATTCTTCCAGCATTTTATGTTTTGCAATGATTTATGCAATGGCTGCAATAATGGAATCATTGAGGAAGAAATCCTAGATATTTTAGGTAGAATGTGCTCATATTTTAGGTACTAAAATTATGGACGATAACAAAGAGACAGAAAATTCTTTACAGAAGAATATGAGTTGAGATGCATACATAAAAATATGATCAATAAATTCTTAATTAGATCTGAACATAAAAGTGAACAATGCCAGAACGAGCATAAAGAAGGCATATGAAGAGCTGGAGAATTCTCCTCTACAATAATCCTAGCTCCTCATTGTAAGTGCATCCCCACACCCAAAATGGTAGTACTATGAAGACATAACTCTAGTTATAACTGAAGATGATAGGCAGTTTATTTTTGGTCAATAGGCTATTCTTAAACTATGTGGTCCTGTTTCACTGCTATTTATGCTTCCCAACAACTTTTAGGTCTCCATCACCCCCTTCAAAGTTATTTGCTATACAGAGTACCAAAGGTGCTTTGAGAAATCAGACTCAGTAGCTTTCTTTTTTTTTTTTTTAAATGCTCTTTCTTACTTTTTTTTTTTTTAAAGATTTTATTTATTTATTTTTCCCCCAAAGCCCCAGTACATAGTTGTCTGTCATAGCTGCACATCCTTCTAGTTGCTGTATGTGGGACGCGGCCTCAGCATGGCTGGAGGAGTGGTGCCTCGGTGCGCACCCGGGATCCGAACCCAGGCCGCCGGCAGCGGAGCGCACGCACTTAACCGCTAAGCCACGGGGCCGGCCCTCAGTAGCTTTCTAACTTGGTAAATGACAATAACTGTTTTATTAAAAGCTTGAAACAACGATTACAATGGAAGACATATTGAGTTTTACCAGATCTCTGGGGCTCTTGATCCACAATTCAGAAAGGCAAGATTTTATATTATTCTTGGGCTCACATAGGAGACAATGCTGCACGAACTAGCAAAGAGTGTTAGGGCATGGACCTCCTTAATATCACTTTTTGCACGTGTGTAAGTGTCTCTAGATATGCATTCAAAGTTAAAATCAGGCCTTTGTCTAAACCAGTAGAAAGACATAAAGATATGTAGATATGCTTGTATTAACTACTTATCACACTGTATTTGTTCATTCCATAGCTTGAGTTCAATGTTTCTAAACTGACATTTCATTTTTCTTTATCAAGATCTTAATTTAAAGGACCAATTAGGTCTTGTTAAAGAAAGATGTCTTTAGCCAACTTTACAAAAAATAACCTAATCATATTTACAGCTAAGTCTTGTTGTGCAGCCCAGGTTGGGTGGAGGAGTCACACTCAGAGAACGATACAAATCTGAAATGTTGCCTTTAAGACTTAAAACTTTTACTTGTGAAAAATTCATTTAATTATCCACAAAGAAGACAAGTTATGTCATATTTAACACTGAATATGCTTCTTCCCATGTAAAATTTATTTAAAAGTAGTTAATATAAACACATTTCTCAAGAAGACTTATTTCCTAATTTACATCTGACTTTGTTCCTTTCACTTCCTGTATAAGTTTACAGTTTGAACAATAAAGGTCAAAACAGAATGCTCAACTTCAGTAACAGTCTTCGCGTATCCTTCAGATACTATATAGTCAGATCCTATGTAGTAGCTCTGTCTGCAATCAAATATAAATTAATAATTTCAAAGAAATAATTTCATTTATTTTCTCTAGATGCTTTTATTACTTTTGTACATTTGTCTAATCATTAATTTTCTAATTAAGGTGGATAAAAGAAACAGTAGCCAGAGATACTTTTTGCTGTTCACTTTATACAGATTTAAGGTTCTTTCCATTGTACAAGCGACACCATTGTTTTTTACAGATCACTACAAAATACTTAAGGCAAGTGAATCCTGGAGGCAGAATGATTAATGGATAACCTGGCCAGGATTTTCATTGGCTGGGTTAATCTATGGTACTTGGAATCAAGTCAGTTCTCTGGTCATTCAAACACTGAAAGAAATAAAGCAACATCTAACATATTGTATATTTTTAATATAATGTTTAATTTCAAGTTTACATTATACCTCTGGCAAAGCACACCACTGGAACACACAACAAAAACAAAACATAGAGAAAGAAAGAATTAGTGAAGTTAAAAATGTGTTGAAACTATGAGTTTGATGATTCAAAATTCATTCTGTTAGTTCACTTATAGATTAAAGTGATAGAAGGGAAAAAGCTGGTAAAAGACTATACCTCTCTATAGTAAAGCAAATACTCTGCAAAAATAAGTCTGCTATGTGTTAGCAGCTGGTAAAAAGTATAGACCTTTCTTTCCTTTTCTGTCCACTAAATTATTTTAGTTTAAAATAGATGGTGAATCTCTAATGTTGTAGAATCAGAGACTAGACATTAAACATAATTTTATTAGACTAAATCCACGTGGGCTCTTTCAAGATTACTTGAGATAAAATTTTCAATACTTAACAATTTATCCATATAAAAACAACCAGAATTTTCAACAACTTTAACTTCTGTATATTGAGTTTTTCCTACTGGAGAAGCTGGTAATACTAGGTGCTTATATTTGCACATTTATATTTTAAAGTGATTTTTATTTTGTAACCCTAAGTCTTTTACAATCAGAGCAAGTTATAATGAGAATTGACGAGATCAGGCAATATACCAAACCAATTTCCCAATACAGACAAAAATATTTCAGGTGCTGAGTCACTCCCGGAGATCATCTATTCCAACTCTCTCATTTTGCCGATTTGAAAACTGAAGTCCCAAACAAACAAAAACAAACAAACAAAAAACTTTTCAGGATCACACAGTTAGTGCCAAAACAAGATAAAGGTCCTCTGTCTCTTGATTTCTCACCTAGAAGTCATGTAACATTATGTGCTTCTAGCGTATAGTCTTAGCCCTTTAAGTGCTGTATGGTGTTGGCTATTTAGCATATCTCAGGTTAGAAAATGTCCGTCAATAAGAATTTTCATCTAAATAGGCACAACACGTACAAGCCATTCTGCATAAAAATAAACCTAGATTTCAAAAGTGTGTGCACGTGTGTGTGTGTGCGTGTGAGGCCCAAATGCAAATATAGAAAGTTTCCTGTATCCTAGTGGTAAATAAAAAGCTATCTATTCAAACTTGAGATTTTTTGAAGAAAATATACCGAAGATTCAAAAGAAATTGGAAGTCAACAGTTATATGCCAAACAATTAGATATTCATAGTATTTGAAAAAATCTGCTGAGGACTGAGGCATAAAAAACTATATTATTCTGGAGGGAGAAATGCTTCAATGAACATGGGAGAAAAATTGGTAATTAAGGAGGGAATTTGTGCAATGGCATATAGAATACCTTCTGCTAAATGTTCTGCATTATTTGCTCTGGCCCTCCAGCCTAATAAATGAGTTATTGTACAATCAAAGTCAGTTTCTCACACTGACAGTATTCCCACAGCATCGTCCCACTCACAGTGCCCTGGTTCCAAAGCCACATAATTGGTTTAATGGAATAAATAGTGTTATCATGCAAAGAAATGTGAAGTAACATATGCATCAGTATTATCTATGAATTATTGTTTTGAAACTTCTAGAGGTATGCCAGCATTGGAAAAATATTTGTGGATCATTTGCTACATATCTCACAATAGTGGAAAATTCTGCCAATGTATTGTTAAAAATTAATGCTGGCATTACAAGAGGGCCCTGAGAGGCTTTCAGTCTGAAAGCTAATACATTTTATTTTAGCATTTCTGCTTGGAAAATCCCTAACTAGGCTGCCAAAGGGGTTAATAAATTTGAGTTAGAAAACAAATTTATGTTTTTTCATATCCAGTCTCATGATTATGCTTTTTAATATTTATTAGTACAGTCAGTAAAATTTTTTTGAATTGTTTGATTGTATCATGACCTAAAAAGTTACTTTCACAAATGTTTTGACAATACAGTTGCTGAATGCCTCGAACAATTAAATTATCAAGCTTCTGGGTATATACTTTGATGAATATCTTATGTTCATGATCCAGAAAGTCCACCTTGATCTGTCTTTCAGGCTACAACATAAATTTCTTCTTTTAAATACATAATTAACAAGATTTATAGCCCCTGAAGGGTACAATCTTGAAAATAGTTGCATAAAAATAAAACACCATGCCTTTTCACATAAAGAACCCATTATTTCCATATAATTTGAGTTAGGTCTTAAAGAATAGATACAAAATAAAAAGGACCAATGGTATAACCATAAAATATTAAGGATATTCTATGTGCCATATAATATAATAAATACTTATTATTGATCTCTAATATGATTTTCTTTGTGATAGATATTATAGTCATCTTTTTAGATGAACTAAAACTCATAGTTTGAGTAACTTGTGTAAGCTTACATAGTTTCTACATTAGTAAGATGATATATATACATTTTAACATACATCATTACTTACCACTGTAGACTGAGACAGGGCCTCTGGATACTTGGCTCAGGGTCTACTCTCCTAAAAGAGACTAAATCCTTCACACCATTTATTCCCATCTTCATCAGTTAATACTAAAGTGTATGTGGTCCTGACCATTTATCTTCTATCAACCTTAGTGTTCTGAACTTTCTAATTACCTGAATCCCAAACTTTTCCATTGTCCTCTCAAGAACTGTGCACTGTAGTTAAGAAATCCCCCAATATCTTTAATCTCTTCTCTGAAAGTTCTCTCCAGTTCCATGCTTTCTTTGAATGGCACACTAATGAGAACAGTACTTGAGTGGTGGCTGTTCGTTCAATCATGTCCTAAGCGATTGATTTTTGCAGATTTTGGGTGTCTGTTGTCAGTGTTCTCCATTATCTCTGCAGATAGCATTCAGAGATTATTGCTAATCTTATATTTTTAAAGAAACTCAGATTCATGGTCTGAATGTTTGTGTTCCCCCCAAATTCATATGATGAAATCCTAACCCCCGAGGGTGATGGTATTAGTAAATGGGGCCTTTGGGAGGTGATTAAGTCATGTAGGTGGAGCTTTCATGCATGGGATTAGTGCTTTATTAAAAGACAGCTCATAGAACTCCCTAGCCACTTCCAGTATGTGACAACACAATGAGAAGTCTGCAGCCCGGAAGGAGACCTTTACCAGAACCTGACCATGCTGGTACCCTTGTCTTGGACTTCTAGTCTCCAGAACTGTGAGAAATAACTTTCTTTTGTTTGTAAGCCACCCAGTATGTGATATTTTGTTATAGCAGCCTGAACAGACTAAGACACCCACCATATTTTCCATACACCCTTGTGGTTGCCCTTCATTGATCCCCACTACCAACAATTCATCAAATGTTGGTATGTGACTTATTCTCTCTTAAACTCCAAGCTCTGCTAAGTTTCTGTGCAACTTCCTTGACCAGCTTAACATTCCATCAATCCCTCTGTCCAGTGAAGTCCTTAGCCTGTTCATCACCACTGACCTTCTTCTCTACTCCACTTCAATCAACCACTTCCAGACTCACACTTGGAACCTTGTCAACACATTAAATCAATCCAATTTCAAACTCATTCATTCAAGCATCCTACTCTGAACAAACCCTTGGCTGCTCTCAGTTTGCTCATTCCTCTGTGACCTCTTCTCAACCTTATCAAGATATGCAATCCATTTCTCTACTTTTTCTCATTACATTAACATTATTTTTAATTATCTTCTTATTTTTAATTTTCTCATCATCCAGTTTAGTTTTCTAATCCACAAAGATCTTTTGCTGGCCTAAATTTTATCAAGTCTTGCTGGAAAACTCCCAATATTGAATGAATCTAATTCTGGATATTCTCTACACTGGCACCTAAGCAAACTAGCACTTCTAGAAAAAAGTCATACCAAAAGACAAATTGTTTACACCATAAATTTGTGAAAAACAAACAATAAGGGGCCACCAGAAATACTAAGCAGTCTTACCATCTCTCTAATCATTCGCCAACTCTCTACAATGACTAAATCAATTTTTTGTTTCATTCTGAAGCTTCTAACTCTTCCTATCATTCTCAGAAGATTATTTTATTTTCCAATTTACAGAGAAAATAGAAGTTATCAGATGATTACTCCTCTATATAATTACTTGACACAAATTTCTACCTATATCTACTGGTGAGTGTGTTCAAACCATCATCCCAAAAAGCAGAAGTGGGGCAGCATCAGCAGATTTGTGCAGGGACTGGTGGGAAGATGCTACTAAGTCCTGAGAGCTTTGGAATAAAGAACCCTCCAATAAATACTCATGCCCAAATGGAGAGGACTTCCCATGAGTGAGAACATGGGGAAATGAGTTTGAAAATGATTGTAAGTACTGGGAGAAGAAATCATGGGCTTTCAGTTGTGGCTAAGTGGAAAAAAAAAATGCTTGTAGAGTCAGCGAGTGATCAAATAGGGCTGTGGTGGGGTCAGAACTCTCCAGAATCTCAGAAATATCCATCAAATAGTCTTTTCCAAAAGGATGGAAATCCATTCTCCGTACAACAGTCAAATTTAGCAAGGCAGAAAACCTGGGATGAAAGAAAAAGGAAGTTAATTTAGAAGGGGGAAGGGGTAAAAAGAAAGAAGACAGAAGAAACTACAGTGACAGTAAAATACAGCCTAAATTTGAGAGCATCTTCTTGAAAGGCAGTTCCTATAGAGCTTTAGGAAGATCTAGAGACAAGAAAACACAGAAAATAACAACAAAAATATTCTGAATGAGGATAAAGCTAATAGATCTTGAAGTGCCTTCACGGAAAGGTCACGTTTTGAGTGGTTCATGGTAATAATAGATGAGGAAACAATGAAATTATAAAACTTTGGAAAGTACCTTGGATTTACCACCCACTTCACAGAGACCTAATGTAATTAAAATAGGGAGAACAAAAAGGATTTATTCAATGTTATTCTGAGAAAAATAAAATCCAATCAAATTTTCTTCAAGATAAAATAAAAACATTAGACAAATAGGGACTACGAATTGTATGAAATCATTATCTAATATTTTTAGATGAAATAAAACTATAGGCCTCAAAAGAATGAAAAATAATCAGAAATAAGATTGCTTGGGAATGAGATATCTAGGTAATAAGAGACTGAAGAAATGAGAATGGACAAAAATTAGGAAATAGTAAAAAAATTAAAAGCCACTTTTGAAATGGAAGTTAAAGAAAATGATTTGAAAAGAAGTGATAGATGCTGATCATAATTAAAGATGCAACGTACATATCTGGGATCTTTGAAAAGAAAAACCAACTCAGGAGTTCAGGGCAGGTATTTAGCTAATAGAAGAAAACTTTCTTGATATAAAAGGAGATGTGTATATACTGAAAGGGCACACTATGCAACTGAATGTTCATTAAATATTTCTTAAATTCTTTGATTGAAAGAAAGTTTCTAATTAGTTGCTGGTCTCTTCATGCATGAACTGATCCCACATTCATGATAACTGGTTTATTTTGAAGCATAGCATTTTGTCAGGATGTGTGTCTGTCCTAAGTAACTTTTTCTCAATTTTTATGTAGTTGTCATCTCTATGAAAATTGTAACAACTTTTGATTATGTCTAAATGTATAAGAAATGAATTCTTCATGAGAATGAGATTGCCTTAAAGTTTTCTCCAAAATAGTCAGAGACAAGTAAACTCCAGGATCATGTGTTTGTTTTGAACAATCTGTTGTCTTATACTTTTATGTTCTCATTAAAACAGTTGTACTTTTTAAAGGAATTTGGTCATTTCACATGTATGGGAAAAATCTTCTGTATGTTTCTTTTTAGTTTGTTCTGTTTGTTGAGCCTGCTCTTCTCTCTTCATTTCCTAATTATGACAGAGAATCTGAAACAGATGCAGAAGAAGCATGATCTACTTGAAAATTCAGCAGCCAGGTCTGTAAGCTTTGTAGAGTAATGTCAATACTAAGGAAACATCAATTCAAGTGGATTCCAATATGCAATTGAAGTCATTAGTATGGATTGGTGTCAAACTTTTAAGTATTTACCTTGTTTATAGAATGACCTAATATTTTTAAATGGTGATGGGAAGAGGATGGAGTAGGAAGATAAGGATAAACTTTAATACTAAGGTCCTCAGGGCTCCAATCTGGATTTCAGAATTGCTGTCAAATAAATATTTATTAGTGTCCTTTCTCTTATATATAGACAATAACTACAGATATAGATGGCTGACTAAAAATGAAGTGCTAAGCTGAAATTAGATATTGAAACTGAGTGCCAATATTCTCTTTAGTGAATGTCCCCTAGGACATTATTCTGTGCATGGAATATATGATTTATGTGCATATTAATTAAAACTTTTCAAATGATCACTGAAAATGTATCTCCCAATCTACAGAATATATCAAATGTATTTTCTCAGGTCCTTGTGCAAGATGCAAATTAAATATGAGTAATGCACATTGAAATTCTCACGAATGCATCATTTTGCAAAATGAGCTTTACAAATTCCATGTTTTATGCAATCCCAAAAAGGAAAAAAATACAAAAACAAATGCTTACCAAGCTAAATGATGCTGAAACAGTTTATCAGCTGAATGATGGCAGCCAGCAATTAAGAACAGTCAAGCTTGGCAAAAAGCAGCAAGATATTTAAAAGAAAGGTACTTTACAAATATTATAAAAAAAGGAAAATGTCTATGACTCCTTTATGTTTATTAGACCTTAACTTTTGTATTTTTAGAATTTAGTATAATAATAGTATAATTAGGACTTTGATGTATTCTAGTTCCAGTACATTCATTTACAATTTATTTTATAATTCTAAACCTCAGTTTCTTCGTATAAGTGGATTCCTATGAGAATGAAATGAGGTAATCAATGTAAAATAACAGGCAATCCAAATGGCACATTGTAGCTTCACGTAATAGGTGTTCAGCAAATATTGGTTTGTTTTTCTTGTCTTCCTCTATTACAATCCATTTGTTCAAAGTAGGAGGAAAATAAAAATCATAGCTAATCCCACCACTTCAACAATGATTATACTCACAGTCAACCCTGTCTCTTTTATCTCTATTTTTAGAGAAGGTTATAACATAAACATCTTAACCATTATTTTTAGACTAATTGGTTAACAAAATAATGCCCATTGAAACTGTAGAGGAAAAGAATTTCCTACCTCAAAATGTATCTCTTTGGCTTGATTATTTTTAAGAATAAAAGACTCAAGAAGAAACTTTGACCTCCCCCTAACTGCCTAAAAGAATTCAAGACAGAAAGCCTGTTCCAGGAAGGAGCTACACCATAGATAACTATAGCATAATATGAACTAGGTGTGGTAGACAGGGAGGAACCTAGCAAGGCCCATTTGATCAAAGTCCTCTCCATGTCCCATCCTCTCTGCATGGCATGGCAAACACTTTTTTAACCAAACATTTGCTTTTCCATTTCCATGAGAATTTCCTTCCTCTCCTTTAGAAGTTCTAAACCACTACCCCCAACACCCTCCTTTGTCTTTAGCTGAAGATGGTATTTAAGGTGGTGGCTTCAGCTATTTTGGTGAGTTACTCTTTTTTCCTGGGTTTCTCCCATGTATACATGTTATTAAACTTGTTAGATTTTCTCCTGTTACTCTGTTTCATGTCAATTTAATTCTTAGACCAGCCAGAAGAATCTGGAAGGGTAAGGGAATATTTCTTCCTTCCCTACAAAACCATAAAATACCAAAGGAACATAGATACAAGTAGGGTAACAATAATTTAGAATTTGTATTAGTTATAGTAACAGAAGTTTCTATAACAGATAACTCCAAAATAACAGTTTAATGCAATATAAGTTTCTTTCTTTTTCACTGTTCCAATTGTTAGTGGTAAAAGAGTTGGCACTGTACTTCGTAGTCATTTAGGGATTCAGTGACTAGTAGATGGAGACTATGCTTCTTTTATGTTTGGCTCCCAAGATTTCCCTGAGAGTCACCCTCAATTGAGCGAGGAATGGGAGCTACAAAGAGAGAGCTGAGGTGTGGTAATGTGGCAAGTTTTGTTAGAATTGGCCTGGAAGAAGTGGCCTTGCCACTTCTTTTTATAATTCACTGACTAAGGCTTAGTCAATTGGCCATAACTAAGCTCAAGGGAGATTGGGACAAAAGTAGAACTAGTTTTTCTGAACCTACTAGTTAATCTGTGCCTAAGAAATAGTGAGAATTGAATACACAAATAGTATAAAAGACAGTCTTTTTTATATGGCTATATGTGTGATAGAGTTATTAAAAAGTCTCAGATATATGAAAGAAAGTGTAATTTAGAAATTCATACATTCACTACAAAATGAGGAGTCTTTGTCAATGCATGTTAATCACCACAGTGAGTGTGCAGTGCTGGATCTAAAAGCAATTTTATTTTGGCAGATGCATATTCTGGATTGCCAGATGTGTATAAAACAGGTGGGGAAGCAAATTAATAACCTCTGTAATCTGTGTTAGAGATAAATACAGTACTTTTCATCATTAATGACACTCTGGGGTGGGTGAGAGGGAGTAGATATATTAGACCCAAAATAATAATTTTGCAAGTCTTGGAGTTAGATGTCTTAATCCAAACATAAGCACATTTTAAAGATTCTTAGGTTTGAGATATTTAGCTAAGAAACAAAAGGAATATTTTTAAGTTAATAAAGGAAAAAATGTTACTCTATTAAAAAAATCAAACCTATCTTCATTGACTTTATCTGATATATTTAAACATTTCATTATCCACTTAAAATTAACTGTACAAAAAGTGATGATTATTTTTATAGATTAAATAATTTGAAGCCAGAAAGAACTTATTTGAATATAGAAAACAAAATTAAAGCTTCCAATAAGCCAATATTCTCTATTAAACCTAGTATTAAGAGATTTATTTGAGATCTTATATTGGCTAATGTTAGAACTCATATAATTTAAGACAATTAAAAAATAAGTCAAGCCAATAAAGAGGCATAACATGCTTTAAGGCTTAAAAAAATTTAAGAAAGATTAAATTTCTCTCTTTAAGATAGAGAAAAATATGAGGTTATTCTAGTAAATGTTTTTAGGTTATTTGAGAAATGCAAAAGGAAATAATATTATATCTATTAATTTCCTATTATTATTATTATTATTATTATTATTAACTAACTTATATACTCACATTTCTTTCTCAGTTTTTTCCACAGCATGAGTGTCTAATAGATTTTTCAAATTGGAATTTAGAAGGCAATAGGTCATATTTGTCTTTTGGCCACCAAAGTCATTGAAGACCAATATTGTCGGGAGTTAGTTCTTGTCATAAATAAGAAGAACAGTATGACATTGTTGTTTAAATAGGTTAAAATTAAGAAGCTGAATTTTCAAAATGTGAGTTTTATTCAATCAACGTATGCACCAATAACATTAATATAATATTTCTGAGTATAATTTTAAATGATATTGCTTGCAGTGTCTATTAATAAAATACTCTATACTTTTAGACAATAAATATTGCTCAAATCCTCCAATGAATGTTTCTCAACGGAGAATGTTTCATTTCCTATAGGGAGCTTCTAATGTCAAAAATGTAGGAGTCTGTTAAAGAAAGGTTAACAGCTTAATACTGTTAACCTTGCTAAGGTGGTTCATGACATTTGCAGTCAAGCCTTGTCAAGTCAAAGTTTATGCTAATCAATATGGATTTTTTTGACCAAGTTTTAATGCATAAATTAAAGGTCTTGACAATATGATGCCACTGTTATTGCTTCATCTGGGTCTCAAAATGATTAATGAATAGGGTTTTCACAGTCCTCAGTTACCAGGACTTTTTTAGTGGTAACTAAACCAATGATGGTTTCTGCCCAAGTTTGGGAGGTTCATCAACAAGCATCCTTTGTCCAAATCACCCAATACCAAGTGTTATCTTGGTTCATAAACTCCCTGAGTCTTGCTATTCATCTTTCTAGTAAACTCTTGGAATGATTCCAAATCCCCAGATAGATAAATGACAGAGAGATAGATAGATGATAGATAGATAGATAGATAGATAGATAGATAGATAGATAGATAGATAGATAGATAGACAGATAGATAGACAAATAGGTAGGTAGGTAGGTAGATAGATATTAGGTATTTATATTTAATAAATGTATGTCTGTCTCTATCTCTTTGTCTCTCTGTCTATAGTTGATTATTTGAAGAGATCAAAAAAATGACAAATCTTTAGCTGGACTAACCAGGAAAAAAGAGAGAAGGCTCAAATTATTAAAACAGGAATGAAAGACTGAACACTATTACTGATCTTACAGAAATAAAAAGGATTTTAAGGAAATACTATGAACAATATGTGTGTGGGCATGTATAAATATGTATACACACACATATTTGCAGTCAATCTTTGTCATGTAAAAAAATATATAGTTATATGTAGTGTAAGCCCTGACAGTTGTTTTTGTAATGCAAATGCCTGACCTAAGCTTTGATTGCTGAGGCATCCACTTTGAAGAGGGTTATCTCAAATAAACACACCACCAGCCACACAACCAGATAAAGAGCCAGGCTGTCTCCCCCCACTCAGGCTCCTTTTTTTAGCAATCTTGATTGATTTCAATAACTGACCATTTGGGCTATTTTTTTCCCTCTTCCTGCATTTTAAATTCCTGCTCTTATGTTTTAAATTCACCAACAAAGAGTGAGCCTACAAAACCCTAGGTAGGCCCCCATCCTCGATCCCAGTAAAAACAGAACCTCAAGCCTGTGCTCTTTCTTCACCCCAGACATTGCTGTGTGGCCCCAGGTGTGCTATGTCATTTCCAGGTCCTGCGAGTAATAATCCTTTATTTTTTTGAGGTTTCCTGATGGTTATTGCTGAAGGGCCTTGCAATCTAATAAGAACTGCAAGGGCCGGTCCAACCATAACACTAGTTATTGATAGGTTGAGACTGGCACAAAACGTTATAGTTATAGTTATTTCTGATTTAGTTATCAAGAGTCAGTTCCTGTGACTTGGAACCAAAGAAATCTAAATGATACTGTGTTTTATCAGCAAGGCAAGGTGAAATATTTTCATAGATTCTGATGGGGGCAGGAAGCGCCAATTCTAGTTGGCTGATATTTGCTTGAGTTCCCAGACCTGAAATTTATATCAGAATTTTTTGGATTTGATGAACAAAATAAAAACAAACTTAGAGACACTCTCAGATTTATTATATCAGAATTTCTGGGAGGTAGGACATAAGTATTATAATTTAACACTAGATCCAGGTATTTGTTATATTGTCAGAGCAGAAATATTCCTGGAGGAAAAGTCTTTGAACGACTGCTTAAGTGTAAGGTGACTAATAATAGAGTTTCGATTCTGAGTTTCAGTTTCCAGACTTTGATAATGGAAAACACCAATCACAGAGAATATGCTCAACTAAAGAAATATGTCCATCACATACCAGAAATCTAAGCACCAAATGCTTACAAACACAAGAAATTTGTATATTAAATATGCTTCATTCTGAGGTTGTAGATACAATTAATTTATGAAGTTTTAAATTTAAAATTAGAAATTAAACTAAATGTGTTTAACATAAATCTCTAATTCCATAGGCAGAGAGAGGGAGTGAGAGGAGAAAGAGAGGAGATAATGGTATTAGAAAAAAGAGGCATTTCATCCTTTTTCATGGGTCTTCATGGTCTTTCAAGGCATGTAGATGCTATTATAATATATTTTTATTTTAGTGTTTTACATTCTAGTGGCTTAATGCAAAATTTGATCAAAAAAGACTCATTTTCAAGCTATTTCTTTTGTCTGCATATTTCTCAATATAGCTACATATATGTATATCAAATTTAAATATATGTCCATAGCATATAGATAGTAATTACGGCTATTTGTATATCTCTGAATAAAAATAAATAGCTTGAGCATTAAATAATAAGATCACATAAAGACTCTCATGAGAATTTATGGCCAGGATCATCACGCTTTGCATTTTTATAATTTTCAGATACATCAGATAATTGATATGGGCCTCTAATTTTACATGCTGAGAAATTGGCTTTTTATTATTTTAAAGTAGAATAGCGTTTTAGCGAGTGAAAAGAATAGAAAGAGAGAGAGAGGAACTGAGGCTATCGTGTGTAGATGTGAGTCTCATGGTACCGTCAACCAGTGTAATTATTCAGATTACGCAAATCCATTCCCACAGACAAGCAGGAGTCTCCTCAGATTGAGAATCACAACTATTGCGGAAAATCCGTAACAGAGAGGTCTAGTCTGTTGCTTCATTATTATAAAGAAAAAAAAATCAAGATCTTTTGATCTAGAGAGATGTTATCACTCAAAAAAGTGTATTATCTTCCTTTCCCACTGTATTCTCTTTTCCAATTCCCTCCTTCCCTTTCCACGTCCTTGCTCATAATGCCCCAGTCCCAACTAAGAGTAACCATAATTCGTAGTAGGCAAAAGCTTCTTTGTAAAGTATTTACTTGTTGAGTAGTGATAAAACATTCATGAGATTTTGTCGTTGTTGTTGTTTTGGAAGGGGGTCGTATCTGAAATCATAGGACTCTCCAGTACTGTTATAAATTTGCTGGAAATTTGATCAGATTTTATTACTTATTTTCAGTGACAAGTTGTAAATATTTATGATTTGTATTATATCTCCCTCACACTGTTTGGAATTTGACATGTGATATTTCAGAAATCACAGGAATTTTTCACTAAAATAAATGCTAAGTGAGAAAATTATCAATATTTACCTCAAAGCCGAGTCAGGATTCTTGGGATTATGGCTTTAAAAACAAAAATATGGGGTTTTCATGAGATTGACAAATTTGTTTGGGTTTGGCATGTCCTTTGCCTGATAATGACCTTAACATGTTTGAAAAATGAAGATATTTTAATATACACAAAATAATTGCTGCTTATGAAGGTTAATAGATAACATTTAAAATAATTATAAATCTGATAGATTTCCCAAAGAGTTAATTTCTGTCTTTGAATCATTATTTCAACAAGGTTTCTCTGTTAATTATATCTTAGTTTTCTGATAAAATAATCTAATAAAATTTATTGCAACTCGAATCTTTGTCATAACAGATAGACTTCATATTTTATTTAATAATATGTAAATTATTATGCATCTATTATTAAAATATTGTAGTCTTGAGATAGCATAAAATATTATCCCCCTGTCCTTTTGAGATCAATAATGGATTATCATTAAATTTTATATCCATTAAATAAGATGCCATTTCATGAATTAGTGAAAACATCATAAATATATGAACGTTGCTTAGTTATTTATTAAGAACCCAATCAAATGTAATGATCACATAGTAAAAATTTTTGAATTAATTAAAATGTTTTTTCTTCATTTCTTTCCAAAATATTTGTTTTAATTTATACCATATTAATGACTAATTCATAAGGAAACTATTATTGTACATATCCTTTATAAAAATTCTGATAGTTTGAAATTTATTTATATTGTCTTTCAATTAAAAGCAAGCTTTGTAAAATATACATTTAAATAAGAAACGAAGAAAGAAGTGTGAGCTCACTAGTGTTTTTTCTCATGGGGAAGGTATTTGTCGCATTCCCCCTTATGTTTCCTCTTTTGGAAGTCAGCTTCTTTTTCTCTTCTTTGGAGCCTTTAACAATAGAACTAAATCATGGAGCTTTAGCCCATCACCTCATGTATGCAGATTCTCTGCCACTCTGGACCTTGAGCTGTGTGGAAAGGAAGGGTGTGAAAAAATAGAAGCCAAACAGAATGAGTGTAAAGCCAAAACACTGGGGACTTGGCTTTTATTTCCTGTTGGAATCCTGGAAACCCACAACAACATAGTGTAATTTTGGCATTGTAGAAACGGAAGCAGGGCACATGTAGGCAGAGGCTGGTTCAGAGACTGTGGCACCTCACCTTTCCTCAAGTCCTATGTGGCATGTAAGGGATCCAAAGGTTCTTGGGAGAAAGGTAAAACATAGCTGAGATATGGGAGAGAGAGCTGACTTTCAAAGGACGGTGTAGTTGAGTGAAGAGACCTTGAATTAGAAGCCATGGATTGTATAGTTTGGCCAGGGACCATAGAGAGGACTTGTACTAAATATCTGTAGTCCTTGACTACATCCAGATAAGAGACCATAAATTAGCTGTAAACAGTTTTCATTAGAAGAAGCAATGATAGAAAGCCCTGACGCGAGTCCAGGACAGAGGAGTTACCTCACAATGCCGTGAGCAGGCAACAGAAAAGGACTGTACAAATGACCAATCACTCTTTCCCCTGTGAGGATATAAACACATTCTTTCGTCCCTAGATGCCAGCATGGTATGCCTTAGATCCTTGGCATGCCTCTGGATCTTGGGATTATTGTCTACTAACAAAAATGGAAATTTTTCAGCCGTTTTTTGAACATTTTTTTTTCCATTCTTTCTATATCCCTATCTAAATTTGGTTAGATATATGTTCAGCTATCTCATGCTATCCTTCGTATGACTGAACCTTCTTTCATATTTTCCATCTATCTCCCTAGACTGCATTCTACATAATTTATTTTATCTATCTCATAGTTTATTATTTCTTTAGCTGCGTTTAACCTGCTAGCTAATCCATCATTGAGCTTTAAACTTGACCTACAAAATTCTATTTTTTATTTCACTATGCTTTGTTTCAATTATTCTTGTCCCAAGCTCACAATTTTAAATCTTATCTTCTAATGCATCAAATGTACTGAACATATTTGCTTTATATGTCTGTCTGATAATTGCAATATCTGAAGTTATTTTGGATCTGCTTCTGCTCTTTCAGTGAATTAGTTAACTTAGAAGATTTAGGATATGAAATTTACTCAGAGTTCTCCAACATACTACAAGTGCAGTAGCCAGTGAAATCGGCATCATGCTGTCCCTTTCTTTGGTTTTACTGTGTTTTTCTCTTCTCTTGCTATCAAGATCTATTTCTCTCTCCTTGGCCCTTACTCATCTTGACCCTTCCTTTATTTTGTTGACTTTTATTTCTTTCTTTTCTTGCCCCCCACTCCTTCCATCCTTCTCATTCCTCATGTCTTACCTGTCTTCTTATTAGAACCATCACCTCCTTTCATATGTCTGTACTGTGATTTAAGGACAAATTACAAAATCTTAAAAGTGAATCAAATAAATAACCTACAAGCCTGGGATTGTTAGAAGAGTGCGTAACTCAGTGAGACCAAATGAATAATTAAAGTCATATGTGTCTTTCTAGCAGTCATTATGATCTAGCACTGACTTTCCTCATATCTCGAAATAAATAACTCATCTTAGTATTATGGGTCCTTCACTCAATCAAAATTATGTAACTGGTATTTACGGAAATAAAAGTTTTCCAGGCTTTGCGTTTCTCTAAGTTCCAATGATAGATCACTAAGGATTAACAGAAGGCATATCCTTATGTATTTACATATTGATGTCATCCTCTCAATATTTATCTAATATTGTTAGAAGAAGACAAAAATCTAAGTGAAAATGACTTAGAATTTCTGGAAATATTAACGATATATCATATTCTTATATAATTCTTCCTTTTTATAATGCTGCAGAAGAGAGATATCTTTTAGAATTTTAGTGATAGAGAGCTTTTCTCCTAAAGAACTAGTATTCATCATCTTTTCCAACAACTAAAACTAGATAACTACTTATGCTTTCCTTTTGTGTCTTGTTCTCTCTGAAACTCAGACACATTTGAAGCTCATGCATAAAAAGGGCATTGGATGCATGTTTGGTATGTTTACTATTTTCTTTTTTGGCTATGATTTTCCATTTTTTATTTTACCATTTCATTTTCTATGGCTGTTATGGTAAGCAAACAGACTTGAAACTTTTGCATGAAGAGAGAAAAATATATATAATTACAAACTGGCTTATAAACGGGAGAGCCTGCAAATAATTTAGAAAGTTCTAAAAAGTAAAGTAATCCCACAGGCATTTGACATTTTCATAATGATAAAAATTATTATTCCTCATGATTTTTTTTTGATCATAGATTGATATTAGCTAAACAATCTAACGGTAAACCAAATTCTGTTTTTACCTGTGTTATTGACACAGAAATTAACTTAAAATTTCAAAAATATAACAGTCTGTTGTTTTGATTTTAACCTCTTATTGTCCTAGATTTAAGTTATAGAACTATTTCAATACAGAATAAAAAATGAACACTATAATACATGCACCCAAAACAATCCTAGAGGTGAATTTAAATAAAGGTTATATTTTCTATCTTCTAAATCTTGTCCTTTCACTTTAGCCAGAATGTGATTGACATAGAAAATCATCTCACTCACGCAAAAAAATATTGGTAACTATATGGGGCTGAGGTGGGGAAGTTTGATTTTATGTGTCATTGAATAAATAGAAAATTATTTTGCATTTCACATTATTTGAAGAAAGTGCTATTGTTTAATTTGTAAAAATCTGATTTTCCCATGACCTATCACATTTTGTACTAGATATAGTATGAAATTTTAAAAAATGAATATTTTTTAGAAATAAAAGACTATATATATTTGTTTTATAATAAATAAGGTGTAGGTTTTCTCTACTAAGATCTAATTAGCCATTTCTAGTGTGACAGAATAAAAGAATGAAATCTAAGACTCTCAGAGGAGGCTCGCAAATTGTTGGATCAATGGAGCCCAAGTCGTTCAGGTTTTCTGATTTGTTTGTTTTTTCACTTGGTTTCCACATTTTTTGTTTTATACTGCCTTATTTAAGAAACATTCAGTTTGTGAATCTATAAAATCAAATTATATTTGTAATACAGTAACAGTAATACAGTAATGAGTTCAAAGAACTCATTTAATTATACAATTTTCTCTAACTATAGCATTTCAAATTTGTTTATTTTCTATTTTTAAAATGTTTCATCCAATTATATTAATAATTTATATACTTTCTCAATCAATATTATAGATAATTAAAGAATAAACCAACGGGAACTTCTTTAAACAAAGGGAGATTATTTTTTGCCAAATAAAGGAAAACATTACAGAAACTTTAATCTCTCAAAAAGTTTGGCATACAAAATATCAGTAGGCATTCCATGTTTCAACTCTCAAGATACTCCTAATTTCTATCAAGCAGTGATTAACCAGTTCATATAAATCATTTCCAATAAAGTAAACTTATGTCACTGGAGGATGAAAACAAACCACTATTTCAAAAAAAATTACAAAAATGAAGGTATTATTTCACTTCATCTATTAATCTAGTCTTAGAAACTCTTCTGGGGAATTAAACTTATAGTCTAAATTCTATTTCCCCTCTAATCAAAGGTCCACAGATAGACTAAAAATATGTCTTGGGGAATCACTGTCTCCTTTGGGGAAAGGGAAAAAATTCTACTAGAGCAAATAATTTGAAAATTTAAATTCATCAATGCTTTCAATTCTGATTTTTTTTTTTTAAAGATTTTATTTATTTATTTTTCCCCCAAAGCCCCAGTACATAGTTGCCTGTCATAGCTGCACATCCTTCTAGCTGCTGTATGTGGGACGCGGCCCCAGCACGGCTGGAGGAGTGGTGCCTCGGCGCGCACCCGGGATCCGAACCCGGGCCGCCGGCAGCGGAGAGCACACACCTAACCGCTAAGCCACGGGGCCGGCCCCAATTCTGATTTTTTGCATAAACCCTAGAAACATGGGTCAGTGCATTTTTTGTAAACTTTTATGGTAAATAATATTGGTTCCTTAAGATTAATGCACCTGAAACAAGAAATAAACCTCTTTTATAATATAATCCAGTATGGTAGCCATGGAAGTGTCCTACTCAGATTTTTAATTGTCTCTATAGAGATCCAGAGACGACTAAATTCCCGGTGAGAGAAGTCTCTTACCTAAGACAGGGAGAAAAGGAATGAAGACATCAAGATGAGTTCCCCTGGTCACAGGGGCTCCTCAGACTTCTCAGAACACTGGGAGCCTGCAGACGTGGCAGAGAACAGAGAACGTGTATTAAGAACTAGCACTTCCCTTGCTTGGGAGACACTGCAGACTAATAGGCATGCCCCTCAGGAGCTGTCCCAGGCTGATAATTACAGTTAAATCTCAGCATAACCAGGCTGGCAATATGCTAAGTCTGATATAGGAGGAAAGAGATCACAACCCAAAGGAGCTGCAACAATTAGCTAGCATGTAACAACAGGAGGCGAGGGAGTACCCCTGATACTGGATTTGTCCCTAGCAATACCACATCTTATGAACTAACTCATCAACTTCCTGTCAGTAAAGCCCCTCTTGTCTGCTCCTCTGACCTTGCTGATTTTTGCAGCGGTTAAGCACCACCTGGTCTCTTCTGCTGTATTTCAAAGGACCTGGAGTATAAACTAAATAAACAAGAATTCATTGATTTAGGGGCACTTTCATGGAACACAAGATTTAACTCCCTGGCAAGGACCCCAGGGATTATGCAAACTAGCTGCTAGGGTGGCTCTTTAAAACCCGGAGAAAGCTATGGCTCATACTGAGTAAGGTTGAAGTGCCTGAGTTACCTCGGCAGGGGGTAGATAAAGGAGGAAAGAGGCTCAGGGTCATGTGCATAAAATGATTATAAATGTGAGATCAGAGGACCCACAAAAGAATATTGTTCCATGGGAAGGCCCAGAGGACTCACCTTTAGCCAAAGACTTAATAACTGCAGTGGTGAGAGGGACACTAGTGTCACCTAGGAGGAGAAGAGACTCTCCTCCACAGGCTGGGGCTGATACTAGAAGATGTAGCTACAGAGCTTGTTTGTTAATAGAAAGGAAATAATGAGTCCTCAGAATAATAGAGGCCAAGCGTTGTTGCTTAAACACCTGAAGCCAGAGAGTCACAAATTGCTGTAAAGATGAGCAAGGTCAGAGAACGGTAAAGAGGGCTTTACTGAGAGGGAGTTGACGGGTTAGTTAATAGAACATGACGTTGCTGGGGCAAAATAGGCAGCACATGAAGATGCTGTTTGATTTCTATAATCGGAAGAGAGAGTGAATGGAGGAGCAAGAATGTGAAGGTGATTTCCCCAGTAAAAACTTATCATTCCTTTCTCAGTTCCCAGACATGAATTAATTTTCAGATCTAGAACGCAATGACTTAAGCAGGTGTGTGTACTGTAGTGATTCCTCCACTTCTTTTCCCAAAGGTCCTGTGGATATTTACGTAGGTGACTGTACACCATGTAAGGGTAAACACCCAGATATTTGAGGACTATTAGATATAGGGTCATAATTGATATTTATACCTAGAAACCTGAAGTGCCATCAAGGCCCCATATTTGAGTGGAGGTATGCAGGGGTCTGGTATTAAATGAACTATTAGCTAAAGTCCCATGGTTATTTTCCCTGATTCTGAGTGTTGTAATTGGAACTGACATCCTCAGCAGTGTGAGTAACCCCTACACTGGGTCCTTCGCCTAGAAGGTAGAGCTATAATAGAGGGAAAGACCAAATGAAAACCTCTAAAATTGTTCACTCTCAGCCAAAAGAGTAAATCAAAACAACATTTTATGAAGGAATGGGGGCAGAGAGGGAGTAATGGTAAAGAATGGTGCAATCTTTGAATTTCTTAAGGATTCAGACTTGGTGGTCCTAATTATAACTCCATTCAATTCACCAGTATGTCCTCTGCCAAAATCTGATGGATCTTGATGACCACTGCTACTCAGACAAGTAGTAGCCACAATTGCAGCTGCCATGCTGACCATATTTATTGCCGCTATAGATTAATAAGGACCTAGATGCATGGTTTGCACCTGTTGATTTGGCAAATACATTTATTTTTATCCCAATCAAGAAAGAAGAGCCAAACCATTTCACATCCACCTGGAATGTACAACAATATTCATTTATAGTTTTGCCCCAGGCCTATGTTAAATCTCCTTTCCTCTCTCATAATATATTTCAAAGTGCTCTATACTATCTGGGAATCTCATGGAATATGACATTGATCCATTATATTAGTGACATCATGTTGATCAAGCCAGATAAACATGAGGTGGCTAGCCTGCTGGAGGCTTTGGTAGCCACATGCACTCTAGAGGGTGGCAGATAAATCTTTTTAACACTGAAGAATCTTGAACTTCTGTAAAATGTTTAGGGATCCATTAGACAGAACCCAGCAAGAAATTCCCTCTAAAGTATAGACACTTTGCTGCATTTTGCATCACCCACTGCTAAGAAACCGTGGTGCATGATAAGCCTCTTTACATTTTGGAGGTAATACGTTCTACAATTAGGAGTACTGCAACTGCCCCTATTCTCTGTGACATGGAGGTCTGCCTGATTTCAGTGGGATCGAAAACAAGAAAGTGCTCTGCTCTAAGTTAGGGATACACTGTGAATAGCTGTACCTCCTTGGCTGCACGATTCACAGACCTTATGTTGTTAGAGGTATCACTGGTGAGAAACGATCCAGTGTGGAATGTATGGCCACAGCCAGTGGGAGAATCACAATGTAGGCCACTGGAGCTGTGGAACAAGGCCATTATTACACCTTTCAATGAATAGTTCATAGTATGTCACCGATCTCTGATAGAGACAAATGCTTGACTAAGTGCCCATTCATTTGGAACTGCTCATCACAAGCTGGGTTCTGTTGGACATACCAAGTCATAAAGATGGAGCAGCTCAGCATTAGTCCATTATAAGATGGAAATAGCACATATACTATCAAACCTAAACCAGACCAGAGGGTATGAGTAACCCATACAAGTGAGTAGCCCAGACTTCCATGAAACTCCATGGTATAAAAAGGATCCTCATACACACGGCCAGAAAGAAGGGAGATGATTCCCATTTAACTAGCTGAATGAGGAAGAAAATCCTGAGCTATGTTGAAGGATGAGTCATCTCAGTGGGTGCAAGCAAGCTGAAATACGGATGGCAGCTACATCACAGTGACATTCAGGGTTTGCCTTGAGAGGTAATACGGAGGTAAAATCTTAACAATGAGCAGAGTTTCAAGAAGTGCATTGACCGTCCACTTCTGCAGAAGATGAGTGATCTGAGGTGAGAACATATACAGAATTCTGGGCAGTGTCTGATGGCCTGGACTGCTGGTCACTTTCTGGAATAAGAGTGACTAGAAGATCTGAGACAAAGAGGTCTCGAGTAGAATTATGTAAATGGACATATGGGATTGGACAAGAAGTATGAGCATTTATGTATTATATGTTAATGCCCACCAGAAAGTACCCACCAAGGAAGACACACAGAAAAACTAAAAATACAAAATGAATTGGCTAACTGGTATTAGCCAGCTTTTGTCATTAGCCATAATGGAATAATGGGCACATGAATGGAATGGCCACAGCGGCAGATATATAGGCTACATTTGGACCCAAAAGCATAGACTCACTTACTGAGGTCAATCTAGCTATTGCCTCATGTGAATGTTTATTCTGGCAGTAGCAGAGATAAATACTGATCCCCTGGTACGGCACTATTCCTCAAGAATAACCAGCCACTGGGTTGCAAGTTGATCTCTTTGGTCCTCTCTCTGCTGGAAGAACCAAGAACGCATAGTCACAGAAACAGATACATTTCTGGGTATGGGTTTCCCTTCCTTTTCTGCAGAGCCTTATCTAGCAACACTGAATGGGGCCTTACCGAATGTCTGACCCATAGCCATGGAATCTTATAAAACTTAGCATCCAACCAGGTGATACACTTCACAACAATGGAGATGCAGAGAGGGAACATGACCTTGTGATCATGGTTGTATCACAGGACACACTATCAATAAGCAATCAGCCTGATAAATCATTGGAATGGCCTATTGGAGATACAGCTGAAGTGCCAGCCAGAGAATATGCTCAAGTACCAGAGAAAATAGCCAGCCCTGGTGGTCTAGTGGTTAAGATTTGGTGCTCTCACCACCGTGGCCTGGATTCATTTCCTGGTCAAAGAATCACATCACTCATCTATTGGTTGTCATACTGTGGTGGCTGCATGTTGCTGCGATGCTGAAAGCCATGCCACTGGTATTTCAAATATGAGCAGGATCACGCATAGTGGACAGGTTTCAGCAGAGCTGCCAGACTAAGACAGACTAGCAAGAAGGACATGGTCACCCACTTCCAAAAAAACTGGTCATGATATAGTGCAAGAAGGTGAGAGAATGGCACAAAAAAAGACTGGCAGAGTTCAGCTCTGCTGTACACAGGGTCACTAGGAGTCAGAATCAACTGGATGGCACTAACAACAATCAGAGAAGATATTCCAAAGGAGAGGTTACCAGCCTCTAGGGTACAGTCTATATGATAAAACACAGCCTTAGTGTGCATATCCAATAAGAAGGGTACATGGTTCTGGTAACCAAAATGGAAAGAAAGAATAGCCCCACTTATCATCTCTACCCATGACCTACTACTACTGGAGAACTTTGGGCTCCTGTCACAACTCTGGGCTCTGAGTGGTTAGGCATCCTGGTTTCCATAAAGGCCACATTCTTACCAGGGGACATAACAAGGGTCCTATTGAAATTCATATTACAGCTGCCATGTGGGCACTTCGAATCCTTTGAATTCAGAGACCAGTAGGTGAGAAGAATAATCACCATTTTGGCAGGAATAATTGACACTGATCAACAGGAAGAGCCTGCTATTTTACACAATGGGGACCAGAAAGTACAGAACTCTGTGTGCCATTCGCCTGTGTACCATTTTATTCTCTCTTGCCTAATTGTTACAGTGACTAGACAAATGCAGCGATCATAGCCTCTAGAAGGATAATATTATCTAAGGCTCAGAGGAATCGTGAACAAAAGTTTGGGTCATATTACCAGGAGAGTACTAAAGATCTACAGAGGTAATAGCTCTAAATAAGGGGAATTTAGAATTAATTGTGGAGAAAGAAGTAGAGAAGGAAGAGGACGATTAACAGTTGCAGCCCTAAGACTAACACTAGACACATGAGCTATAATTTGTCCAACTAACTTCCCTCTTCTAAGTTTCTTGTCAGAAGAGAGGCTCACAGAAAACCTAGAGAAATCACTCACCAAAAGACTGTGGAGAGAGGGTTGCTGCAGCTCAAGGGATATAAGAAGTCAGCTATGGACACTATTGAGGTGTGCCACTCAGATCTCCCTTCAAGTGAGAAACTGCTCTGAGAACTACAGAAAACAGCCTCCAGCTTCTATTACTTCTGAATTCATTGCAGCACCAAGGCCATATTGTCTCTGGGATGCTCTCAGCAAATGCCTGAGCATGGCAGAGGTACTAAAGGTACTATAACTGTAGTCTGAAGTGCTTCCTACTGTCCACACTCCTTTCCTTCCTCTTCTTTCACAGCTATCAGATCTGCATTGAAGGCTTTCCTTGCCAACCCCTGATCCTTCTCCCCTTCAATTTTCTAGGCATTACCCTCAATAAATGTTCAGTTCTCTCTGTGCTTCTGCTTTCTGGAGGACCCAACATGGCACACTAACTCTTCCAATCTACTGACTCTTACACCCATGGAAGGCTAAATAAGACCAACAGTGCTAGTAGTGCTATAGTTCAATTATAGCCAATCCATTTCAAGCTACATTTACTGAGTACCTACTATGTGCAAGACATATAGATATCACACTGTCATGTATATATACACACATAATGAATGAGATATGGTCTTCATCTTCAAGAAACATAGAGTCTATCTGCAGAGACTAAAATGTGCAAAATAACTATAATCCCATTCACGCAGTGATAAGACCATGTCTTAAAGGACACGTACTAGAGGAGAGAAGCTTAAAACAAGTGTTATAACTGGGAATCTCTGGGAGGATTTCCTAGCGAAAGCTTCTAGTGCTGATCCACTTGTTGTACATTGTACTTTCCAAAAATGGCCATAAGACCATTTTTAGTCTCACATAATGTTTCAGGAGCTCACTACTCTATCAAGAGGTAGAGTCTATTTTCTCTCCCTTGAACCTGCTAGGGTCTTTGAAACTGCCACCATGAATAGAATTTAGCAGAAGTGATAATGCATCACTTCTGAGCTCTAGGTCATAAAAGACAATGCAGTATTCACCTCAGAACAGATGAGCCAATATGTAAGAAACTTTGCTACCTTAAAGATTCCATGTTGGACAGACACAAGGAGAGACTACATAGAGATGGAGAGAAAAGCCCAAGGAGGCCCAGCTGTTTGAGGCCTCCTAGTCCAAGCCCCAGACACGTGAGTGAGCAAGCCATCAGATGATTCCAGCAAGCATCCTTCCAGGTGCCCCAGGGGCATCAGAGACCAGCCTTCCCTTTCAAGGACTTTCCAAATTGTGGAATCATGACTAAAATAAATGTGATTTTAACCCGTTAAGATTTTATGTAGTTTTATAGTTTCAATTACAAATAAATTTCAACAGTTTTTCAATTGATTGGTAAATAGAGGTATGTGTATGAGTATGTGTGTATTATCTCTTCATCATTTGTTCATTAAGGGTATTTTCATTCATCAATTTATATGAGTTCCTTTTTAAAATATAATATTGGTATTATTCAAGATTTTATTTTAAAATGACAAAAAACTTTCTCAAACTGAAGCTAAAATGGACTTTCCAGTTCATAGAGACAGAAGGGCCAGAGATTTAAAGGCTCAAGACATAGCTAGATTTAAATATTCAAACAATATTTTAAGAATCCCCCATCCTGTCTTTCAACTCTAGTCTTCTTTTTATTTCATACATTTTCAACCAGCCTCTCCCTTTGTGGTGCTAAAGATGGCCCTAGACAGCTCTAGATTCCATGATCCATACAGTCAGTTATACCATCAAACACAGACCATTTCTTAGTAAACAGTTCTAGCACAGTTCCTGATAAAAATTCATTGGCTTGGCTGGAGAAATATGTTCATCCATGAATTAATGTGTATGGCCTGGGAAAGGAATTGCTCTCATGCCGTGACTCCTAGGCCTGGATCATTGGGTAAATTCCATAAAAAAAGACAGAGAAGGGGCCAGCTTGGTGCCATAGTGGTTAAGTTCACCAGTTCAGACGCCAGGTGAGGACCTACACACTGCTCATTAGATCATGCTGTGGTGGCATCCCACGTACAAGGTAGAAGAAGATTAGCACAGATGTTAGCTCAGTGACAATCTTTCTCAAGCAAAAAGAGGAAGACTGGCAACAGATGTTAGCTCAGGACCAATCTTCCTCACCAAAAAAACCCTAAAAAACAAAAAGACAAATTCCCTAAAGTATCCTTTTAAATCATTTATTACAAATGTTTTTCTTGTTTTATTGTTGATCTTTTTATTTTAGGTATTTTTTTTTGATGAATAATTCTTCAATTTCATGTAGTCAAAAGTATTGATCTTTTCCTCTTTTTCTTATAATTTCAATAATTTCTAATGTCTCCAGTCCATATATTTGATGTTATTTTCTTCTTGTTTTATACAGTTTTTGATATTTATTATATTTTAATTACATGAAATTTGAGATTATGTGATCTGAGCATGTAAATTGATTTATTTCTCCAAGTGCTAGCCTTTTATCTGAACATCATTTATTAGATAATCCTTTCTTCCTCCATTAATTTGTAAATTGCCGTGTCATAAATTAAGTTTATACACATACTATGTATATTAAGGATTATTTGGGGCTACAAATTATGCAGAGTTGTTGGCTTTATTTTTAATCAGCAGCACGTTTCTATGATTTCTATATCTTCTCATTATAAATTATTATTCAGGACTTTTCCTGATTCCTGAAATCTAAATGACTCATTTTTATGTCATGCCTTAGCCAACAGTTCAAATCAACCCTCAGAAATACATTTGTTGTAATTAATTGCTTAGACTTCATTCTTTTGGAATGAATTACACTTACTTTGTAACAGCTTTATTGAGAGAAACAGACATACTATAAATTCCTCATGCAAAAAAGTATAAAATTTGATAAGTTTCGACATATGTGTATACCTGTGAACTATCACCTCATTCAAGATGATAAACATATGTATCACCCCCAAAAGTTTTCTCTTGCCCTATTTTAATCCTTCTTTTCTACCCTTTTCCACATTTGTCCTCTATAAGCAGTGGTCTCCTTTCTGTGAATGTATATTAGTTTGCATTTATAAGATTTTGTATAAATAGAATCCTACAGTATGCATTCTTTTCATCTGGATTCTATCACTCAGCAGAGTTATTTTGGGGTTCATCCATGTTGTTGTATTAACATTCCTTTCCTTTATATTGCCAAATAGTATTCATTCATCAGATTTGCCACAACTTGCTTATCCATTCATCTATCTATGGATATTTGGGTGCTTCCAGTTTGGAGCTATTACAGAAGAAGAGGTTTCTTTAAACATTTGTGTAAAAGTCTGTGTGTAGATATAAGCTTTTATTTCTCTATGAGAAATACATAGAAATGGAATGGCAAGGTCTTAGAGTAGATGAGTCATTGTTTTTTTTTTCTTTTTCAGTGTCTAGTCGTTTTTAAATCTTAGATTGAAAATGAAGAGTCAGTGTTACACCTAGAGTACTTCCATACAAAGGATCATCCACTATAAATCAGATGAGCAAGGGAATAGTTACAAAAAGAAACAAGACCATGAGGTGACAGAATTTGAAGGAAGAATGATTCTTGGTGATCATAGATCCCAAAGCCCTCATATTCCAAAGGGAAAGAAACAAAACCTCAAAATCTGGGAAGAATAAATGACTTGCCCAAAGTTGCACAGAATCAGGACAATTTCCAACCCAGGGCTCTACACAAGTCACAAAACTGAATCAAACCATATTACCCCACCTCAACAGTGAGGTGGGCATGGGCATTTGCCAGATCCATTTCAGCAGAAGTATCAACTAAGACATAGAAGTCTTCTCTTCTAACATGGGCCAGAATGTTTACTTCCTGCTTCAGATGTAGCTCATTCCATCCAACCTGACTCCTGATTTCCTTATAGTGTAGGATTTTTAGTTACAGATTCCTGCTTTAATCTCCAGCTGATCAAGTTTTCTAATGGTTACTTTGAGAGATGCTTCTTCTCAAGTATATTTTCCACTGTGGTATTCCTAAAAGCAACAGAGGTAAACCTCCGAAGTCATCACAAGTAGGAGATGATGATTTGCATTCTGCTCCATAGTACATCTATATGTGCTTTAATACCAAACAAATGTCCTAAATATCTTTGAGAAAGGTTTTTTTGTTTTCTGGTTAATGGATGAAATCTTTTTTTTAATATCATAATTTTTGAAATTTAGGCTGAAAAAAGGAAGCAAACACTGAATATCAGATTCAATATCTAGATAGTTTTTCTCCCTTCTTTTGGTATCATAATGTTTCAAGAATTCACACTTATATGAATAAGTAGATATTAACATGTTTTCACTGTTTTATGAAGTGTAAGTATGAGAGAAGATCAGAATACTGCCAAGATACTAACGACACAGAATGTACTTTGTATGGAATTTTGATAACATATTTTCTTTCTGAGTGGTTGTTTCCTGTGTAAATTGGTGAATTGCAAGATTCTGTGAACCAGTGGTCTCTCTCTTTTATGGTTTCAGGGAAATACTTCTCAAATTTTTGCATTTGATGAAGAAAAGATGATTATTGATATATTTATTTACCATTGACTTCTTTATTTCTTCAGCTATTCTTTATTGAACTTTATGCAGGAAAACATGCTAAAGTGTTTTCTTTTTCATTTTTAGAGAAATTTTAGGTTCACAGCAAAATTGAGCAGAAGTTACAGAGATTTCCCATATACTCCTTCCTCCCATCCAAATATCATGTCATTTGATATCCCAATATGAAATACTTTTCTCATTTTTCCATTGACCTTTTTGTTTCCTTATTTTTGATTTTTCAGTAATTTTGTATGTTATGGATCAAAGTCCTTTATCAGATATGTGATTTGGAAATATTTTCTATCATTCCATGGATATTCTTTGTCTTTTCAGTCACTTAACATCACTTAAAATCAAATGTCTTACGATGTTATCCAATTGATAATTTTTTTCTGTTATGGATGGTGCTTTTGGTGCTGCAACCAAGAACTCTTGGTCACTGAATGTAACAGATATTACCTTGTTTTATTGTTGAAGTTCTATACTTGTAGGTATAGACTTATGTCTATGATCTGTTTGGAAATTCCATTTGAATTTGTATATGATGCAAGTTATGCATTGAAGTTCTTTATTGTTTGCATATATATATATTGAATACATTCAGCAACATTATTTTGATAAATTGAACACTTTATCATTATGAAATAATCTTTATTACTTTTATTATTATTTGCTCTGAAATCTACTTTGTTTAATATTAATATAGTCTAACTTTTTTTTAATTAGTGTGAGCTTGGTATATCATTTTGTATTCTTTTACTTTTAATCTACTTGTGTATTTATATTAAAAGTGGGTTTCTAGTAGGTAGCATAGTGCTGTCCTTGCTTTTTCTCCAATCCGACAATCTCTGTCATTTATTGAGGTGTTTGGACAATTTATATTTAATATTATTATGTATATGTTATATGTTTCAGTTTAAGTCTGCTATTTTGATATTTGCTTTTTATTTGTCCCATATGCTCTTGTTCTCATTTCCTCTTTCTCTGACCTCTTCGGATTAATTGAATATTTTATACGATTCCATTCTATCTCCTTTACCTATCACTCACCAAATGCTGATGGCAAAATAACAAACACTAATGTTTCCATAGAGGAATATCTCCATTTTATACTTCCTACAGATTATATACTTGTTTCATCAATTTTTGCCATTAAGGGCTTTGCAGATAATAAGTCACTTTACTTCTCCAGGCAAAATCATCAAACCATTTTAAATTATAGTTACTCTGCTACTTATCCAATTAACAGCTGATATTTTCTGCAATGATAGACCATTCAAGATCTTTCTTCTGATTCACCCAAGATCTTTAAAAGAGAAATGCTCAAGAGTCCTGGTCAACATGACACAAGATTATAGTGAGAGAATTTATTTAACTATCATCTACTTGTAGTCACATCACCTTCTGAAATGAAGTTAAAATCAATTGCACATTGGAGTTCACAATCTATTTTTTTCTTTGGCTCTTTAATTCTTCTGAGTTCTCTACCCTCCACCCATAACTCACATTGCCTGACATGCCTTCTCCATGCCCTAAATCATGCCATCACTTCCATCTCGGCATCTAGTACAATTTTATTACCTAAGAGAATACTTCCAAATATTATTTTACTCTAAATTATTTTGAATTAAATTTAAATCAGTTTAATTATATTAAAGGTCCAAGGCAAAACAAAATACATTTTAATATTTAAATGTTTATTTAACTGTCAAGAATTCCAGGCCAGCCCCGACGGCCTAGTTCTTAAGTTTGGTGCACTCCGCTTTGGCCAGCCAGGTTTGGTTTGTGGGCGCAGACCTATACCATTTGTCTATCAGTGGCCATGCTGCCGTGGTGGCTCACATACAAAAAAAGGAAAATTGACAACAGATTGGCTGTTGTCAAAATCAAAAAAGGATTCCAATATTCTGACTGATTCAACAAGACCATAGGACCCTCAAATGTATTCATCTAGTATTTTCTTAGTTTTCTAAACATAGATTTATAACATACTATTAATTCAGCAAAAGCATATTATTAAGCACATGCTATAAGCCATGAACTCTGCTAGATGCCCTGACAGCTCAATTCATGCCATACAGTATTTCATAATTTAGATATGGTTCTATCATTCACAATCATTCAGATTTATGCTTAATGAGTTTATTTGAGCTGCACTCCTTACTAGGGAAATGAGCACTTACTTACATTGGCCATACATTTTACCCTGTTTTTTTTTTTATTTCTATCAGTTATTTCTTGCAATTTAGTGTTAAATAATTAAGACAGAAGAAAGATTCTATTCACATTTGCATTGGTAAATTGATCAAGTCATGATGATAGACTCACATAGACAACTTCCACATCATTATCTTAAAAAATACCTAGGAACAATGACAAATTTCATGAATCAAATATATAGATGTGTTTACTATCATGACAGAATACAGAAGTAGAAAAATGATAATATTTGAAAAATTTACTTTTTGGTTTATTCACTTTGCAATTATTTTGTCAAATATTTGAAAGCTTTTGATTCTTCCTGAAGTCATCAACATAAAATTAAACACAATAGGTATTTTATTTGATTTAAAATAACTAAAATTTCATTATAGTGTCATTCTTTACAATGAAGCTGTGACAATGAATAAGTACCTTAGAGGTTTTCACCAATCTGAGATTTTATGTTACAAGAAAATAAGTTGTAATATCAAAATAAATGTTTACAGTGATACTTTTTTTTATGACGATTTCTAATTTTGTTACCCTACTAGTATGGTGTGGCATTGGGCATATGTTATATTTTGCATAAGATAAGGATACCACAATATGAAATCATTAATCATAGCAACTATATATTGACATATGTAAAAATTCTAAGGGAAAAACCTTTAGACTCAAATCTGTTAACTAGAGACAATGATTTCATCTTTACTTTGGCTTCTGGAACGGATATATTACAGTCATATATATATGTATATATACAAACACACACAAGTAGAAACCCTTTTATTTTTCACAGACAGATGAATAAGATATAAATAACTAACTCAATGACTCATAGGGAACACAAATTCAATTACTATGGTATAAGAATAGACATACTCTATGCAAGATCTGGGATCCAACCCAAAAAATAAAAGTACTATTCTGTATCATAGATATGAAGGTTATTATTTTCAGTCAACAGAAAATAATTCAATATGCTTCAAAATTTCAGTAGTGCCAAGAAGGCAAAAAGGTTAACGAAAAACCTTTAGTGGGGAGTGGTGATCATTAACTTAAATATCAAGTTAAGCTATCATTTGCTATTCAGTTAGGAGGATGAATTTATCACTGCTGCTAAAGTATAGTTTATTGGGTATTATAGACTTCTTTGAAAAAAAAAAGACACAATATTTGATATATAGTCATACTGTAGAGTGATTTCCTATCGCAAATGATTGGAACACACTTCTGGCATTCGAATCTTTCTGTACTGATGGGCTCTTCTGTTGTTCAATGTGTCTAAAGCAATAAAATCAGCTTGTAAGCTTTGCCTCGGCAGCTGAGCACTGCATGCATTCGGGTCATTATGGTGGTAGGGATGCTCAGTTGGGAAAATGGTATATAAATAACTGATAACATGAGCAGAGTCTGATTAATCCCTACTGGCTAGTGACTATTTTTAGGATCCCCTTACATTTGAAAGGATTTATGCTTCTGAGGAATTGAACTTGAGTGTGTGAATGCTAACTTCATTCTGACAGCACAAAAGGAGTTCTTAGAAAATGATTATTTAAAAATGAGTTTTGAAAATCAGAGTAGTTTTTTAATGGAAGTATACTCTAGGTTTTAATAACTATCACTATGGGACTATATTATAAAATTTCCCCGAAAAAGTAAATCTCAGGGAAAGACAACAGTAGTTTTGCATTAATATTATATACTGTTTCCTAGTGATATTCTTTTGATGCTCTCTCAGTAATTTATTTTATTTTGTTTCATTTCATCACTTCTCAAATTTTTTACTTCTACCTGGTACGCTCACTCAGTCTCTTCTCTTTCTCTCTCACTCTCTCTCTCTCTCACACAGACACACACACACTGACTACCCACAATGATATACGACATTTTTTGCCAAATAAGGTGGAAGTGAAAGAGATGTACACATATACTCAGGTCTCTAATATTTGAGATATGTATACAATTGCATTTCAAGTTATACAAAGCCACAATGGTATACTTCCAGAACAATTAAGTATTTTAGCTCTATTAATTAAGAGAAACAAGCTTATTTTGTCAATTAGTAGCATACATTTTCATATCAGCTGTGATTTCACATTTTAAAGTTTCCATTACCCCAGAGCTAACAACATAACATCTTGTGGAACTGCACCTGAGTACTATTTGTGTCTTTTGCTGTACTACAAGGATCTAATATTTGATAAATATTATCATAAGGTCTTTGAGACACTAAATTTAGATTCATAAGTATAAACCCACAAATATCCTGTGTATATATCCTAACAAAATTAATCATTATTTTAATTCCAACATGATAGGTTTATTGGTGCTTTATTCTAGCCAGTCTTTAGATGACTGATAATATTGACTGTAACTACTTCTCCCGATACTAGCTACCAATTTTTGAGCATCTACTCTATAAGAGATGCTATTCTAGGTGTTCACATTTAGGATTTATAATTCTCAGACCTACTGTGAATGTTATGTAATATTATTCCTATTATACAGATAAGAGGGGCACTGCAATTCAAGAATAATAGCTTGACCTGTAACACAGAACTACCGAGTTAGTGGCCTAGGATTATAATATAAGTGTGTATGGTTCCAAAGCCATGTTATTTTTTACATTATGTTATGATACCAGAGGCTGATTTAATTTGATTTTTATTTCTAAACATTTTTGCAATCTATCTGAAACCTAATCACAATTACTCACCATCTCTTACCATGGGCAAAATGAATACTTGAAACTAGCTATAGTCATTTATAGTGAGCATTTGTGACTCACATCGGCCAATGGGCACTACAAAGATGAATGTGAAAAGATCCTGAAGAAATAATCACATTGCAGATTATAATGAACAGTATTAATACATATTTGGGCTTATAAATGCTATAAAAGAGTAATTAATTTTAACTTGCATCTTCTATCAAGTCTCGTAAGAGAATTAGGTTTTGACAAATTAGTACAAGTTCAACATGTGGATGTGGGGACAACAGAAGGAAGACAAAAGATTTAGGGAAAGGCACTGAAGTTGAGAAACATTAGAGTAAAAACTGAAAACATGGACAGAGCATAGTTGTGCTTTCCAGAGAGAGCATATGTTTAGGATTTGAATTTGTTGTAAAATATAATGATAATATCATACCATCACCACAACCTCATCCTTACTCCTCTCCTTTTTCTTCTGAAAGTACTAAAGTTGATAACTACACATTGTAACTGACTAAAATTATATATTCTGTAATATAGAACCAGCTTTTATACATACTTTAGGCTATGTTTATAATAAAATAATAACCCAATTCTATATTTCAAAATTACTTTCTGGGGCCGGCCCAGTGGCACAGCTGTTAAGTGTGCACGCTCTGCTTCGGTGGCCTGGGGTTTGCAGGTTCGGATCCTGGGCGCACACCGAGGCACTGCTTGGCACGCCATGCTGTGGCGGCGTCCCATATGAAGTAGAGGAAGATGGGTACGGATGTTAGCTCAGGGCCAATCTTCCTCACAAAAAAAAAAAATTACTTTTATGGTCTATTGAGTGTTGTTATGAATGAAACTTCTTGGACACTGGGAATAATTTGATTTGATGATTACAACTCCCCACACTCTAAGGAAGGATTAAACTTGGCATGAAATTAAACCTATGGAAGAATGTGTAAATACATTAGCATATTTACTAACTGCTGCCTCCTATATGATCTCTCAGAATTTTGTAACTGTCTTTAATATATCATTTAGAGAACTGCATTGTAATTATTTATTTTACGTGTTTGTTGTTCCCCAAAAATGCAATCTCTGAATGCAGTTCTACATCTTTCCCTTCTTTAGGTTACTAGGGCCAAATACTTTATCTGTCATAGTTTCATCTTTTGAAAAAGTGTAGAATTGATGTATGTTTGATAATGTCTTGTTAATTCAGAGAATAACCTTTACTTTGAAAGCACAAGTGTTGCCATATTTGCTACAGAAACAGAATCCACATAGGTATGAATTTGAACCAAATGCATCTGTTTTATAAACATTATCTTATTTGTAATTTAAGAAGGTTCAAAAATTATTTCAAAAATGAAATTTTCAGTTTGGGATGTATTAATGTAGATAAACATGCTTATCTCATTTGGATAAATTTCTAATGAAAAAATGTGAGAGAATTCTATTTTAAAGAGGGAGAAATATACATCATTTACAATGGTTAAAAGAAGTATAACTAGGGGCCGGCCCGGTGGCACAAGCGGTTAAGTGTGCGCGCTCCGCTGCGGCGGCCCGCGGTTCGCTGGTTCGGATCCCGGGCGCGCACCGACGCACTACTTGGCAAGCCATGCTGTGGCGGCGTCCCATATAAAGTGGAGGAAGATGGGCACAGATGTTAGCCCAGGGCCGTCCTCCTCAGCAAAAAAAGAGGAGGATTGGCAGATGTTAGCACAGGGCTGACCTCCTCACAAAAAAAAAAAAAAAAAAAAGAAGTATAACTAAAATCATAAAAAAGAACCAAACATAAATTCTGGAGCTGAAGAATATAATGAATGAAATAAAAAATGCAATGCAGAGTGTCAATAGCAGACCTGATCAAGCAAAAGAACCTGCAAACTGAAAGACAAATTATTTGAATTTACCCCAAATACTCAAAGCAATCTATAGATCTGAAGCAATCCCTGTAAAATTTCCAATGGCATTTTTCACAGAAGTAGAAAAAACAATCCTAAAATTCATAAGGAACCACAAAAGATCCTGAATAGCCAAAGCAGTCTTGAGAAAGATGAACAAAGCTGGAGGTAACACACTTCCTGACTTGAAATTATATTACAAAGTTGTAGTCATCAAACAGCATGGTACTGGCATAAAAACAGACACATAGATCAATGGAACAAAATAGAGAGCCTGGAAATAAACACACACAATACGGTCAACTAATCTTCAACAAAGGTACCAAGAATACTCAATGGGGAAAGAACAGTCTTTTCAACGATTGGTGTTAAAACTGGATATCCACATGTCAAAGAATGCCATTGTACCTTATCTTACACCATACACAAAAATAAAATAAAAATCAATTAAAGACCTAAACATAAGACTTGAAACGATAAAACTTCTAGAAGAAAATGGGATAAGCTCCTTGAAATTGGTCTTGGCAATTTTTTGGATTAGACACCAAAATAGCACAGGCAATAAAAGCAAAAATAAACAAGTGGGACTACATCAAACTAAAAAGTTTCTGTACATCAAAGGAAACAATTAACAAAAGAAAATTCAACCTATGGAGTAGGAGAAAATACTTGCAAACCATATATCCAAAAAGGAGTTAATAGCCAAAATCTATAAGGAACTCATACAACTCAATAGCAAAATCACAATCTGTTTAAAAAATGGGCAAGGACCTAAATAGACGTTTTTCCACAGAAGACATATAAACGGTCAACAGCTATATGAAAAGATGCTCAACATATCACTATTCATCAGGGAAATGCAAATTAAAACCACAATGAGATATCACCACACACCTGGTAGACAGTTATTACCAAAAGTCAGAGAATAAGTATTGGCAATGATGTTGGAAAAAAGGAACCCTTGTACACTGTTGGCAGGAATGTAAATTGGTACAGCCATAGGAAAATGGTTTGGAGGTTCCTCAAAAAATTAAAAATAGACCTACCATATGATCCAGCAATCCCACTTCTGGGTATATATATATCCAAAGAAAATAAAATCACTATCCTGAAGAGATATTTGCACTCCCGTTTACATTGCAGCATTATTCACAATAGCTAAGATATGGAAACAACTCAAGTGTCCATCAATAGATGAATAGATAAAGAAAATGTGATATATACATACAATTGAATATCAGTTAGCCTTAAAAAAGACATACTGCCATTTGTGACAACATGTATGAACCTAGAGGACATTGTGCTAAGTTAAGTAAGCCAGTAACAGAAAGAGAAATACTAAGTGATCTCACTTGCATGTGGAATCTTAAAAAAAAAAAAAAAAAAAGTTTAACATGGGAACAGAAAGTAGAATGGCGGTTCCCAGGGGCTGTGGGGTGGGAGAAAAGGGGAGTTATTTGGTCAAAGGCAAAAACTTTCGGTTATAAGATGAATAAGTTATGGAGACCTAATGTACAGTATGGTAACTGTAGTTAATAATTGTGTTGTATACTTAAATTTGCTAAGAGTGTAGATCTCAAGTATTCTCACCACAAACAACAAAAAATTGGTAACTATGTGAGGTGATGCATATGTTAATTAGCTTGACTGTGGTAATCATTTCACAGTGCATTTATGTATATCAAAACATGACATTGTATACCTTAAATATATATAATTTTTACTTGTCAATTATACTTCAATAAAGCTGGAAAATAAAGAAGTATGACTAAGGTTAATGTAATGGAAAATATCAACGAAACATAGTAGCTTTAAAAATATCGGTAAGAAAATTCAGAAGATAAACAAGTCAATTATGAAATGATCTACTATGGAATTATGTGGAAGTTGGTCATTCCATACTTTTCTAAGCCCATAAAGTGTGGTTTATATATCCTTACTTTTTGTTTTATCTACAAAGTATGAAAAAAAGAAAATAATAAAGTAATTAGTGTGGAGATAAATACTGGAAATACTTCAATGTCAGGATGTGCTTAGGCTATCAACCCTACCTGATATGGTCAGAAAAATATTATAATTCAATTCGTTTTGCATTTCTGGTGCAGGAGGGATGGAGAATCAGCAGAATGCCTCTGATTTTGTCCTGTTGTGACCAGCTTTCTCAAGTGCCTAGAATTTTCTCACTTAATGCCTGACCTTGATATTCAAAACATTTTGAATTCAGTTTGTTTCTAGTAGAAGAAGCATTTTGTCTCCATCTACCATTGAATTTGGGGAAGAAAAAAACAAACGTAAGCCAGGCTTATTAATTATACAATTTTTTTTTGTTCTTTATACGAACCTATGCCTATATCTATATCTATATTGACTATCTAGTTTATCTGACAAGGACTGAGAGGTTATAAATTTTTCTTACTATTATGTTTAATTTTTCTTTATAGTAATAAGTCTTACATACCCACTTTTTTTTTTAGACCTTAGTTATGTGTCCTTGAGTTAATCATGTTCATTAATTTATTGTACAATATCAGTATAAATTCACGGAAACCCACATCATTTTATTTTTTTCCACATTACCCCGGACCTCTGCTACCACGTTCCTCTCTCAATAAATGTACATATTTTAATATATTTGAAATCCATCCTTGGATACACATGCACTCATAAAATATTTAGTGCGTGTTTATAGGCATTTATGCATATTTCCATCTTTATTTTCATAAGTGCTATGACTCTTTAAATTTCATTCTGTTCTTTACTCAAACTCCATGTTAGAAAATTTATATAGTTATTAAAGCATACATATACTTACATTTGTAAATACAATAATTTTCCTTATAATTCCCTAACTGAGGAATCAATTGGAATAAAACTTTTTTCTAAAATTTTAAACTATCTCCACCGTAACTTTAACTTCTGCTTTGATCACACTGAAATTTTTTTGGTCTCAGCCCACCTGTCATGCTTTACTCTCCTCTCCATTCCTTTCCTCTTCCTAAAATCGCCCTACCTTTCCTGTGTGCGTGGACAAGTCTCCTCATAACACTGCTTCTTTATCACTTGAGGCTGAATATATTATTAGTAAGTTAATTAAACAAATGAAATAAATTAAAACTTAAATTGGCTTAACACACACGCGCGCGCGCGCGCACACACACACACACACACACACACACACACACACACTGGTTTACAGAACCAGAATCCTAAAGAGAAGGCAAGTAGACGCTTGATTCAAGGACACATTGTTTGCTCAAAGAACCAAGTGAATTCCCTGGTTTGTCCACCCACCATGTTTGCTGCATCCTGAGACTGGACCCCTCACCACTGCAGCAGCACTGGGGCTGTGCTTCCTCACGCACAGATGCCAGCAAGGAGGCCTGTCTTCCTCAGGCTGTATTTCAACAGTAAGGAAGTGTCTTTCTGAGAAGCCTCTATCAAATTGTTCTCAGGTTAATTGACCAAATTTGCTTAGACTTGCCCTTTTGTAAGTCAGTTACTGGCAAGGGGGGATAGGTTTACCAGGATTAGATTAGGCCCCTCAGAGCCCATCAATCAGTTCCCGTTGAGGCCCATGGGTTGAGATCGTGAGGGAAGCTACGTGAATGAGTCGGGTTTCTCTCACAAAAGGAGGAAGCGGCATATGCACACTGGGGGCAAACAACGTGGATGCCGCGTAGACTCACTCCTTACCCCATTTAGTCGAAGTAAATAAATGCTCCTATCTCAGAGCTTTCGTAGCACAATAAATGTAAACATATAAATAGATATCATGTGTTTCACTGTGGAAGACCAATACTTTTTAAAATTGGATGAATATTAAAGAGTTAATTTTATTAGATTCAGTTTCCTCATCAGTAAAGAAGGGACAATATTATTATCTGCCTCCTTGCCTGGCTGTAGTTTTTAGCACCATTACCACCAGCACATAATACTTGGTATCCTCCTTAACTTAGTTACTCAATAATACTAATTATTATTAGTATTAGTAACTTCCCACTCTAGATGAACATGAGGGTTAGTTTGCCATTTTCTAGTATAATTTATCTTTTTTGACTTGAGTTTATGATCTTTAGCTAAAGTCAAAGTCATAAAAATAAGCCTCTTTCACTCTTGTTAAGAAGTCCTATTGTTTTTGAGTTGCTTTTGAAACACACACACACACACACACACACACACACACACGCACCCCTCAGGGAAGAGATTCTCAGTTTCAGGTGAGATAGTAGGGGAATTTCTTTTCAGAGATGTTTGGCAATACCTTTCTTTTTTTTTTTTTTTTAAAGATTTTATTTATTTATTTTTTCCCCCCAAAGCCCCAGTAGATAGTTGTGTGTCATAGCTGCACATCCTTCTAGTTGCTGTATGTGGGACACGGCCTCAGCATGGCCGGAGAAGCAGCGCGCCGCTGGGAGCCCGGGATCCGAACTCGGGTCGCCAGCAGTGGAGCGCGCTCACTTAACCACCAAGCCACGGGGCCGGCCCGGCAATACCTTTCTTTTAACTTACTGAACATTTACCTCACTTTTTTCATCCTCAGATCCGCTTCCCATCTTATTAAACTCAAACTTGCCTTTTTATGTCCTTTTGATCTTTCACATTTTAATACAAACGTCTTTTCAACAGAGACACCTTCACTGGCCCACTCCTCCAGTACTAAGCCTGACCATTCTTTAAATAGATACCTAGGACCATGTTCTTTGTATTCATAGTTCAGAAGATTTATTAACTAATAAATTACACATTCATTGTGATTATTTGATTGTCATTTTCAACAAGGCTCTTTTTTGATTCAGTTCATATTATTTATTTCCTACCATATATTCATTAAATATGGTTTACTGGATAAGATTCTCTTGAAATTGTTAATTCATGAAAATTCTGTGTAGCTTGGGGGGAAAACGGTCAATATTTTAAATGGATGTCAATCTCAGGCTATAACTTCAGGTATTACAAATGTAACTTTTTTCTTTTTATTTTCTTTTGTGAGGAAGATCGGCCCTGAGCTAACATCCGATGCCAATCCTCCTCTTTTTGCTGAGGAAGACTGGCCCTGGGCTAACATCCGTGCCCATCTTCCTCTACTTTATATGGGACGCTGCCACAGCATGGCCTGACAAGCGGTGCGTAGGTGCACGTCCGGGATCTGAACCGGCAAACCCTGGGCCGCTGCAGCGGAGCGCGCGCACTTAACCGCTTGTGCCACTGGGCCGGCCACGTAACTTTTTTCTATTAATAAACTTAATTTACAAGATGAGCTTTATTACATTATATGGGGGGAAAATTACCCAATTAATAATGAAAATGTTAATCCATTATGTGTTTTCCCCAGTGAAAACAGGTCTCCTCACCCCATAGCAGGTCTATGATCTGGGGCATAGGCAGTGACCTACTTGGGGTATGAGCTTATAAATGTCTTGGTTGCAGTCATCTCAGCTCACTGGATCTGCTGACTCATCTGCATCCCCATCCAGTCTCACAGAGCCAGTCCATTCGAAGTGTTGCTGGGGCTGCCTTCTCCCAATCACAAGGCTGGTTGTCAACACTATATCCACACATGTGGACTTCTTGGGCACATGTGAAACAGAAGGTTACTCATATACTGGTTCATAGAAACTTAATAAAGCTTTCTCGTGCCTCTCTGACTAAAAAGCTGTTGCTGCTGTCTTTATTCTACCATTTCTGCACCATGACAGACACTAGTAAATGCAATGAGGCTTGCTAACTCCTCAGGCTACATATAGAAAGTGAAGCTGTATTAACCGTGTTATTAACAGTTAAAAGTGTTTGATTGTTAAAGAAGACTCATACAACCCAAGATAAAAATACTTACACGTGTATAATTTATTTCAGGAAAACAATAAAATATAGCAACAGCATTAAAGTAAGGATAGGCATCGCAGACAAAGGCTGCCTCACAGGAAGGTGTCCAAGAAGCCAGGTGTGAGCTACAATTCTCCTTTGGTAGGGCTATACCAGACACACTTTCCCTCCCAGATCAGGATCATTATATGTGCATGAATTACCTCAGAACCAGAGTCCAAAATGGGGACTCAGCTGGGGCTTCTGTTGGTCACATAGGCATAATTTACCTAACCAGCCCCAATGGCAAATTACTCAAGATCTCACAGAGACCAGGTACAAATTATCAATCTCACTGTTATCACTAAAAAATGCTGACTAGCCGATACAAACTATCTCCAAACTTCATAGACCTACGGCTACAAGCAACACTATTAATCAGCATGTTTCATGCCTTTATCAGTGTTCAATGTCCTGAAGGTAATTTAGCAAACATTGAAGGCCAATTCCAGGGTGTTAGAATTAAACTCAGCACAAACAAGAGCCTAGATTTATTTGGGTAATATCCTTCAACATATACCTGCACCTAGATGATTTCTCTCCTCCTATTCTCTAACAACAGTCTATAAATATGTAAATCATTTGGGACTGGGCCAATGTTACGGCAGGAAGGGATGAAACACTCAAATGGAACAATTAAGGAGAGTTTAATAAAGAGACTATTTTCCAATGATGGGAGGTTCAACAAATACGGGATGTTGTTATTCCCCAGAACTAGAAACAATGGTAAAATATTATCAGCACTAGGTCAGAGGAGCCAAGGAGATAATAGTTTTTGTAAATAGGAACAAGTAACTGTACAAGAAGTGTAACTGATGGAAAGTCCAAAAGCTGTGGACTTCAGAAAAGGGACACAGGCAACTAATGGTGATGGATAGCAAGAGAGCTCTTGGGAAGTGAGGGATTTATACCCTGACTATAGTCTCTTCCCAACTCTGATGTTCTGCCAGAGGTCAGGGGAGGTCATTGACATAGTCTATACTGTGCAGGCTTCTGGGACACACAGCAGGTGGAGGAGTGAAGAATGCATATGGAGAGGCAAAAGGAGAATATCTAGCATGGTGTCATGGCTCTTACCTCATCATGCACTCTCACAAATCCATAGTGTTTTATGGAATATAATATATGCTCAGACTCCCTCAGTAATTGAAACTCAAAATTGCAGAACACAACAACATGAAAGCATATGAATTTTATATTCAGAATCATTTTTTTCTGCTGCCTTAGGGTGGTATCCCATCCTGCCGGCAATGATAAATTGGATGGGGGAAGGGCTATGGGGCAGAAGGCAATTACAAAAAGCATAAAACACATTAATATACCAAAGTATCATCTACCACTACATTAATAAATGCTTTGATTTCCATGATCTAATTTTAATTGGTATTAAAATATTTATATCTTTAAGTAATGTTTTGATATTTATATGTTTATCAAAAATTAGGCTAATCTGTTTCTATATTTGGACAAATAAGGATACTTAGGCTCTAAGAGATTAAATCACTCTTCTAAAGTCACAAATATATTGTTTGCTGAGCCATACCTAGAATCCACACCTAGCGCTCTGATTCAGTTTTCTTTCTACCATAAAAGTTGACTATATAAATCACTTATTTGATGAAGTGTAATAAATAAATAGGCAGGCGAAAATTGGCTATATCATTTCTTCTAAATTCCAGCCATTTCTTCTAAATTTCAACATGACACTGGAGCAAAAATATTTTAAAAAATGCTTGGAGGGGCTAGCCCCATGGCGTAGCGGTTGGGTTTGTGTGCTCCGCTTTGGCTGGCCCAGGGTTCACTGGTTTGGATCCTGAGCGTGGACTTATACACCACTTGTCAAGCCAAGCTGTGGCAGTGTCCCACATGCAAAGTGGAGGAGGAGGGGCACAGATGTTAGCTCAGGGACAATCTTCCTCAAGCAAAAAGAGGAAGATTGGCAACAGATCAGGGCCAATCTTCCTCATCAAAAAAAAAAAAAAAGCTTATAAAAATCATCTATTTAAAAAAATAACTTCATCCTGAATTAGACAACAGCATAATAGAGTGCACTACATTATAATTATCTGTATGCTCGGCTAATGTTAAAAGTCAGAAGATTGACTATTTTAAGTGCATTCCAAATGCTGCAAATTAAAATATGTTACATAATTACAATCTCACTTTTATACATTGGATTTTTATTGAAATTACAGATGAAATGAGACATTTTAGACATGGAGCTTGTCTGATTAAAGTGCCCATATAAAAATCTACATTTAGTTTCTTTTGAAATTAATATTTCAAGTCCATCACAGATAAGTACTGAATTGTTATTTCCCAAAAAACAACGAGTAGTCAATTATATCTATACAATACTAAAATAAATTTCCATAGGTTAAGTAGTAATTATGTAGTCCCAAACCTGAATTATTGAGTGTGATGCCTAATTTTATGTGGAACTTGGCTAGGCTATGGTACCTGAATTGTTTGGTCAATCATTATTCTAGATATTTCTGTGACCATATTTTTTTAGATGAGATTAACATTTAAATCAGCAGATTTTGAGTAAAGTAGATTATCCTCCATAATTTGAGTGGTCTTCATCCAATCAGTTGAAGGCCTTAATAGAGAAGAGACTGACCTTTCCTCAAGAAGAGGAAATTCTGCCAGCAGACTGCCTTTGGATTTGAATTGCAGCATCAACTTTTCTCTGGGTTTCTGGCCTGCCAGCCTATCCTGCATATTTTGGACTTGTCAGCTTCCACAATCATGTGAGCCAATTCCCTATAATAAATCTCTCTCATTCATTCTCTCTCTAACATAGAATTATCATATAACCTAAAAATTCTACTCCTTAATATATACCCCAAAGAATTGAAAATGGGATATCAAACAGATGCTTCTATGCCAAGGTGCATTGCAGCATTATTCACAATAGCCAAAATGGGAAAACAACTCAAGTGTCAATTAACAAATGAATGGATAAACAAAATATGGTATATACATGCCATGGAATATTATTCAGCCGTAAAAAGGAATTAAGTTCTGATACATGGATGAACTTTGGAAACACTATGCTAAGTGAAATAAGCCAGACACAAAAGGACATGTATTGTGATTCATCAAAACTGTCAAATGCTCATAAAAAATAAGGAAAGACTGAGAAATTATCATACAGCACAGGAAACAAAGGAAACATGACAAGTTAATGCACTGTGGTATCCTGGATGGGACACTGAAACAGAAAAAAAGACATTAATGGAAAAACTATTGAAATCTAAATAAAGTCTGTAGTTCATTAACAGGACTGATGTTTGTTTCTTAGTTTTGACAACTGATTTATGGTGATGTAAGATGTTAACATTAAGGGAAACTAGGTAGAGGATATATGTACTATCTCTGTATTATCTTTGCAATATTTTTGTAAAGATAAAATTGGTAGCAAATTTTATTTTTTTTAAATTGGAAAAGAATAAAATTATTCCAAAATAAAAGTTTGTTTAAAAAATACATAGGAAGAAATAAATCAAATGATGGGCCCAAACTCAAAATAAATGCTTAATAAAAGTGCAAAACAAAACAAACACAAACCATCAAACTGAGAGATTCATTTTTTAATAGCCAGCTAATGAAAAGCCTCTATTTGAATTTAGGAGAAGCTCATTCTACAGTCCCTATAGTCAGAGGAACCTGTAGTTCGTCTTCCCAGCTGATAATAATAAAGGAATAATCTTTCTGAAGTCTGAAAAGAGCATCCATGGAACTATGTCTCCTACTGATATTACAATAAAGACAGGTACCTTCATTACAACTAATTTTGTTTTGGTGTTTATCATTTGCTAGAAAAACATCTCAGCATTTGATGTGCATTAACTCATTTAATCCTTTCAACAATCGTATACAGTAGACAATGTTACCATCCCCATTTTACAGATAAATACATCAGGACACTGAGATTAAGTAACTTGTCTAAGATCACTCTTTAATAAATGGCAGAGCTGGATTTCAAAGCCAGGAAGTCCTGTTTCAGTTCATCACCTTAACTGCTAAATTATAGTGTTCCTGTACATTAAGCGTATGGTACTAGATGCAGCCAATTGTGACATCAGATTCATAGTCTCCCCGATATAAAGTTTCTATCCTGAAATTAAACTTAAAATATTTATATCCTGAAATTATATCCTGAAATTAAACCTAAAATATTTGCGTTTCATTTCCTCATATTTTCCCATAAAAGACAGACAAAATTTTCATGCTAAATTTTCTCTCCCACCACGTCTCTGATAGATGCTTTTTCTCATTCTTGTCTATCAATCCCCTTCTCTTCCACACTGGAAAAATTGTTGCTTATCCCTGTATGTCCCCCAAATCACCCTGTGTGAAGTCTTCTTTTACTTTTCCAAACAAATATGTTATTTCTCCCCCTGTGCTCCCATTGTATTATTCACACTTAACATGTGTTATTAAATATTTCTGATATTCAAAATGCCTAAATAATAATATGGGATACCCACGATCTCACAACCTATTATAAGAAAAACAAAATATTATCAATACAATAGAAGCTACCTTCTTCTCAAAGGTAGCCACTATCTTAATATTGGTATTCATTGTTATACATATCTTTATATCTTAACTACATTTGCATATCCCTAATAATAATGCATATTTAAAAATTTATATTAATATTTTCTCTCTCTATATATATGTTTGTACACACACACACACACACAAGTATGTGTATGGGAAAAGGGTTCAAAATATTTGTGGTATATATTTATGAAGAAACTTGTGATATTCTGGCATGGGATATATGTAATTTATTAAATGGTAATCCTGATAATAGACGTTTTGGATGTTTCTAACTGTTATGCTGTTACAAAAATTGTTGCTCCAATATTCTAATACATATATGTGACATATTTTCTGTAGGCTGTGTACCAAGAAGTTCAGTTGCTAGGATCTAAGACATGCATATCTTTACCTTACTTTTTAAATAATGCCAAATAGTTTTCCAAGGTGGTGTTCCAATTATATTCAACTAACAGTGCATAAAAGTTCCCATGGCTACACATGCTTACCATCACTTGGTGTTGCTAGATGTTTTATTTATTTTCTCATAATTTAATGGATTCACATCCATGGTATCTCACCATGCCTTTAATTTATTTTCCATTAACTTTGCAGCCTCTTGGGCAGTTCGTATTTTGTTTTCTGCAGTAATCGGTCCATTCATTTTTCGTTCCAGTTTTTACTGGCTTATTTTTCTTTATCTTAATATTTTAAAAATATGTTGCTACATGAATATTTTACATGCTCTGCATGTATTTTCTCCAAGCCATTGGCTATCATTTTCTTTTTAAATGTTGGCTTTTGATACCCAGACAGTTTTAAAAAATAATATAATCAAATTTATTAATTTGTTATCAATCATTTATGTTACAGTTCAGGACTTTCTGTATAAGAAGTCTTTCCAGGGCCGGACCCATGGCTTAGCGGTTAAGTGCGCTCACTCCACTACTGGCAACCCGGGTTTGGATCCCGGGCACACACCAACGCACTGCTTCTCTGGCCATGCTGAGGCAGCATCCCACATACGGCAACTAGAAGGATGTGCAACTATGGCATACAACTGTCTGCTGGGGCTTTGGGGGAAAAAAAAAAAGGAGGAGGATTGGCAATAGATGTTAGCTCAGAGCCGGTCTTCCTCAGCAAAAAGAGGAGGATTAGCACGGATGTTAGCTCAGGGCTGATCTTCCTCATTAAAAAAAAAAAAAAAAGTCTTTCCATACCCTGAGGTGCCACATATTTTACTTTCTTTTAATAACTCTCATCATATCATCTTGCTGTGGTTAGTTTACAAGACCATCTTTTCTGTAGCTGTGATATCCTCAAGGGCAGAGGCCATGTATTATTCATTTTGCTACCCTGGCATTTTATGATGCTCAATAAATATTTGATGATTGAAAGTCACGAGCTCTTTATAGGTGCTAATGCAGTCTTCTGGTATCTTTCTCATGTGATAACATCTACACTGAGTCCTTACAATTATGTTACCAACCAGGCCACAGATTCCCATTGCGCCCCTGATTTTGATATGCTTGGTTAAAAGGGTTAAATCAAAAGATATTCTAGAGAGGAGAAGCATGATTTATTTACTAGAAATGGTGCACATGGCTTTCTCCACTTAGTTTAATTATAGCAATTTCAAGTAGTGGAATCCTGTTGTGGAAAATACTTTTTAGATGTTTATCTTTGTTTTTGTATTCTCAAGTATATGGCTGGGAATTCATAAGGCACAATATTTATAAAAGTCCTGGTCGACATGTTTTCCTTTGTTTTCTGTTGAATGCTACTCAAAATAAATTATACGTTAGTTCATGCTTGTAAGTATTTAGATTTTATAATAATGCTGTACTTTAAATGGAATTTGTTTCAAATAATTTTGAGCTTCATATGAAGAGATCGTCCAGTATATTTCTTTGTATGCCAGCTATTATACTTAACATCTATTGCGCTTCTGGAGAGTACTGAGCAGTTTGAATAATATAAATTACATACAACTTATAATAGAGATATTCATATGGTAGAATTTAGAATGTAAAGATGTTCAAATTGCTGCATACAAGGCAACCAAATTTTGATATATTAACTGTTGTGACCTAACTCTTTATTTGGGAAGTATTTGGAACATTCTAAGCTCACTTCTCTCAGATAAAGCATGATTCCTCAGAACAAAAAGGGGCAAATGGTTGGCTTTTGAATTTTGAAAGCTAAGGTTTAGACATATGTACAAATATTGAATCAGTAAATAATGTCAGAGTTAGTTTTTCCTAAGCTTGAATAATAGCTCAAATTAGTTAGACAGAGAGGAGGTAGAGTATATTGTGAGAAGAGCAATAGAATAGATACCAGTGTAGACATCTGAATAGAAGGCCTGTGACTTGCAGGGCACTCTGGAGTGAGGTTGAAGGGCCCACAATGCTACACGAAGGGGTTCAGATTTATACCATAAGGAATGGCAAGGCATTGAAGAATATTAAATATGGGACTAGCAGGATTCGATTTGCATTGTGCAATAATTTATATGACTGAAGTGTGAAAGATAGAGGAGGGAGCGGTTACAACTAGGAGCACTTAGAAGTCTGTTGCCAGGTCTTGAGAAACAGAACCTGAACAATTGGTGTACAATGGGGAAAGGGAAGAATAAAATCTAGAGTAGCTTTCCTAGATGAATTTAGAGGGTTTAATAATAATTGTAATGCTAGCTAACATTTATGCAGTGGTTGCAATATGCTAAGCTAGTAAATGTTTAACAACCAGAGCTCTAGGACCAGGGGTGGGGGAGGGCCCTGATTTGTAGTTTGTCAATTTTTGTGGTGTAAATACTCCCAGTACGGCCAACTTCAACCCACCAATGAAATCTCACTCAATAGAAATTGGGCAGAGATGTGAAAAATCTGCTCTCACAAGCCAATGTGAGGTGGCTGCACTATGCCACTGGAATATTTTTTACATTTGTTAACTTCATTTAATCCTCATAACATGTCCTTTTACATCAGGGTTTCTTAACCCCAATTCTACTCACAGTTTGAACTAGATAATTCTTTGTTTTGGGGTGCTGTCCTGTGAACTGTAGAAGTTTAGTATCATCCCTGCCTTCTACCTCCTAGGTGCGAGTAGTACACCTCCACTCTAGTTGTGACAACTAAAAATGTCTCCAGTAATTGTCAAGTGTTTCTGGGGAAAAAATTTACTCTGGCTAAGAACCACTGCTTTAAAACATACCCTATAAGTTTCTTCTTCTTTTCCTTCTTCCCTTCCTTCTAATTCATTATCTTCTTCTACTTCTTTTTTTGCAAATGACGAAATTGAAACTTAGTAAAGCTTATTAATTGGTAGATTCAATATATAAACACAGACAGTCTGACCCCAAAACAGACGAATGGAAAAATAAATAGGTCGGTAGACAGAGCCATAGACATGGATGTATAATCTCAATGCTGTAATTATTAGATGGCAAACTATCAAGAATCAAGCAGTTCTTACCATGATGCCCATGTTGCATGGCAGTAACTTCCTCCTTGCTTTAATAGACAGTTTCCCCTGTAGTATGAGAAGACAAATGTGTTAAAAATTATGAAATGGTTAACATTATTTTAAGACAAAATTTTGCTGTGATTATTAATATCCATTTTTTCACATCATTGCAAAGTCCTTTTTCTTTTTCTTTGCCTATAGTCTATATCTCTGTGACTCGGTTTATTCTTTGTGTAAAATGGGATAATAATGTCAAGAATAATATCAAGAATTGTTATGCAGAAAAGTAAAATAAGTCAGACAGAGAAAGTCAAATACTGTATGATATCACTTATGTGTAGAATCTAAAAAAGCTGAACTCATAGAAACCGAGACTGGAATGGTGGTTACCTGGGGCTGGGGGGTAGGGGAAAGGAGAGATGCTGATCAAAGAGAACAAATGTCCAGTTATAAGATGAATAAGTTCTGGAGATATAATGTACAGCATAGTGATTACAGTTAATAATTCTGTATTATATACTTGAAAGTTGCTAAGAGAGTAGATTTTAAATGTTCCCACCACAAAAAAAGAAATGCTAATTATGTAAAGTGATGTGGTAGCTAACACTATGGTGACAATCATTTTGCAATATATGTGTATCAAATCAACAAGTTGTACACAAATTTACACACTATTATATGTCAATTATATCTCAATAAAGCAAGAAAAAAGAATAGTTATGCAGATTAATTAATAGACATACTCTGCTTAGAACAGTACCTGGCACATTATTAGCTATGAATAAGTCTTATTTTAAACAAATAAATCAACAAATAAAAGCAATGAAGAGAGATACGATTAAAGAGTAACAATGGCTTGCGTGTTTTTACTTTTATCAGATGTTAGGAAAGTTCCAGGTACAAATTTGGAGAAACACGATTCTACGTCTAGAAGATAACCAATAAGACCTTGCTCTAACCACATCACAAATGTCATAAGAAACTGTTCCAAGACATATAATGTCTTATATGTATAACGTCTTTTGTGTCTTCTAAGACATATAATGTTATATCTACGTGTATCTGAAAAGGTTACTAATCGGAAAGTTTACATTGGTAGTGTCGGGGGAAGAGGGAGAATCTCCCTCTGCCCTTTTCCTTAAGGTTCTTCTGGCTGGCCAAATAATTAACAAGACAGGTTAGCAGGAGAAAATAATACCAAGTTTAATAACATGTATACATGGGAGAAACTCAGAAATGAGCAACTCCTCCCTCTGTCTAAGCTGCTTGCTTAAGTATTGCAGCTAAAGGCGAAGGAACGTGTTGGGGGTGGGTAGTGGCCTGGGACTTCAGAGGGCAGAAGGACAATTCTTTTCAGGGTCATCTATTGATAATTTGGTCAGGGAGAGATAGAGTTTTTTTGATAAAAGGGGCTTGGTGCCCCTCCCATTGTAACATCTATTTTACGTTATCTTTATAGCCATCATGATAGAAGATCTGTTCCAGGAATGAGCCACCATGTCAGATTCTTTAGGCAGTTAGTGGGGGAGGTCAAATGTCCTTATTGTCTTCAGCTCGAAATAATCCGCAAACCAGAGTGGTGCTTCCTGGGGCAGCTTGCCCTGAGCACCATCAGTTCCTTCCTCTGAAACTTCCCTAGAAGTTTCACATATTAAAAGCTGAGCTGGTGACTGTGGAGAGAGAAATCATGTTAGTATCCGAGTGATAAGAAGTCTGCAAAGAGAGAAAAGAACGTAGATTAGAATGAGGATGAACAGGCAGAAAAGAACAAATCGGAGCACATTTCCCCACACTCCATTAAACCAGTCCCCCAATCCTGGAAATAAGTCAGTCCAATAAAATGTGTGAGCTTCGTTTATCTGATGAAAAATGTCAATCTTCTCTTTTAATAGATTTAAGTTAGATATTACTTGACCTGTTTGATTCACATAAAAGCAACATTTTTCTCCAATGATTGCACATGCTCTTCCTTGCTGGGCAGTGAGCACATCCAGAGCACGTCGATTTTGGAGCACCACAGATGCTAGGCTGTTAATCTCTGACTGGAGTATGTTCAAGGTTTGCATGGTGGTGTTGAACTCTTGCTCCATTACCATAGAGAGATTTAATATTGCCTTTTCCAACTCATAATCTCCAAAGCTGGGGAATAGGACTCTCAAGGCTGAAAAGAACTTGGAGTTGTGATACACAAGTGGATTTTCCACGATTTCTCGACTGGCACGTTTATGTGGCACAATCTTATGAACAAACGAACCCAAGTTTGTAATTTGGCTAGCATTTAAGGTGGAGTGTTTGGTGACAGAAGGAGCCAGGTATCCAAGTCCGCATCGTCCTGACCAATTAGGTGGGAATCCTTTATACACTTTGTTGCCGCATAAAATGAAAAGACCAGTGTAGTTTAAAGACAAGGTTAGAATTGAGTCTGTAGTTCCCAGGATCTGGACTATTTCATGATCTGTGCCACTTGCACTGTTACTACCTAAACATCTCCATTTTCCATGAGCTCCTGTCAATCTGCGAGAACAGAACAGATTGCGGAATAGCTGGTACAGG